>NC_082728.1:61253706-61863706 GCF_030144855.1 Hypanus sabinus | reverse complement strand
CTCTGTCCGAGTCGAGAGAGACGTCAACTCACTCCAGTCTCCCTCTGCCCGAGTCGAGAGAGACCTAAACTCACTCCAGTCTCCCGCTGTCCGTCGAGAGAGACCTAAACTCACTCCAGTCTCCCTCTGCCCGAGTCGAGAGAGACCTAAACTCACTCCAGTCTCCCTCTGCCCGAGTCGAGAGAGACCTAAACTGACTCCAGTCTCCCTCTGTCCGAGTCGAGAGAGACGTCACCTCACTCCAGTCTCTCTCTGCCCGTCGAGAGAGACCTAAACTCACTCCAGTCTCCCTCTGCCCGTCGAGAGAGACCTAAACTCACTCCAGTCTCCCTCCGCCCGAGTCGAGAGAGACCTAAACTCACTCCAGTCTCCCTCTGCCCGTCGAGAGAGACCTAAACTCACTCCAGTCTCCCTCCGCCCGAGTCGAGAGACCTAAACTCACTCCAGTCTCTCTCTGCCCGTCGAGAGAGACGTAAACTCACTCAAGTCTCCCTCTGTCCAAGTCGAGAGAGACGTCAACTCACTCCAGTCTCTCTCTGCCCAAGTCGAGAGAGACCTAAACTCACTCCAGTCTCTCTCTGACCGAGTTGAGAGAGAAATAAACTCACTCCAGTCTCCCTCTGTCCGAGAGAGACCTAAACTCACTCCAGTCTCCCTCTGCCCGAGTCGAGAGAGACCTAAACTCACTCCTGTCTCCCTCTGCCCGAGTCTAGAGAGACGTAAACTCACTCCAGTGTCCCGCTGCCCGAGTCGAGAGAGACCTAAACTCACTCCAGTCTCCCTCTGTCCGAGTCGAGAGACGTAAACTCACTCCAGTCTCCCTCTGTCCGAGTCGAGTGAGACCTAAACTCACTCCAGTCTCCCTCTGTCCGAGTCGAGAGAGACCTAAACTCACTCAAGTCTCCCTCTGTCCGAGTCGAGAGAGACGTCAACTCACTCCAGTCTCTCTCTGCCCGAGTCGAGAGAGACCTAAACTCACTCCTGTCTCCCTCTGCCCGAGTCGAGGGAGACCTAAATTCACTCCAGTCTCCCTCTGCCCGAGTCGAGAGAGACCTAAACTCACTCCAGTCTCTCTCTGACCGAGTTGAGAGAGACCTAAACTCACTCCAGTCTCCCTCTGTCCGAGAGAGACCTAAACTCACTCCAGTCTCCCTCTGCCCGAGTCGAGAGAGACCTAAACTCACTTCAGTCTCCCGCTGCCCGAGTCGAGAGAGACGTAAACTCACTCCAGTCTCCCTCTGCCCGAGTCGAGAGAGACCTAAACTCACTCCAGTCTCCCTCTGTCCGAGTCGAGAAAGACGTCACCTCACTCCAGTCTCTCTCTGCCCGTCGAGAGAGACATAAACTCACTCAAGTCTCCCTCTGTCCGAGTCGAGAGAGACGTCAACTCACTCCAGTCTCTCTCTGCCCGAGTGGAGAGAGACCTAAACTCACTCCAGTCTCCCTCTGCCCGAGTCGAGGGAGACCTAAACTCACTCCAGTCTCCCTCTGTCCGAGTCGAGAGAGACCTAAACTCACTCCAGTCTCTCTCTGTCCGAGTCGAGAGAGACCTAAACTCACTCCAGTCTCCCTCTGTCCGAGTCGAGAGACCTATAACTCACTCCAGTCTCTCTCTGCCCGTCGAGAGAGACCTAAACTCACTCAAGTCTCCCGCTGTCCGAGTCGAGGGAGACCTAAACTCACTCCAGTCTCCCTCTGCCCGAGTCGAGGGAGACATAAACTCACTCCAGTCTCCCTCTGCCCGAGTCGAGAGAGACCTAAACTCACTCCAGTCTCTCTCTGACCGAGTTGAGAGAAACCTAAACTCACTCCAGTCTCCCTCTGCCCGAGTCGAGAGAGACCTAAACTCACTCCAGTCTCCCGCTGCCCGTCGAGAGAGACCTAAACTCACTCCAGTCTCCCTCTGCCTGAGTCGAGAGAGACCTAAACTCACTCCAGTCTCCCTCCGTCCGAGTCGAGAGAGACGACAACTCACTCCAGTCTCTCTCTGCCCGAGTCGAGAGAGACCTAAACTCACTCCAGTCTCCATCTGCCCGAGTCGAGGGAGACCTAAACTCACTCCAGTCTCCCTCTGTCCGAGTCAAGAGAGACCTGAACTCACTCCAGTCTCCCTCTGCCCGAGTCGAGAGAGACGTAAACTCACTCCAGTCTCTCTCTGACCGAGTCGAGAGTGACCTAAACTCACTCCAGTCTCCCTCTGTCCGAGAGAGACCTAAACTCACTCCAGTCTCTCTCTGACCGAGTCGAGAGTGACCTAAACTCACTCCAGTCTCCCTCTGTCCGAGTCAAGAGAGACCTGAACTCACTCCAGTCTCTCTCTGACCGAGTCGAGAGAGACCTAAACTCACTCCAGTCTCCCGCTGCCCGAGTCGAGAGAGACGTCAACTCACTCCAGTCTCTCTCTGCCCGTCGAGAGAGACCTAAACTCACTCAAGTCTCCCTCTGTCCGATTCGAGAGAGACGTCAACTCACTCCAGTCTCTCTCTGCCCGAGTCGAGAGAGACCTAAACTCACTCCAGTCTCCCTCTGCCCGAGTCGAGAGAGACCTAAACTCACTCCAGTCTCCCTCTGCCCGAGTCGAGAGAGACCTAAACTCACTCCAGGCTCCCTCTGCCCGAGTCGAGAGAGACCTAAACTCACTCCAGGCTCCCTCTGCCCGAGTCGAGAGAGACCTAAACTCACTCGTCTCTCTCTGCCCGAGACCTAAACTCACTCCAGTCTCTCTCTGCCCGAGTCGAGAGAGACCTAAACTCACTCCAGTCTCCCGCTGCCCGAGTCGAGAGAGACGTCACCTCACTCCAGTCTCTCTCTGCCTGTCGAGAGAGACCTAAACTCACTCCATTCTCTCTCTGTCCGAGTCGAGAGAGACCTAAACTCACTCTAGTCTCCCTCTGCCCGAGTCGAGGGAGAGGTAAACTCACTCCAGTCTCCCGCTGCCAGAGTCGAGAGAGACCTAAACTCAATCCAGTCTCTCTCTGCCCGAGTCAAGAGAGACGTAAACTCACTCCAGTCTCTCTCTGCCCGAGTCGAGAGAGACCTAAACTCACTCCAGTCTCCCGCTGCCCGAGTCGAGAGACGTAAACTCACTCCAGTCTCTCTCTGCCCGAGTCGAGAGAGACCTAAACTCACTCCTGTCTCCCTCTGCCCGAGTCGAGGGAGACCTAAACTCACTCCAGTCTCCCTCTGCCCGAGTCGAGAGAGACCTAAACTCACTCCAGTCTCTCTCTGACCGAGTTGAGAGAGACCTAAACTCACTCCAGTCTCCCTCTGTCCGAGGGAGACCTAAACTCACTCCAGTCTCCCTCTGCCCGAGTCGAGAGAGACCTAAACTCACTCCAGTCTCTCTCTGACCGAGTTGAGAGAAACCTAAACTCACTCCAGTCTCCCTCTGCCCGAGTCGAGAGAGACCTAAACTCACTCCAGTCTCCCGCTGCCCGAGTCGAGAGAGAAGTAAACTCACTCCAGTCTCCCTCTGCCCGAGTCGAGAGAGACCTAAACTCACTCCAGTCTCCCTCTGTCCGAGTCGAGAAAGACGTCACCTCACTCCAGTCTCTCTCTGCCCATCGAGAGAGACCTAAACTCACTCCAGTCTCCCTCTGTCCGAGTCGAGAAAGACGTCACCTCACTCCAGTCTCTCTCTGCCCGTCGAGAGAGACCTAAACTCACTCAAGTCTCCCTCAGTCCGAGTCGAGAGAGACGTCAACTCACTCCAGTCACTCTCTGCCCGAGTCGAGAGAGACCTAAACTCACTCCAGTCTCCCTCTGCACGAGTCGAGGGAGACCTAAACTCACTCCAGTCTCCCTCTGTCCGAGTCGAGAGAGACCTAAACTCACTCCAGTCTCCCGCTGTCCGAGTCGAGAGAGACCTAAACTCACTCCAGTCTCCCTCTGCCCGAGTCGAGAGAGACCTAAACTCACTCCAGTCTCCCTCTGTCCGAGTCGAGAGAGACGACAACTCACTCCAGTCTCTCTCTGCCCGAGTCGAGAGAGACCTAAACTCACTCCAGTCTCCCTCTGTACGATTCAAGAGAGACCTGAACTCACTCCAGTCTCCCTCTGTCCGAGTCGAGAGAGACCTAAACTCACTCCAGTCTCCCTCTGTCCGAGTCGAGAGAGACGACAACTCACTCCAGTCTCTCTCTGTCCGAGTCAAGAGAGACCTGAACTCACTCCAGTCTCCCTCTGCCCGAGTCGACAGAGACGTAAACTCACTCCAGTCTCTCTCTGACCGAGTCAAGAGAGACCTAAACTCACTCCAGTCTCCCTCTGTCCGAGTCGAGAGAGAAGTAAACTCACTCCAGTCTCCCTCTGCCCGAGTCGAGAGAGACCTAAACTCACTCCAGTCTCCCTCTGCCCGAGTCGAGAGAGACGTAAACTCACTCCAGTCTCTCTCTGACCGAGTCGATAGTGACCTAAACTCACTCCAGTCTCCCTCTGTCCGAGAGAGACCTAAACTCACTCCAGTCTCCCTCTGCCCGAGTCGAGAGAGACCTAAACTCACTCCAGTCTCCCTCTGACCGAGTCGAGAGTGACCTAAACTCACTCCAGTCTCCCTCTGTCCGAGAGAGACCTAAACTCACTCCAGTCTCCCTCTGCCCGAGTCGAGAGAGACCTAAACTCACTCCAGTCTCCCTCTGCCCGAGTCGAGAGAGACGTCACCTCACTCCAGTCTCTCTCTGCCCGTCGAGAGAGACCTAAACTCCCTCCAGTCTCCCGCTGCCCGAGTCGAGAGAGACGTAAACTCACTCCAGTCTCCCTCTGCCCGAGTCGAGAGAGACGTCACCTCACTCCAGTCTCCCTCTGCCCGTCGAGAGAGACCTAAACTCACTCCAGTCTCCCTCTGTCCGAGTCAAGAGAGACCTAAACGCACTCCAGTCTCCCTCTGTCCGAGTCGAGAGAGACGACAACTCACTCCAGTCTCTCTCTGCCCGAGTCGAGAGAGACCTAAACTCACTCCAGTCTCCCTCTGTCCGAGTCAAGAGAGACCTGAACTCACTCCAGTCTCCGTCTGCCCGAGTCGACAGAGACGTAAACTCACTCCAGTCTCTCTCTGACCGAGTCAAGAGAGACCTAAACTCACTCCAGTCTCCCTCTGTCCGAGTCGAGAGAGAAGTAAACTCACTCCAGTCTCCCTCTGCCCGAGTCGAGAGAGACCTAAACTCACTCCAGTCTCCCTCTGTCCGAGTCAAGAGAGACCTGAACTCACTCCAGTCTCCCTCTGCCGGAGACGAGAGAGACGTAAACTCACTCCAGTCTCTCTCTGACCGAGTCGAGAGTGACCTAAACTCACTCCAGTCTCCCTCTGTCCGAGAGAGACCTAAACTCACTCCAGTCTCCCTCTGCCCGAGTCGAGAGAGACCTAAACTCACTCCAGTCTCCCTCTGACCGAGTCGAGAGTGACCTAAACTCACTCCAGTCTCCCTCTGTCCGAGAGAGACCTAAACTCACTCCAGTCTCCCTCTGCCCGAGTCGAGAGAGACCTAAACTCACTCCAGTCTCCCTCTGCCCGAGTCGAGAGAGACGTCACCTCACTCCAGTCTCTCTCTGCCCGTCGAGAGAGACCTAAACTCACTCCAGTCTCCCGCTGCCCGAGTCGACAGAGACGTAAACTCACTCCAGTCTCCCTCTGCCCGAGTCGAGAGAGACGTCACCTCACTCCAGTCTCCCTCTGCCCGTCGAGAGAGACCTAAACTCACTCATGTCTCCCTCTGTCCGATTCGAGAGAGACCTAAACTCACTCCAGTCTCTCTCTGTCCGAGTCGAGAGAGACCTAAACTCACTCCAGTCTCCCTCTGTCCGAGTCGAGAGACCTATAACTCACTCCAGTCTCTCTCTGCCCGTCGAGAGAGACCTAAACTCACTCAAGTCTCCCGCTGTCCGAGTCGAGGGAGACCTAAACTCACTCCAGTCTCCCTCTGCCCGAGTCGAGGGAGACCTAAACTCACTCCAGTCTCCCTCTGCCCGAGTCGAGAGAGACCTAAACTCACTCCAGTCTCTCTCTGACCGAGTTGAGAGAAACCTAAACTCACTCCAGTCTCCCTCTGCCCGAGTCGAGAGAGACCTAAACTCACTCCAGTCTCCCGCTGCCCGTCGAGAGAGACCTAAACTCACTCCAGTCTCCCTCTGCCTGAGTCGAGAGAGACCTAAACTCACTCCAGTCTCCCTCCGTCCGAGTCGAGAGAGACGACAACTCACTCCAGTCTCTCTCTGCCCGAGTCGAGAGAGACCTAAACTCACTCCAGTCTCCATCTGCCCGAGTCGAGGGAGACCTAAACTCACTCCAGTCTCCCTCTGTCCGAGTCAAGAGAGACCTGAACTCACTCCAGTCTCCCTCTGCCCGAGTCGAGAGAGACGTAAACTCACTCCAGTCTCTCTCTGACCGAGTCGAGAGTGACCTAAACTCACTCCAGTCTCCCTCTGTCCGAGAGAGACCTAAACTCACTCCAGTCTCTCTCTGACCGAGTCGAGAGTGACCTAAACTCACTCCAGTCTCCCTCTGTCCGAGTCAAGAGAGACCTGAACTCACTCCAGTCTCTCTCTGACCGAGTCGAGAGAGACCTAAACTCACTCCAGTCTCCCGCTGCCCGAGTCGAGAGAGACGTCAACTCACTCCAGTCTCTCTCTGCCCGTCGAGAGAGACCTAAACTCACTCAAGTCTCCCTCTGTCCGATTCGAGAGAGACGTCAACTCACTCCAGTCTCTCTCTGCCCGAGTCGAGAGAGACCTAAACTCACTCCAGTCTCCCTCTGCCCGAGTCGAGAGAGACCTAAACTCACTCCAGTCTCCCTCTGCCCGAGTCGAGAGAGACCTAAACTCACTCCAGGCTCCCTCTGCCCGAGTCGAGAGAGACCTAAACTCACTCCAGGCTCCCTCTGCCCGAGTCGAGAGAGACCTAAACTCACTCGTCTCTCTCTGCCCGAGACCTAAACTCACTCCAGTCTCTCTCTGCCCGAGTCGAGAGAGACCTAAACTCACTCCAGTCTCCCGCTGCCCGAGTCGAGAGAGACGTCACCTCACTCCAGTCTCTCTCTGCCTGTCGAGAGAGACCTAAACTCACTCCATTCTCTCTCTGTCCGAGTCGAGAGAGACCTAAACTCACTCTAGTCTCCCTCTGCCCGAGTCGAGGGAGAGGTAAACTCACTCCAGTCTCCCGCTGCCAGAGTCGAGAGAGACCTAAACTCAATCCAGTCTCTCTCTGCCCGAGTCAAGAGAGACGTAAACTCACTCCAGTCTCTCTCTGCCCGAGTCGAGAGAGACCTAAACTCACTCCAGTCTCCCGCTGCCCGAGTCGAGAGACGTAAACTCACTCCAGTCTCTCTCTGCCCGAGTCGAGAGAGACCTAAACTCACTCCTGTCTCCCTCTGCCCGAGTCGAGGGAGACCTAAACTCACTCCAGTCTCCCTCTGCCCGAGTCGAGAGAGACCTAAACTCACTCCAGTCTCTCTCTGACCGAGTTGAGAGAGACCTAAACTCACTCCAGTCTCCCTCTGTCCGAGGGAGACCTAAACTCACTCCAGTCTCCCTCTGCCCGAGTCGAGAGAGACCTAAACTCACTCCAGTCTCTCTCTGACCGAGTTGAGAGAAACCTAAACTCACTCCAGTCTCCCTCTGCCCGAGTCGAGAGAGACCTAAACTCACTCCAGTCTCCCGCTGCCCGAGTCGAGAGAGAAGTAAACTCACTCCAGTCTCCCTCTGCCCGAGTCGAGAGAGACCTAAACTCACTCCAGTCTCCCTCTGTCCGAGTCGAGAAAGACGTCACCTCACTCCAGTCTCTCTCTGCCCATCGAGAGAGACCTAAACTCACTCCAGTCTCCCTCTGTCCGAGTCGAGAAAGACGTCACCTCACTCCAGTCTCTCTCTGCACGTCGAGAGAGACCTAAACTCACTCAAGTCTCCCTCAGTCCGAGTCGAGAGAGACGTCAACTCACTCCAGTCACTCTCTGCCCGAGTCGAGAGAGACCTAAACTCACTCCAGTCTCCCTCTGCACGAGTCGAGGGAGACCTAAACTCACTCCAGTCTCCCTCTGTCCGAGTCGAGAGAGACCTAAACTCACTCCAGTCTCCCGCTGTCCGAGTCGAGAGAGACCTAAACTCACTCCAGTCTCCCTCTGCCCGAGTCGAGAGAGACCTAAACTCACTCCAGTCTCCCTCTGTCCGAGTCGAGAGAGACGACAACTCACTCCAGTCTCTCTCTGCCCGAGTCGAGAGAGACCTAAACTCACTCCAGTCCCCCTCTGTACGATTCAAGAGAGACCTGAACTCACTCCAGTCTCCCTCTGTCCGAGTCGAGAGAGACCTAAACTCACTCCAGTCTCCCTCTGTCCGAGTCGAGAGAGACGACAACTCACTCCAGTCTCTCTCTGTCCGAGTCAAGAGAGACCTGAACTCACTCCAGTCTCCCTCTGCCCGAGTCGACAGAGACGTAAACTCACTCCAGTCTCTCTCTGACCGAGTCAAGAGAGACCTAAACTCACTCCAGTCTCCCTCTGTCCGAGTCGAGAGAGAAGTAAACTCACTCCAGTCTCCCTCTGCCCGAGTCGAGAGAGACCTAAACTCACTCCAGTCTCCCTCTGCCCGAGTCGAGAGAGACGTAAACTCACTCCAGTCTCTCTCTGACCGAGTCGATAGTGACCTAAACTCACTCCAGTCTCCCTCTGTCCGAGAGAGACCTAAACTCACTCCAGTCTCCCTCTGCCCGAGTCGAGAGAGACCTAAACTCACTCCAGTCTCCCTCTGACCGAGTCGAGAGTGACCTAAACTCACTCCAGTCTCCCTCTGTCCGAGAGAGACCTAAACTCACTCCAGTCTCCCTCTGCCCGAGTCGAGAGAGACCTAAACTCACTCCAGTCTCCCTCTGCCCGAGTCGAGAGAGACGTCACCTCACTCCAGTCTCTCTCTGCCCGTCGAGAGAGACCTAAACTCACTCCAGTCTCCCGCTGCCCGAGTCGAGAGAGACGTAAACTCACTCCAGTCTCCCTCTGCCCGAGTCGAGAGAGACGTCACCTCACTCCAGTCTCCCTCTGCCCGTCGAGAGAGACCTAAACTCACTCCAGTCTCCCTCTGTCCGAGTCAAGAGAGACCTAAACGCACTCCAGTCTCCCTCTGTCCGAGTCGAGAGAGACGACAACTCACTCCAGTCTCTCTCTGCCCGAGTCGAGAGAGACCTAAACTCACTCCAGTCTCCCTCTGTCCGAGTCAAGAGAGACCTGAACTCACTCCAGTCTCCGTCTGCCCGAGTCGACAGAGACGTAAACTCACTCCAGTCTCTCTCTGACCGAGTCAAGAGAGACCTAAACTCACTCCAGTCTCCCTCTGTCCGAGTCGAGAGAGAAGTAAACTCACTCCAGTCTCCCTCTGCCCGAGTCGAGAGAGACCTAAACTCACTCCAGTCTCCCTCTGTCCGAGTCAAGAGAGACCTGAACTCACTCCAGTCTCCCTCTGCCGGAGACGAGAGAGACGTAAACTCACTCCAGTCTCTCTCTGACCGAGTCGAGAGTGACCTAAACTCACTCCAGTCTCCCTCTGTCCGAGAGAGACCTAAACTCACTCCAGTCTCCCTCTGCCCGAGTCGAGAGAGACCTAAACTCACTCCAGTCTCCCTCTGACCGAGTCGAGAGTGACCTAAACTCACTCCAGTCTCCCTCTGTCCGAGAGAGACCTAAACTCACTCCAGTCTCCCTCTGCCCGAGTCGAGAGAGACCTAAACTCACTCCAGTCTCCCTCTGCCCGAGTCGAGAGAGACGTCACCTCACTCCAGTCTCTCTCTGCCCGTCGAGAGAGACCTAAACTCACTCCAGTCTCCCGCTGCCCGAGTCGACAGAGACGTAAACTCACTCCAGTCTCCCTCTGCCCGAGTCGAGAGAGACGTCACCTCACTCCAGTCTCCCTCTGCCCGTCGAGAGAGACCTAAACTCACTCATGTCTCCCTCTGTCCGATTCGAGAGAGACGTCAACTCACTCCAGTCTCCCTCTGCCCGAGTCGAGAGAGACCTAAACTCACTCCAGGCTCCCTCTGCCCGAGTCGAGAGAGACCTAAAGTCACTCCAGGCTCCCTCTGCCCGAGTCGAGAGAGACCTAAACTCACTCCAGTCTCTCTCTGCCCGAGACCTAAACTCACTCCAGTCTCTCTCTGCCCGAGTCGAGAGAGACCTAAACTCACTCCAGTCTCCCTCTGCCCGAGTCGTGAGAGACCTAAACTCACTCCAGTCTCCCTCTGCCCGAGTCGAGAGAGACGTAAACTGACTCCAGTCTCCCGCTGCCCGATTCGAGAGAGACGTAAACTCACTCCAGTCTCCCTCTGCCCGAGTCGAGAGAGACCTAAACTCACTCCAGTCTCCCTCTGTCCGAGTAGAGAAAGACGTCACCTCACTCCAGTCTCTCTCTGCCCGTCGAGAGAGACCTAAACTCACTCAAGTCTCCCTCTGTCCGAGTCGAGAGAGACGTCAACTCACTCCAGTCACTCTCTGCCCGAGTCGAGAGAGACCTAAACTCACTCCAGTCTCCCTCTGCCCGAGTCGAGAGAGACGTAAACTGACTCCAGTCTCCCGCTGCCCGATTCGAGAGAGACGTAAACTCACTCCAGTCTCCCTCTGCCCGAGTCGAGAGAGACCTAAACTCACTCCAGTCTCCCTCTGTCCGAGTAGAGAAAGACGTCACCTCACTCCAGTCTCTCTCTGCCCGTCGAGAGAGACCTAAACTCACTCAAGTCTCCCTCTGTCCGAGTCGAGAGAGACGTCAACTCACTCCAGTCACTCTCTGCCCGAGTCGAGAGAGACCTAAACTCACTCCAGTCTCCCTCTGCCCGAGTCGAGGGAGACCTAAACTCACTCCAGTCTCCCTCTGTCCGAGTCGAGAGAGACCTAAACTCACTCCAGTCTCCCTCTGTCCGAGTCGTGAGAGAAGACAACTCACTCCAGTCTCTCTCTGCCCGAGTCGAGAGAGACCTAAACTCACTCCAGTCTCCCACTGTACGAGTCAAGAGAGACCTGAACTCACTCCAGTCTCCCTCTGTCCGAGTCGAGAGAGACCTAAACTCACTCCAGTCTCCCTCTGTCCGAGTCGAGAGAGACGACAACTCACTCCAGTCTCTCTCTGCCCGAGTCGAGAGAGACCTAAACTCACTCCAGCCTCCCTCTGTCCGAGTCAAGAGAGACCTAAACTCACTCCAGTCTCCCTCTGCCCGAGTCGACAGAGACGTAAACTCACTCCAGTCTCTCTCTGACCGAGTCAAGAGAGACCTAAACTCACTCCAGTCTCCCTCTGTCCGAGTCGAGAGAGACGTAAACACACTCCAGTCTCCCTATGCCCGAGTCGAGAGAGACCTAAACTCACTCCAATCTCTCTCTGACCGAGTCGAGAGTGACCTAAACTCACTCCAGTCTCCCTCTGTCCGAGAGAGACCTAAACTCACTCCAGTCTCCCTCTGCCCGAGTCGAGAGAGACCTAAACTCACTCCAGTCTCCCTCTGACCGAGTCGAGAGTGACCTAAACTCACTCCAGTCTCCCTCTGTCCGAGAGAGACCTAAACTCACTCCAGTCTCCCTCTGCCCGAGTCGAGAGAGACCTAAACTCACTCCAGTCTCCCTCTGCCCGAGTCGAGAGAGACGTCACCTCACTCCAGTCTCTCTCTGCCCGTCGAGAGAGACCTAAACTCACTCCAGTCTCCCTCTGTACGATTCAAGAGAGACCTGAACTCACTCCAGTCTCCCTCTGTCCGAGTCGAGAGAGACGACAACTCACTCCAGTCTCTCTCTGTCCGAGTCAAGAGAGACCTGAACTCACTCCAGTCTCCCTCTGCCCGAGTCGACAGAGACGTAAACTCACTCCAGTCTCTCTCTGACCGAGTCAAGAGAGACCTAAACTCACTCCAGTCTCCCTCTGTCCGAGTCGAGAGAGAAGTAAACTCACTCCAGTCTCCCTCTGCCCGAGTCGAGAGAGACCTAAACTCACTCCAGTCTCCCTCTGCCCGAGTCGAGAGAGACGTAAACTCACTCCAGTCTCTCTCTGACCGAGTCGATAGTGACCTAAACTCACTCCAGTCTCCCTCTGTCCGAGAGAGACCTAAACTCACTCCAGTCTCCCTCTGCCCGAGTCGAGAGAGACCTAAACTCACTCCAGTCTCCCTCTGACCGAGTCGAGAGTGACCTAAACTCACTCCAGTCTCCCTCTGTCCGAGAGAGACCTAAACTCACTCCAGTCTCCCTCTGCCCGAGTCGAGAGAGACCTAAACTCACTCCAGTCTCCCTCTGCCCGAGTCGAGAGAGACGTCACCTCACTCCAGTCTCTCTCTGCCCGTCGAGAGAGACCTAAACTCACTCCAGTCTCCCGCTGCCCGAGTCGAGAGAGACGTAAACTCACTCCAGTCTCCCTCTGCCCGAGTCGAGAGAGACGTCACCTCACTCCAGTCTCCCTCTGCCCGTCGAGAGAGACCTAAACTCACTCCAGTCTCCCTCTGTCCGAGTCAAGAGAGACCTAAACGCACTCCAGTCTCCCTCTGTCCGAGTCGAGAGAGACGACAACTCACTCCAGTCTCTCTCTGCCCGAGTCGAGAGAGACCTAAACTCACTCCAGTCTCCCTCTGTCCGAGTCAAGAGAGACCTGAACTCACTCCAGTCTCCGTCTGCCCGAGTCGACAGAGACGTAAACTCACTCCAGTCTCTCTCTGACCGAGTCAAGAGAGACCTAAACTCACTCCAGTCTCCCTCTGTCCGAGTCGAGAGAGAAGTAAACTCACTCCAGTCTCCCTCTGCCCGAGTCGAGAGAGACCTAAACTCACTCCAGTCTCCCTCTGTCCGAGTCAAGAGAGACCTGAACTCACTCCAGTCTCCCTCTGCCGGAGACGAGAGAGACGTAAACTCACTCCAGTCTCTCTCTGACCGAGTCGAGAGTGACCTAAACTCACTCCAGTCTCCCTCTGTCCGAGAGAGACCTAAACTCACTCCAGTCTCCCTCTGCCCGAGTCGAGAGAGACCTAAACTCACTCCAGTCTCCCTCTGACCGAGTCGAGAGTGACCTAAACTCACTCCAGTCTCCCTCTGTCCGAGAGAGACCTAAACTCACTCCAGTCTCCCTCTGCCCGAGTCGAGAGAGACCTAAACTCACTCCAGTCTCCCTCTGCCCGAGTCGAGAGAGACGTCACCTCACTCCAGTCTCTCTCTGCCCGTCGAGAGAGACCTAAACTCACTCCAGTCTCCCGCTGCCCGAGTCGACAGAGACGTAAACTCACTCCAGTCTCCCTCTGCCCGAGTCGAGAGAGACGTCACCTCACTCCAGTCTCCCTCTGCCCGTCGAGAGAGACCTAAACTCACTCATGTCTCCCTCTGTCCGATTCGAGAGAGACGTCAACTCACTCCAGTCTCCCTCTGCCCGAGTCGAGAGAGACCTAAACTCACTCCAGGCTCCCTCTGCCCGAGTCGAGAGAGACCTAAAGTCACTCCAGGCTCCCTCTGCCCGAGTCGAGAGAGACCTAAACTCACTCCAGTCTCTCTCTGCCCGAGACCTAAACTCACTCCAGTCTCTCTCTGCCCGAGTCGAGAGAGACCTAAACTCACTCCAGTCTCCCTCTGCCCGAGTCGTGAGAGACCTAAACTCACTCCAGTCTCCCTCTGCCCGAGTCGAGAGAGACGTAAACTGACTCCAGTCTCCCGCTGCCCGATTCGAGAGAGACGTAAACTCACTCCAGTCTCCCTCTGCCCGAGTCGAGAGAGACCTAAACTCACTCCAGTCTCCCTCTGTCCGAGTAGAGAAAGACGTCACCTCACTCCAGTCTCTCTCTGCCCGTCGAGAGAGACCTAAACTCACTCAAGTCTCCCTCTGTCCGAGTCGAGAGAGACGTCAACTCACTCCAGTCACTCTCTGCCCGAGTCGAGAGAGACCTAAACTCACTCCAGTCTCCCTCTGCCCGAGTCGAGGGAGACCTAAACTCACTCCAGTCTCCCTCTGTCCGAGTCGAGAGAGACCTAAACTCACTCCAGTCTCCCTCTGTCCGAGTCGTGAGAGACGACAACTCACTCCAGTCTCTCTCTGCCCGAGTCGAGAGAGACCTAAACTCACTCCAGTCTCCCACTGTACGAGTCAAGAGAGACCTGAACTCACTCCAGTCTCCCTCTGTCCGAGTCGAGAGAGACCTAAACTCACTCCAGTCTCCCTCTGTCCGAGTCGAGAGAGACGACAACTCACTCCAGTCTCTCTCTGCCCGAGTCGAGAGAGACCTAAACTCACTCCAGCCTCCCTCTGTCCGAGTCAAGAGAGACCTGAACTCACTCCAGTCTCCCTCTGCCCGAGTCGACAGAGACGTAAACTCACTCCAGTCTCTCTCTGACCGAGTCAAGAGAGACCTAAACTCACTCCAGTCTCCCTCTGTCCGAGTCGAGAGAGACGTAAACACACTCCAGTCTCCCTCTGCCCGAGTCGAGAGAGACCTAAACTCACTCCAATCTCTCTCTGACCGAGTCGAGAGTGACCTAAACTCACTCCAGTCTCCCTCTGTCCGAGAGAGACCTAAACTCACTCCAGTCTCCCTCTGCCCGAGTCGAGAGAGACCTAAACTCACTCCAGTCTCCCTCTGACCGAGTCGAGAGTGACCTAAACTCACTCCAGTCTCCCTCTGTCCGAGAGAGACCTAAACTCACTCCAGTCTCCCTCTGCCCGAGTCGAGAGAGACCTAAACTCACTCCAGTCTCCCTCTGCCCGAGTCGAGAGAGACGTCACCTCACTCCAGTCTCTCTCTGCCCGTCGAGAGAGACCTAAACTCACTCCAGTCTCCCGCTGCCCGAGTCGAGGGAGACCTAAACTCACTCCAGTCTCCCTCTGCCCGAGTCGAGAGAGACCTGAACTCACTCCAGTCTCTCTCTGTCCGAGTCGAGAGAGACCTAAACTCACTCCAGTCTCCCTCTGCCCGAGTCGAGAGAGACCTAAACTCACTCCAGTCTCCCGCTGCCCGAGTCGAGAGAAACGTAAACTCACTCCAGTCTCTCTCTGCACGAGTCGAGAGAGACGTAAACTCACTCCAGTCTCCCTCTGTCCGAGTCGAGAGAGACCTAAACTCACTCCAGTCTCCCTCTGCCCGAGTCGAGAGAGACGTAAACTCACTCCAGTCTCCCTCTGTCCGAGTCGAGAGAGACCTAAACTCACTCAAGTCTCCCTCTGTCCGAGTCGAGAGAGACGTCAACTCACTCCAGTCTCACTCTGCCCGAGTCGAGAGAGACCTAAACTCACTCCTGTCTCCCTCTGCCCGAGTCGAGGGAGACCTAAACTCACTCCAGTCTCCCTCTGCCCGAGTCGAGAGAGACCTGAACTCACTCCAGTCTCTCTCTGACCGAGTTGAGAGAGACCTAAACTCACTCCAGTCTCCCTCTGTCCGAGAGAGACCTAAACTCACTCCAGTCTCCCTCTGCCCGAGTCGAGAGAGACCTAAACTCACTCCAGTCTCCCGCTGCCCGAGTCGAGAGAGACGTAAACTCACTCCAGTCTCCCTCTGCCCGAGTCGAGAGAGACCTAAACTCACTCCAGTCTCCCTCTGTCCGAGTCGAGAAAGACGTCACCTCACTCCAGTCTCTCTCTGCCCGTCGAGAGAGACCTAAACTCACTCAAGTCTCCCTCAGTCCGAGTCGAGAGAGACGTCAACTCACTCCAGTCACTCTCTGCCCGAGTCGAGAGAGACCTAAACTCACTCCAGTCTCCCTCTGCACGAGTCGAGGGAGACCTAAACTCACTCCAGTCTCCCTCTGTCCGAGTCGAGAGAGACCTAAACTCACTCCAGTCTCTCTCTGACCGAGTCGAGAGAGACCTAAACTCACTCCAGTCTCCCGCTGTCCGAGTCGAGAGAGACCTAAACTCACTCCAGTCTCCCTCTGCCCGAGTCGAGAGAGACCTAAACTCACTCCAGTCTCCCTCTGTCCGAGTCGAGAGAGACGACAACTCACTCCAGTCTCTCTCTGCCCGAGTCGAGAGAGACCTAAACTCACTCCAGTCTCCCTCTGTCCGAGTCAAGAGAGACCTGAACTCACTCCAGTCTCCCTCTGCCCGAGTCGACAGAGACATAAACTCACTCCAGTCTCTCTCTGACCGAGTCAAGAGAGACCTAAATTCACTCCAGTCTCCCTCTGTCCGAGTCGAGAGAGAAGTAAACTCACTCCAGTCTCCCTCTGTCCGAGTCAAGAGAGATCTGAACTCACTCCAGTCTCCCTCTGCCCGAGTCGAGAGAGACGTAAACTCACTCCAGTCTCTCTCTGACCGAGTCGAGAGTGACCTAAACTCACTCCAGTCTCCCTCTGTCCGAGAGAGACCTAAACTCACTCCAGTCTCCCTCTGCCCGAGTCGAGAGAGACCTAAACTCACTCCAGTCTCCCTCTGACCGAGTCGAGAGTGACCTAAACTCACTCCAGTCTCCCTCTGTCCGAGAGAGACCTAAACTCACTCCAGTCTCCCTCTGCCCGAGTCGAGAGAGACCTAATCTCACTCCAGTCTCCCTCTGCCCGAGTCGAGAGAGACGTCACCTCACTCCAGTCTCTCTCTGCCCATCGAGAGAGACCTAAACTCACACCAGTCTCCCGCTGCCCGAGTCGAGAGAGACGTAAACTCACTCCAGTCTCCCTCTGCCCGAGTCGAGAGAGACGTCACCTCACTCCAGTCTCCCTCTGCCCGTCGAGAGAGACCTAAACTCACTCCAGTCTCCCTCTGTCCGAGTCGAGAGAGACCTAAACTCACTCCAGTCTCCCTCTGTCCGAGTCGAGAGAGACGACAACTCACTCCAGTCTCTCCCTGCCCGAGTCGAGAGAGACCTAAACTCACTCCAGTCTCCCTCTGTCCGAGTCAAGAGAGACCTGAACTCACTCCAGTCTCCGTCTGCCCGATTCGACAGAGACGTAAACTCACTCCAGTCTCTCTCTGACCGAGTCAAGAGAGACCTAAACTCTCTCCAGTCTCCCTCTGTACGAGTCGAGAGAGAAGTAAACTCACTCCAGTCTCCCTCTGCCCGAGTCGAGAGAGACCTAAACTCACTCCAGTCTCCCTCTGTCCGAGTCAAGAGAGACCTGAACTCACTCCAGTCTCCCTCTGCCCGAGTCGAGAGAGACGTAAACTCACTCCAGTCTCTCTCTGACCGAGTCGAGAGTGACCTAAACTCACTCCAGTCTCCCTCTGTCCGAGAGAGACCTAAACTCACTCCAGTCTCCCTCTGCCCGAGTCGAGAGAGACCTAAACTCACTCCAGTCTCCCTCTGACCGAGTCGAGAGTGACCTAAACTCACTCCAGTCTCCCTCTGTCCGAGAGAGACCTAAACTCACTCCAGTCTCCCTGTGCCCGAGTCGAGAGAGACCTAAACTCACTCCAGTCTCCCTCTGCCCGAGTCGAGAGAGACGTCACCTCACTCCAGTCTCTCTCTGCCCGTCGAGAGAGACCTAAACTCACTCCAGTCTCCCGCTGCCCGAGTCGAGAGAGACGTAAACTCACTCCAGTCTCCCTCTGCCCGAGTCGAGAGAGACGTCACCTCACTCCAGTCTCCCTCTGCCCGTCGAGAGAGACCTAAACTCACTCATGTCTCCCTCTGTCCGATTCGAGAGAGACGTCAACTCACTCCAGTCTCCCTCTGCCCGAGTCGAGAGAGACCTAAACTCACTCCAGTCTCCCTCTGCCCGAGTCGAGAGAGACCTAAACTCACTCCAGTCTCCCTCTGACCGAGTCGAGAGTGACCTAAACTCACTCCAGTCTCCCTCTGTCCGAGAGAGACCTAAACTCACTCCAGTCTCCCTCTGCCCGAGTCGAGAGAGACCTAAACTCACTCCAGTCTCCCTCTGCCCGAGTCAAGAGAGACGTCACCTCACTCCAGTCTCTCTCTGCCCGTCGAGAGAGACCTAAACTCACTCCAGTCTCCCGCTGCCCGAGTCGAGAGAGACGTAAACTCACTCCAGTCTCCCTCTGCCCGAGTCGAGAGAGACGTCACCTTACTCCAGTCTCCCTCTGCCCTTCGAGAGAGACCTAAACTCACTCATGTCTCCCTCTGTCCGATTCGAGAGAGACGTCAACTCACTCCAGTCTCCCTCTGCCCGAGTCGAGAGAGACCTAAACTCACTCCAGGCTCCCTCTGCCCGAGTCGAGAGAGACCTAAACTCACTCCAGGCTCCCTCTGCCCGAGTCGAGAGAGACCTAAACTCACTCCAGTCTCTCTCTGCCCGAGACCTAAACTCACTCCAGTCTCTCTCTGCCCGAGTCGAGAGAGACCTAAACTCACTCCAGTCTCCCTCTGCCCGAGTCGAGAGAGACCTAAACTCACTCCAGTCTCCCTCTGCCCGAGTCGAGAGAGACGTAAACTGACTCCAGTCTCCCGCTGCCCGAGTCGAGAGAGACGTAAACTCACTCCAGTCTCCCTCTGCCCGAGTCGAGAGAGACCTAAACTCACTCCAGTCTCCCTCTGTCCGAGTAGAGAAAGACGTCACCTCACTCCAGTCTCTCTCTGCCCGTCGAGAGAGACCTAAACTCACTCAAGTCTCCCTCTGTCCGAGTCGAGAGAGACGTCAACTCACTCCAGTCTCCTTCTGTCCGAGAGAGACCTAAACTCACTCCAGTCTCTCTCTGCCCGTCGAGAGAGACTTAAACTCACTCCAGTCTCCCTCTGTCCGAGAGAGACCTAAATTCACTCCAGTCTCCCTCTGCCCGAGTCGAGAGAGACGTCACCTCACTCCAGTCTCTCTCTGCCCGTCGAGAGAGACCTAAACTCACTCCAGTCTCCCGCTGCCCGAGTCGAGAAAGACGTAAACTCACTCCAGTCTCCCTCTGCCCGAGTCGAGAGAGACGTCACCTCACTCCAGTCTCCCTCTGCCCGTCGAGAGAGACCTAAACTCACTCATGTCTCCCTCTGTCCGATTCGAGAGAGACGTCAACTCACTCCAGTCTCCCTCAGCCCGAGTCGAGAGAGACCTAAACTCACTCCAGGCTCCCTCTGCCCGAGTCGAGAGAGACCTAAACTCACTCCAGGCTCCCTCTGCCCGAGTCGAGAGAGACCTAAACTCACTCCAGTCTCCCACTGTACGAGTCAAGAGAGACCTGAACTCACTCCAGTCTCCCTCTGTCCGAGTCGAGAGAGACCTAAACTCACTCCAGTCTCCCTCTGTCCGAGTCGAGAGAGACGACAACTCACTCCAGTCTCTCTCTGCCCGAGTCGAGAGAGACCTAAACTCACTCCAGCCTCCCTCTGTCCGAGTCAAGAGAGACCTGAACTCACTCCAGTCTCCCTCTGCCCGAGTCGACAGAGACGTAAACTCACTCCAGTCTCTCTCTGACCGAGTCAAGAGAGACCTAAACTCACTCCAGTCTCCCTCTGTCCGAGTCGAGAGAGAAGTAAACTCACTCCAGTCTCCCTCTGCCCGAGTCGATAGAGACCTAAACTCACTCCAGTCTCCCTCTGCCCGAGTCGAGAGAGACGTAAACTGACTCCAGTCTCCCGCTGCCCGAGTCGAGAGAGACCTAAACTCACTCCAGTCTCCCTCTGTCCGAGTAGAGAAAGACGTCACCTCACTCCAGTCTCTCTCTGCCCGTCGAGAGAGACCTAAACTCACTCCAGTCTCCCTCTGTCCGAGTCGAGAGAGACGTCAACTCACTCCAGTCTCCCTCTGTCCGAGAGAGACCTAAACTCACTCCAGTCTCTCTCTGCC
Organism: Hypanus sabinus; assembly: GCF_030144855.1. NCBI lineage: Eukaryota > Metazoa > Chordata > Chondrichthyes > Myliobatiformes > Dasyatidae > Hypanus > Hypanus sabinus. Next base: position 61,844,057 of record NC_082728.1, on the reverse strand, counting down.
CGTCGAGAGAGACCTAAACTCACTCCAGTCTCCCTCTGTCCGAGAGAGACCTAAATTCACTCCAGTCTCCCTCTGCCCGAGTTGAGAGAGACGTCACCTCACTCCAGTCTCTCTCTGCCCGTCGAGAGAGACCTAAACTCACTCCAGTCTCCCGCTGCCCGAGTCGAGAGAGACGTAAACTCACTCCAGTCTCCCTCTGCCCGAGTCGAGAGAGACGTCACCTCACTCCAGTCTCCCTCTGCCCGTCGAGAGAGACCTAAACTCACTCCAGTCTCCCTCTGTCCGATTCGAGAGACCTAAACTCACTGCAGTCTCCCTCTGCCCGAGTCGAGAGACCTAAACTCACTCCAGTCTCCCTCTGTCCGAGTCGAGAGACCTAAACTCACTCCAGTCTCCCTCTGTCCGAGTCGAGAGACGTAAACTCACTCCAGTCTCACTCTGTCCGAGTCGATAGACGTAAACTCACTCCAGTCTCCCTCTGCCCGAGTCGAGAGAGACCTAAACTCACTCCAGTCTCCCTCTGCCCGAGAGAGACCTAAACTCACTCAAGTCTCCCTCTGTCCGAGTCGAGAGAGACGTCAACTCACTCCAGTCTCCCTCTGTCCGAGTCGAGAGAGACCTAAACTCACTCCAGTCTCCGTCTGTCCGATTCGAGAGACCTAAACTCACTGCAGTCTCCCTCTGCCCGAGTCGAGAGACCTAAACTCACTCCAGTCTCCCTCTGTCCGAGTCGAGAGACCTAAACTCACTCCAGTCTCCCTCTGTCCGAGTCGAGAGACGTAAACTCACTCCAGTCTCCCTCTGTCCGAGTCGAGAGACGTAAACTCACTCCAGTCTCCCTCTGCCCGAGTCGAGAGAGACCTAAACTCACTCCAGTCTCCCGCTGCCCGAGTCGAGAGAGACCTAAACTCACTCCAGTCTCCCGCTGCCCGAGTCGAGAGAGACCTAAACTCACTCAAGTCTCTCTCTGCCCGTCGAGAGAGACCTAAACTCACTCCAGTCTCCCGCTGCCCGAGTCGAGAGAGACCTAAACACACTACAGTCTCCCTCTGCCCGAGAGAGACCTAAACTCACTCCAGTCTCCCTCTGTCCGAGTCGAGAGAGACGTCACCTCACTCCAGTCTCCCGCTGCCCGAGTCGAGAGAGACGTAAACTCACTCCAGTCTCCCGCTGCCCGAGTCGAGAGAGACGTAAACTCACTCCAGTCTCCCGCTGCCCGAGTCGAGAGAGACCTAAACTCACTCCAGCCTTCCGCTGCCCGAATCGAGAGAGACCTAAACTCAGTCCAGTCTCTCTCTGTCCGAGTCGAGAGAGACGTAAACTCACTCCAGTCTCCCGCTGCCCGAGTCGAGAGAGACCTAAATTCACTCCAGTCTATCTCTGCCCGAGAGAGACCTAAACTCACCCCAGTCTCCCTCTGTCCGAGAGAGACCTAAACTCACTCCAGTCTCCCTTTGCCCGAGTCGAGAGAGACGTGAACTCACTCCAGTCTCCCGCTGCCCGAGTCGAGAGAGACCTAAACTCACTCCAGTCTCCCGCTGCCCGAGTCGAGAGAGACGTAAACTCACTCCTGTCTCCCTCTGCCCGAGTCGAGAGAAACCTAAACTCACTCCAGTCTCCCTCTGCCCGAGAGAGACGTAAACTCACTCCAGTCTCCCTCTGTCCGAGCCGACAGAGACGTCAACTCACTCCAGTCTCTCTCTGCCCGAGTCGCGAGAAACCTAAACTCACTCCAGTCTCCCTCTGCCCGAGTTGAGAGAGACGTCAACTCACTCCAGTCTCCCTCTGTCCGAGTCGAGAGAGACCTAAACTCACTCCAGTCTCCCTCTGCCCGAGTCGAGAGAGACGTGAACTCACTCCAGTCTCCCGCTGCCCGAGTCGAGAGAGACGTAAACTCACTCCAGTCTCCCTCTGCCCGAGTCGAGAGAAACCTAAACTCACTCCAGTCTCCCTCTGCCCGAGAGAGACGTAAACTCACTCCAGTCTCCCTCTGTACGAGCCGAGAGAGACGTCAACTCACTCCAGTCTCTCTCTGCCCGAGTCGAGAGAAACCTAAACTCACTCCAGTCTCCCTCTGCCCGAGTCGAGAGAGACGTCAACTCACTCCAGTCTCCCTCTGTCCGAGTCGAGAGAGACCTAAACTCACTCCAGTCTCCCTCTGCCTGATTCGAGAGACCTAAACTCACTCCAGTCTCCCTCTGCCCGAGTCGAGAGACCTAAACTCACTCCAGTCTCCCTCTGCCCGAGTCGAGGGAGACGTAAACTCACTCCAGTCTCCCTCTGTCCGAGTCGAGAGAGACGTGAACTCACTCCAGTCTCCCTCTGTCCGAGTCGAGAGAGACCTAAACTCACTCCAGTCTCCCTCAGCCTGAGTCGAGAGACCTAAACTCACTCCAGTCTCCCTCTGCCCGAGTCGAGAGACCTAAACTCACTCCAGTCTCCCTCTGCCCGAGTCGAGGGAGACGTAAACTCACTCCAGTCTCCCTCTGTCCGATTCGAGAGAGACCTAAACTCACTCCAGTCTCTCTCTGACCGAGTCGAGAGAGACCTAAACTCACTCCAGTGTCCCTCTGTCTTTGAGAGACCTAAACTCACTCCAGTCTCCCTCTGTCCGAGTTGAGAGAGACCTAAACTCACTCCAGTCTCCCTCTGCCCGAGTCGAGAGAGACCTAAACTCACTCCAGTCTCCCTCTGCCCGAGAGAGACCTAAACTCACTCCAGTCTCCCTCTGCCCGAGTCGAGAGGGACCTAAACTCACTCCAGTCTCCCTCTGCCCGAGTCGAGAGGGACCTAAACTCACTCCAGTCTCCCTCTGCCCGAGTCGAGAGGGACCTAAACTCACTCCAGTCTTCCGCTGCCCGAATCGAGAGAGACCTAAACTCAGTCCAGTCTCTCTCTGTCCGAGTCGAGAGAGACCTAAACTCACTCCAGTCTCCCTCTGTCCGAGTCGAGAGAGACGTCAACTCACTCCAGTCTCTCTCTGCCCGAGTCGAGAGAGACCTAAACTCACTCCTGTCTCCCTCTGCCCGAGTCGAGAGAGACGTCAACTCACTCCAGTCTTCCTCTGCCCGAGTCGAGAGAGACGTAAACTCACTCTAGTCTCCCTCTGTCCGTCGAGAGAGACCTAAACTCACTCCAGTCTCTCTCTGACCGAGTCGAGAGAGACCTAAACTCACTCCAGTCTCCCTCTGCCCGAGAGAGACGTAAACTCACTCCAGTCTCCCTCTGTCCGAGCCGAGAGAGACGTCAACTCACTCCAGCCTCCCTCTGCCCGAGTCGAGAGAAACCTAAACTGACTCCAGTCTCCCTCTGCCCGAGAGAGACCTAAACTCACTCAAGTCTTTCTCTGTCCGAGTCGAGAGAGACGTCAACTCACTCCAGTCTCCCTCTGTCCGAGTCGAGAGAGACCTAAACTCACTCCAGTCTCCCTCTGTCCGATTCGAGAGACCTAAACTCACTGCAGTCTCCCTCTGCCCGAGTCGAGAGACCTAAACTCACTCCAGTCTCCCTCTGTCCGAGTCGAGAGACCTAAACTCACTCCAGTCTCCCTCTGTCCGAGTCGAGAGACGTAAACTCACTCCAGTCTCACTCTGTCCGAGTCGAGAGACGTAAACTCACTCCAGTCTCCCTCTGCCCGAGTCGAGAGAGACCTAAACTCACTCCAGTCTCCCTCTGCCCGAGAGAGACCTAAACTCACTTAAGTCTCCCTCTGTCCGAGTCGAGAGAGACGTCAACTCACTCCAGTCTCCCTCTGTCCGAGTCGAGAGAGACCTAAACTCACTCCAGTCTCCGTCTGTCCGATTCGAGAGACCTAAACTCACTGCAGTCTCCCTCTGCCCGAGTCGAGAGACCTAAACTCACTCCAGTCTCCCTCTGTCCGAGTCGAGAGACCTAAACTCACTCCAGTCTCCCTCTGTCCGAGTCGAGAGACGTAAACTCACTCCAGTCTCCCTCTGTCCGAGTCGAGAGACGTAAACTCACTCCAGTCTCCCTCTGCCCGAGTCGAGAGAGACCTAAACTCACTCCAGTCTCCCGCTGCCCGAGAGGAGAGAGACCTAAACTCACTCCAGTCTCCCGCTGCCCGAGTCGAGAGAGACCTAAACTCACTCAAGTCTCTCTCTGCCCGTCGAGAGAGACCTAAACTCACTCCAGTCTCCCGCTGCCCGAGTCGAGAGAGACCTAAACACACTACAGTCTCCCTCTGCCCGAGAGAGACCTAAACTCACTCCAGTCTCCCTCTGTCCGAGTCGAGAGAGACGTCACCTCACTCCAGTCTCCCGCTGCCCGAGTCGAGAGAGACGTAAACTCACTCCAGTCTCCCGCTGCCCGAGTCGAGAGAGACGTAAACTCACTCCAGTCTCCCTCTGCCCGAGTCGAGAGAGACCTAAACTCACTCCAGCCTTCCGCTGCCCGAATCGAGAGAGACCTAAACTCAGTCCAGTCTCCCGCTGCCCGAGTCGAGAGAGACCTAAATTCACTCCAGTCTTTCTCTGCCCGAGAGAGACCTAAACTCACCCCAGTCTCCCTCTGTCCGAGAGAGACCTAAACTCACTCCAGTCTCCCGCTGCCCGAGTCGAGAGAGACGTAAACTCACTCCTGTCTCCCTCTGCCCGAGTCGAGAGAAACCTAAACTCACTCCAGTCTCCCTCTGCCCGAGAGAGACGTAAACTCACTCCAGTCTCCCTCTGTCCGAGCCGACAGAGACGTCAACTCACTCCAGTCTCTCTCTGCCCGAGTCGCGAGAAACCTAAACTCACTCCAGTCTCCCTCGGCCCGAGTCGAGAGAGACGTCAACTCACTCCAGTCTCCTCTGTCCGAGTCGAGAGAGACCTAAACTCACTCCAGTCTCCCTCTGCCCGAGTCGAGAGACCTAAACTCACTCCAGTCTCCCTCTGCCCGAGTCGAGAGACCTAAACTCACTCCAGTCTCCCTCTGTCCGAGTCGAGAGAGACGTGAACTCACTCCAGTCTCCCGCTGCCCGAGTCGAGAGAGACGTAAACTCACTCCAGTCTCCTCTGCCCGAGTCGAGAGAAACCTAAACTCACTCCAGTCTCCCTCTGCCCGAGAGAGACGTAAACTCACTCCAGTCTCCCTCTGTCCGAGCCGAGAGAGACGTCAACTCACTCCAGTCTCTCTCTGCCCGAGTCGAGAGAAACCTAAACTCACTCCAGTCTCCCTCTGCCCGAGTCGAGAGAGACGTCAACTCACTCCAGTCTCCCTCTGTCCGAGTCGAGAGAGACCTAAACTCACTCCAGTCTCCCTCTGCCTGAGTCGAGAGACCTAAACTCACTCCAGTCTCCCTCTGCCCGAGTCGAGAGACCTAAACTCACTCCAGTCTCCCTCTGCCCGAGTCGAGGGAGACGTAAACTCACTCCAGTCTCCCTCTGTCCGAGTCGAGAGAGACGTGAACTCACTCCAGTCTACCTCTGTCCGAGTCGAGAGAGACCTAAACTCACTCCAGTCTCCCTCTGCCTGAGTCGAGAGACCTAAACTCACTCCAGTCTCCCTCTGCCCGAGTCGAGAGACCTAAACTCACTCCAGTCTCCCTCTGCCCGAGTCGAGGGAGACGTAAACTCACTCCAGTCTCCCTCTGTCCGAGTCGAGAGAGACCTAAACTCACTCCAGTCTCTCTCTGACCGAGTCGAGAGAGACCTAAACTCACTCCAGTGTCCCTCTGTCTTTGAGAGACCTAAACTCACTCCAGTCTCCCTCTGTCCGAGTTGAGAGAGACCTAAACTCACTCCAGTCTCCCTCTGCCCGAGTCGAGAGAGACCTAAACTCACTCCAGTCTCCGTCTGCCCGAGAGAGACCTAAACTCACTCCAGTCTCCCTCTGCCCGAGTCGAGAGGGACCTAAACTCACTCCAGTCTCCCTCTGCCCGAGTCGAGAGGGACCTAAACTCACTCCAGTCTCCCTCTGCCCGAGTCGAGAGGGACCTAAACTCACTCCAGTCTTCCGCTGCCCTAATCGAGAGAGACCTAAACTCAGTCCAGTCTCTCTCTGTCCGAGTCGAGAGAGACGTAAACTCACTCCAGTCTCCCGCTGCCCGAGTCGAGAGAGACGTAAACTCACTCCAGTCTCCCGCTGCCCGAGTCGTGGGAGAACTAAACTCACTCCAGTCTCCCGCTGCCAGAGTCGAGAGAGACCTAAACTCACTCCAGTCTCCCTCTGCCCGAGTCGAGAGAAACCTAAATTCACTCCAGTCTCTCTCTGCCCGAGAGAGACCTAAACTCACCCCAGTCTCCCTCTGTCCGAGAGAGACCTAAACTCACTCCAGTCTCCCTTTGCCCGAGTCGAGAGAGACGTGAACTCACTCCAGTCTCCCGCTGCCCGAGTCGAGAGAGACCTAAACTCACTCCAGTCTCCCGCTGCCCGAGTCGAGAGAGACGTAAACTCACTCCAGTCTCCCTCTGCCCGAGTCGAGAGAAACCTAAACTCACTCCAGTCTCCCTCTGCCCGAGAGAGACGTAAACTCACTCCAGTCTCCCTCTGTCCGAGCCGACAGAGACGTCAACTCACTCCAGTCTCTCTCTGCCCGAGTCGAGAGAAACCTAAACTAACTCCAGTCTCCCTCTGCCCGAGTCGAGAGAGACGTCAACTCACTCCAGTCTCCCTCGGTCCGAGTCGAGAGAGACCTAAACTCACTCCAGACTCCCTCTGCCCGAGTCGAGAGACCTGAACTCACTCCAGTCTCCCTCTGCCCGTGTCGAGAGACCTAAACTAACTCCAGTCTCCCTCTGTCCGAGTCGAGAGAGACGTGAACTCACTCCAGTCTCCCGCTGCCCGAGTCGAGAGAGACGTAAACTCACTCCAGTCTCCCTCTGCCCGAGTCGAGAGAAACCTAAACTCACTCCAGTCTCCCTCTGCCCGAGAGAGACGTAAACTCACTCCAGTCTCCCTCTGTCCGAGCCGAGAGAGACGTCAACTCACTCCAGTCTCTCTCTGCCCGAGTCGAGAGAAACCTAAACTCACTCCAGTCTCCCTCTGCCCGAGTCGAGAGAGACGTCAACTCACTCCAGTCTCCCTCTGTCCGAGTCGAGAGAGACCTAAACTCACTCCAGTCTCCCTCTGCCTGAGTCGAGAGACCTAAACTCACTCCAGTCTCCCTCTGCCCGAGTCGAGAGACCTAAACTGACTCCAGTCTCCCTCTGCCCGAGTCGAGAGAGACCTAAACTCACTCCAGTCTCTCTCTGACCGAGTCGAGAGAGACCTAAACTCACTCCAGTGTCCCTCTGTCTTTGAGAGACCTAAACTCACTCCAGTCTCCCTCTGCCCGAGTCGAGAGAGACGTAAACTCACTCCAGTCTCCCTCTGCACGAGTCGAGGGAGACGTAAACTCACTCCAGTCTCCCTCTGTCCGAGTTGAGAGAGACCTAAACTCACTCCAGTCTCCCTCTGCCCGAGTCGAGAGAGACCTAAACTCACTCCAGTCTCCCTCTGCCCGAGAGAGACCTAAACTCACTCCAGTCTCCCTCTGCCCGAGTCGAGAGGGACCTAAACTCACTCCAGTCTCCCTCTGCCCGAGTCGAGAGGGACCTAAACTCACTCCAGTCTCCCTCTGCCCGAGTCGAGAGGGACCTAAACTCACTCCAGTCTCCCGCTGCCCGAGTCGAGAGAGACCTAAACTCACTCCAGTCTCCCTCTGCCCGAGAGAGACGTAAACTCACTCCAGTCTCCCGCTGTCCGAGTCGAGAGAAACCTAAACTCACTCCAGTCTCCCTCTGCACGAGTCGAGAGAAACGTCAGCTCACTGCAGTCTCCCTCTGTCCGTCGAGAGAGACCTAAACTCACTCCAGTCTCTCTCTGTCCGAGTCGAGAGAGACGTAAACTCACTCCAGTCTCCCGCTGCCCGAGTCGAGAGAGACCTAAACTCACTCCAGTCTCTCTCTGTCCGAGTCGAGAGAGACCTAAACTCACTCCAGTCTCCCGCTGCCCGAGTCGAGAGAGACCTAAATTCACTCCAGTCTCTCTCTGCCCGAGAGAGACCTAAACTCACCCCAGTCTCCCTCTGTCCGAGAGAGACCTAAACTCACTCCAGTCTCCCTCTGCCCGAGTCGAGAGAGACGTAAACTCACTCCAGTCTCCCTTTGCCCGAGTCGAGAGAGACGTGAACTCACTCCAGTCTCCCGCTGCCCGAGTCGAGAGAGACGTAAACTCACTCCAGTCTCCCGCTGCCCGAGTCGAGAGAGACGTAAACTCACTCCAGTCTCCCTCTGCCCGAGTCGAGAGAAACCTAAACTCACTCCAGTCTCCCTCTGCCCGAGAGAGACGTAAACTCACTCCAGTCTCCCTCTGTCCGAGCCGACAGAGACGTCAACTCACTCCAGTCTCTCTCTGCCCTAGTCGAGAGAAACCTAAACTCACTCCAGTCTCCCTCTGCCCGAGTCGAGAGAGACGTCAACTCACTCCAGTCTCCCTCTGTCCGAGTCGAGAGAGACCTAAACTCACTCCAGTCTCCCTCTGCCCGAGTCGAGAGACCTAAACTCACTCCAGTCTCCCTCTGCCCGAGTCGAGAGACCTAAACTCACTCCAGTCTCCCTCTGTCCGAGTCGAGAGAGACGTGAACTCACTCCAGTCTCCCCCGCCCGAGTCGAGAGAGACGTAAACTCACTCCAGTCTCCCTCTGCCCGAGTCGAGAGAAACCTAAACTCACTCCAGTCTCCCTCTGCCCGAGAGAGACGTAAACTCACTCCAGTCTCCCTCTGTCCGAGCCGAGAGAGACGTCAACTCACTCCAGTCTCTCTCTGCCCGAGTCGAGAGAAACCTAAACTCACTCCAGTCTCCCTCTGCCCGAGTCGAGAGAGACGTCAACTCACTCCAGTCTCCCTCTGTCCGAGTCGAGAGAGACCTAAACTCACTCCAGTCTCCCTCTGCCTGAGTCGAGAGACCTAAACTCACTCCAGTCTCCCTCTGCCCGAGTCGAGAGACCTAAACTCACTCCAGTCTCCCTCTGCCCGAGTCGAGGGAGACGTAAACTCACTCCAGTCTCCCTCTGTCCGAGTCGAGAGAGACCTAAACTCACTCCAGTCTCTCTCTGACCGAGTCGAGAGAGACCTAACCTCACTCCAGTGTCCCTCTGTCTTTGAGAGACCTAAACTCATTCCAGTCTCCCTCTGCCCGAGTCGAGAGAGACCTAAACTCACTCAAGTCTCCCTCTGTCCGAGTCAAGAGAGACGTCAACTCACTCCAGTCTCTCTCTGCCTGTCGAGAGAGACCTAAACTCACTCCAGTCTCTCTCTGCCCGTCGAGAGAGACCTAAACTCACTCCAGTCTCCCTCTGTCCGAGAGAGACCTAAACTCACTCCAGTCTCTCTCTGCCCGTCGAGAGAGACCTAAACTCACTCCAGTCTCCCTCTGTCCGAGAGAGACCTAAATTCACTCCAGTCTCCCTCTGCCCGAATCGAGAGAGACCTAAACTCACTCCAGTGTCCCTCTGTCCGACTCGAGAGAGACCTAAACTCACTCCAGTCTCCCTGTGCCTGAGAGAGACCTAAACTCACTCCAGTCTCCCGCTGTCCGAGTCGAGAGAAACCTAAACTCACTCCAGTCTCCCTCTGTCCGAGTCGAGAGAGACCTAAACTCACTCCAGTCTCCCTCTGCCCGAGAGAGACCTAAACTCACTCCAGTCTCCCGCTGTCCGAGTCGAGAGAGACCTAAACTCACTCCAGTCTCCCTCTGTCCGAGAGAGACCTAAATTCACTCCAGTCTCCCTCTGCCCGAGTCGAGAGAGACCTAAACTCACTCCAGTCTCCCGCTGCCCGAGTCGAGAGAGACCTAAACTCACTCCAGTCTCCCGCTGCCCGAGTCGAGAGAGACCTAAACTCACTCCTGTCTCCCTCTGCCCGAGTCGAGAGGGACCTTAACTCACTCCAGTCTCCCGCTGCCCGAGTCGAGAGAGACCTAAACTCACTCTAGTCTGCCTCTGCCCGAGAGAGACGTAAACTCACTCCAGTCTCCCTCTGCCCGAGAGAGACGTAAACTCACTGCAGTCTCCCTCTGCCCGAGAGAGACGTAAACTCACTGCAGTCTCCCTCTGTCCGTCGAGAGAGACCTAAACTCACTCCGGTCTCCCTCTGCCCGAGAGAGACCTAAACTAACTCCAGTCTCCCTCTGTCCGTCGAGAGAGACCTAAACTCACTCCAGTCTCCCTCTGCCCGAGAGAGACCTAAACTCACTGCAGTCTCCCTCTGTCCGTCGAGAGAGACCTAAACTCACTCCGGTCTCTCTCTGTCCGAGTCGAGAGAGACGTAAACTCACTCCAGTCTCCCGCTGCCCGAGTCGAGAGAGACCTAAACTCACTACAGTCTCCCTCTGCCCGAGTCGAGAGAGACCTAAACTCACTCCAGTCGCCCGCTGCCCGAATCGAGAGAGACCTAAACTCAGTCCAGTCTCTCTCTGTCCGAGTCGAGAGAGACGTAAACTCACTCCAGTCTCCCGCTGCCCGAGTCGAGAGAGACGTAAACTCACTCCAGTCTCCCTCTGCCCGTGTCGAGAGAGAGGTAAACTCACTCCAGTCTCCCGCTGCCCGAGTCGAGAGAGACCTAAACTCACTCCAGTCTCTCTCTGCCCGAGAGAGACCTAAGCTCACTCCAGTCTCCCTTTGCCCGAGTCGAGAGAGACGTGAACTCACTCCAGTCTCCCGCTGCCCGTCGAGAGAGACCTAAACTCACTCCAGTCTCCCGCTGCTCGAGTCGAGAGAGACGTAAACACACTCCAGTCTCCCTCTGCCCGTGTCGAGAGAGAGGTAAACTCACTCCAGTCTCCCGCTGCCCGAGTCGAGAGAGACCTAAACTCACTCCAGTCTCTCTCTGCCCGAGTCGAGAGAGACGTAAACTCACTCCAGTCTCTCTCTGCCCGAGAGAGACCTAAACTCACTCCAGTCTCTCTGCCCGGGTCGAGAGAGACGTGAACTCACTCCAGTCTCCCGCTGCCCGAGTCGAGAGAGACGTAAACTCACTCCAGTCTCCCTCTGCCCGAGTCGAGAGAGACGTCAACTCACTCCAGTCTCCCTCTGTCCGAGTCGAGAGAGACCTAAACTCACTCCAGTCTCCCTCTGCCCGAGTCGAGAGACCTAAACTCACTCCAGTCTCCCTGTGCCCGAGTCGAGAGACCTAAACTCACTCCAGTCTCCCTCTGTCCGAGTCGAGAGACCTAAACTCACTCCAGTCTCCCTCTGCCCGAGTCGAGGGAGACGTAAACTCTCTCCAGTCTCTCTCTGACCGAGTCGAGAGAGACCTAAACTCACTCCAGTCTCCCTCTGTCTTTGAGAGACCTAAACTCACTCCAGTCTCCCTCTGCCCGAGTCGAGAGAGACCTAAACTCACTCCAGTCTCCCTTTGCCCGAGTCGAGAGAGACCTAAACTCACTCCAGTCTCTCTCTGCCCGAGAGAGACCTAAACTCACTCCAGTCTCCCTTTGCCCGAGTCGAGAGAGACCTAAACTCACACCAGTCTCCCTCTGCCCGAGAGAGACCTAAACTCACTCCAGTCTCCCGCTGTCCGAGTCGAGAGAGACCTAAACTCACTCCAGTCTCCCTCTGTCCGAGAGAGACCTAAATTCACTCCAGTCTCCCTCTGCCCGAGTCGAGAGAGACCTAAACTCACTCCAGTCTCCCTCTGCCCGAGTTGAGAGAGACCTAAACTCACTCCAGTCTCCTGCTGCCCGAGTCGAGAGAAACCTAAACTCACTCCAGTCTCCCTCTGTCCGAGAGAGACCTAAACTCACTCCAGTCTCCCTCTGCCCAAGTCGAGAGGGACCTAAACTCACTCCACTCTCCCGCTGCCCGAGTCGAGAGAGACCTAAACTCACTCTAGTCTCCCTCTGCCCGAGTCGAGAGAAACGTCAGCTCACTGCAGTCTCCCTCTGTCAGTCGAGAGAGACCTAAACTCACTCTAGTCTCTCTCTGTCCGAGTCGAGAGAGACGTAAACTCACTCCAGTCTCTCTCTGCCCGAGTCGAGAGAGACCTAAACTCACTCCAGTCTCCCGCTGCCCGAGTCGAGAGAGACCTAAACTCACTCCAGTCTCCCGCTGCCCGAATCGAGAGAGACCTAAACTCAGTCCAGTCTCTCTCTGTCCGAGTCGAGAGAGACGTAAACTCACTCCAGTCTCCCGCTGCCCGAGTCGGGAGAGACCTAAATTCACTCCAGTCTCTCGCTGCCCGAGAGAGACGTAAACTCACTCCACTCTCCCGCTGCCCGAGTCGAGAGAGACCTAAACTCACTCTAGTCTCCCTCTGCCCGAGTCGAGAGAAACGTCAGCTCACTGCAGTCTCCCTCTGTCAGTCGAGAGAGACCTAAACTCACTCTAGTCTCCCTCTGCCCGAGTCGAGAGAAACGTCAGCTCACTGCAGTCTCCCTCTGTCCGTCGAGAGAGACCTAAACTCACTCCAGTCTCTCTCTGTCCGAGTCGAGAGAGACCTAACCTCACTCCAGTCTCTCTCTGCCCGAGTCGAGAGAGACGTAAACTCACTCCAGTCTCCCTCTGTCCGAGTCGAGAGAGACGTGAACTCACTCCAGTCTCCCGCTGCCCGAGTCGAGAGAGACGTAAACTCACTCCAGTCTCCCTCTGCCCGTGTCGAGAGAGACCTAAACTCACTCCAGTCTCTCTCTGCCCGTCGAGAGAGAGGTAAACTCACTCCAGTCTCCCGCTGCCCGAGTCGAGAGAGACCTAAACTCACTCCAGTCTCTCTCTGCCCGTCGAGAGAGACGTGAACTCACTCCAGTCTCCCGCTGTCCGTCGAGAGAGACCTAAACTCACTCCAGTCTCCCGCTGCCCGAGTCGAGAGAGACGTCAACTCACTCCAGTCTCCCTCTGCCCGAGTCGAGAGAGACGTCAACTCACTCCAGTCTCCCTCTGCCCGAGTCGAGAGAGACGTAAACTCACTCCAGTCTCCCTCTGTCCGAGTCGAGAGAGACGTAAACTCACTCCAGTCTCCCTCTGCCCGAGTCGAGAGAGACCTAAACTCACTCCAGTCTCCCGCTGCCCGAATCAAGAGAGACCTAAACTCAGTACAGTCTCTCTCTGTCCGAGTCGAGAGAGACGTGAACTCACTCCAGTCTCCCGCTGCCCGAGTCGAGAGAGACCTAAACTCACTCCAGTCTCCCGCTGCTCGAGTCGAGAGAGACGTAAACTCACTCCAGTCTCCCTCTGCCCGTGTCGAGAGAGACGTCACCTCACTCCAGTCTCCCTCTGCCCGTCGAGAGAGACCTAAACTCACTCCAGTCTCTCTCTGTCCGAGTCGAGAGAGACGTAAACTCACTCCAGTCTCTCTCTGCCCGAGTCGAGAGAGACCTAAACTCACTCCAGTCTCCCGCTGCCCGAGTCGAGAGAGACCTAAACTCACTCCAGTCTCCCGCTGCCCGAATCGAGAGAGACCTAAACTCAGTCCAGTCTCTCTCTGTCCGAGTCGAGAGAGACGTAAACTCACTCCAGTCTCCCGCTGCCCGAGTCGGGAGAGACCTAAATTCACTCCAGTCTCTCGCTGCCCGAGAGAGACGTAAACTCACTCCACTCTCCCGCTGCCCGAGTCGAGAGAGACCTAAACTCACTCTAGTCTCCCTCTGCCCGAGTCGAGAGAAACGTCAGCTCACTGCAGTCTCCCTCTGTCAGTCGAGAGAGACGTAAACTCACTCCAGTCTCCCTCTGCCCGTGTCGAGAGAGAGGTAAACTCACTCCAGTCTCCCGCTGCCCGAGTCGAGAGAGACCTAAACTCACTCCAGTCTCTCTCTGCCCGTCGAGAGAGACGTGAACTCACTCCAGTCTCTCTCTGCCCGAGTCGAGAGAGACCTAAACTCACTCCAGTCTCCCGCTGCCCGAGTCGAGAGAGACGTCAACTCACTCCAGTCTCCCTCTGCCCGTGTCGAGAGAGACCTAAACTCACTCCAGTCTCCCTCTGCCCGAGTCGAGAGACCTAAACTCACTCCAGTCTCCCTCTGCCCGAGTCGAGAGACCTAAACTCACTTCAGTCTCCCTCTGTCCGAGTCGAGAGACCTAAACTCACTCCAGTCTCCCTCTGCCCGATTCGAGGGAGACGTAAACTCACTCCAGTCTCTCTCTGACCGAGTCGAGAGAGACCTAAACTCACTCCAGTCTCCCGCTGCCCTCTGTCTTTGAGAGACCTAAACTCACTGCAGTCTCCCTCTGCCCGAGTCGAGAGAGACCTAAACTCACTCCAGTCTCCCGCTGCCCGAGTCGACAGAGACCTAAACTCACTCCAGTCTCCCTCTGTCCGAGAGAGACCTAAACTCACTCCAGTCTCTCTCTGTCCGAGTCGAGAGAGACCTAAACTCACTCCAGTCTCCCTCTGCCCGAATCGAGAGAGACCTAAACTCACTCCAGTGTCCCTCTGTCCGACTCGAGAGAGACCTAAACTCACACCAGTCTCCCTGTGCCTGAGAGAGACCTAAACTCACTCCAGTCTCCCGCTGTCCGAGTCGAGAGAAACCTAAACTCACTCCAGTCTCCCTCTGTCCGAGTCGAGAGAGACCTAAACTCACTCCAGTCTCCCTCTGCCCGAGAGAGACCTAAACTCACTCCAGTCTCCCGCTGTCCCAGTCGAGAGAGACCTAAACTCACTCCAGTCTCCCTCTGTCCGAGAGAGACCTAAATTCACTCCAGTCTCCCTCTGCCCGAGTCGAGAGAGACCTAAACTCACTCCAGTCTCCCGCTGCCCGAGTCGAGAGAGACCTAAACTCACTCCAGTCTCCCGCTGCCCGAGTCGAGAGAGACCTAAACTCACTCCAGTCTCCCTCTGTCCGAGAGAGACCTAAACTCACTCCAGTCTCCCTCTGCCCGAGTCGAGAGGGACCTTAACTCACTCCAGTCTCCCGCTGCCCGAGTCGAGAGAGACCTAAACTCACTCTAGTCTGCCTCTGCCCGAGAGAGACGTAAACTCACTCCAGTCTCCCTCTGCCCGAGAGAGACGTAAACTCACTGCAGTCTCCCTCTGCCCGAGAGAGACGTAAACTCACTGCAGTCTCCCTCTGTCCGTCGAGAGAGACCTAAACTCACTCCGGTCTCCCTCTGCCCGAGAGAGACCTAAACTAACTCCAGTCTCCCTCTGTCCGTCGAGAGAGACCTAAACTCACTCCAGTCTCCCTCTGCCCGAGAGAGACCTAAACTCACTGCAGTCTCCCTCTGTCCGTCGAGAGAGACGTAAACTCACTCCAGTCTCCCGCTGCCCGAGTCGAGAGAGACCTAAACTCACTCCAGTCTCCCTCTGCCCGAGTCGAGAGAGACCTAAACTCACTCCAGTCGCCCGCTGCCCGAATCGAGAGAGACCTAAACTCAGTCCAGTCTCTCTCTGTCCGAGTCGAGAGAGACGTAAACTCACTCCAGTCTCCCGCTGCCCGAGTCGAGAGAGACGTAAACTCACTCCAGTCTCCCTCTGCCCGTGTCGAGAGAGAGGTAAACTCACTCCAGTCTCCCGCTGCCCGAGTCGAGAGAGACCTAAACTCACTCCAGTCTCTCTCTGCCCGAGAGAGACCTAAGCTCACTCCAGTCTCCCTTTGCCCGAGTCGAGAGAGACGTGAACTCACTCCAGTCTCCCGCTGCCCGTCGAGAGAGACCTAAACTCACTCCAGTCTCCCGCTGCTCGAGTCGAGAGAGACGTAAACACACTCCAGTCTCCCTCTGCCCGTGTCGAGAGAGAGGTAAACTCACTCCAGTCTCCCGCTGCCCGAGTCGAGAGAGACCTAAACTCACTCCAGTCTCTCTCTGCCCGAGTCGAGAGAGAGGTAAACTCACTCCAGTCTCTCTCTGCCCGAGAGAGACCTAAACTCACTCCAGTCTCTCTGCCCGGGTCGAGAGAGACGTGAACTCACTCCAGTCTCCCGCTGCCCGAGTCGAGAGAGACGTAAACTCACTCCAGTCTCCCTCTGCCCGAGTCGAGAGAGACGTCAACTCACTCCAGTCTCCCTCTGTCCGAGTCGAGAGAGACCTAAACTCACTCCAGTCTCCCTCTGCCCGAGTCGAGAGACCTAAACTCACTCCAGTCTCCCTGTGCCCGAGTCGAGAGACCTAAACTCACTCCAGTCTCCCTCTGTCCGAGTCGAGAGACCTAAACTCACTCCAGTCTCCCTCTGCCCGAGTCGAGGGAGACGTAAACTCTCTCCAGTCTCTCTCTGACCGAGTCGAGAGAGACCTAAACTCACTCCAGTCTCCCTCTGTCTTTGAGAGACCTAAACTCACTCCAGTCTCCCTCTGCCCGAGTCGAGAGAGACCTAAACTCACTCCAGTCTCCCTTTGCCCGAGTCGAGAGAGACCTAAACTCACTCCAGTCTCTCTCTGCCCGAGAGAGACCTAAACTCACTCCAGTCTCCCTTTGCCCGAGTCGAGAGAGACCTAAACTCACACCAGTCTCCCTCTGCCCGAGAGAGACCTAAACTCACTCCAGTCTCCCGCTGTCCGAGTCGAGAGAGACCTAAACTCACTCCAGTCTCCCTCTGTCCGAGAGAGACCTAAATTCACTCCAGTCTCCCTCTGCCCGAGTCGAGAGAGACCTAAACTCACTCCAGTCTCCCGCTGCCCGAGTTGAGAGAGACCTAAACTCACTCCAGTCTCCTGCTGCCCGAGTCGAGAGAAACCTAAACTCACTCCAGTCTCCCTCTGTCCGAGAGAGACCTAAACTCACTCCAGTCTCCCTCTGCCCAAGTCGAGAGGGACCTAAACTCACTCCACTCTCCCGCTGCCCGAGTCGAGAGAGACCTAAACTCACTCTAGTCTCCCTCTGCCCGAGTCGAGAGAAACGTCAGCTCACTGCAGTCTCCCTCTGTCAGTCGAGAGAGACCTAAACTCACTCTAGTCTCACTCTGCCCGAGTCGAGAGAAACGTCAGCTCACTGCAGTCTCCCTCTGTCCGTCGAGAGAGACCTAAACTCACTCCAGTCTCTCTCTGTCCGAGTCGAGAGAGACGTAAACTCACTCCAGTCTCTCTCTGCCCGAGTCGAGAGAGACCTAAACTCACTCCAGTCTCCCGCTGCCCGAGTCGAGAGAGACCTAAACTCACTCCAGTCTCCCGCTGCCCGAATCGAGAGAGACCTAAACTCAGTCCAGTCTCTCTCTGTCCGAGTCGAGAGAGACGTAAACTCACTCCAGTCTCCCGCTGCCCGAGTCGAGAGAGACCTAAATTCACTCCAGTCTCTCGCTGCCCGAGAGAGACGTAAACTCACTCCACTCTCCCGCTGCCCGAGTCGAGAGAGACCTAAACTCACTCTAGTCTCCCTCTGCCCGAGTCGAGAGAAACGTCAGCTCACTGCAGTCTCCCTCTGTCAGTCGAGAGAGACCTAAACTCACTCTAGTCTCCCTCTGCCCGAGTCGAGAGAAACGTCAGCTCACTGCAGTCTCCCTCTGTCCGTCGAGAGAGACCTAAACTCACTCCAGTCTCTCTCTGTCCGAGTCGAGAGAGACCTAACCTCACTCCAGTCTCTCTCTGCCCGAGTCGAGAGAGACGTAAACTCACTCCAGTCTCCCTCTGTCCGAGTCGAGAGAGACGTGAACTCACTCCAGTCTCCCGCTGCCCGAGTCGAGAGAGACGTAAACTCACTCCAGTCTCCCTCTGCCCGTGTCGAGAGAGACCTAAACTCACTCCAGTCTCTCTCTGCCCGTCGAGAGAGAGGTAAACTCACTCCAGTCTCCCGCTGCCCGAGTCGAGAGAGACCTAAACTCACTCCAGTCTCTCTCTGCCCGTCGAGAGAGACGTGAACTCACTCCAGTCTCCCGCTGTCCGTCGAGAGAGACCTAAACTCACTCCAGTCTCCCGCTGCCCGAGTCGAGAGAGACGTCAACTCACTCCAGTCTCCCTCTGCCCGAGTCGAGAGAGACGTCAACTCACTCCAGTCTCCCTCTGCCCGAGTCGAGAGAGACGTAAACTCACTCCAGTCTCCCTCTGTCCGAGTCGAGAGAGACGTAAACTCACTCCAGTCTCCCTCTGCCCGAGTCGAGAGAGACCTAAACTCACTCCAGTCTCTCTCTGCCCGAGTCGAGAGAGAGGTAAACTCACTCCAGTCTCTCTCTGCCCGAGAGAGACCTAAACTCACTCCAGTCTCTCTGCCCGGGTCGAGAGAGACGTGAACTCACTCCAGTCTCCCGCTGCCCGAGTCGAGAGAGACGTAAACTCACTCCAGTCTCCCTCTGCCCGAGTCGAGAGAGACGTCAACTCACTCCAGTCTCCCTCTGTCCGAGTCGAGAGAGACCTAAACTCACTCCAGTCTCCCTCTGCCCGAGTCGAGAGACCTAAACTCACTCCAGTCTCCCTGTGCCCGAGTCGAGAGACCTAAACTCACTCCAGTCTCCCTCTGTCCGAGTCGAGAGACCTAAACTCACTCCAGTCTCCCTCTGCCCGAGTCGAGGGAGACGTAAACTCTCTCCAGTCTCTCTCTGACCGAGTCGAGAGAGACCTAAACTCACTCCAGTCTCCCTCTGTCTTTGAGAGACCTAAACTCACTCCAGTCTCCCTCTGCCCGAGTCGAGAGAGACCTAAACTCACTCCAGTCTCCCTTTGCCCGAGTCGAGAGAGACCTAAACTCACTCCAGTCTCTCTCTGCCCGAGAGAGACCTAAACTCACTCCAGTCTCCCTTTGCCCGAGTCGAGAGAGACCTAAACTCACACCAGTCTCCCTCTGCCCGAGAGAGACCTAAACTCACTCCAGTCTCCCGCTGTCCGAGTCGAGAGAGACCTAAACTCACTCCAGTCTCCCTCTGTCCGAGAGAGACCTAAATTCACTCCAGTCTCCCTCTGCCCGAGTCGAGAGAGACCTAAACTCACTCCAGTCTCCCGCTGCCCGAGTTGAGAGAGACCTAAACTCACTCCAGTCTCCTGCTGCCCGAGTCGAGAGAAACCTAAACTCACTCCAGTCTCCCTCTGTCCGAGAGAGACCTAAACTCACTCCAGTCTCCCTCTGCCCAAGTCGAGAGGGACCTAAACTCACTCCACTCTCCCGCTGCCCGAGTCGAGAGAGACCTAAACTCACTCTAGTCTCCCTCTGCCCGAGTCGAGAGAAACGTCAGCTCACTGCAGTCTCCCTCTGTCAGTCGAGAGAGACCTAAACTCACTCTAGTCTCACTCTGCCCGAGTCGAGAGAAACGTCAGCTCACTGCAGTCTCCCTCTGTCCGTCGAGAGAGACCTAAACTCACTCCAGTCTCTCTCTGTCCGAGTCGAGAGAGACGTAAACTCACTCCAGTCTCTCTCTGCCCGAGTCGAGAGAGACCTAAACTCACTCCAGTCTCCCGCTGCCCGAATCGAGAGAGACCTAAACTCAGTCCAGTCTCTCTCTGTCCGAGTCGAGAGAGACGTAAACTCACTCCAGTCTCCCGCTGCCCGAGTCGAGAGAGACCTAAATTCACTCCAGTCTCTCGCTGCCCGAGAGAGACGTAAACTCACTCCACTCTCCCGCTGCCCGAGTCGAGAGAGACCTAAACTCACTCTAGTCTCCCTCTGCCCGAGTCGAGAGAAACGTCAGCTCACTGCAGTCTCCCTCTGTCAGTCGAGAGAGACCTAAACTCACTCTAGTCTCCCTCTGCCCGAGTCGAGAGAAACGTCAGCTCACTGCAGTCTCCCTCTGTCCGTCGAGAGAGACCTAAACTCACTCCAGTCTCTCTCTGTCCGAGTCGAGAGAGACCTAACCTCACTCCAGTCTCTCTCTGCCCGAGTCGAGAGAGACGTAAACTCACTCCAGTCTCCCTCTGTCCGAGTCGAGAGAGACGTGAACTCACTCCAGTCTCCCGCTGCCCGAGTCGAGAGAGACGTAAACTCACTCCAGTCTCCCTCTGCCCGTGTCGAGAGAGACCTAAACTCACTCCAGTCTCTCTCTGCCCGTCGAGAGAGAGGTAAACTCACTCCAGTCTCCCGCTGCCCGAGTCGAGAGAGACCTAAACTCACTCCAGTCTCTCTCTGCCCGTCGAGAGAGACGTGAACTCACTCCAGTCTCCCGCTGTCCGTCGAGAGAGACCTAAACTCACTCCAGTCTCCCGCTGCCCGAGTCGAGAGAGACGTCAACTCACTCCAGTCTCCCTCTGCCCGAGTCGAGAGAGACGTCAACTCACTCCAGTCTCCCTCTGCCCGAGTCGAGAGAGACGTAAACTCACTCCAGTCTCCCTCTGTCCGAGTCGAGAGAGACGTAAACTCACTCCAGTCTCCCTCTGCCCGAGTCGAGAGAGACCTAAACTCACTCCAGTCTCCCGCTGCCCGAATCAAGAGAGACCTAAACTCAGTACAGTCTCTCTCTGTCCGAGTCGAGAGAGACGTGAACTCACTCCAGTCTCCCGCTGCCCGAGTCGAGAGAGACCTAAACTCACTCCAGTCTCCCGCTGCTCGAGTCGAGAGAGACGTAAACTCACTCCAGTCTCCCTCTGCCCGTGTCGAGAGAGACGTCACCTCACTCCAGTCTCCCTCTGCCCGTCGAGAGAGACCTAAACTCACTCCAGTCTCCCGCTGCTCGAGTCGAGAGAGACGTAAACTCACTCCAGTCTCCCTCTGCCCGTGTCGAGAGAGAGGTAAACTCACTCCAGTCTCCCGCTGCCCGAGTCGAGAGAGACCTAAACTCACTCCAGTCTCTCCCTGCCCGTCGAGAGAGACGTGAACTCACTCCAGTCTCTCTCTGCCCGAGTCGAGAGAGACCTAAACTCACTCCAGTCTCCCGCTGCCCGAGTCGAGAGAGACGTCAACTCACTCCAGTCTCCCTCTGCCCGTGTCGAGAGAGACCTAAACTCACTCCAGTCTCCCTCTGCCCGAGTCGAGAGACCTAAACTCACTCCAGTCTCCCTCTGCCCGAGTCGAGAGACCTAAACTCACTTCAGTCTCCCTCTGTCCGAGTCGAGAGACCTAAACTCACTCCAGTCTCCCTCTGCCCGATTCGAGGGAGACGTAAACTCACTCCAGTCTCTCTCTGACCGAGTCGAGAGAGACCTAAACTCACTCCAGTCTCCCGCTGCCCTCTGTCTTTGAGAGACCTAAACTCACTCCAGTCTCCCTCTGCCCGAGTCGAGAGAGACCTAAACTCACTCCAGTCTCCCGCTGCCCGAGTCGACAGAGACCTAAACTCACTCCAGTCTCCCTCTGTCCGAGAGAGACCTAAACTCACTCCAGTCTCTCTCTGTCCGAGTCGAGAGAGACCTAAACTCACTCAAGTCTCTCTCTGCCCGAGTCGAGAGAGACGTAAACTCACTCCAGTCTCTCTCTGTCCGAGTCGAGAGAGACCTAAACTCACTCCAGTCTCCCTCTGCCCGAGTCGAGAGAGACCTAAACTCACTCAAGTCTCTCTCTGCCCGTCGAGAGAGACTTAAACTCACTCCAGTCTCCCGCTGCCCGAGTCGAGAGAGACCTAAACTCACTCCAGTCTCTCTCTGTCCGAGTCGAGAGAGACCTAAACTCACTCCAGTCCCCCTCTGTCCGAGTCGAGAGAGACCTAAACTCACTCCAGTCTCCCGCTGCCCGAGTCGAGAGAGACGTGAACTCACTCCAGTCTCCCGCTGCCCGAGTCGAGAGAGACCTAAACTCACTCCAGTCTCCCGCTGCCGAGTCGAGAGAGACGTAAACTCACTCCAGTCTCCCTCTGCCCGAGTCGAGAGAGACCTAAACTCACTCCAGTCTCTCTCTGCCCGAGAGAGACCTAAACTCACTCCAGTCTCTCGCTGCCCGAGAGAGACCTAAACTCACTCCAGTCTCCCTTTGCCCGAGTCGAGAGAGACCTAAACTCACTCCCGTCTCTCTCTGCCCGAGAGAGACCTAAACTCACTCCAGTCTCCCTTTGCCCGAGTCGAGAGAGACCTAAACTCACTCCAGTCTCCCTCTGCCTGAGTCGAGAGACCTAATCTCACTCCAGTCTCCCTCTGCCCGAGTCGAGAGACCTAAACTCACTCCAGTCTCCCTCTGCCCGAGTCGAGGGAGACGTAAACTCACTCCAGTCTCCCTCTGTCCGAGTCGAGAGAGACCTAAACTCACTCCAGTCTCTCTCTGACCGAGTCGAGAGAGACCTAACCTCACTCCAGTGTCCCTCTGTCTTTGAGAGACCTAAACTCACTCCAGTCTCCCTCTGCCCGAGTCGAGAGAGACCTAAACTCACTCAAGTCTCCCTCTGTCCGAGTCAAGAGAGACGTCAACTCACTCCAGTCTCTCTCTGCCCGTCGAGAGAGACCTAAACTCACTCCAGTCTCTCTCTGCCCGTCGAGAGAGACCTAAACTCACTCCAGTCTCCCTCTGTCCGAGAGAGACCTAAATTCACTCCAGTCTCCCTCTGCCCGAATCGAGAGAGACCTAAACTCACTCCAGTCTCCCTCTGTCCGACTCGAGAGAGACCTAAACTCACTCCAGTCTCCCTGTGCCTGAGAGAGACCTAAACTCACTCCAGTCTCCCGCTGTCCGAGTCGAGAGAAACCTAAACTCACTCCAGTCTCCCTCTGTCCGAGTCGAGAGAGACCTAAACTCACTCCAGTCTCCCTCTGCCCGAGAGAGACCTAAACTCACTCCAGTCTCCCGCTGTCCGAGTCGAGAGAGACCTAAACTCACTCCAGTCTCCCTCTGTCCGAGAGAGACCTAAATTCACTCCAGTCTCCCTCTGCCCGAGTCGAGAGAGACCTAAACTCACTCCAGTCTCCCGCTGCCCGAGTCGAGAGAGACCTAAACTCACTCCAGTCTCCCGCTGCCCGAGTCGAGAGAGACCTAAACTCACTCCAGTCTCCCTCTGTCCGAGAGAGACCTAAACTCACTCCAGTCTCCCTCTGCCCGAGTCGAGAGGGACCTTAACTCACTCCAGTCTCCCGCTGCCCGAGTCGAGAGAGACCTAAACTCACTCTAGTCTGCCTCTGCCCGAGAGAGACGTAAACTCACTCCAGTCTCCCTCTGCCCGAGAGAGACGTAAACTCACTGCAGTCTCCCTCTGTCCGTCGAGAGAGACCTAAACTCACTCCGGTCTCCCTCTGCCCGAGAGAGACCTAAACTAACTCCAGTCTCCCTCTGTCCGTCGAGAGAGACCTAAACTCACTCCAGTCTCCCTCTGCCCGAGAGAGACCTAAACTCACTGCAGTCTCCCTCTGTCCGTCGAGAGAGACCTAAACTCACTCCGGTCTCTCTCTGTCCGAGTCGAGAGAGACGTAAACTCACTCCAGTCTCCCGCTGCCCGATTCGAGAGAGACCTAAACTCACTCCAGTCTCCCTCTGCCCGAGTCGAGAGAGACCTAAACTCACTCCAGTCGCCCGCTGCCCGAATCGAGAGAGACCTGAACTCAGTCCAGTCTCTCTCTGTCCGAGTCGAGAGAGACGTAAACTCACTCCAGTCTCCCGCTGCCCGAGTCGAGAGAGACGTAAACTCACTCCAGTCTCCCTCTGCCCGTGTCGAGAGAGAGGTAAACTCACTCCAGTCTCCCGCTGCCCGAGTCGAGAGAGACCTAAACTCACTCCAGTCTCTCTCTGCCCGAGAGAGACCTAAGCTCACTCCAGTCTCCCTTTGCCCGAGTCGAGAGAGACGTGAACTCACTCCAGTCTCCCGCTGCCCGTCGAGAGAGACCTAAACTCACTCCAGTCTCCCGCTGCTCGAGTCGAGAGAGACGTAAACACACTCCAGTCTCCCTCTGCCCGTGTCGAGAGAGAGGTAAACTCACTCCAGTCTCCCGCTGCCCGAGTCGAGAGAGACCTAAACTCACTCCAGTCTCTCTCTGCCCGAGTCGAGAGAGACGTAAACTCACTCCAGTCTCTCTCTGCCCGAGAGAGACCTAAACTCACTCCAGTCTCTCTGCCCGGGTCGAGAGAGACCTAAACTCACTCCAGTCTCCCTCTGTCCGAGTCGAGAGAGACGTGAACTCACTCCAGTCTCCCGCTGCCCGAGTCGAGAGAGACGTAAACTCACTCCAGTCTCCCTCTGCCCGAGTCGAGAGAGACGTCAACTCACTCCAGTCTCCCTCTGTCCGAGTCGAGAGAGACCTAAACTCACTCCAGTCTCCCTCTGCCCGAGTCGAGAGACCTAAACTCACTCCAGTCTCCCTGTGCCCGAGTCGAGAGACCTAAACTCACTCCAGTCTCCCTCTGTCCGAGTCGAGAGACCTAAACTCACTCCAGTCTCCCTCTGCCCGAGTCGAGGGAGACGTAAACTCTCTCCAGTCTCTCTCTGACCGAGTCGAGAGAGACCTAAACTCACTCCAGTCTCCCTCTGTCTTTGAGAGACCTAAACTCACTCCAGTCTCCCTCTGCCCGAGTCGAGAGAGACCTAAACTCACTCCAGTCTCCCTTTGCCCGAGTCGAGAGAGACCTAAACTCACTCCAGTCTCTCTCTGCCCGAGAGAGACCTAAACTCACTCCAGTCTCCCTTTGCCCGAGTCGAGAGAGACCTAAACTCACACCAGTCTCCCTCTGCCCGAGAGAGACCTAAACTCACTCCAGTCTCCC
The DNA here is from genome assembly GCF_030144855.1 of Hypanus sabinus. Lineage (NCBI taxonomy): Eukaryota > Metazoa > Chordata > Chondrichthyes > Myliobatiformes > Dasyatidae > Hypanus > Hypanus sabinus. The sequence goes on along the minus strand of NC_082728.1, from coordinate 61,819,683 downwards.
GCTGTCCGAGTCGAGAGAGACCTAAACTCACTCCAGTCTCCCTCTGTCCGAGAGAGACCTAAATTCACTCCAGTCTCCCTCTGCCCGAGTCGAGAGAGACCTAAACTCACTCCAGTCTCCCGCTGCCCGAGTCGAGAGAGACCTAAACTCACTCCAGTCTCCTGCTGCCCGAGTCGAGAGAAACCTAAACTCACTCCAGTCTCCCTCTGTCCGAGAGAGACCTAAACTCACTCCAGTCTCCCTCTGCCCAAGTCGAGAGGGACCTAAACTCACTCCACTCTCCCGCTGCCCGAGTCGAGAGAGACCTAAACTCACTCTAGTCTCCCTCTGCCCGAGTCGAGAGAAACGTCAGCTCACTGCAGTCTCCCTCTGTCAGTCGAGAGAGACCTAAACTCACTCTAGTCTCCCTCTGCCCGAGTCGAGAGAAACGTCAGCTCACTGCAGTCTCCCTCTGTCCGTCGAGAGAGACCTAAACTCACTCCAGTCTCTCTCTGTCCGAGTCGAGAGAGACGTAAACTCACTCCAGTCTCTCTCTGCCCGAGTCGAGAGAGACCTAAACTCACTCCAGTCTCCCGCTGCCCGAGTCGAGAGAGACCTAAACTCACTCCAGTCTCCCGCTGCCCGAATCGAGAGAGACCTAAACTCAGTCCAGTCTCTCTCTGTCCGAGTCGAGAGAGACGTAAACTCACTCCAGTCTCCCGCTGCCCGAGTCGAGAGAGACCTAAATTCACTCCAGTCTCTCGCTGCCCGAGAGAGACGTAAACTCACTCCACTCTCCCGCTGCCCGAGTCGAGAGAGACCTAAACTCACTCTAGTCTCCCTCTGCCCGAGTCGAGAGAAACGTCAGCTCACTGCAGTCTCCCTCTGTCAGTCGAGAGAGACCTAAACTCACTCTAGTCTCCCTCTGCCCGAGTCGAGAGAAACGTCAGCTCACTGCAGTCTCCCTCTGTCCGTCGAGAGAGACGTAAACTCACTCCAGTCTCCCGCTGCCCGAGTCGAGAGAGACCTAAATTCACTCCAGTCTCTCGCTGCCCGAGTCGAGAGAGACCTAACCTCACTCCAGTCTCCCTCTGTCCGAGTCGAGAGAGACGTGAACTCACTCCAGTCTCTCTCTGTCCGAGTCGAGAGAGACGTAAACTCACTCCAGTCTCCCGCTGCCCGAGTCGAGAGAGACCTAAATTCACTCCAGTCTCTCGCTGCCCGAGAGAGACGTAAACTCACTCCACTCTCCCGCTGCCCGAGTCGAGAGAGACCTAAACTCACTCTAGTCTCCCTCTGCCCGAGTCGAGAGAAAAGTCAGCACACTGCAGTCTCCCTCTGTCAGTCGAGAGAGACCTAAACTCACTCTAGTCTCCCTCTGCCCGAGTCGAGAGAAACGTCAGCTCACTGCAGTCTCCCTCTGTCAGTCGAGAGAGACCTAAACTCACTCTAGTCTCCCTCTGCCAGAGTCGAGAGAAACGTCAGCTCACTGCAGTCTCCCTCTGTCCGTCGAGAGAGACCTAAACTCACTCCAGTCTCTCTCTGTCCGAGTCGAGAGAGACCTAACCTCACTCCAGTCTCTCTCTGCCCGAGTCGAGAGAGACGTAAACTCACTCCAGTCTCCCTCTGTCCGAGTCGAGAGAGACGTGAACTCACTCCAGTCTCCCGCTGCCCGAGTCGAGAGAGACGTAAACTCACTCCAGTCTCTCTCTGCCCGTCGAGAGAGAGGTAAACTCACTCCAGTCTCCCGCTGCCCGAGTCGAGAGAGACCTAAACTCACTCCAGTCTCTCTCTGCCCGTGTCGAGAGAGACCTAAACTCACTCCAGTCTCTCTCTGCCCGTCGAGAGAGAGGTAAACTCACTCCAGTCTCCCGCTGCCCGAGTCGAGAGAGACCTAAACTCACTCCAGTCTCTCTCTGCCCGTCGAGAGAGACGTGAACTCACTCCAGTCTCCCGCTGTCCGTCGAGAGAGACCTAAACTCACTCCAGTCTCCCGCTGCCCGAGTCGAGAGAGACGTCAACTCACTCCAGTCTCCCTCTGCCCGAGTCGAGAGAGACGTCAAGTCACTCCAGTCTCCCTCTGCCCGAGTCGAGAGAGACGTAAACTCACTCCAGTCTCCCTCTGTCCGAGTCGAGAGAGACGTAAACTCACTCCAGTCTCCCTCTGCCCGAGTCGAGAGAGACCTAAACTCACTCCAGTCTCCCGCTGCCCGAATCAAGAGAGACCTAAACTCAGTACAGTCTCTCTCTGTCCGAGTCGAGAGAGACGTGAACTCACTCCAGTCTCCCGCTGCCCGAGTCGAGAGAGACCTAAACACACTCCAGTCTCCCGCTGCTCGAGTCGAGAGAGACGTAAACTCACTCCAGTCTCCCTCTGCCCGTGTCGAGAGAGACGTCACCTCACTCCAGTCTCCCTCTGCCCGTCGAGAGAGACCTAAACTCACTCCAGTCTCCCGCTGCTCGAGTCGAGAGAGACGTAAACTCACTCCAGTCTCCCTCTGCCCGAGTCGAGAGAGACGTCAACTCACTCCAGTCTCCCTCTGCCCGTGTCGAGAGAGACCTAAACTCACTCCAGTCTCCCTCTGCCCGAGTCGAGAGACCTAAACTCACTCCAGTCTCCCTCTGCCCGAGTCGAGAGAGACCTAAACTCACTCCAGTCTCCCTTTGCCCGAGTCGAGAGAGACCTAAACTCACTCCAGTCTCTCTCTGCCCGAGAGAGACCTAAACTCACTCCAGTCTCCCTTTGCCCGAGTCGAGAGAGACCTAAACTCACACCAGTCTCCCTCTGCCCGAGAGAGACCTAAACTCACTCCAGTCTCCCGCTGTCCGAGTCGAGAGAGACCTAAACTCACTCCAGTCTCCCTCTGTCCGAGAGAGACCTAAATTCACTCCAGTCTCCCTCTGCCCGAGTCGAGAGAGACCTAAACTCACTCCAGTCTCCCGCTGCCCGAGTCGAGAGAGACCTAAACTCACTCCAGTCTCCTGCTGCCCGAGTCGAGAGAAACCTAAACTCACTCCAGTCTCCCTCTGTCCGAGAGAGACCTAAACTCACTCCAGTCTCCCTCTGCCCAAGTCGAGAGGGACCTAAACTCACTCCACTCTCCCGCTGCCCGAGTCGAGAGAGACCTAAACTCACTCTAGTCTCCCTCTGCCCGAGTCGAGAGAAACGTCAGCTCACTGCAGTCTCCCTCTGTCAGTCGAGAGAGACCTAAACTCACTCTAGTCTCCCTCTGCCCGAGTCGAGAGAAACGTCAGCTCACTGCAGTCTCCCTCTGTCCGTCGAGAGAGACCTAAACTCACTCCAGTCTCTCTCTGTCCGAGTCGAGAGAGACGTAAACTCACTCCAGTCTCTCTCTGCCCGAGTCGAGAGAGACCTAAACTCACTCCAGTCTCCCGCTGCCCGAGTCGAGAGAGACCTAAACTCACTCCAGTCTCCCGCTGCCCGAATCGAGAGAGACCTAAACTCAGTCCAGTCTCTCTCTGTCCGAGTCGAGAGAGACGTAAACTCACTCCAGTCTCCCGCTGCCCGAGTCGAGAGAGACCTAAATTCACTCCAGTCTCTCGCTGCCCGAGAGAGACGTAAACTCACTCCACTCTCCCGCTGCCCGAGTCGAGAGAGACGTAAACTCACTCCAGTCTCCCTCTGCCCGAGTCGAGAGAGACGTCAACTCACTCCAGTCTCCCTCTGTCCGAGTCGAGAGAGACCTAAACTCACTCCAGTCTCCCTCTGCCCGAGTCGAGAGACCTAAACTCACTCCAGTCTCCCTGTGCCCGAGTCGAGAGACCTAAACTCACTCCAGTCTCCCTCTGTCCGAGTCGAGAGACCTAAACTCACTCCAGTCTCCCTCTGCCCGAGTCGAGGGAGACGTAAACTCTCTCCAGTCTCTCTCTGACCGAGTCGAGAGAGACCTAAACTCACTCCAGTCTCCCTCTGTCTTTGAGAGACCTAAACTCACTCCAGTCTCCCTCTGCCCGAGTCGAGAGAGACCTAAACTCACTCCAGTCTCCCTTTGCCCGAGTCGAGAGAGACCTAAACTCACTCCAGTCTCTCTCTGCCCGAGAGAGACCTAAACTCACTCCAGTCTCCCTTTGCCCGAGTCGAGAGAGACCTAAACTCACACCAGTCTCCCTCTGCCCGAGAGAGACCTAAACTCACTCCAGTCTCCCGCTGTCCGAGTCGAGAGAGACCTAAACTCACTCCAGTCTCCCTCTGTCCGAGAGAGACCTAAATTCACTCCAGTCTCCCTCTGCCCGAGTCGAGAGAGACCTAAACTCACTCCAGTCTCCCGCTGCCCGAGTCGAGAGAGACCTAAACTCACTCCAGTCTCCTGCTGCCCGAGTCGAGAGAAACCTAAACTCACTCCAGTCTCCCTCTGTCCGAGAGAGACCTAAACTCACTCCAGTCTCCCTCTGCCCAAGTCGAGAGGGACCTAAACTCACTCCACTCTCCCGCTGCCCGAGTCGAGAGAGACCTAAACTCACTCTAGTCTCCCTCTGCCCGAGTCGAGAGAAACGTCAGCTCACTGCAGTCTCCCTCTGTCAGTCGAGAGAGACCTAAACTCACTCTAGTCTCCCTCTGCCCGAGTCGAGAGAAACGTCAGCTCACTGCAGTCTCCCTCTGTCCGTCGAGAGAGACCTAAACTCACTCCAGTCTCTCTCTGTCCGAGTCGAGAGAGACGTAAACTCACTCCAGTCTCTCTCTGCCCGAGTCGAGAGAGACCTAAACTCACTCCAGTCTCCCGCTGCCCGAGTCGAGAGAGACCTAAACTCACTCCAGTCTCCCGCTGCCCGAATCGAGAGAGACCTAAACTCAGTCCAGTCTCTCTCTGTCCGAGTCGAGAGAGACGTAAACTCACTCCAGTCTCCCGCTGCCCGAGTCGAGAGAGACCTAAATTCACTCCAGTCTCTCGCTGCCCGAGAGAGACGTAAACTCACTCCACTCTCCCGCTGCCCGAGTCGAGAGAGACCTAAACTCACTCTAGTCTCCCTCTGCCCGAGTCGAGAGAAACGTCAGCTCACTGCAGTCTCCCTCTGTCAGTCGAGAGAGACCTAAACTCACTCTAGTCTCCCTCTGCCCGAGTCGAGAGAAACGTCAGCTCACTGCAGTCTCCCTCTGTCCGTCGAGAGAGACGTAAACTCACTCCAGTCTCCCGCTGCCCGAGTCGAGAGAGACCTAAATTCACTCCAGTCTCTCGCTGCCCGAGTCGAGAGAGACCTAACCTCACTCCAGTCTCCCTCTGTCCGAGTCGAGAGAGACGTGAACTCACTCCAGTCTCTCTCTGTCCGAGTCGAGAGAGACGTAAACTCACTCCAGTCTCCCGCTGCCCGAGTCGAGAGAGACCTAAATTCACTCCAGTCTCTCGCTGCCCGAGAGAGACGTAAACTCACTCCACTCTCCCGCTGCCCGAGTCGAGAGAGACCTAAACTCACTCTAGTCTCCCTCTGCCCGAGTCGAGAGAAAAGTCAGCACACTGCAGTCTCCCTCTGTCAGTCGAGAGAGACCTAAACTCACTCTAGTCTCCCTCTGCCCGAGTCGAGAGAAACGTCAGCTCACTGCAGTCTCCCTCTGTCAGTCGAGAGAGACCTAAACTCACTCTAGTCTCCCTCTGCCAGAGTCGAGAGAAACGTCAGCTCACTGCAGTCTCCCTCTGTCCGTCGAGAGAGACCTAAACTCACTCCAGTCTCTCTCTGTCCGAGTCGAGAGAGACCTAACCTCACTCCAGTCTCTCTCTGCCCGAGTCGAGAGAGACGTAAACTCACTCCAGTCTCCCTCTGTCCGAGTCGAGAGAGACGTGAACTCACTCCAGTCTCCCGCTGCCCGAGTCGAGAGAGACGTAAACTCACTCCAGTCTCCCTCTGCCCGTGTCGAGAGAGACCTAAACTCACTCCAGTCTCTCTCTGCCCGTCGAGAGAGAGGTAAACTCACTCCAGTCTCCCGCTGCCCGAGTCGAGAGAGACCTAAACTCACTCCAGTCTCTCTCTGCCCGTCGAGAGAGACGTGAACTCACTCCAGTCTCCCGCTGTCCGTCGAGAGAGACCTAAACTCACTCCAGTCTCCCGCTGCCCGAGTCGAGAGAGACGTCAACTCACTCCAGTCTCCCTCTGCCCGAGTCGAGAGAGACGTCAAGTCACTCCAGTCTCCCTCTGCCCGAGTCGAGAGAGACGTAAACTCACTCCAGTCTCCCTCTGTCCGAGTCGAGAGAGACGTAAACTCACTCCAGTCTCCCTCTGCCCGAGTCGAGAGAGACCTAAACTCACTCCAGTCTCCCGCTGCCCGAATCAAGAGAGACCTAAACTCAGTACAGTCTCTCTCTGTCCGAGTCGAGAGAGACGTGAACTCACTCCAGTCTCCCGCTGCCCGAGTCGAGAGAGACCTAAACACACTCCAGTCTCCCGCTGCTCGAGTCGAGAGAGACGTAAACTCACTCCAGTCTCCCTCTGCCCGTGTCGAGAGAGACGTCACCTCACTCCAGTCTCCCTCTGCCCGTCGAGAGAGACCTAAACTCACTCCAGTCTCCCGCTGCTCGAGTCGAGAGAGACGTAAACTCACTCCAGTCTCCCTCTGCCCGAGTCGAGAGAGACGTCAACTCACTCCAGTCTCCCTCTGCCCGTGTCGAGAGAGACCTAAACTCACTCCAGTCTCCCTCTGCCCGAGTCGAGAGACCTAAACTCACTCCAGTCTCCCTCTGCCCGAGTCGAGAGAGACCTAAACTCACTCCAGTCTCCCTTTGCCCGAGTCGAGAGAGACCTAAACTCACTCCAGTCTCTCTCTGCCCGAGATAGACCTAAACTCACTCCAGTCTCCCTTTGCCCGAGTCGAGAGAGACCTAAACTCACACCAGTCTCCCTCTGCCCGAGAGAGACCTAAACTCACTCCAGTCTCCCGCTGTCCGAGTCGAGAGAGACCTAAACTCACTCCAGTCTCCCTCTGTCCGAGAGAGACCTAAATTCACTCCAGTCTCCCTCTGCCCGAGTCGAGAGAGACCTAAACTCACTCCAGTCTCCCGCTGCCCGAGTCGAGAGAGACCTAAACTCACTCCAGTCTCCTGCTGCCCGAGTCGAGAGAAACCTAAACTCACTCCAGTCTCCCTCTGTCCGAGAGAGACCTAAACTCACTCCAGTCTCCCTCTGCCCAAGTCGAGAGGGACCTAAACTCACTCCACTCTCCCGCTGCCCGAGTCGAGAGAGACCTAAACTCACTCTAGTCTCCCTCTGCCCGAGTCGAGAGAAACGTCAGCTCACTGCAGTCTCCCTCTGTCAGTCGAGAGAGACCTAAACTCACTCTAGTCTCCCTCTGCCCGAGTCGAGAGAAACGTCAGCTCACTGCAGTCTCCCTCTGTCCGTCGAGAGAGACCTAAACTCACTCCAGTCTCTCTCTGTCCGAGTCGAGAGAGACGTAAACTCACTCCAGTCTCTCTCTGCCCGAGTCGAGAGAGACCTAAACTCACTCCAGTCTCCCGCTGCCCGAGTCGAGAGAGACCTAAACTCACTCCAGTCTCCCGCTGCCCGAATCGAGAGAGACCTAAACTCAGTCCAGTCTCTCTCTGTCCGAGTCGAGAGAGACGTAAACTCACTCCAGTCTCCCGCTGCCCGAGTCGAGAGAGACCTAAATTCACTCCAGTCTCTCGCTGCCCGAGAGAGACGTAAACTCACTCCACTCTCCCGCTGCCCGAGTCGAGAGAGACCTAAACTCACTCTAGTCTCCCTCTGCCCGAGTCGAGAGAAACGTCAGCACACTGCAGTCTCCCTCTGTCAGTCGAGAGAGACCTAAACTCACTCTAGTCTCCCTCTGCCCGAGTCGAGAGAAACGTCAGCTCACTGCAGTCTCCCTCTGTCCGTCGAGAGAGACCTAAACTCACTCCAGTCTCTCTCTGTCCGAGTCGAGAGAGACCTAACCTCACTCCAGTCTCTCTCTGCCCGAGTCGAGAGAGACGTAAACTCACTCCAGTCTCCCTCTGTCCGAGTCGAGAGAGACGTGAACTCACTCCAGTCTCCCGCTGCCCGAGTCGAGAGAGACGTAAACTCACTCCAGTCTCCCTCTGCCCGTGTCGAGAGAGACCTAAACTCACTCCAGTCTCTCTCTGCCCGTCGAGAGAGAGGTAAACTCACTCCAGTCTCCCGCTGCCCGAGTCGAGAGAGACCTAAACTCACTCCAGTCTCTCTCTGCCCGTCGAGAGAGACGTGAACTCACTCCAGTCTCCCGCTGTCCGTCGAGAGAGACCTAAACTCACTCCAGTCTCCCGCTGCCCGAGTCGAGAGAGACGTCAACTCACTCCAGTCTCCCTCTGCCCGAGTCGAGAGAGACGTCAAGTCACTCCAGTCTCCCTCTGCCCGAGTCGAGAGAGACGTAAACTCACTCCAGTCTCCCTCTGTCCGAGTCGAGAGAGACGTAAACTCACTCCAGTCTCCCTCTGCCCGAGTCGAGAGAGACCTAAACTCACTCCAGTCTCCCGCTGCCCGAATCAAGAGAGACCTAAACTCAGTACAGTCTCTCTCTGTCCGAGTCGAGAGAGACGTGAACTCACTCCAGTCTCCCGCTGCCCGAGTCGAGAGAGACCTAAACTCACTCCAGTCTCCCGCTGCTCGAGTCGAGAGAGACGTAAACTCACTCCAGTCTCCCTCTGCCCGTGTCGAGAGAGACGTCACCTCACTCCAGTCTCCCTCTGCCCGTCGAGAGAGACCTAAACTCACTCCAGTCTCCCGCTGCTCGAGTCGAGAGAGACGTAAACTCACTCCAGTCTCCCTCTGCCCGTGTCGAGAGAGAGGTAAACTCACTCCAGTCTCCCGCTGCCCGAGTCGAGAGAGACCTAAACTCACTCCAGTCTCTCTCTGCCCGTCGAGAGAGACGTGAACTCACTCCAGTCTCTCTCTGCCCGAGTCGAGAGAGACCTAAACTCACTCCAGTCTCCCGCTGCCCGAGTCGAGAGAGACGTCAACTCACTCCAGTCTCCCTCTGCCCGTGTCGAGAGAGACCTAAACTCACTCCAGTCTCCCTCTGCCCGAGTCGAGAGACCTAAACTCACTCCAGTCTCCCTCTGCCCGAGTCGAGAGACCTAAACTCACTCCAGTCTCCCTCTGTCCGAGTCGAGAGACCTAAACTCACTCCAGTCTCCCTCTGCCCGATTCGAGGGAGACGTAAACTCACTCCAGTCTCTCTCTGACCGAGTCGAGAGAGACCTAAACTCACTCCAGTCTCCCGCTGCCCTCTGTCTTTGAGAGACCTAAACTCACTCCAGTCTCCCTCTGCCCGAGTCGAGAGAGACCTAAACTCACTCCAGTCTCCCGCTGCCCGAGTCGACAGAGACCTAAACTCACTCCAGTCTCCCTCTGTCCGAGAGAGACCTAAACTCACTCCAGTCTCTCTCTGTCCGAGTCGAGAGAGACCTAAACTCACTCAAGTCTCTCTCTGCCCGAGTCGAGAGAGACGTAAACTCACTCCAGTCTCTCTCTGTCCGAGTCGAGAGAGACCTAAACTCACTCCAGTCTCCCTGTGCCCGAGTCGAGAGAGACCTAAACTCACTCAAGTCTCTCTCTGCCCGTCGAGAGAGACCTAAACTCACTCCAGTCTCCCGCTGCCCGAGTCGAGAGAGACCTAAACTCACTCCAGTCTCTCTCTGTCCGAGTCGAGAGAGACCTAAACTCACTCCAGTCCCCCTCTGTCCGAGTCGAGAGAGACCTAAACTCACTCCAGTCTCCCGCTGCCCGAGTCGAGAGAGACGTGAACTCACTCCAGTCTCCCGCTGCCCGAGTCGAGAGAGACCTAAACTCACTCCAGTCTCCCGCTGCCGAGTCGAGAGAGACGTAAACTCACTCCAGTCTCCCTCTGCCCGAGTCGAGAGAGACCTAAACTCACTCCAGTCTCTCTCTGCCCGAGAGAGACCTAAACTCACTCCAGTCTCTCGCTGCCCGAGAGAGACCTAAACTCACTCCAGTCTCCCTTTGCCCGAGTCGAGAGAGACCTAAACTCACTCCCGTCTCTCTCTGCCCGAGAGAGAGCTAAACTCACTCCAGTCTCCCTTTGCCCGAGTCGAGAGAGACCTAAACTCACTCCAGTCTCCCTCTGCCCGAGAGAGACCTAAACTCACTCCAGTCTCCCGCTGTCCGAGTCGAGAGAGACCTAAACTCACTCCAGTCTCCCTCTGTCCGAGAGAGACCTAAATTCACTCCAGTCTCCCTCTGCCCGAGTCGAGACAGACCTAAACTCACTCCAGTCTCCCGCTGCCCGAGTCGAGAGAGACCTAAACTCACTCCAGTCTCCTGCTGCCCGAGTCGAGAGAAACCTAAACTCACTCCAGTCTCCCTCTGTCCGAGAGAGACCTAAACTCACTCCAGTCTCCCTCTGCCCAAGTCGAGAGGGACCTAAACTCACTCCACTCTCCCGCTGCCCGAGTCGAGAGAGACCTAAACTCACTCTAGTCTCCCTCTGCCCGAGTCGAGAGAAACGTCAGCTCACTGCAGTCTCCCTCTGTCAGTCGAGAGAGACCTAAACTCACTCTAGTCTCCCTCTGCCCGAGTCGAGAGAAACGTCAGCTCACTGCAGTCTCCCTCTGTCCGTCGAGAGAGACCTAAACTCACTCCAGTCTCTCTCTGTCCGAGTCGAGAGAGACGGAAACTCACTCCAGTCTCTCTCTGCCCGAGTCGAGAGAGACCTAAACTCACTCCAGTCTCCCGCTGCCCGAGTCGAGAGAGACCTAAACTCACTCCAGTCTCCCGCTGCCCGAATCGAGAGAGACCTAAACTCAGTCCAGTCTCTCTCTGTCCGAGTCGAGAGAGACGTAAACTCACTCCAGTCTCCCGCTGCCCGAGTCGAGAGAGACCTAAATTCACTCCAGTCTCTCGCTGCCCGAGAGAGACGTAAACTCACTCCACTCTCCCGCTGCCCTAGTCGAGAGAGACCTAAACTCACTCTAGTCTCCCTCTGCCCGAGTCGAGAGAAACGTCAGCTCACTGCAGTCTCCCTCTGTCCGTCGAGAGAGACCTAAACTCACTCCAGTCTCTCTCTGTCCGAGTCGAGAGAGACCTAACCTCACTCCAGTCTCTCTCTGCCCGAGTCGAGAGAGACCTAAACTCACTCCAGTCTCCATTTCCCGAGTCGAGAGAGACGTGAACTCACTCCAGTCTCCCGCTGCCCGAGTCGAGAGAGACGTAAACTCACTCCAGTCTCCCTCTGCCCGTGTCGAGAGAGACCTAAACTCACTCCAGTCTCTCTCTGCCCGTCGAGAGAGAGGTAAACTCACTCCAGTCTCCCGCTGCCCGAGTCGAGAGAGACCTAAACTCACTCCAGTCTCTCTCTGCCCGTCGAGAGAGACGTGAACTCACTCCAGTCTCCCGCTGTCCGTCGAGAGAGACCTAAACTCACTCCAGTCTCCCGCTGCCCGAGTCGAGAGAGACGTCAACTCACTCCAGTCTCCCTCTGCCCGAGTCGAGAGAGACGTCAACTCACTCCAGTCTCCCTCTGCCCGAGTCGAGAGAGACGTAAACTCACTCCAGTCTCCCTCTGTCCGAGTCGAGAGAGACGTGAACTCACTCCAGTCTCCCGCTGCCCGAGTCGAGAGAGACCTAAACTCACTCCAGTCTCCCTCTGCCCGAGTCGAGAGAGACCAAAACTCACTCCAGTCTCCCGCTGCCCGAATCAAGAGAGACCTAAACTCAGTACAGTCTCTCTCTGTCCGAGTCGAGAGAGACGTGAACTCACTCCAGTCTCCCGCTGCCCGAGTCGAGAGAGACCTAAACTCACTCCAGTCTCCCGCTGCTCGAGTCGAGAGAGACGTAAACTCACTCCAGTCTCCCTCTGCCCGTGTCGAGAGAGACGTCACCTCACTCCAGTCTCCCTCTGCCCGTCGAGAGAGACCTAAACTCACTCCAGTCTCCCGCTGCTCGAGTCGAGAGAGACGTAAACTCACTCCAGTCTCCCTCTGCCCGTGTCGAGAGAGAGGTAAACTCACTCCAGTCTCCCGCTGCCCGAGTCGAGAGAGACCTAAACTCAATCCAGTCTCTCTCTGCCCGTCGAGAGAGACGTGAACTCACTCCAGTCTCTCTCTGCCCGAGTCGAGAGAGACCTAAACTCACTCCAGTCTCCCGCTGCCCGAGTCGAGAGAGACGTCAACTCACTCCAGTCTCCCTCTGCCCGTGTCGAGAGAGACCTAAACTCACTCCAGTCTCCCTCTGCCCGAGTCGAGAGACCTAAACTCACTCCAGTCTCCCTCTGCCCGAGTCGAGAGACCTAAACTCACTCCAGTCTCCCTCTGTCCGAGTCGAGAGGGACCTAAACTCACTCCACTCTCCCGCTGCCCGAGTCGAGAGAGACCTAAACTCACTCTAGTCTCCCTCTGCCCGAGTCGAGAGAAACGTCAGCTCACTGCAGTCTCCCTCTGTCAGTCGAGAGAGACCTAAACTCACTCTAGTCTCCCTCTGCCCGAGTCGAGAGAAACGTCAGCTCACTGCAGTCTCCCTCTGTCCGTCGAGAGAGACCTAAACTCACTCCAGTCTCTCTCTGTCCGAGTCGAGAGAGACGGAAACTCACTCCAGTCTCTCTCTGCCCGAGTCGAGAGAGACCTAAACTCACTCCAGTCTCCCGCTGCCCGAGTCGAGAGAGACCTAAACTCACTCCAGTCTCCCGCTGCCCGAATCGAGAGAGACCTAAACTCAGTCCAGTCTCTCTCTGTCCGAGTCGAGAGAGACGTAAACTCACTCCAGTCTCCCGCTGCCCGAGTCGAGAGAGACCTAAATTCACTCCAGTCTCTCGCTGCCCGAGAGAGACGTAAACTCACTCCACTCTCCCGCTGCCCGAGTCGAGAGAGACCTAAACTCACTCTAGTCTCCCTCTGCCCGAGTCGAGAGAAACGTCAGCTCACTGCAGTCTCCCTCTGTCCGTCGAGAGAGACCTAAACTCACTCCAGTCTCTCTCTGTCCGAGTCGAGAGAGACCTAACCTCACTCCAGTCTCTCTCTGCCCGAGTCGAGAGAGACCTAAACTCACTCCAGTCTCCCTCTGCCCGAGTCGAGAGAGACGTCAACTCACTCCAGTCTCCCTCTGCCCGAGTCGAGAGAGACGTAAACTCACTCCAGTCTCCCTCTGTCCGAGTCGAGAGAGACGTGAACTCACTCCAGTCTCCCGCTGCCCGAGTCGAGAGAGACCTAAACTCACTCCAGTCTCCCTCTGCCCGAGTCGAGAGAGACCAAAACTCACTCCAGTCTCCCGCTGCCCGAATCAAGAGAGACCTAAACTCAGTACAGTCTCTCTCTGTCCGAGTCGAGAGAGACGTGAACTCACTCCAGTCTCCCGCTGCCCGAGTCGAGAGAGACCTAAACTCACTCCAGTCTCCCGCTGCTCGAGTCGAGAGAGACGTAAACTCACTCCAGTCTCCCTCTGCCCGTGTCGAGAGAGACGTCACCTCACTCCAGTCTCCCTCTGCCCGTCGAGAGAGACCTAAACTCACTCCAGTCTCCCGCTGCTCGAGTCGAGAGAGACGTAAACTCACTCCAGTCTCCCTCTGCCCGTGTCGAGAGAGAGGTAAACTCACTCCAGTCTCCCGCTGCCCGAGTCGAGAGAGACCTAAACTCAATCCAGTCTCTCTCTGCCCGTCGAGAGAGACGTGAACTCACTCCAGTCTCTCTCTGCCCGAGTCGAGAGAGACCTAAACTCACTCCAGTCTCCCGCTGCCCGAGTCGAGAGAGACGTCAACTCACTCCAGTCTCCCTCTGCCCGTGTCGAGAGAGACCTAAACTCACTCCAGTCTCCCTCTGCCCGAGTCGAGAGACCTAAACTCACTCCAGTCTCCCTCTGCCCGAGTCGAGAGACCTAAACTCACTCCAGTCTCCCTCTGTCCGAGTCGAGAGGGACCTAAACTCACTCCACTCTCCCGCTGCCCGAGTCGAGAGAGACCTAAACTCACTCTAGTCTCCCTCTGCCCGAGTCGAGAGAAACGTCAGCTCACTGCAGTCTCCCTCTGTCAGTCGAGAGAGACCTAAACTCACTCTAGTCTCCCTCTGCCCGAGTCGAGAGAAACGTCAGCTCACTGCAGTCTCCCTCTGTCCGTCGAGAGAGACCTAAACTCACTCCAGTCTCTCTCTGTCCGAGTCGAGAGAGACGGAAACTCACTCCAGTCTCTCTCTGCCCGAGTCGAGAGAGACCTAAACTCACTCCAGTCTCCCGCTGCCCGAGTCGAGAGAGACCTAAACTCACTCCAGTCTCCCGCTGCCCGAATCGAGAGAGACCTAAACTCAGTCCAGTCTCTCTCTGTCCGAGTCGAGAGAGACGTAAACTCACTCCAGTCTCCCGCTGCCCGAGTCGAGAGAGACCTAAATTCACTCCAGTCTCTCGCTGCCCGAGAGAGACGTAAACTCACTCCACTCTCCCGCTGCCCGAGTCGAGAGAGACCTAAACTCACTCTAGTCTCCCTCTGCCCGAGTCGAGAGAAACGTCAGCTCACTGCAGTCTCCCTCTGTCCGTCGAGAGAGACCTAAACTCACTCCAGTCTCTCTCTGTCCGAGTCGAGAGAGACCTAACCTCACTCCAGTCTCTCTCTGCCCGAGTCGAGAGAGACCTAAACTCACTCCAGTCTCCATTTCCCGAGTCGAGAGAGACGTGAACTCACTCCAGTCTCCCGCTGCCCGAGTCGAGAGAGACGTAAACTCACTCCAGTCTCCCTCTGCCCGTGTCGAGAGAGACCTAAACTCACTCCAGTCTCTCTCTGCCCGTCGAGAGAGAGGTAAACTCACTCCAGTCTCCCGCTGCCCGAGTCGAGAGAGACCTAAACTCACTCCAGTCTCTCTCTGCCCGTCGAGAGAGACGTGAACTCACTCCAGTCTCCCGCTGTCCGTCGAGAGAGACCTAAACTCACTCCAGTCTCCCGCTGCCCGAGTCGAGAGAGACGTCAACTCACTCCAGTCTCCCTCTGCCCGAGTCGAGAGAGACGTCAACTCACTCCAGTCTCCCTCTGCCCGTGTCGAGAGAGAGGTAAACTCACTCCAGTCTCCCGCTGCCCGAGTCGAGAGAGACCTAAACTCACTCCAGTCTCTCTCTGCCCGTCGAGAGAGACGTGAACTCACTCCAGTCTCTCTCTGCCCGAGTCGAGAGAGACCTAAACTCACTCCAGTCTCCCGCTGCCCGAGTCGAGAGAGACGTCAACTCACTCCAGTCTCCCTCTGCCCGTGTCGAGAGAGACCTAAACTCACTCCAGTCTCCCTCTGCCCGAGTCGAGAGACCTAAACTCACTCCAGTCTCCCTCTGCCCGAGTCGAGAGACCTAAACTCACTCCAGTCTCCCTCTGTCCGAGTCGAGAGACCTAAACTCACTCCAGTCTCCCTCTGCCCGATTCGAGGGAGACGTAAACTCACTCCAGTCTCTCTCTGACCGAGTCGAGAGAGACCTAAACTCACTCCAGTCTCCCGCTGCCCTCTGTCTTTGAGAGACCTAAACTCACTCCAGTCTCCCTCTGCCCGAGTCGAGAGAGACCTAAACTCACTCCAGTCTCCCGCTGCCCGAGTCGACAGAGACCTAAACTCACTCCAGTCTCCCTCTGTCCGAGAGAGACCTAAACTTACTCCAGTCTCTCTCTGTCCGAGTCGAGAGAGACCTAAACTCACTCAAGTCTCTCTCTGCCCGAGTCGAGAGAGACGTAAACTCACTCCAGTCTCTCTCTGTCCGAGTCGAGAGAGACCTAAACTCACTCCAGTCTCCCTGTGCCCGAGTCGAGAGAGACCTAAACTCACTCAAGTCTCTCTCTGCCCGTCGAGAGAGACCTAAACTCACTCCAGTCTCCCGCTGCCCGAGTCGAGAGAGACCTAAACTCACTCCAGTCTCTCTCTGTCCGAGTCGAGAGAGACCTAAACTCACTCCAGTCCCCCTCTGTCCGAGTCGAGAGAGACCTAAACTCACTCCAGTCTCCCGCTGCCCGAGTCGAGAGAGACGTGAACTCACTCCAGTCTCCCGCTGCCCGAGTCGAGAGAGACCTAAACTCACTCCAGTCTCCCGCTGCCGAGTCGAGAGAGACGTAAACTCACTCCAGTCTCCCTCTGCCCGAGTCGAGAGAGACCTAAACTCACTCCAGTCTCTCTCTGCCCGAGAGAGACCTAAACTCACTCCAGTCTCTCGCTGCCCGAGAGAGACCTAAACTCACTCCAGTCTCCCTTTGCCCGAGTCGAGAGAGACCTAAACTCACTCCCGTCTCTCTCTGCCCGAGAGAGACCTAAACTCACTCCAGTCTCCCTTTGCCCGAGTCGAGAGAGACCTAAACTCACTCCAGTCTCCCTCTGCCCGAGAGAGACCTAAACTCACTCCAGTCTCCCGCTGTCCGAGTCGAGAGAGACCTAAACTCACTCCAGTCTCCCTCTGTCCGAGAGAGACCTAAATTCAGTCCAGTCTCCCTCTGCCCGAGTCGAGACAGACCTAAACTCACTCCAGTCTCCCGCTGCCCGAGTCGAGAGAGACCTAAACTCACTCCAGTCTCCTGCTGCCCGAGTCGAGAGAAACCTAAACTCACTCCAGTCTCCCTCTGTCCGAGAGAGACCTAAACTCACTCCAGTCTCCCTCTGCCCAAGTCGAGAGGGACCTAAACTCACTCCACTCTCCCGCTGCCCGAGTCGAGAGAGACCTAAACTCACTCTAGTCTCCCTCTGCCCGAGTCGAGAGAAACGTCAGCTCACTGCAGTCTCCCTCTGTCAGTCGAGAGAGACCTAAACTCACTCTAGTCTCCCTCTGCCCGAGTCGAGAGAAACGTCAGCTCACTGCAGTCTCCCTCTGTCCGTCGAGAGAGACCTAAACTCACTCCAGTCTCTCTCTGTCCGAGTCGAGAGAGACGGAAACTCACTCCAGTCTCTCTCTGCCCGAGTCGAGAGAGACCTAAACTCACTCCAGTCTCCCGCTGCCCGAGTCGAGAGAGACCTAAACTCACTCCAGTCTCCCGCTGCCCGAATCGAGAGAGACCTAAACTCAGTCCAGTCTCTCTCTGTCCGAGTCGAGAGAGACGTAAACTCACTCCAGTCTCCCGCTGCCCGAGTCGAGAGAGACCTAAATTCACTCCAGTCTCTCGCTGCCCGAGAGAGACGTAAACTCACTCCACTCTCCCGCTGCCCGAGTCGAGAGAGACCTAAACTCACTCTAGTCTCCCTCTGCCCGAGTCGAGAGAAACGTCAGCTCACTGCAGTCTCCCTCTGTCCGTCGAGAGAGACCTAAACTCACTCCAGTCTCTCTCTGTCCGAGTCGAGAGAGACGTAACCTCACTCCAGTCTCTCTCTGCCCGAGTCGAGAGAGACCTAAACTCACTCCAGTCTCCATTTCCCGAGTCGAGAGAGACGTGAACTCACTCCAGTCTCCCGCTGCCCGAGTCGAGAGAGACGTAAACTCACTCCAGTCTCCCTCTGCCCGTGTCGAGAGAGACCTAAACTCACTCCAGTCTCTCTCTGCCCGTCGAGAGAGAGGTAAACTCACTCCAGTCTCCCGCTGCCCGAGTCGAGAGAGACCTAAACTCACTCCAGTCTCTCTCTGCCCGTCGAGAGAGACGTGAACTCACTCCAGTCTCCCGCTGTCCGTCGAGAGAGACCTAAACTCACTCCAGTCTCCCGCTGCCCGAGTCGAGAGAGACGTCAACTCACTCCAGTCTCCCTCTGCCCGAGTCGAGAGAGACGTCAACTCACTCCAGTCTCCCTCTGCCCGAGTCGAGAGAGACGTAAACTCACTCCAGTCTCCCTCTGTCCGAGTCGAGAGAGACGTGAACTCACTCCAGTCTCCCGCTGCCCGAGTCGAGAGAGACCTAAACTCACTCCAGTCTCCCTCTGCCCGAGTCGAGAGAGACCAAAACTCACTCCAGTCTCCCGCTGCCCGAATCAAGAGAGACCTAAACTCAGTACAGTCTCTCTCTGTCCGAGTCGAGAGAGACGTGAACTCACTCCAGTCTCCCGCTGCCCGAGTCGAGAGAGACCTAAACTCACTCCAGTCTCCCGCTGCTCGAGTCGAGAGAGACGTAAACTCACTCCAGTCTCCCTCTGCCCGTGTCGAGAGAGACGTCACCTCACTCCAGTCTCCCTCTGCCCGTCGAGAGAGACCTAAACTCACTCCAGTCTCCCGCTGCTCGAGTCGAGAGAGACGTAAACTCACTCCAGTCTCCCTCTGCCCGTGTCGAGAGAGAGGTAAACTCACTCCAGTCTCCCGCTGCCCGAGTCGAGAGAGACCTAAACTCAATCCAGTCTCTCTCTGCCCGTCGAGAGAGACGTGAACTCACTCCAGTCTCTCTCTGCCCGAGTCGAGAGAGACCTAAACTCACTCCAGTCTCCCGCTGCCCGAGTCGAGAGAGACGTCAACTCACTCCAGTCTCCCTCTGCCCGTGTCGAGAGAGACCTAAACTCACTCCAGTCTCCCTCTGCCCGAGTCGAGAGACCTAAACTCACTCCAGTCTCCCTCTGCCCGAGTCGAGAGACCTAAACTCACTCCAGTCTCCCTCTGTCCGAGTCGAGAGGGACCTAAACTCACTCCACTCTCCCGCTGCCCGAGTCGAGAGAGACCTAAACTCACTCTAGTCTCCCTCTGCCCGAGTCGAGAGAAACGTCAGCTCACTGCAGTCTCCCTCTGTCAGTCGAGAGAGACCTAAACTCACTCTAGTCTCCCTCTGCCCGAGTCGAGAGAAACGTCAGCTCACTGCAGTCTCCCTCTGTCCGTCGAGAGAGACCTAAACTCACTCCAGTCTCTCTCTGTCCGAGTCGAGAGAGACGGAAACTCACTCCAGTCTCTCTCTGCCCGAGTCGAGAGAGACCTAAACTCACTCCAGTCTCCCGCTGCCCGAGTCGAGAGAGACCTAAACTCACTCCAGTCTCCCGCTGCCCGAATCGAGAGAGACCTAAACTCAGTCCAGTCTCTCTCTGTCCGAGTCGAGAGAGACGTAAACTCACTCCAGTCTCCCGCTGCCCGAGTCGAGAGAGACCTAAATTCACTCCAGTCTCTCGCTGCCCGAGAGAGACGTAAACTCACTCCACTCTCCCGCTGCCCGAGTCGAGAGAGACCTAAACTCACTCTAGTCTCCCTCTGCCCGAGTCGAGAGAAACGTCAGCTCACTGCAGTCTCCCTCTGTCCGTCGAGAGAGACCTAAACTCACTCCAGTCTCTCTCTGTCCGAGTCGAGAGAGACCTAACCTCACTCCAGTCTCTCTCTGCCCGAGTCGAGAGAGACCTAAACTCACTCCAGTCTCCATTTCCCGAGTCGAGAGAGACGTGAACTCACTCCAGTCTCCCGCTGCCCGAGTCGAGAGAGACGTAAACTCACTCCAGTCTCCCTCTGCCCGTGTCGAGAGAGACCTAAACTCACTCCAGTCTCTCTCTGCCCGTCGAGAGAGAGGTAAACTCACTCCAGTCTCCCGCTGCCCGAGTCGAGAGAGACCTAAACTCACTCCAGTCTCTCTCTGCCCGTCGAGAGAGACGTGAACTCACTCCAGTCTCCCGCTGTCCGTCGAGAGAGACCTAAACTCACTCCAGTCTCCCGCTGCCCGAGTCGAGAGAGACGTCAACTCACTCCAGTCTCCCTCTGCCCGAGTCGAGAGAGACGTCAACTCACTCCAGTCTCCCTCTGCCCGAGTCGAGAGAGACGTAAACTCACTCCAGTCTCCCTCTGTCCGAGTCGAGAGAGACGTGAACTCACTCCAGTCTCCCGCTGCCCGAGTCGAGAGAGACCTAAACTCACTCCAGTCTCCCTCTGCCCGAGTCGAGAGAGACCAAAACTCACTCCAGTCTCCCGCTGCCCGAATCAAGAGAGACCTAAACTCAGTACAGTCTCTCTCTGTCCGAGTCGAGAGAGACGTGAACTCACTCCAGTCTCCCGCTGCCCGAGTCGAGAGAGACCTAAACTCACTCCAGTCTCCCGCTGCTCGAGTCGAGAGAGACGTAAACTCACTCCAGTCTCCCTCTGCCCGTGTCGAGAGAGACGTGACCTCACTCCAGTCTCCCTCTGCCCGTCGAGAGAGACCTAAACTCACTCCAGTCTCCCGCTGCTCGAGTCGAGAGAGACGTAAACTCACTCCAGTCTCCCTCTGCCCGTGTCGAGAGAGAGGTAAACTCACTCCAGTCTCCCGCTGCCCGAGTCGAGAGAGACCTAAACTCAATCCAGTCTCTCTCTGCCCGTCGAGAGAGACGTGAACTCACTCCAGTCTCTCTCTGCCCGAGTCGAGAGAGACCTAAACTCACTCCAGTCTCCCGCTGCCCGAGTCGAGAGAGACGTCAACTCACTCCAGTCTCCCTCTGCCCGTGTCGAGAGAGACCTAAACTCACTCCAGTCTCCCTCTGCCCGAGTCGAGAGACCTAAACTCACTCCAGTCTCCCTCTGCCCGAGTCGAGAGACCTAAACTCACTCCAGTCTCCCTCTGTCCGAGTCGAGAGACCTAAACTCACTCCAGTCTCCCTCTGCCCGATTCGAGGGAGACGTAAACTCACTCCAGTCTCTCTCTGACCGAGTCGAGAGAGACCTAAACTCACTCCAGTCTCCCGCTGCCCTCTGTCTTTGAGAGACCTAAACTCACTCCAGTCTCCCTCTGCCCGAGTCGAGAGAGACCTAAACTCACTCCAGTCTCCCGCTGCCCGAGTCGAGAGAGACCTAAACTCACTCCAGTCTCCCTCTGTCCGAGAGAGACCTAAACTCACTCCAGTCTCTCTCTGTCCGAGTCGAGAGAGACCTAAACTCACTCAAGTCTCTCTCTGCCCGAGCCGAGAGAGACGTAAACTCACTCCAGTCTCTCTCTGTCCGAGTCGAGAGAGACCTAAACTCACTCCAGTCTCCCTCTGCCCGAGTCGAGAGAGACCTAAACTCACTCAAGTCTCTCTCTGCCCGTCGAGAGAGACCTAAACTCACTCCAGTCTCCCGCTGCCCGAGTCGAGAGAGACCTAAACTCACTCCAGTCTCTCTCTGTCCGAGTCGAGAGAGACCTAAACTCACTCCAGTCCCCCTCTGTCCGAGTCGAGAGAGACCTAAACTCACTCCAGTCTCCCGCTGCCCGAGTCGAGAGAGACGTGAACTCACTCCAGTCTCCCGCTGCCCGAGTCGAGAGAGACCTAAACTCACTCCAGTCTCCCGCTGCCGAGTCGAGAGAGACGTAAACTCACTCCAGTCTCCCTCTGCCCGAGTCGAGAGAGACCTAAACTCACTCCAGTCTCTCTCTGCCCGAGAGAGACCTAAACTCACTCCAGTCTCTCGCTGCCCGAGAGAGATCTAAACTCACTCCAGTCTCCCTTTGCCCGAGTCGAGAGAGACCTAAACTCACTCCCGTCTCTCTCTGCCCGAGAGAGACCTAAACTCACTCCAGTCTCCCTTTGCCCGAGTCGAGAGAGACCTAAACTCACTCCAGTCTCTCTCTGCCCGAGAGAGACCTAAACTCACTCCAGTCTCCCTTTTCCCGAGTCGAGAGAGACCTAAACTCACTCCCGTCTCTATCTGCCCGAGAGAGACCTAAACTCACTCCAGTCTCCCTCTGTCCGAGAGAGACCTAAACTAACTCCAGTCTCCCTTTGCCCGAGTCGAGAGAGACGTGAACTCACTCCAGTCTCCCTCTGCCCGAGTCGAGAGAGACGTCAACTCACTCCAGTCTCCCTCTGTCCGAGTCGAGAGAGACCTAAACTCACTCCAGTCTCCCTCTGCCCGAGTCGAGAGACCTAAACTCACTCCAGTCTCCCTCTGTCCGAGTCGAGAGACCTAAACTCACTCCAGTCTCCCGCTGCCCGAGTCGAGAGACCTAAACTCACTCCCGTCTCCCTCTGTCCGAGTCGAGAGACCTAAACTCAGTCCAGCCTCCCTCTGCCCGAGTCGAGGGAGACGTAAACTCACTCCAGTCTCCCTCTGTCCGAGTCGAGAGAGACCTAAACTCACTCCAGTCTCTCTCTGACCGAGTCGAGAGAGACCTAAACTCACTCCAGTCTCCCTCTGTCTGAGAGAGACCTAAACTCACTCCGGTCTCCCTCTGCCCGAGTCGAAAGAGAGCTAAACTCACTCCAGCCTCCCTCTGCCCGAGTCGAGAGAAACGTAAACTCACTCCAGTCTCCCTCTGCCCGAGTCGAGAGAGACCTAAACTCACTCCAGTCTCTCTCTGCCCGTCGAGAGAGACCTAAACTCACTCCAGTCTCCCTCTGTCCGAGATGAGAGAGACCTAAATTCACTCCAGTCTCCCTCTGCCCGAGTCGAGAGAGACCTAAACTCACTCCAGTCTCCCTCTGTCCGAGAGAGACCTAAACTCACTCCAGTCTCCCTCTGTCCGAGAGAGACCTAAACTCACTCCAGTCTCCCTCTGCCCGAGAGAGACGTAAACTCACTCCAGTCTCCCTCTGTCCGAGTCGAGAGAGACCTAAACTCACTCCAGTCTCCCTCTCCCCGAGAGAGACCTAAACTCACTCCAGTCTCCCGCTGCCCGAGTCGAGAGAGACCTAAACTCACTCCAGTCTCCCTCTGTCCGAGTCGAGAGAGACGTAAACTCACTCCAGTCTCCCTCTGCCCGAGTCGAGAGAGACCTAAACTCACTCCAGTCTCCCTCTGTCCGTCGAGAGAGACCTAAACTCACTCCAGTCTCCCTCTGCCCGAGTCGAGAGAGACCTAAACTCACTGCAGTCTCCCGCTGCCCGAGTCGAGAGAGACCTAAACTCAGTCCAGTCTCTCTCTGTCCGAGTCGAGAGAGACGTGAACTCACTCCAGTCTCCCGCTGCCCGAGTGGAGAGAGACCTAAATTCACTCCCGTATCTCTCTGCCCGAGAGAGACCTAAGCTCACTCCAGTCTCCCTTTGCCCGAGTCGAGAGAGACGTGAACTCACTCCAGTCTCCCGCTGCCCGAGTCGAGAGAGACCTAAACTCACTCCAGTCTCCCTCTGCCCGTGTCGAGAGAGACCTAAACTCACTCCAGTCTCCCGCTGCCCGAGTCGAGAGAGACCTAAACTCACTCCAGTCTCCCGCTGCCCGAGTCGAGAGAGACGTGAACTCACTCCAGTCTCCCGCTGCCCGAGTCGAGAGAGACCTAAACTCACTCCAGTCTCCCTTTGCCCGAGTCGAGAGAGACCTAAACTCACTCCAGTCTCCCGCTGCCCGAGTCGAGAGAGACCTAAACTCACTCCAGTCTCCCTCTGCCCGAGTCGAGAGAGACCTAAACTCACTCCAGTCTCCCGCTTCCCGAGTCGAGAGAGACGTAAACTTACTCCAGTCTCCCTCTGCCCGTGTCGAGAGAGACGTGAACTCACTCCAGTCTCCCTCTGTCCGAGTCGAGAGAGACCTAAACTCACTCCAGTCTCCCTCTGCCCGAGTCGAGAGAGACCTAAACTCACTCCAGTCTCCCGCTGCCCGAATCGAGAGAGACCTAAACTCAGTCCAGTCTCTCTCTGTCCGAGTCGAGAGAGACGTAAACTCACTCCAGTCTCCCGCTGCCCGAGTCGAGAGAGACCTAAATTCATTCCCGTATCTCTCTGCCCGAGAGAGACCTAAGCTCACTCCAGTCTCCCTTTGCCCGAGTCGAGAGAGACGTGAACACACTCCAGTCTCCCGCTGCCCGAGTCGAGAGAGACGTAAACTCACTCCAGTCTCCCTCTGCCCGTGTCGAGAGAGACCTAAACTCACTCCAGTCTCCCTCTGCCCGAGTCGAGAGAGACCTAAACTCACTCCAGTCTCCCGCTGCCCGAATCGAGGTAGACCTAAACTCAGTCCAGTCTCTCTCTGTCCGAGTCGAGAGAGACGTAAACACACTCCAGTCTCCCGCTGCCCGAGTCGAGAGAGACGTCAACTCACTCCAGTCTCTCTCTGCCCGAGCCGAGAGAGACCTAAACTCACTCCAGTCTCTCTCTGCCCGTCGAGAGAGACCTAAACTCACTCAAGTCTCCCGCTGACCGAGAGAGACGTCACCTCACTCCAGTCTCTCTCTGCCCGTCGAGAGAGACCTAAACTCACTCCAGTCTCCCGCTGCCCGAGTCGAGAGAGACCTAAACTCTCTCCAGTCTCCCTCTGCCCGAGTCGAGACCTAAACTCACTCCAGTCTCCCGCTGCCCGAGTCGAGAGAGACGTAAACTCACTCCAGTCTCCCTCTGCCCGTGTCGAGAGAGACGTGAACTCACTCCGGTCTCCCTCTGTCCGAGTCGAGAGAGACGTGAACTCACTCCAGTCTCCCTCTGTCCGAGTCGAGAGAGACCTAAACTCACTCCAGTCTCCCTCTGCCCGAGTCGAGAGAGACCTAAACTCACTCCAGTCTCCCGCTTCCCGAATCGAGAGCGACCTAAACTCAGTCCAGTCTCTCTCTGTCCGAGTCGAGAGAGACGTAAACTCACTCCAGTCTCCCGCTGCCCGAGTCGAGAGAGACCTAAATTCATTCCCGTATCTCTCTGCCCGAGAGAGACCTAAGCTCACTCCAGTCTCCCTTTGCCCGAGTCGAGAGAGACGTGAACACACTCCAGTCTCCCGCTGCCCGAGTCGAGAGAGACGTAAACTCACTCCAGTCTCCCTCTGCCCGTGTCGAGAGAGACCTAAACTCACTCCAGTCTCCCTCTGCCCGAGTCGAGAGAGACCTAAACTCACTCCAGTCTCCCGCTGCCCGAATCGAGGTAGACCTAAACTCAGTCCAGTCTCTCTCTGTCCGAGTCGAGAGAGACGTAAACTCACTCCAGTCTCCCGCTGCCCGAGTCGAGAGAGACGTCAACTCACTCCAGTCCCTCTCTGCCCGAGTCGAGAGAGACCTAAACTCACTCCAGTCTCCCGCTGCCGAGTCGAGAGAGACCTAAACTCACTCCTGTCTCCCTCTGCCCGAGTCGAGAGAGACCTAAACTCACTCCAGTCTCCCGCTGCCCGAGTCGAGAGAAACCTAAACTCACTCCAGTCTCCCTCTGTCCGAGCCGAGAGAAACCTAAACTCACTCCAGTCTCCCTCTGCCCGAGTCGAGAGAGAACTAAACTCACTCCAGTCTCCCTCTGTCCGAGTCGAGAGAGACCTAAACTCACTCCAGTCTCCCTCTGCCCGAGTCGAGAGACCTAAACTCACTCCAGTCTCCCTCTGCCCGAGTCGAGAGACCTAAACTCACTCCAGTCTCCCTCTGCCCGAGTCGAGAGACCTAAACTCACTCCAGTCTCCCTCTGCCCGAGTCGAGAGACCTAAACTCACTCCAGTCTCCCTCTGCCCGAGTCGAGGGAGACGTATACTCACTCCAGTCTCCCTCTGTCCGAGTCGAGACAGACCTAAACTCACTCCAGTCTCTCTCTGACCGAGTCGAGAGAGACCTAAACTCACTCCAGTCTCCCTCTGTCTGAGAGAGACCTAAACTCTCTCCAGTCTCCCGCTGCCCGAGTCGAGAGAGACCTAAACTCACTCCAGTCTCCCTTTGCCCGAGTCGAGAGAGACCTAAACTCACTCCAGTCTCCCGCTGCCCGAGTCGAGAGAGACCTAAACTCACTCCAGTCTCCCTCTGTCCGAGAGAGACCTAAACTCACTCCAGTCTCCCTCTGCCCGAGTCGAGAGAGACCTAAACTCACTCCAGTCTCCCGCTGCCCGAGTCGAGAGAGACGTAAACTTACTCCAGTCTCCCTCTGCCCGTGTCGAGAGAGACGTGAACTCACTCCAGTCTCCCTCTGTCCGAGTCGAGAGAGACCTAAACTCACTCCAGTCTCCCTCTGCCCGAGTCGAGAGAGACCTAAACTCACTCCAGTCTCCCGCTGCCCGAATCGAGAGAGACCTAAACTCAGTCCAGTCTCTCTCTGTCCGAGTCGAGAGAGACGTAAACTCACTCCAGTCTCCCGCTGCCCGAGTCGAGAGAGACCTAAATTCATTCCCGTATCTCTCTGCCCGAGAGAGACCTAAGCTCACTCCAGTCTCCCTTTGCCCGAGTCGAGAGAGACGTGAACACACTCCAGTCTCCCGCTGCCCGAGTCGAGAGAGACGTAAACTCACTCCAGTCTCCCTCTGCCCGAATCGAGAGAGACCTAAACTCAGTCCAGTCTCTCTCTGTCCGAGTCGAGAGAGACGTAAACTCACTCCAGTCTCCCGCTGCCCGAGTCGAGAGAGACGTCAACTCACTCCAGTCTCTCTCTGCCCGAGTCGAGAGAGACCTAAACTCACTCTAGTCTCCCGCTGCCCGAGTCGAGAGAGACGTAAACTCACTCCAGTCTCCCTCTGCCCGTGTCGAGAGAGACCTAAACTCACTCCAGTCTCTCTCTGCACGTCGAGAGAGACCTAAACTCACTCAAGTCTCCCGCTGACCGAGAGAGACGTCACCTCACTCCAGTCTCTCTCTGCCCGTCGAGAGAGACCTAAACTCACTCCAGTCTCCCGCTGCCCGAGTCGAGAGAGACCTAAACTCTCTCCAGTCTCCCTCTGCCCGAGTCGAGACCTAAACTCACTCCAGTCTCCCGCTGCCCGAGTCGAGAGAGACGTAAACTCACTCCAGTCTCCCTCTGCCCGTGTCGAGAGAGACGTGAACTCACTCCAGTCTCCTTCTGTCCGAGTCGAGAGAGACGTAAACTCACTCCAGTCTCCCTCTGCCCGTGTCGAGAGAGACGTGAACTCACTCCAGTCTCCCTCTGTCCGAGTCGAGAGAGACCTAAACTCACTCCAGTCTCCCTCTGCGCGAGTCGAGAGAGACCTAAACTCACTCCAGTCTCCCGCTGCCCGAATCGAGAGAGACCTAAACTCAGTCCAGTCTCTCTCTGTCCGAATCGAGAGAGACGTAAACTCACTCCAGTCTCCCGCTGCCCGAGTCGAGAGAGACCTAAATTCATTCCCGTATCTCTCTGCCCGAGAGAGACCTAAGCTCACTCCAGTCTCCCTTTGCCCGAGTCGAGAGAGACGTGAACTCACTCCAGTCTCCCGCTGCCCCAGTCGAGAGAGACCTAAACTCACTCCAGTCTCCCTTTGCCCGAGTCGAGAGAGACCTAAACTCACTCCAGTCTCCCGCTGCCGAGTCGAGAGAGACCTAAACTCACTCCTGTCTCCCTCTGCCCGAGTCGAGAGAGACCTAAACTCACTCCAGTCTCCCGCTGCCCGAGTCGAGAGAAACCTAAACTCACTCCAGTCTCCCTCTGTCCGAGCCGAGAGAAACCTAAACTCACTCCAGTCTCCCTCTGCCCTAGTCGAGAGAGACGTCAACTCACTCCAGTCTCCCTCTGTCCGAGTCGAGAGAGACCTAAACTCACTCCAGTCTCCCTCTGCCCGAGTCGAGAGACCTAAACTCACTCCAGTCTCCCTCTGCCCGAGTCGAGAGACCTAAACTCACTCCAGTCTCCCTCTGCCCGAGTCGAGAGACCTAAACTCACTCCAGTCTCCCTCTGCCCGAGTCGAGAGACCTAAACTCACTCCAGTCTTCCTCTGCCCGAGTCGAGGGAGACGTATACTCACTCCAGTCTCCCTCTGTCCGAGTCGAGGGAGACGTAAACTCACTCCAGTCTCTCTCTGACCGAGTCGAGAGAGACCTAAACTCACTCCAGTCTCTCTCTGACCGAGTCGAGAGAGACCTAAACTCACTCCAGTCTCCCTCTGTCTGAGAGAGACCTAAACTCTCTCCAGTCTCCCGCTGCCCGAGTACGAGAGAGACCTAAACTCACTCCAGTCTCCCTTTGCCCGAGTCGAGAGAGACCTAAACTCACTCCAGTCTCCCGCTGCCCGAGTCGAGAGAGACCTAAACTCACTCCAGTCTCCCTCTGTCCGAGAGAGACCTAAACTCACTCCAGTCTCCCTCTGCCCGAGTCGAGAGAGACCTAAACTCACTCCAGTCTCCCGCTGCCCGAGTCGAGAGAGACGTAAACTTACTCCAGTCTCCCTCTGCCCGTATCGAGAGAGACGTGAACTCACTCCAGTCTCCCTCTGTCCGAGTCGAGAGAAACCTAAACTCACTCCCGTCTCCCTCTGCCCGAGTCGAGAGAGACCTAAACTCACTCCAGTCTCCCGCTGCCCGAATCGAGAGAGACCTAAACTCAGTCCAGTCTCTCTCTGTCCGAGTCGAGACAGACGTAAACTCACTCCAGTCTCCCGCTGCCCGAATCGAGAGAGACCTAAATTCATTCCCGTATCTCTCTGCCCGAGAGAGACCTAAGCTCACTCCAGTCTCCCTTTGCCCGAGTCGAGAGAGACGTGAACACACTCCAGTCTCCCGCTGCCCGAGTCGAGAGAGACGTAAACTCACTCCAGTCTCCCTCTGCCCGTGTCGAGAGAGACCTAAACTCACTCCAGTCTCCCTCTGCCCGAGTCGAGAGAGACCTAAACTCACTCCAGTCTCCCGCTGCCCGAATCGAGAGAGACCTAAACTCAGTCCAGTCTCTCTCTGTCCGAGTCGAGAGAGACGTAAACTCACTCCAGTCTCCCGCTGCCCGAGTCGAGAGAGACGTCAACTCACTCCAGTCTCTCGCTGCCCGAGTCGAGAGAGACCTAAACTCACTCTAGTCTCCCGCTGCCCGAGTCGAGAGAGACGTAAACTCACTCCAGTCTCCCTCTGCCCGTGTCGAGAGAGACCTAAACTCACTCCAGTCTCTCTCTGCCCGTCGAGAGAGACCTAAACTCACTCCAGTCTCCCGCTGCCCGAGTCGAGAGAGACCTAAACTCTCAACAGTCTCCCTCTGCCCGAGTCGAGACCTAAACTCACTCCAGTCTCCCGCTGCCCGAGTCGAGAGAGACGTAAACTCACTCCAGTCTCCCTCTGCCCGTGTCGAGAGAGACGTGAACTCACTCCAGTCTCCTTCTGTCCGAGTCGAGAGAGACGTAAACTCACTCCAGTCTCCCTCTGCCCGTGTCGAGAGAGACGTGAACTCACTCCAGTCTCCCTCTGTCCGAGTCGAGAGAGACCTAAACTCACTCCAGTCTCCCTCTGCGCGAGTCGAGAGAGACCTAAACTCACTCCAGTCTCCCGCTGCCCGAATCGAGAGAGACCTAAACTCAGTCCAGTCTCTCTCTGTCCGAGTCGAGAGAGACCTAAACTCACTCCAGTCTCCCGCTGCCCGAGTCGAGAGAGACCTAAATTCATTCCCGTATCTCTCTGCCCGAGAGAGACCTAAGCTCACTCCAGTCTCCCTTTGCCCGAGTCGAGAGAGACGTGAACACACTCCAGTCTCCCGCTGCCCGAGTCGAGAGAGACGTAAACTCACTCCAGTCTCCCTCTGCCCGTGTCGAGAGAGACCTAAACTCACTCCAGTCTCCCTCTGCCCGAGTCGAGAGAGACCTAAACTCACTCCAGTCTCCCGCTGCCCGAATCGAGAGAGACCTAAACTCAGTCCAGTCTCTCTCTGTCCGAGTCGAGAGAGACGTAAACTCACTCCAGTCTCCCGCTGCCCGAGTCGAGAGAGACGTCAACTCACTCCAGTCTCTCTCTGCCCGAGTCGAGAGAGACCTAAACTCACTCTAGTCTCCCGCTGCCCGAGTCGAGAGAGACGTAAACTCACTCCAGTCTCCCTCTGCCCGTGTCGAGAGAGACCTAAACTCACTCCAGTCTCTCTCTGCCCGTCGAGAGAGACCTAAACTCACTCGTCTCCCGCTGACCGAGAGAGACGTCACCTCACTCCAGTCTCTCTCTGCCCGTCGAGAGAGACCTAAACTCACTCCAGTCTCCCGCTGCCCGAGTCGAGAGAGACCTAAACTCACTCCAGTCTCCCTCTGCCCGAGTCGAGAGAGACCTAAACTCACTCCAGTCTCCCGCTGCCCGAGTCGAGAGAGACGTAAACTCACTCCAGTCTCCCTCTGCCCGTGTCGAGAGAGACCTAAACTCACTCCAGTCTCACTCTGCCCGAGTCGAGAGAGACCTAAACTCACTCCAGTCTCCCGCTGCCCGAATGGAGAGAGACCTAAACTCAGTCCAGTCTCTCTCTGTCCGAGTCGAGAGAGACGTAAACTCACTCCAGTCTCCCGCTGCCCGAGTCGAGAGAGACCTAAATTCACTCCCGTATCTCTCTGCCCGAGAGAGACCTAAACTCACTCCAGTCTCCCTTTGCCCGAGTCGAGAGAGACGTGAACTCACTCCAGTCTCCCGCTGCCCGAGTCGAGAGAGACGGAAACTCACTCCAGTCTCCCTCTGCCCGTGTCGAGAGAGACCTAAACTCACTCCAGTCTCCCTCTGCCCGAGTCGAGAGAGACCTAAACTCACTCCAGTCTCCCGCTGCCCGAATCGTGAGAGACCTAAACTCAGTCCAGTCTCTCTCTGTCCGAGTCGAGAGAGACGTAAACTCACTCCAGTCTCCCGCTGCCCGAGTCGAGAGAGACCTAAATTCACTCCCGTATCTCTCTGCCCGAGAGAGACCTAAGCTCACTCCAGTCTCCCTTTGCCCGAGTCGAGAGAGACGTGAACTCACTCCAGTCTCCCGCTGCCCGAGTCGAGAGAGACCTAAACTCACTCCAGTCTCCCGCTGCCCGAGTCGAGAGAGACGTAAACTCACTCCAGTCTTCCTCTGCCCGTGTCGAGAGAGACCTAAACTCACTCCAGTCTCCCGCTGCCCGAGTCGAGAGAGACCTAAACTCACTCCACTCCCGCTGCCCGAGTCGAGAGAGACCTAAACTCACTCCAGTCTCCCGCTGCCCGAGTCGAGAGAGACGTAAACTCACTCCAGTCACCCTCTGCCCGTGTCGAGAGAGACCTAAACTCACTCCAGTCTCCCGCTGCCCCAGTCGAGAGAGACCTAAACTCACTCCAGTCTCCCTTTGCCCGAGTCGAGAGAGACCTAAACTCACTCCAGTCTCCCGCTGCCCGAGTCGAGAGAGACCTAAACTCACTCCTGTCTCCCTCTGCCCGAGTCGAGAGAGACCTAAACTCACTCCAGTCTCCCGCTGCCCGAGTCGAGAGAAACCTAAACTCACTCCAGTCTCCCTCTGTCCGAGCCGAGAGAGACGTCAACTCACTCCAGCCTCCCTCTGCCCGAGTCGAGAGAAACCTAAACTCACTCCAGTCTCCCTCTGCCCGAGTCGAGAGAGACGTCAACTCACTCCAGTCTCCCTCTGTCCGAGTCGAGAGAGACCTAAACTCACTCCAGTCTCCCTCTGCCCGAGTCGAGAGACCTAAACTCACTCCAGTCTCCCTCTGCCCGAGTCGAGAGACCTAAACTCACTCCAGTCTCCCTCTGTCCGAGTCGAGAGTCCTAAACTCACGCCAGTCTCCCTCTGCCCGAGTCGAGGGAGACGTAAACTCACTCCAGTCTCCCGCTGCCCGAGTCGAGAGAGACCTAAACTCACTCCAGTCTCCCTTTGCCCGAGTCGAGAGAGACCTAAACTCACTCCAGTCACCCTCTGCCCGAGTCGAGAGAGACGTCAACTCACTCCAGTCTCTCTCTGTCCGAGTCGAGAGACCTAAACTCACTCCAGTCTCCCTCTGTCCGAGTCGAGAGACCTAAACTCACTCCAGTCTCCCTCTGCCCGAGTCGAGAGACCTAAACTCACGCCAGTCTCCCTCTGCCCGAGTCGAGGGAGACGTAAACTCACTCCAGTCTCCCTCTGTCCGAGTCGAGACAGACCTAAACTCACTCCAGTCTCTCTCTGACCGAGTCGAGAGAGACCTAAACTCACTCCAGTCTCCCTCTGTCTGAGAGAGACCTAAACTCACTCCAGTCTCCCTCTGCCCGAGTCGAGAGAGACCTAAACTCACTCCAGTCTCCCGCTGCCCGAGTCGAGAGAGAACTAAACTCACTCCAGTCTCCCTCTGCCCGTCGAGAGAGACCTAAACTCACTCCAGTCTCCCTCTGCCCGAGTCGAGAGAGACCTAAACTCACTCCAGTCTCCCTCTGCCCGAGTCGAGAGACACCTAAACTCACTCAAGTCTCTCTCTGCCCGTCGAGAGAGACCTAAACTCACTCCAGTCTCCCGCTGACCGAGAGAGACCTAAACTCATTCCAGTCTCCCTCTGTCCGAGAAAGACGTAAACTCACTCAAGTCCCTTCTGTCCGAGTCGAGAGAGACCTAAACTCACTCCAGTCTCCCGCTGCCCGAGTCGAGAGAGACCTAAACTCACTCCAGTCTCCCTCTGTCCGAGAGTGACCTAAACTCACTCCAGTCTCCCTCTGCCCGAGAGAGACGTAAACTAACTCCAGTCTCCCGCTGTCCGAGTCGAGAGAAACCTAAACTCACTCCAGTCTCCCTCTGCCCGAGTCGAGAGAAACGTCAGCTCACTCCAGTCTCCCTCTGTCCGTCGAGAGAGACCTAAACTCACTCCAGTCTCTCTCTGTCCGAGTCGAGAGAGACGTAAACTCACTCCAGTCTCCCGCTGCCCGAATCGAGAGAGACCTAAACTCAGTCCAGTCTCTCTCTGTCCGAGTCGAGAGAGACGTAAACTCACTCCAGTCTCCCGCTGTCCGTCGAGAGAGACCTAAACTCACTCCAGTCTCCCTCTGCCCGAGTCGAGAGAGACGTCAACTCACTCCAGTCTCCCGCTGCCCGAGTCGAGAGAGTCCTAAACTCACTCCAGTCTCCCGCTGCCCGAGTCGAGAGAGACGTAAACTCACTCCAGTCTCCCTTTGCCCGAGTCGAGAGAGACCTAAACTCACTCCAGTCACCCTCTGCCCGAGTCGAGAGAGACGTCAACTCACTCCAGTCTCTCTCTGTCCGAGTCGAGAGACCTAAACTCACTCCAGTCTCCCTCTGTCCGAGTCGAGAGACCTAAACTCACTCCAGTCTCCCTCTGCCCGAGTCGAGAGACCTAAACTCACTCCAGTCTCCCTCTGTCCGAGTCGAGAGAGACCTAAACTCACTCCAGTCTCCCTCTGTCCGAGAGAGACCTAAACTCACTCCAGTCTCCCTCTGTCCGAGAGAGACGTAAACTCACTCCAGTCTCTCTCTGACCGAGTCGAGAGAGAGCTAAACTCACTCCAGTCTCCCGCTGCCCGAGTCGAGAGAGACCTAAACTCACTCCAGTCTCCCTCTGCCCGAGACGAGAGAGACCTAAACGCACTCCAGTCTCCCTCTGTCCGAGTCGAGAGAGACCTAAACTCACTCCAGTCTCCCTCTGCCCGAGTCGAGAGACCTAAACTCACTCCAGTCTCTCTCTGCCCGAGAGAGACCTAAACTCACTCCAGTCTCTCTCTGTCCGTGTCGAGAGAGACCTAAACTCACTCCAGTCTCTCTCTGCCCGAGAGAGAAGTAAACTCACTCCAGTCTCCCGCTCCTCGAGTCGAGAGAGACCTAAACTCACTCCAGTCTCCCTCTGCCCGAGAGAGACCTAAACTCACTCCAGTCTCCCTCTGCCCGAGAGAGACCTAAACTCACTCCAGTCTCCCTCTGCCCGTGAGAGACGTCACCTCACTCCAGTCTCTCGCTGCCCGTCGAGAGAGACCTAAACTCACTCCAGTCTCCCGCTGCCCGAGTCGAGAGAGACCTAAACTCACTCCAGTCTCCCTCTGCCCGAGTCGAGAGACCTAAACTCACTCCAGTCTCTCTCTGCCCGAGAGAGACCTAAACTCACTCCAGTCTCTCTCTGTCCGTGTCGAGAGAGACCTAAACTCACTCCAGTCTCTCTCTGCCCGAGAGAGAAGTAAACTCACTCCAGTCTCCCGCTCCTCGAGTCGAGAGAGACCTAAACTCACTCCAGTCTCCCTCTGCCCGAGAGAGACCTAAACTCACTCCAGTCTCCCTCTGCCCGAGAGAGACCTAAACTCACTCCAGTCTCTCTCTGACCGAGTCGAGAGAGACCTAAACTCACTCCAGTCTCCCTCTGTCTGAGAGAGACCTAAACTCACTCCAGTCTCCCTCTGCCAGAGTCGAGAGAGACCTAAACTCACTCCAGTCTCCCGCTGCCCGAGTCGAGAGAGACCTAAACTCACTCCAGTCTCCCTCTGCCCGTCGAGAGAGACCTAAACTCACTCCAGTCTCCCTCTGCCCGAGTCGAGAGAGACCTAAACTCACTCCAGTCTCCCTCTGCCCGAGTCGAGAGACACCTAAACTCACTCAAGTCTCTCTCTGCCCGTCGAGAGAGACCTAAACTCACTCCAGTCTCCCGCTGACCGAGAGAGACCTAAACTCACTCCAGTCTCCCTCTGTCCGAGAAAGACGTAAACTCACTCAAGTCCCTTCTGTCCGAGTCGAGAGAGACCTAAACTCACTCCAGTCTCCCTCTGCCCGAGTCGAGAGACCTAAACTCACTCCAGTCTCCCTCTGCCCGAGTCGAGAGACCTAAACTCACTCCAGTCTCCCTCTGCCCGAGTCGAGAGACCTAAACTCACTCCAGTCTCCCTCTGCCCGAGTCGAGAGACCTAAACTCACTCCAGTCTCCCTCTGCCCGAGTCGAGGGAGACGTATACTCACTCCAGTCTCCCTCTGTCCGAGTCGAGAGAGACGTAAACTCACTCCAGTCTCTCTCTGACCGAGTCGAGAGAGACCTAAACTCACTCCAGTCTCTCTCTGACCGAGTCGAGAGAGACCTAAACTCACTCCAGTCTCCCTCTGTCTGAGAGAGACCTAAACTCTCTCCAGTCTCCCGCTGCCCGAGTACGAGAGAGACCTAAACTCACTCCAGTCTCCCTTTGCCCGAGTCGAGAGAGACCTAAACTCACTCCAGTCTCCCGCTGCCCGAGTCGAGAGAGACCTAAACTCACTCCAGTCTCCCTCTGTCCGAGAGAGACCTAAACTCACTCCAGTCTCCCTCTGCCCGAGTCGAGAGAGACCTAAACTCACTCCAGTCTCCCGCTGCCCGAGTCGAGAGAGACGTAAACTTACTCCAGTCTCCCTCTGCCCGTATCGAGAGAGACGTGAACTCACTCCAGTCTCCCTCTGTCCGAGTCGAGAGAAACCTAAACTCACTCCCGTCTCCCTCTGCCCGAGTCGAGAGAGACCTAAACTCACTCCAGTCTCCCGCTGCCCGAATCGAGAGAGACCTAAACTCAGTCCAGTCTCTCTCTGTCCGAGTCGAGACAGACGTAAACTCACTCCAGTCTCCCGCTGCCCGAGTCGAGAGAGACCTAAATTCATTCCCGTATCTCTCTGCCCGAGAGAGACCTAAGCTCACTCCAGTCTCCCTTTGCCCGAGTCGAGAGAGACGTGAACACACTCCAGTCTCCCGCTGCCCGAGTCGAGAGAGACGTAAACTCACTCCAGTCTCCCTCTGCCCGTGTCGAGAGAGACCTAAACTCACTCCAGTCTCCCTCTGCCCGAGTCGAGAGAGACCTAAACTCACTCCAGTCTCCCGCTGCCCGAATCGAGAGAGACCTAAACTCAGTCCAGTCTCTCTCTGTCCGAGTCGAGAGAGACGTAAACTCACTCCAGTCTCCCGCTGCCCGAGTCGAGAGAGACGTCAACTCACTCCAGTCTCTCTCTGCCCGAGTCGAGAGAGACTTAAACTCACTCTAGTCTCCCGCTGCCCGAGTCGAGAGAGACGTAAACTCACTCCAGTCTCCCTCTGCCCGTGTCGAGAGAGACCTAAACTCACTCCAGTCTCTCTCTGCCCGTCGAGAGAGACCTAAACTCACTCCAGTCTCCCGCTGCCCGAGTCGAGAGAGACCTAAACTCTCAACAGTCTCCCTCTGCCCGAGTCGAGACCTAAACTCACTCCAGTCTCCCGCTGCCCGAGTCGAGAGAGACGTAAACTCACTCCAGTCTCCCTCTGCCCGTGTCGAGAGAGACGTGAACTCACTCCAGTCTCCTTCTGTCCGAGTCGAGAGAGACGTAAACTCACTCCAGTCTCCCTCTGCCCGTGTCGAGAGAGACGTGAACTCACTCCAGTCTCCCTCTGTCCGAGTCGAGAGAGACCTAAACTCACTCCAGTCTCCCTCTGCGCGAGTCGAGAGAGACCTAAACTCACTCCAGTCTCCCGCTGCCCGAATCGAGAGAGACCTAAACTCAGTCCAGTCTCTCTCTGTCCGAGTCGAGAGAGACGTAAACTCACTCCAGTCTCCCGCTGCCCGAGTCGAGAGAGACCTAAATTCATTCCCGTATCTCTCTGCCCGAGAGAGACCTAAGCTCACTCCAGTCTCCCTTTGCCCGAGTCGAGAGAGACGTGAACACACTCCAGTCTCCCGCTGCCCGAGTCGAGAGAGACGTAAACTCACTCCAGTCTCCCTCTGCCCGTGTCGAGAGAGACCTAAACTCACTCCAGTCTCCCTCTGCCCGAGTCGAGAGAGACCTAAACTCACTCCAGTCTCCCGCTGCCCGAATCGAGAGAGACCTAAACTCAGTCCAGTCTCTCTCTGTCCGAGTCGAGAGAGACGTAAACTCACTCCAGTCTCCCGCTGCCCGAGTCGAGAGAGACGTCAACTCACTCCAGTCTCTCTCTGCCCGAGTCGAGAGAGACCTAAACTCACTCTAGTCTCCCGCTGCCCGAGTCGAGAGAGACGTAAACTCACTCCAGTCTCCCTCTGCCCGTGTCGAGAGAGACCTAAACTCACTCCAGTCTCTCTCTGCCCGTCGAGAGAGACCTAAACTCACTCGTCTCCCGCTGACCGAGAGAGACGTCACCTCACTCCAGTCTCTCTCTGCCCGTCGAGAGAGACCTAAACTCACTCCAGTCTCCCGCTGCCCGAGTCGAGAGAGACCTAAACTCACTCCAGTCTCCCTCTGCCCGAGTCGAGAGAGACCTAAACTCACTCCAGTCTCCCGCTGCCCGAGTCGAGAGAGACGTAAACTCACTCCAGTCTCCCGCTGCCCGAGACGAGAGAGACCTAAGCTCACTCCAGTCTCCCTTTGCCCGAGTCGAGAGAGACGTGAACTCACTCCAGTCTCCCGCTGCCCGAGTCGAGAGAGACGGAAACTCACTCCAGTCTCCCTCTGCCCGTGTCGAGAGAGACCTAAACTCACTCCAGTCTCCCTCTGCCCGAGTCGAGAGAGACCTAAACTCACTCCAGTCTCCCGCTGCCCGAATCGTGAGAGACCTAAACTCAGTCCAGTCTCTCTCTGTCCGAGTCGAGAGAGACGTAAACTCACTCCAGTCTCCCGCTGCCCGAGTCGAGAGAGACCTAAATTCACTCCCGTATCTCTCTGCCCGAGAGAGACCTAAGCTCACTCCAGTCTCCCTTTGCCCGAGTCGAGAGAGACGTGAACTCACTCCAGTCTCCCGCTGCCCGAGTCGAGAGAGACCTAAACTCACTCCAGTCTCCCGCTGCCCGAGTCGAGAGAGACGTAAACTCACTCCAGTCTTCCTCTGCCCGTGTCGAGAGAGACCTAAACTCACTCCAGTCTCCCGCTGCCCGAGTCGAGAGAGACCTAAACTCACTCCACTCCCGCTGCCCGAGTCGAGAGAGACCTAAACTCACTCCAGTCTCCCGCTGCCCGAGTCGAGAGAGACGTAAACTCACTCCAGTCACCCTCTGCCCGTGTCGAGAGAGACCTAAACTCACTCCAGTCTCCCGCTGCCCCAGTCGAGAGAGACCTAAACTCACTCCAGTCTCCCTTTGCCCGAGTCGAGAGAGACCTAAACTCACTCCAGTCTCCCGCTGCCCGAGTCGAGAGAGACCTAAACTCACTCCTGTCTCCCTCTGCCCGAGTCGAGAGAGACCGAAACTCACTCCAGTCTCCCGCTGCCCGAGTCGAGAGAAACCTAAACTCACTCCAGTCTCCCTCTGTCCGAGCCGAGAGAGACGTCAACTCACTCCAGCCTCCCTCTGCCCGAGTCGAGAGAAACCTAAACTCACTCCAGTCTCCCTCTGCCCGAGTCGAGAGAGACGTCAACTCACTCCAGTCTCCCTCTGTCCGAGTCGAGAGAGACCTAAACTCACTCCAGTCTCCCTCTGCCCGAGTCGAGAGACCTAAACTCACTCCAGTCTCCCTCTGCCCGAGTCGAGAGACCTAAACTCACTCCAGTCTCCCTCTGTCCGAGTCGAGAGTCCTAAACTCACGCCAGTCTCCCTCTGCCCGAGTCGAGGGAGACGTAAACTCACTCCAGTCTCCCTCTGTCCGAGTCGAGACAGACCTAAACTCACTCCAGTCTCTCTCTGACCGAGTCGAGAGAGACCTAAACTCACTCCAGTCTCCCTCTGTCTGAGAGAGACCTAAACTCACTCCAGTCTCCCTCTGCCAGAGTCGAGAGAGACCTAAACTCACTCCAGTCTCCCGCTGCCCGAGTCGAGAGAGACCTAAACTCACTCCAGTCGCCCTCTGCCCGTCGAGAGAGACCTAAACTCACTCCAGTCTCCCTCTGCCCGAGTCGAGAGAGACCTAAACTCACTCCAGTCTCCCTCTGCCCGAGTCGAGAGACACCTAAACTCACTCAAGTCTCTCTCTGCCCGTCGAGAGAGACCTAAACTCACTCCAGTCTCCCGCTGACCGAGAGAGACCTAAACTCACTCCAGTCTCCCTCTGTCCGAGAAAGACGTAAACTCACTCAAGTCCCTTCTGTCCGAGTCGAGAGAGACCTAAACTCACTCCAGTCTCCCGCTGCCCGAGTCGAGAGAGACCTAAACTCACTCCAGTCTCCCTCTGTCCGAGAGTGACCTAAACTCACTCCAGTCTCCCTCTGCCCGAGAGAGACGTAAACTAACTCCAGTCTCCCGCTGTCCGAGTCGAGAGAAACCTAAACTCACTCCAGTCTCCCTCTGCCCGAGTCGAGAGAAACGTCAGCTCACTCCAGTCTCCCTCTGTCCGTCGAGAGAGACCTAAACCTACTCCAGTCTCTCTCTGTCCGAGTCGAGAGAGACGTAAACTCACTCCAGTCTCCCGCTGCCCGAATCGAGAGAGACCTAAACTCAGTCCAGTCTCTCTCTGTCCGAGTCGAGAGAGACGTAAACTCACTCCAGTCTCCCGCTGTCCGTCGAGAGAGACCTAAACTCACTCCAGTCTCCCTCTGCCCGAGTCGAGAGAGACGTCAACTCACTCCAGTCTCCCGCTGCCCGAGTCGAGAGAGTCCTAAACTCACTCCAGTCTCCCGCTGCCCGAGTCGAGAGAGACCTAAACTCACTCCAGTCTCCCTTTGCCCGAGTCGAGAGAGACCTAAACTCACTCCAGTCACCCTCTGCCCGAGTCGAGAGAGACGTCAACTCACTCCAGTCTCTCTCTGTCCGAGTCGAGAGACCTAAACTCACTCCAGTCTCCCTCTGTCCGAGTCGAGAGACCTAAACTCACTCCAGTCTCCCTCTGCCCGAGTCGAGAGACCTAAACTCACGCCAGTCTCCCTCTGCCCGAGTCGAGGGAGACGTAAACTCACTCCAGTCTCCCTCTGTCCGAGTCGAGACAGACCTAAACTCACTCCAGTCTCTCTCTGACCGAGTCGAGAGAGACCTAAACTCACTCCAGTCTCCCTCTGTCTGAGAGAGACCTAAACTCACTCCAGTCTCCCTCTGCCCGAGTCGAGAGAGACCTAAACTCACTCCAGTCTCCCGCTGCCCGAGTCGAGAGAGACCTAAACTCACTCCAGTCTCCCTCTGCCCGTCGAGAGAGACCTAAACTCACTCCAGTCTCCCTCTGCCCGAGTCGAGAGAGACCTAAACTCACTCCAGTCTCCCTCTGCCCGAGTCGAGAGACACCTAAACTCACTCAAGTCTCTCTCTGCCCGTCGAGAGAGACCTAAACTCACTCCAGTCTCCCGCTGACCGAGAGAGACCTAAACTCATTCCAGTCTCCCTCTGTCCGAGAAAGACGTAAACTCACTCAAGTCCCTTCTGTCCGAGTCGAGAGAGACCTAAACTCACTCCAGTCTCCCGCTGCCCGAGTCGAGAGAGACCTAAACTCACTCCAGTCTCCCTCTGTCCGAGAGTGACCTAAACTCACTCCAGTCTCCCTCTGCCCGAGAGAGACGTAAACTAACTCCAGTCTCCCGCTGTCCGAGTCGAGAGAAACCTAAACTCACTCCAGTCTCCCTCTGCCCGAGTCGAGAGAAACGTCAGCTCACTCCAGTCTCCCTCTGTCCGTCGAGAGAGACCTAAACTCACTCCAGTCTCTCTCTGTCCGAGTCGAGAGAGACGTAAACTCACTCCAGTCTCCCGCTGCCCGAATCGAGAGAGACCTAAACTCAGTCCAGTCTCTCTCTGTCCGAGTCGAGAGAGACGTAAACTCACTCGAGTCTCCCGCTGTCCGTCGAGAGAGACCTAAACTCACTCCAGTCTCCCTCTGCCCGAGTCGAGAGAGACGTCAACTCACTCCAGTCTCCCGCTGCCCGAGTCGAGAGAGTCCTAAACTCACTCCAGTCTCCCGCTGCCCGAGTCGAGAGAGACGTAAACTCACTCCAGTCTCCCTTTGCCCGAGTCGAGAGAGACCTAAACTCACTCCAGTCACCCTCTGCCCGAGTCGAGAGAGACGTCAACTCACTCCAGTCTCTCTCTGTCCGAGTCGAGAGACCTAAACTCACTCCAGTCTCCCTCTGTCCGAGTCGAGAGACCTAAACTCACTCCAGTCTCCCTCTGCCCGAGTCGAGAGACCTAAACTCACTCCAGTCTCCCTCTGTCCGAGTCGAGAGAGACCTAAACTCACTCCAGTCTCCCTCTGTCCGAGAGAGACCTAAACTCACTCCAGTCTCCCTCTGTCCGAGAGAGACGTAAACTCACTCCAGTCTCTCTCTGACCGAGTCGAGAGAGAGCTAAACTCACTCCAGTCTCCCGCTGCCCGAGTCGAGAGAGACCTAAACTCACTCCAGTCTCCCTCTGCCCGAGACGAGAGAGACCTAAACGCACTCCAGTCTCCCTCTGTCCGAGTCGAGAGAGACCTAAACTCACTCCAGTCTCCCTCTGCCCGAGTCGAGAGACCTAAACTCACTCCAGTCTCTCTCTGCCCGAGAGAGACCTAAACTCACTCCAGTCTCTCTCTGTCCGTGTCGAGAGAGACCTAAACTCACTCCAGTCTCTCTCTGCCCGAGAGAGAAGTAAACTCACTCCAGTCTCCCGCTCCTCGAGTCGAGAGAGACCTAAACTCACTCCAGTCTCCCTCTGCCCGAGAGAGACCTAAACTCACTCCAGTCTCCCTCTGCCCGAGAGAGACCTAAACTCACTCCAGTCTCCCTCTGCCCGTGAGAGACGTCACCTCACTCCAGTCTCTCTCTGCCCGAGAGAGACCTAAACTCACTCCAGTCTCCCTTTGCCCGAGTCGAGAGAGACGTAAACTCACTCCAGTCTCCCGCTGCCCGAGTCGAGAGAGACGTGAACTCACTCCAGTCTCCCGCTGCCCGAGTCGAGAGAGACCTAAACTCACTCCAGTCTCCCTCTGCCCGAGTCGAGAGAGACCTAAACTCACTCCAGTCTCTCTCTGCCCGAGAGAGACCTAAACTCACTCCAGTCTCCCTTTGCCCGAGTCGAGAGAGACCTAAACTCACTCCAGTCTCTCTCTGCCCGAGAGAGACCTAAACTCACTCCCGTCTCTCTCTGCCCGAGAGAGACCTAAACTCACTCCAGTCTCCCTTTGCCCGAGTCGAGAGAGACGTGAACTCACTCCAGTCTCTCTCTGCCCGAGTCGAGAGAGACGTGAACTCACTCCAGTCTCCCTTTGCCCGAGTCGAGAGAGACGTAAACTCACTCCAGTCTCCCTCTGTCCGCGTCGAGAGAGACGTCACCTCACTCCAGTCTCCCTCTGCCCGAGAGAGACGTAAACTCACTCTAGTCTCCCTCTGTCCGAGCCGAGAGAGACGTCAACTCACTCCAGCCTCCCTCTGCCCGAGTCGAGAGAAACCTAAACTCACTCCAGTCTCACTCTGCCCGAGTCGAGAGAGACGTCAACTCACTCCAGTCTCCCTCTGTCCGAGTCCAGAGAGACCTAAACTCACTCCAGTCTCCCTCTGCCCGAGTCGAGAGACCTAAACTCACTCCAGTCTCCCTCTGTCCGAGTCGAGAGACCTAAACTCACTCCAGCCTTCCTCTGCCCGAGTCGAGGGAGACGTAAACTCACTCCAGTCTCCCTCTGTCCGAGTCGAGAGAGACCCAAACTCACTCCAGTCTCTCTCTGACCGAGTCGAGAGAGACCTAAACTCACTCCAGTCTCCCTCTGTCTGAGAGAGACCTAAACTCACTCCGGTCTCCCTCTGCACGTGTCGAAAGAGACCTAAACTCACTCCAGCCTCCCTCTGCCCGAGTCGAGAGAAACGTAAACTCACTCCAGTCTCCCGCTGCCCGAGTCGAGAGAGACGTAAACTCACTCCAGTCTCCCGCTGCCCGAGTCGAGAGAGACGTAAACTCACTCCA
Organism: Hypanus sabinus; assembly: GCF_030144855.1. Taxonomy (NCBI): domain Eukaryota; kingdom Metazoa; phylum Chordata; class Chondrichthyes; order Myliobatiformes; family Dasyatidae; genus Hypanus; species Hypanus sabinus. Next base: position 61,777,735 of record NC_082728.1, on the reverse strand, counting down.
GTCTCCCTCTGCCCGAGTCGAGAGAGACCTAAACTCACTCCAGTCTCTCTCTGCCCGAGAGAGTCCTAAACTCACTCCAGTCTCCATTTGCCCGAGTCGAGAGAGACCTAAACTCACTCCAGTCTCTCTCTGCCCGAGAGAGACCTAAACTCACTCCAGTCTCCCTTTGCCGGAGTCGAGAGAGACCTAAACTCACTCCCGTCTCTCTCTGCCCGAGAGAGACCTAAACTCACTCCAGTCTCCCTTTGCCCGAGTCGAGAGAGACGTGAACTCACTCCAGTCTCTCTCTGCCCGAGTCGAGAGAGACGTGAACTCACTCCAGTCTCCCTCTGTCCGCGTCGAGAGAGACGTCACCTCACTCCAGTCTCCCTCTGCCCGAGAGAGACGTAAACTCACTCTAGTCTCCCTCTGTCCGAGCCGAGAGAGACGTCAACTCACTCCAGCCTCCCTCTGCCCGATTCGAGAGAAACCTAAACTCACTCCAGTCTCCCTCTGCCCGAGTCGAGAGAGACGTCAACTCACTCCAGTCTCCCTCTGTCCGAGTCGAGAGAGACCTAAACTCACTCCAGTCTCCCTCTGCCCGAGTCGAGAGACCTAAACTCACTCCAGTCTCCCTCTGACCGAGTCGAGAGACCTAAACTCACTCCAGCCTCCCTCTGCCGGAGTCGAGGGAGACGTAAACTCACTCCAGTCTCCCTCTGTCCGAGTCGAGAGACACCTAAACTCACTCTAGTCTCTCTCTGACCGAGTCGAGAGAGACCTAAACTCACTCCAGTCTCTCTCTGCCCGTCGAGAGAGACCTAAACTCACTCCAGTCTCCCTCTGTCCGAGACGAGAGAGACCTAAATTCACTCCAGTCTCCCTCTGCCCGAGTCGAGAGAGACCTAAACTCACTCCAGTCTCCCTCTGTCCGAGAGAGACCTAAACTCACTCCAGTCTCCCTCTGCTCGAGTCGAGAGAGACCTAAACTCACTCCAGTCTCCCGCTGCCCGAGTCGAGAGAAACCTAAACTCACTCCAGTCTCCCTCTGCCCGAGTCGAGAGAAACGTCAGCTCACTCCAGTCTCCCTCTGTCCGTCGAGAGAGACCTAAACTCACTCCAGTCTCTCTCTGTCCGAGTCGAGAGAGACGTAAACTCACTCCAGTCTCCCGCTGCCCGAATCGAGAGAGACCTAAACTCAGTCCAGTCTCTCTCTGTCCGAGTCGAGAGAGACGTAAACTCACTCCAGTCTCCCGCTGTCCGTCGAGAGAGACCTAAACTCACTCCAGTCTCCCTCTGCCCGAGTCGAGAGAGACGTCAACTCACTCCAGTCTCCCGCTGCCCGAGTCGAGAGAGTCCTAAACTCACTCCAGTCTCCCGCTGCCCGAGTCGAGAGAGACCTAAACTCACTCCAGTCTCCCTTTGCCCGAGTCGAGAGAGACCTAAACTCACTCCAGTCACCCTCTGCCCGAGTCGAGAGAGACGTCAACTCACTCCAGTCTCTCTCTGTCCGAGTCGAGAGACCTAAACTCACTCCAGTCTCCCTCTGTCCGAGTCGAGAGACCTAAACTCACTCCAGTCTCCCTCTGTCCGAGTCGAGACAGACCTAAACTCACTCCAGTCTCTCTCTGACCGAGTCGAGAGAGACCTAAACTCACTCCAGTCTCCCTCTGTCTGAGAGAGACCTAAACTCACTCCAGTCTCCCTCTGCCCGAGTCGAGAGAGACCTAAACTCACTCCAGTCTCCCGCTGCCCGAGTCGAGAGAGACCTAAACTCACTCCAGTCTCCCTCTGCCCGTCGAGAGAGACCTAAACTCACTCCAGTCTCCCTCTGCCCGAGTCGAGAGACACCTAAACTCACTCAAGTCTCTCTCTGCCCGTCGAGAGAGACCTAAACTCACTCCAGTCTCCCGCTGACCGAGAGAGACCTAAACTCATTCCAGTCTCCCTCTGTCCGAGAAAGACGTAAACTCACTCAAGTCCCTTCTGTCCGAGTCGAGAGAGACCTAAACTCACTCCAGTCTCCCGCTGCCCGAGTCGAGAGAGACCTAAACTCACTCCAGTCTCCCTCTGTCCGAGAGTGACCTAAACTCACTCCAGTCTCCCTCTGCCCGAGAGAGACGTAAACTAACTCCAGTCTCCCGCTGTCCGAGTCGAGAGAAACCTAAACTCACTCCAGTCTCCCTCTGCCCGAGTCGAGAGAAACGTCAGCTCACTCCAGTCTCCCTCTGTCCGTCGAGAGAGACCTAAACTCACTCCAGTCTCTCTCTGTCCGAGTCGAGAGAGACGTAAACTCACTCCAGTCTCCCGCTGCCCGAATCGAGAGAGACCTAAACTCAGTCCAGTCTCTCTCTGTCCGAGTCGAGAGAGACGTAAACTCACTCCAGTCTCCCGCTGTCCGTCGAGAGAGACCTAAACTCACTCCAGTCTCCCTCTGCCCGAGTCGAGAGAGACGTCAACTCACTCCAGTCTCCCGCTGCCCGAGTCGAGAGAGTCCTAAACTCACTCCAGTCTCCCTCTGCCCGAGTCGAGAGAGACCTAAACTCACTCCAGTCTCCCTCTGTCCGAGTCGAGAGAGACGTCAACTCACTCCAGTCTCTCTCTGCCCGAGTCGAGAGAGACGTAAACTCACTCTAGTCTCCCTCTGTCCGTCGAGAGAGACCTAAACTCACTCCAGTGTCTCTCTGACCGAGTCGAGAGAGACCTAAACTCACTCCAGTCTCCCGCTGCCCTAGTCGAGAGAGACCTAAACTCACTCCAGTCTCCCTCTGCCCGAGAGAGACGTAAACTCACTCCAGTCTCCCTCTGTCCGAGCCGAGAGAGACCTAAACTCACTCCAGTCTCCCGCTGCCCGAGTCGAGAGAGACCTAAACTCACTCCAGTCTCCCTCTGCCGAGTCGAGAGAGACTTAAACTCACTCCAGTCTCCCTCTGCCCGAGTCGAGAGAGACCTAAACTCACTCCAGTCTCCCGCTGCCCGAGTCGAGAGAGACCTAAACTCACTCCAGTCTCCCGCTGCCCGAGTCGAGAGAGACCTAAACTCACTCCAGTCTCTCTCGGTCCGAGTCGAGAGAGACGTAAACTCACTCCGGTCTCCCTCTGTCCGAGTCGAGAGACGTAAACTCACTCCAGTCTCCCTCTGCCGAGTCGAGAGAGACTTAAACTCACTCCAGTCTCCCTCTGCCCGAGTCGAGAGAGACCTAAACTCACTCCAGTCTCCCGCTGCCCGAGTCGAGAGCGACCTAAACTCACTCCAGTCTCCCGCTGCCCGAGTCGAGAGAGACCTAAACTCACTCCAGTCTCTCTCGGTCCGAGTCGAGAGAGACGTAAACTCACTCCGGTCTCCCTCTGTCCGAGTCGAGAGACGTAAACTCACTCCAGTCTCCCTCTGCCCGAGTCGAGAGAGACCTAAACTCACTCCAGTCTCCCGCTGCCCGAGACGAGAGAGACCTAAACTCACTCCAGTCTCCCTCTGTCCGAGTCGAGAGAGACCTAAACTCACTCCAGTCTCTCTCTGCCCGAGAGAGACCTAAACTCACTCCAGTCTCCCTCTGCCCGAGTCGAGAGAGACCTAAACTCACTCCAGTCTCCCGCTGCCCGAGTCGAGAGAGACCTAAACTCACTCCAGTCTCCCTCTGCCCGAGTCGAGAGAGAAGTAAACTCACTCCAGTCTCCCGCTCCTCGAGTCGAGAGAGACCTAAACTCACTCCAGTCTCCCTCTGCCCGAGAGAGACCTAAACTCACTCCAGTCTCCCTCTGCCCGAGAGAGACCTAAACTCACTCCAGTCTCCCTCTGCCCGTGAGAGACGTCACCTCACTCCAGTCTCTCTCTGCCCGAGAGAGACCTAAACTCACTCCAGTCTCCCTTTGCCCGAGTCGAGAGAGACGTAAACTCACTCCAGTCTCCCTCTGCCCGAGTCGAGAGAGACGTCAACTCACTCCAGTCTCCCGCTGCCCGAGTCGAGAGAGTCCTAAACTCACTCCAGTCTCCCGCTGCCCGAGTCGAGAGAGACGTAAACTCACTCCAGTCTCCCTTTGCCCGAGTCGAGAGAGACCTAAACTCACTCCAGTCACCCTCTGCCCGAGTCGAGAGAGACGTCAACTCACTCCAGTCTCTCTCTGTCCGAGTCGAGAGACCTAAACTCACTCCAGTCTCCCTCTGTCCGAGTCGAGAGACCTAAACTCACTCCAGTCTCCCTCTGCCCGAGTCGAGAGACCTAAACTCACTCCAGTCTCCCTCTGTCCGAGTCGAGAGAGACCTAAACTCACTCCAGTCTCCCTCTGTCCGAGAGAGACCTAAACTCACTCCAGTCTCCCTCTGTCCGAGAGAGACGTAAACTCACTCCAGTCTCTCTCTGACCGAGTCGAGAGAGAGCTAAACTCACTCCAGTCTCCCGCTGCCCGAGTCGAGAGAGACCTAAACTCACTCCAGTCTCCCTCTGCCCGAGACGAGAGAGACCTAAACGCACTCCAGTCTCCCTCTGTCCGAGTCGAGAGAGACCTAAACTCACTCCAGTCTCCCTCTGCCCGAGTCGAGAGACCTAAACTCACTCCAGTCTCTCTCTGCCCGAGAGAGACCTAAACTCACTCCAGTCTCTCTCTGTCCGTGTCGAGAGAGACCTAAACTCACTCCAGTCTCTCTCTGCCCGAGAGAGAAGTAAACTCACTCCAGTCTCCCGCTCCTCGAGTCGAGAGAGACCTAAACTCACTCCAGTCTCCCTCTGCCCGAGAGAGACCTAAACTCACTCCAGTCTCCCTCTGCCCGAGAGAGACCTAAACTCACTCCAGTCTCCCTCTGCCCGTGAGAGACGTCACCTCACTCCAGTCTCTCGCTGCCCGTCGAGAGAGACCTAAACTCACTCCAGTCTCCCGCTGCCCGAGTCGAGAGAGACCTAAACTCACTCCAGTCTCCCTCTGCCCGAGTCGAGAGACCTAAACTCACTCCAGTCTCTCTCTGCCCGAGAGAGACCTAAACTCACTCCAGTCTCTCTCTGTCCGTGTCGAGAGAGACCTAAACTCACTCCAGTCTCTCTCTGCCCGAGAGAGAAGTAAACTCACTCCAGTCTCCCGCTCCTCGAGTCGAGAGAGACCTAAACTCACTCCAGTCTCCCTCTGCCCGAGAGAGACCTAAACTCACTCCAGTCTCCCTCTGCCCGAGAGAGACCTAAACTCACTCCAGTCTCTCTCTGACCGAGTCGAGAGAGACCTAAACTCACTCCAGTCTCCCTCTGTCTGAGAGACCTAAACTCACTCCAGTCTCCCTCTGCCAGAGTCGAGAGAGACCTAAACTCACTCCAGTCTCCCGCTGCCCGAGTCGAGAGAGACCTAAACTCACTCCAGTCTCCCTCTGCCCGTCGAGAGAGACCTAAACTCACTCCAGTCTCCCTCTGCCCGAGTCGAGAGAGACCTAAACTCACTCCAGTCTCCCTCTGCCCGAGTCGAGAGACACCTAAACTCACTCAAGTCTCTCTCTGCCCGTCGAGAGAGACCTAAACTCACTCCAGTCTCCCGCTGACCGAGAGAGACCTAAACTCACTCCAGTCTCCCTCTGTCCGAGAAAGACGTAAACTCACTCAAGTCCCTTCTGTCCGAGTCGAGAGAGACCTAAACTCACTCCAGTCTCCCTCTGCCCGAGTCGAGAGACCTAAACTCACTCCAGTCTCCCTCTGCCCGAGTCGAGAGACCTAAACTCACTCCAGTCTCCCTCTGCCCGAGTCGAGAGACCTAAACTCACTCCAGTCTCCCTCTGCCCGAGTCGAGAGACCTAAACTCACTCCAGTCTCCCTCTGCCCGAGTCGAGGGAGACGTATACTCACTCCAGTCTCCCTCTGTCCGAGTCGAGAGAGACGTAAACTCACTCCAGTCTCTCTCTGACCGAGTCGAGAGAGACCTAAACTCACTCCAGTCTCTCTCTGACCGAGTCGAGAGAGACCTAAACTCACTCCAGTCTCCCTCTGTCTGAGAGAGACCTAAACTCTCTCCAGTCTCCCGCTGCCCGAGTACGAGAGAGACCTAAACTCACTCCAGTCTCCCTTTGCCCGAGTCGGGAGAGACCTAAACTCACTCCAGTCTCCCGCTGCCCGAGTCGAGAGAGACCTAAACTCACTCCAGTCTCCCTCTGTCCGAGAGAGACCTAAACTCACTCCAGTCTCCCTCTGCCCGAGTCGAGAGAGACCTAAACTCACTCCAGTCTCCCGCTGCCCGAGTCGAGAGAGACGTAAACTTACTCCAGTCTCCCTCTGCCCGTATCGAGAGAGACGTGAACTCACTCCAGTCTCCCTCTGTCCGAGTCGAGAGAAACCTAAACTCACTCCCGTCTCCCTCTGCCCGAGTCGAGAGAGACCTAAACTCACTCCAGTCTCCCGCTGCCCGAATCGAGAGAGACCTAAACTCAGTCCAGTCTCTCTCTGTCCGAGTCGAGACAGACGTAAACTCACTCCAGTCTCCCGCTGCCCGAGTCGAGAGAGACCTAAATTCATTCCCGTATCTCTCTGCCCGAGAGAGACCTAAGCTCACTCCAGTCTCCCTTTGCCCGAGTCGAGAGAGACGTGAACACACTCCAGTCTCCCGCTGCCCGAGTCGAGAGAGACGTAAACTCACTCCAGTCTCCCTCTGCCCGTGTCGAGAGAGACCTAAACTCACTCCAGTCTCCCTCTGCCCGAGTCGAGAGAGACCTAAACTCACTCCAGTCTCCCGCTGCCCGAATCGAGAGAGACCTAAACTCAGTCCAGTCTCTCTCTGTCCGAGTCGAGAGAGACGTAAACTCACTCCAGTCTCCCGCTGCCCGAGTCGAGAGAGACGTCAACTCACTCCAGTCTCTCTCTGCCCGAGTCGAGAGAGACTTAAACTCACTCCAGTCTCCCTCTGCCCGAGTCGAGAGAGACCTAAACTCACTCTAGTCTCCCGCTGCCCGAGTCGAGAGAGACGTAAACTCACTCCAGTCTCCCTCTGCCCGTGTCGAGAGAGACCTAAACTCACTCCAGTCTCTCTCTGCCCGTCGAGAGAGACCTAAACTCACTCCAGTCTCCCGCTGCCCGAGTCGAGAGAGACCTAAACTCTCAACAGTCTCCCTCTGCCCGAGTCGAGACCTAAACTCACTCCAGTCTCCCGCTGCCCGAGTCGAGAGAGACGTAAACTCACTCCAGTCTCCCTCTGCCCGTGTCGAGAGAGACGTGAACTCACTCCAGTCTCCTTCTGTCCGAGTCGAGAGAGACGTAAACTCACTCCAGTCTCCCTCTGCCCGTGTCGAGAGAGACGTGAACTCACTCCAGTCTCCCTCTGTCCGAGTCGAGAGAGACCTAAACTCACTCCAGTCTCCCTCTGCGCGAGTCGAGAGAGACCTAAACTCACTCCAGTCTCCCGCTGCCCGAATCGAGAGAGACCTAAACTCAGTCCAGTCTCTCTCTGTCCGAGTCGAGAGAGACGTAAACTCACTCCAGTCTCCCGCTGCCCGAGTCGAGAGAGACCTAAACTCACTCCAGTCTCCCTCTGCCCGAGAGAGACCTAAACTCACTCCAGTCTCCCTTTGCCCGAGTCGAGAGAGACGTGAACACACTCCAGTCTCCCGCTGCCCGAGTCGAGAGAGACGTAAACTCACTCCAGTCTCCCTCTGCCCGTGTCGAGAGAGACCTAAACTCACTCCAGTCTCCCTCTGCCCGAGTCGAGAGAGACCTAAACTCACTCCAGTCTCCCGCTGCCCGAATCGAGAGAGACCTAAACTCAGTCCAGTCTCTCTCTGTCCGAGTCGAGAGAGACGTAAACTCACTCCAGTCTCCCGCTGCCCGAGTCGAGAGAGACGTCAACTCACTCCAGTCTCTCTCTGCCCGAGTCGAGAGAGACCTAAACTCACTCTAGTCTCCCGCTGCCCGAGTCGAGAGAGACGTAAACTCACTCCAGTCTCCCTCTGCCCGTGTCGAGAGAGACCTAAACTCACTCCAGTCTCTCTCTGCCCGTCGAGAGAGACCTAAACTCACTCGTCTCCCGCTGACCGAGAGAGACGTCACCTCACTCCAGTCTCTCTCTGCCCGTCGAGAGAGACCTAAACTCACTCCAGTCTCCCGCTGCCCGAGTCGAGAGAGACCTAAACTCACTCCAGTCTCCCTCTGCCCGAGTCGAGAGAGACGTGAACTCACTCCAGTCTCCCGCTGCCCGAGTCGAGAGAGACGGAAACTCACTCCAGTCTCCCTCTGCCCGTGTCGAGAGAGACCTAAACTCACTCCAGTCTCCCTCTGTCCGAGTCGAGAGAGACGTAAATTCACTCCCGTATCTCTCTGCCCGAGAGAGACCTAAGCTCACTCCAGTCTCCCTTTGCCCGAGTCGAGAGAGACCTAAACTCACTCCAGTCTCCCGCTGCCCGAGTCGAGAGAGACCTAAATTCACTCCCGTATCTCTCTGCCCGAGAGAGACCTAAGCTCACTCCAGTCTCCCTTTGCCCGAGTCGAGAGAGACGTGAACTCACTCCAGTCTCCCGCTGCCCGAGTCGAGAGAGACGGAAACTCACTCCAGTCTCCCTCTGCCCGTGTCGAGAGAGACCTAAACTCACTCCAGTCTCCCTCTGCCCGAGTCGAGAGAGACCTAAACTCACTCCAGTCTCCCGCTGCCCGAATCGTGAGAGACCTAAACTCAGTCCAGTCTCTCTCTGTCCGAGTCGAGAGAGACGTAAACTCACTCCAGTCTCCCGCTGCCCGAGTCGAGAGAGACCTAAATTCACTCCCGTATCTCTCTGCCCGAGAGAGACCTAAGCTCACTCCAGTCTCCCTTTGCCCGAGTCGAGAGAGACGTGAACTCACTCCAGTCTCCCGCTGCCCGAGTCGAGAGAGACCTAAACTCACTCCAGTCTCCCGCTGCCCGAGTCGAGAGAGACGTAAACTCACTCCAGTCTTCCTCTGCCCGTGTCGAGAGAGACCTAAACTCACTCCAGTCTCCCGCTGCCCGAGTCGAGAGAGACCTAAACTCACTCCACTCCCGCTGCCCGAGTCGAGAGAGACCTAAACTCACTCCAGTCTCCCGCTGCCCGAGTCGAGAGAGACGTAAACTCACTCCAGTCACCCTCTGCCCGTGTCGAGAGAGACCTAAACTCACTCCAGTCTCCCGCTGCCCCAGTCGAGAGAGACCTAAACTCACTCCAGTCTCCCTTTGCCCGAGTCGAGAGAGACCTAAACTCACTCCAGTCTCCCGCTGCCCGAGTCGAGAGAGACCTAAACTCACTCCTGTCTCCCTCTGCCCGAGTCGAGAGAGACGGAAACTCACTCCAGTCTCCCGCTGCCCGAGTCGAGAGAAACCTAAACTCACTCCAGTCTCCCTCTGTCCGAGCCGAGAGAGACGTCAACTCACTCCAGCCTCCCTCTGCCCGAGTCGAGAGAAACCTAAACTCACTCCAGTCTCCCTCTGCCCGAGTCGAGAGAGACGTCAACTCACTCCAGTCTCCCTCTGTCCGAGTCGAGAGAGACCTAAACTCACTCCAGTCTCCCTCTGCCCGAGTCGAGAGACCTAAACTCACTCCAGTCTCCCTCTGCCCGAGTCGAGAGACCTAAACTCACTCCAGTCTCCCTCTGTCCGAGTCGAGAGTCCTAAACTCACGCCAGTCTCCCTCTGCCCGAGTCGAGGGAGACGTAAACTCACTCCAGTCTCCCTCTGTCCGAGTCGAGACAGACCTAAACTCACTCCAGTCTCTCTCTGACCGAGTCGAGAGAGACCTAAACTCACTCCAGTCTCCCTCTGTCTGAGAGAGACCTAAACTCACTCCAGTCTCCCTCTGCCAGAGTCGAGAGAGACCTAAACTCACTCCAGTCTCCCGCTGCCCGAGTCGAGAGAGACCTAAACTCACTCCAGTCTCCCTCTGCCCGTCGAGAGAGACCTAAACTCACTCCAGTCTCCCTCTGCCCGAGTCGAGAGAGACCTAAACTCACTCCAGTCTCCCTCTGCCCGAGTCGAGAGACACCTAAACTCACTCAAGTCTCTCTCTGCCCGTCGAGAGAGACCTAAACTCACTCCAGTCTCCCGCTGACCGAGAGAGACCTAAACTCACTCCAGTCTCCCTCTGTCCGAGAAAGACGTAAACTCACTCAAGTCCCTTCTGTCCGAGTCGAGAGAGACCTAAACTCACTCCAGTCTCCCGCTGCCCGAGTCGAGAGAGACCTAAACTCACTCCAGTCTCCCTCTGTCCGAGAGTGACCTAAACTCACTCCAGTCTCCCTCTGCCCGAGAGAGACGTAAACTAACTCCAGTCTCCCGCTGTCCGAGTCGAGAGAAACCTAAACTCACTCCAGTCTCCCTCTGCCCGAGTCGAGAGAAACGTCAGCTCACTCCAGTCTCCCTCTGTCCGTCGAGAGAGACCTAAACCTACTCCAGTCTCTCTCTGTCCGAGTCGAGAGAGACGTAAACTCACTCCAGTCTCCCGCTGCCCGAATCGAGAGAGACCTAAACTCAGTCCAGTCTCTCTCTGTCCGAGTCGAGAGAGACGTAAACTCACTCCAGTCTCCCGCTGTCCGTCGAGAGAGACCTAAACTCACTCCAGTCTCCCTCTGCCCGAGTCGAGAGAGACGTCAACTCACTCCAGTCTCCCGCTGCCCGAGTCGAGAGAGTCCTAAACTCACTCCAGTCTCCCGCTGCCCGAGTCGAGAGAGACCTAAACTCACTCCAGTCTCCCTTTGCCCGAGTCGAGAGAGACCTAAACTCACTCCAGTCACCCTCTGCCCGAGTCGAGAGAGACGTCAACTCACTCCAGTCTCTCTCTGTCCGAGTCGAGAGACCTAAACTCACTCCAGTCTCCCTCTGTCCGAGTCGAGAGACCTAAACTCACTCCAGTCTCCCTCTGCCCGAGTCGAGAGACCTAAACTCACGCCAGTCTCCCTCTGCCCGAGTCGAGGGAGACGTAAACTCACTCCAGTCTCCCTCTGTCCGAGTCGAGACAGACCTAAACTCACTCCAGTCTCTCTCTGACCGAGTCGAGAGAGACCTAAACTCACTCCAGTCTCCCTCTGTCTGAGAGAGACCTAAACTCACTCCAGTCTCCCTCTGCCCGAGTCGAGAGAGACCTAAACTCACTCCAGTCTCCCGCTGCCCGAGTCGAGAGAGACCTAAACTCACTCCAGTCTCCCTCTGCCCGTCGAGAGAGACCTAAACTCACTCCAGTCTCCCTCTGCCCGAGTCGAGAGAGACCTAAACTCACTCCAGTCTCCCTCTGCCCGAGTCGAGAGACACCTAAACTCACTCAAGTCTCTCTCTGCCCGTCGAGAGAGACCTAAACTCACTCCAGTCTCCCGCTGACCGAGAGAGACCTAAACTCATTCCAGTCTCCCTCTGTCCGAGAAAGACGTAAACTCACTCAAGTCCCTTCTGTCCGAGTCGAGAGAGACCTAAACTCACTCCAGTCTCCCGCTGCCCGAGTCGAGAGAGACCTAAACTCACTCCAGTCTCCCTCTGTCCGAGAGTGACCTAAACTCACTCCAGTCTCCCTCTGCCCGAGAGAGACGTAAACTAACTCCAGTCTCCCGCTGTCCGAGTCGAGAGAAACCTAAACTCACTCCAGTCTCCCTCTGCCCGAGTCGAGAGAAACGTCAGCTCACTCCAGTCTCCCTCTGTCCGTCGAGAGAGACCTAAACTCACTCCAGTCTCTCTCTGTCCGAGTCGAGAGAGACGTAAACTCACTCCAGTCTCCCGCTGCCCGAATCGAGAGAGACCTAAACTCAGTCCAGTCTCTCTCTGTCCGAGTCGAGAGAGACGTAAACTCACTCGAGTCTCCCGCTGTCCGTCGAGAGAGACCTAAACTCACTCCAGTCTCCCTCTGCCCGAGTCGAGAGAGACGTCAACTCACTCCAGTCTCCCGCTGCCCGAGTCGAGAGAGTCCTAAACTCACTCCAGTCTCCCGCTGCCCGAGTCGAGAGAGACGTAAACTCACTCCAGTCTCCCTTTGCCCGAGTCGAGAGAGACCTAAACTCACTCCAGTCACCCTCTGCCCGAGTCGAGAGAGACGTCAACTCACTCCAGTCTCTCTCTGTCCGAGTCGAGAGACCTAAACTCACTCCAGTCTCCCTCTGTCCGAGTCGAGAGACCTAAACTCACTCCAGTCTCCCTCTGCCCGAGTCGAGAGACCTAAACTCACTCCAGTCTCCCTCTGTCCGAGTCGAGAGAGACCTAAACTCACTCCAGTCTCCCTCTGTCCGAGAGAGACCTAAACTCACTCCAGTCTCCCTCTGTCCGAGAGAGACGTAAACTCACTCCAGTCTCTCTCTGACCGAGTCGAGAGAGAGCTAAACTCACTCCAGTCTCCCGCTGCCCGAGTCGAGAGAGACCTAAACTCACTCCAGTCTCCCTCTGCCCGAGACGAGAGAGACCTAAACGCACTCCAGTCTCCCTCTGTCCGAGTCGAGAGAGACCTAAACTCACTCCAGTCTCCCTCTGCCCGAGTCGAGAGACCTAAACTCACTCCAGTCTCTCTCTGCCCGAGAGAGACCTAAACTCACTCCAGTCTCTCTCTGTCCGTGTCGAGAGAGACCTAAACTCACTCCAGTCTCTCTCTGCCCGAGAGAGAAGTAAACTCACTCCAGTCTCCCGCTCCTCGAGTCGAGAGAGACCTAAACTCACTCCAGTCTCCCTCTGCCCGAGAGAGACCTAAACTCACTCCAGTCTCCCTCTGCCCGAGAGAGACCTAAACTCACTCCAGTCTCCCTCTGCCCGTGAGAGACGTCACCTCACTCCAGTCTCTCTCTGCCCGAGAGAGACCTAAACTCACTCCAGTCTCCCTTTGCCCGAGTCGAGAGAGACGTAAACTCACTCCAGTCTCCCGCTGCCCGAGTCGAGAGAGACGTGAACTCACTCCAGTCTCCCGCTGCCCGAGTCGAGAGAGACCTAAACTCACTCCAGTCTCCCTCTGCCCGAGTCGAGAGAGACCTAAACTCACTCCAGTCTCTCTCTGCCCGAGAGAGACCTAAACTCACTCCAGTCTCCCTTTGCCCGAGTCGAGAGAGACCTAAACTCACTCCAGTCTCTCTCTGCCCGAGAGAGACCTAAACTCACTCCCGTCTCTCTCTGCCCGAGAGAGACCTAAACTCACTCCAGTCTCCCTTTGCCCGAGTCGAGAGAGACGTGAACTCACTCCAGTCTCTCTCTGCCCGAGTCGAGAGAGACGTGAACTCACTCCAGTCTCCCTTTGCCCGAGTCGAGAGAGACGTAAACTCACTCCAGTCTCCCTCTGTCCGCGTCGAGAGAGACGTCACCTCACTCCAGTCTCCCTCTGCCCGAGAGAGACGTAAACTCACTCTAGTCTCCCTCTGTCCGAGCCGAGAGAGACGTCAACTCACTCCAGCCTCCCTCTGCCCGAGTCGAGAGAAACCTAAACTCACTCCAGTCTCACTCTGCCCGAGTCGAGAGAGACGTCAACTCACTCCAGTCTCCCTCTGTCCGAGTCCAGAGAGACCTAAACTCACTCCAGTCTCCCTCTGCCCGAGTCGAGAGACCTAAACTCACTCCAGTCTCCCTCTGTCCGAGTCGAGAGACCTAAACTCACTCCAGCCTTCCTCTGCCCGAGTCGAGGGAGACGTAAACTCACTCCAGTCTCCCTCTGTCCGAGTCGAGAGAGACCCAAACTCACTCCAGTCTCTCTCTGACCGAGTCGAGAGAGACCTAAACTCACTCCAGTCTCCCTCTGTCTGAGAGAGACCTAAACTCACTCCGGTCTCCCTCTGCACGTGTCGAAAGAGACCTAAACTCACTCCAGCCTCCCTCTGCCCGAGTCGAGAGAAACGTAAACTCACTCCAGTCTCCCGCTGCCCGAGTCGAGAGAGACGTAAACTCACTCCAGTCTCCCGCTGCCCGAGTCGAGAGAGACGTAAACTCACTCCAGTCTCCCTCTGCCCGAGTCGAGAGAGACCTAAACTCACTCCAGTCTCTCTCTGCCCGAGAGAGACCTAAACTCACTCCAGTCTCCATTTGCCCGAGTCGAGAGAGACCTAAACTCACTCCAGTCTCTCTCTGCCCGAGAGAGACCTAAACTCACTCCAGTCTCCCTTTGCCGGAGTCGAGAGAGACCTAAACTCACTCCCGTCTCTCTCTGCCCGAGAGAGACCTAAACTCACTCCAGTCTCCCTTTGCCCGAGTCGAGAGAGACGTGAACTCACTCCAGTCTCTCTCTGCCCGAGTCGAGAGAGACGTGAACTCACTCCAGTCTCCCTCTGTCCGCGTCGAGAGAGACGTCACCTCACTCCAGTCTCCCTCTGCCCGAGAGAGACGTAAACTCACTCTAGTCTCCCTCTGTCCGAGCCGAGAGAGACGTCAACTCACTCCAGCCTCCCTCTGCCCGATTCGAGAGAAACCTAAACTCACTCCAGTCTCCCTCTGCCCGAGTCGAGAGAGACGTCAACTCACTCCAGTCTCCCTCTGTCCGAGTCGAGAGAGACCTAAACTCACTCCAGTCTCCCTCTGCCCGAGTCGAGAGACCTAAACTCACTCCAGTCTCCCTCTGACCGAGTCGAGAGACCTAAACTCACTCCAGCCTCCCTCTGCCGGAGTCGAGGGAGACGTAAACTCACTCCAGTCTCCCTCTGTCCGAGTCGAGAGACACCTAAACTCACTCTAGTCTCTCTCTGACCGAGTCGAGAGAGACCTAAACTCACTCCAGTCTCTCTCTGCCCGTCGAGAGAGACCTAAACTCACTCCAGTCTCCCTCTGTCCGAGACGAGAGAGACCTAAATTCACTCCAGTCTCCCTCTGCCCGAGTCGAGAGAGACCTAAACTCACTCCAGTCTCCCTCTGTCCGAGAGAGACCTAAACTCACTCCAGTCTCCCTCTGCTCGAGTCGAGAGAGACCTAAACTCACTCCAGTCTCCCGCTGCCCGAGTCGAGAGAAACCTAAACTCACTCCAGTCTCCCTCTGCCCGAGTCGAGAGAAACGTCAGCTCACTCCAGTCTCCCTCTGTCCGTCGAGAGAGACCTAAACTCACTCCAGTCTCTCTCTGTCCGAGTCGAGAGAGACGTAAACTCACTCCAGTCTCCCGCTGCCCGAATCGAGAGAGACCTAAACTCAGTCCAGTCTCTCTCTGTCCGAGTCGAGAGAGACGTAAACTCACTCCAGTCTCCCGCTGTCCGTCGAGAGAGACCTAAACTCACTCCAGTCTCCCTCTGCCCGAGTCGAGAGAGACGTCAACTCACTCCAGTCTCCCGCTGCCCGAGTCGAGAGAGTCCTAAACTCACTCCAGTCTCCCGCTGCCCGAGTCGAGAGAGACCTAAACTCACTCCAGTCTCCCTTTGCCCGAGTCGAGAGAGACCTAAACTCACTCCAGTCACCCTCTGCCCGAGTCGAGAGAGACGTCAACTCACTCCAGTCTCTCTCTGTCCGAGTCGAGAGACCTAAACTCACTCCAGTCTCCCTCTGTCCGAGTCGAGAGACCTAAACTCACTCCAGTCTCCCTCTGTCCGAGTCGAGACAGACCTAAACTCACTCCAGTCTCTCTCTGACCGAGTCGAGAGAGACCTAAACTCACTCCAGTCTCCCTCTGTCTGAGAGAGACCTAAACTCACTCCAGTCTCCCTCTGCCCGAGTCGAGAGAGACCTAAACTCACTCCAGTCTCCCGCTGCCCGAGTCGAGAGAGACCTAAACTCACTCCAGTCTCCCTCTGCCCGTCGAGAGAGACCTAAACTCACTCCAGTCTCCCTCTGCCCGAGTCGAGAGACACCTAAACTCACTCAAGTCTCTCTCTGCCCGTCGAGAGAGACCTAAACTCACTCCAGTCTCCCGCTGACCGAGAGAGACCTAAACTCATTCCAGTCTCCCTCTGTCCGAGAAAGACGTAAACTCACTCAAGTCCCTTCTGTCCGAGTCGAGAGAGACCTAAACTCACTCCAGTCTCCCGCTGCCCGAGTCGAGAGAGACCTAAACTCACTCCAGTCTCCCTCTGTCCGAGAGTGACCTAAACTCACTCCAGTCTCCCTCTGCCCGAGAGAGACGTAAACTAACTCCAGTCTCCCGCTGTCCGAGTCGAGAGAAACCTAAACTCACTCCAGTCTCCCTCTGCCCGAGTCGAGAGAAACGTCAGCTCACTCCAGTCTCCCTCTGTCCGTCGAGAGAGACCTAAACTCACTCCAGTCTCTCTCTGTCCGAGTCGAGAGAGACGTAAACTCACTCCAGTCTCCCGCTGCCCGAATCGAGAGAGACCTAAACTCAGTCCAGTCTCTCTCTGTCCGAGTCGAGAGAGACGTAAACTCACTCCAGTCTCCCGCTGTCCGTCGAGAGAGACCTAAACTCACTCCAGTCTCCCTCTGCCCGAGTCGAGAGAGACGTCAACTCACTCCAGTCTCCCGCTGCCCGAGTCGAGAGAGTCCTAAACTCACTCCAGTCTCCCTCTGCCCGAGTCGAGAGAGACCTAAACTCACTCCAGTCTCCCTCTGTCCGAGTCGAGACAGACGTCAACTCACTCCAGTCTCTCTCTGCCCGAGTCGAGAGAGACGTAAACTCACTCTAGTCTCCCTCTGTCCGTCGAGAGAGACCTAAACTCACTCCAGTGTCTCTCTGACCGAGTCGAGAGAGACCTAAACTCACTCCAGTCTCCCGCTGCCCTAGTCGAGAGAGACCTAAACTCACTCCAGTCTCCCTCTGCCCGAGAGAGACGTAAACTCACTCCAGTCTCCCTCTGTCCGAGCCGAGAGAGACCTAAACTCACTCCAGTCTCCCGCTGCCCGAGTCGAGAGAGACCTAAACTCACTCCAGTCTCCCTCTGCCGAGTCGAGAGAGACTTAAACTCACTCCAGTCTCCCTCTGCCCGAGTCGAGAGAGACCTAAACTCACTCCAGTCTCC
This sequence comes from Hypanus sabinus, assembly GCF_030144855.1. Taxonomy (NCBI): domain Eukaryota; kingdom Metazoa; phylum Chordata; class Chondrichthyes; order Myliobatiformes; family Dasyatidae; genus Hypanus; species Hypanus sabinus. Next base: position 61,760,966 of record NC_082728.1, on the reverse strand, counting down.
CGCTGCCCGAGTCGAGAGAGACCTAAACTCACTCCAGTCTCCCGCTGCCCGAGTCGAGAGAGACCTAAACTCACTCCAGTCTCTCTCGGTCCGAGTCGAGAGAGACGTAAACTCACTCCGGTCTCCCTCTGTCCGAGTCGAGAGACGTAAACTCACTCCAGTCTCCCTCTGCCGAGTCGAGAGAGACTTAAACTCACTCCAGTCTCCCTCTGCCCGAGTCGAGAGAGACCTAAACTCACTCCAGTCTCCCGCTGCCCGAGTCGAGAGCGACCTAAACTCACTCCAGTCTCCCGCTGCCCGAGTCGAGAGAGACCTAAACTCACTCCAGTCTCTCTCGGTCCGAGTCGAGAGAGACGTAAACTCACTCCGGTCTCCCTCTGTCCGAGTCGAGAGACGTAAACTCACTCCAGTCTCCCTCTGCCCGAGTCGAGAGAGACCTAAACTCACTCCAGTCTCCCGCTGCCCGAGACGAGAGAGACCTAAACTCACTCCAGTCTCCCTCTGTCCGAGTCGAGAGAGACCTAAACTCACTCCAGTCTCTCTCTGCCCGAGAGAGACCTAAACTCACTCCAGTCTCCCTCTGCCCGAGTCGAGAGAGACCTAAACTCACTCCAGTCTCCCGCTGCCCGAGTCGAGAGAGACCTAAACTCACTCCAGTCTCCCTCTGCCCGAGTCGAGAGAGAAGTAAACTCACTCCAGTCTCCCGCTCCTCGAGTCGAGAGAGACCTAAACTCACTCCAGTCTCCCTCTGCCCGAGAGAGACCTAAACTCACTCCAGTCTCCCTCTGCCCGAGAGAGACCTAAACTCACTCCAGTCTCCCTCTGCCCGTGAGAGACGTCACCTCACTCCAGTCTCTCTCTGCCCGAGAGAGACCTAAACTCACTCCAGTCTCCCTTTGCCCGAGTCGAGAGAGACGTAAACTCACTCCAGTCTCCCGCTGCCCGAGTCGAGAGAGACGTGAACTCACTCCAGTCTCCCGCTGCCCGAGTCGAGAGAGACCTAAACTCACTCCAGTCTCCCTCTGCCCGAGTCGAGAGAGACCTAAACTCACTCCAGTCTCTCTCTGCCCGAGAGAGACCTAAACTCACTCCAGTCTCCCTTTGCCCGAGTCGAGAGAGACCTAAACTCACTCCAGTCTCTCTCTGCCCGAGAGAGACCTAAACTCACTCCCGTCTCTCTCTGCCCGAGAGAGACCTAAACTCACTCCAGTCTCCCTTTGCCCGAGTCGAGAGAGACGTGAACTCACTCCAGTCTCTCTCTGCCCGAGTCGAGAGAGACGTGAACTCACTCCAGTCTCCCTTTGCCCGAGTCGAGAGAGACGTAAACTCACTCCAGTCTCCCTCTGTCCGCGTCGAGAGAGACGTCACCTCACTCCAGTCTCCCTCTGCCCGAGAGAGACGTAAACTCACTCTAGTCTCCCTCTGTCCGAGCCGAGAGAGACGTCAACTCACTCCAGCCTCCCTCTGCCCGAGTCGAGAGAAACCTAAACTCACTCCAGTCTCACTCTGCCCGAGTCGAGAGAGACGTCAACTCACTCCAGTCTCCCTCTGTCCGAGTCCAGAGAGACCTAAACTCACTCCAGTCTCCCTCTGCCCGAGTCGAGAGACCTAAACTCACTCCAGTCTCCCTCTGTCCGAGTCGAGAGACCTAAACTCACTCCAGCCTTCCTCTGCCCGAGTCGAGGGAGACGTAAACTCACTCCAGTCTCCCTCTGTCCGAGTCGAGAGAGACCCAAACTCACTCCAGTCTCTCTCTGACCGAGTCGAGAGAGACCTAAACTCACTCCAGTCTCCCTCTGTCTGAGAGAGACCTAAACTCACTCCGGTCTCCCTCTGCACGTGTCGAAAGAGACCTAAACTCACTCCAGCCTCCCTCTGCCCGAGTCGAGAGAAACGTAAACTCACTCCAGTCTCCCGCTGCCCGAGTCGAGAGAGACGTAAACTCACTCCAGTCTCCCGCTGCCCGAGTCGAGAGAGACGTAAACTCACTCCAGTCTCCCTCTGCCCGAGTCGAGAGAGACCTAAACTCACTCCAGTCTCTCTCTGCCCGAGAGAGACCTAAACTCACTCCAGTCTCCATTTGCCCGAGTCGAGAGAGACCTAAACTCACTCCAGTCTCTCTCTGCCCGAGAGAGACCTAAACTCACTCCAGTCTCCCTTTGCCGGAGTCGAGAGAGACCTAAACTCACTCCCGTCTCTCTCTGCCCGAGAGAGACCTAAACTCACTCCAGTCTCCCTTTGCCCGAGTCGAGAGAGACGTGAACTCACTCCAGTCTCTCTCTGCCCGAGTCGAGAGAGACGTGAACTCACTCCAGTCTCCCTCTGTCCGCGTCGAGAGAGACGTCACCTCACTCCAGTCTCCCTCTGCCCGAGAGAGACGTAAACTCACTCTAGTCTCCCTCTGTCCGAGCCGAGAGAGACGTCAACTCACTCCAGCCTCCCTCTGCCCGATTCGAGAGAAACCTAAACTCACTCCAGTCTCCCTCTGCCCGAGTCGAGAGAGACGTCAACTCACTCCAGTCTCCCTCTGTCCGAGTCGAGAGAGACCTAAACTCACTCCAGTCTCCCTCTGCCCGAGTCGAGAGACCTAAACTCACTCCAGTCTCCCTCTGACCGAGTCGAGAGACCTAAACTCACTCCAGCCTCCCTCTGCCGGAGTCGAGGGAGACGTAAACTCACTCCAGTCTCCCTCTGTCCGAGTCGAGAGACACCTAAACTCACTCTAGTCTCTCTCTGACCGAGTCGAGAGAGACCTAAACTCACTCCAGTCTCTCTCTGCCCGTCGAGAGAGACCTAAACTCACTCCAGTCTCCCTCTGTCCGAGACGAGAGAGACCTAAATTCACTCCAGTCTCCCTCTGCCCGAGTCGAGAGAGACCTAAACTCACTCCAGTCTCCCTCTGTCCGAGAGAGACCTAAACTCACTCCAGTCTCCCTCTGCTCGAGTCGAGAGAGACCTAAACTCACTCCAGTCTCCCGCTGCCCGAGTCGAGAGAAACCTAAACTCACTCCAGTCTCCCTCTGCCCGAGTCGAGAGAAACGTCAGCTCACTCCAGTCTCCCTCTGTCCGTCGAGAGAGACCTAAACTCACTCCAGTCTCTCTCTGTCCGAGTCGAGAGAGACGTAAACTCACTCCAGTCTCCCGCTGCCCGAATCGAGAGAGACCTAAACTCAGTCCAGTCTCTCTCTGTCCGAGTCGAGAGAGACGTAAACTCACTCCAGTCTCCCGCTGTCCGTCGAGAGAGACCTAAACTCACTCCAGTCTCCCTCTGCCCGAGTCGAGAGAGACGTCAACTCACTCCAGTCTCCCGCTGCCCGAGTCGAGAGAGTCCTAAACTCACTCCAGTCTCCCGCTGCCCGAGTCGAGAGAGACCTAAACTCACTCCAGTCTCCCTTTGCCCGAGTCGAGAGAGACCTAAACTCACTCCAGTCACCCTCTGCCCGAGTCGAGAGAGACGTCAACTCACTCCAGTCTCTCTCTGTCCGAGTCGAGAGACCTAAACTCACTCCAGTCTCCCTCTGTCCGAGTCGAGAGACCTAAACTCACTCCAGTCTCCCTCTGTCCGAGTCGAGACAGACCTAAACTCACTCCAGTCTCTCTCTGACCGAGTCGAGAGAGACCTAAACTCACTCCAGTCTCCCTCTGTCTGAGAGAGACCTAAACTCACTCCAGTCTCCCTCTGCCCGAGTCGAGAGAGACCTAAACTCACTCCAGTCTCCCGCTGCCCGAGTCGAGAGAGACCTAAACTCACTCCAGTCTCCCTCTGCCCGTCGAGAGAGACCTAAACTCACTCCAGTCTCCCTCTGCCCGAGTCGAGAGACACCTAAACTCACTCAAGTCTCTCTCTGCCCGTCGAGAGAGACCTAAACTCACTCCAGTCTCCCGCTGACCGAGAGAGACCTAAACTCATTCCAGTCTCCCTCTGTCCGAGAAAGACGTAAACTCACTCAAGTCCCTTCTGTCCGAGTCGAGAGAGACCTAAACTCACTCCAGTCTCCCGCTGCCCGAGTCGAGAGAGACCTAAACTCACTCCAGTCTCCCTCTGTCCGAGAGTGACCTAAACTCACTCCAGTCTCCCTCTGCCCGAGAGAGACGTAAACTAACTCCAGTCTCCCGCTGTCCGAGTCGAGAGAAACCTAAACTCACTCCAGTCTCCCTCTGCCCGAGTCGAGAGAAACGTCAGCTCACTCCAGTCTCCCTCTGTCCGTCGAGAGAGACCTAAACTCACTCCAGTCTCTCTCTGTCCGAGTCGAGAGAGACGTAAACTCACTCCAGTCTCCCGCTGCCCGAATCGAGAGAGACCTAAACTCAGTCCAGTCTCTCTCTGTCCGAGTCGAGAGAGACGTAAACTCACTCCAGTCTCCCGCTGTCCGTCGAGAGAGACCTAAACTCACTCCAGTCTCCCTCTGCCCGAGTCGAGAGAGACGTCAACTCACTCCAGTCTCCCGCTGCCCGAGTCGAGAGAGTCCTAAACTCACTCCAGTCTCCCTCTGCCCGAGTCGAGAGAGACCTAAACTCACTCCAGTCTCCCTCTGTCCGAGTCGAGAGAGACGTCAACTCACTCCAGTCTCTCTCTGCCCGAGTCGAGAGAGACGTAAACTCACTCTAGTCTCCCTCTGTCCGTCGAGAGAGACCTAAACTCACTCCAGTGTCTCTCTGACCGAGTCGAGAGAGACCTAAACTCACTCCAGTCTCCCGCTGCCCTAGTCGAGAGAGACCTAAACTCACTCCAGTCTCCCTCTGCCCGAGAGAGACGTAAACTCACTCCAGTCTCCCTCTGTCCGAGCCGAGAGAGACCTAAACTCACTCCAGTCTCCCGCTGCCCGAGTCGAGAGAGACCTAAACTCACTCCAGTCTCCCTCTGCCGAGTCGAGAGAGACTTAAACTCACTCCAGTCTCCCTCTGCCCGAGTCGAGAGAGACCTAAACTCACTCCAGTCTCCCGCTGCCCGAGTCGAGAGAGACCTAAACTCACTCCAGTCTCCCGCTGCCCGAGTCGAGAGAGACCTAAACTCACTCCAGTCTCTCTCGGTCCGAGTCGAGAGAGACGTAAACTCACTCCGGTCTCCCTCTGTCCGAGTCGAGAGACGTAAACTCACTCCAGTCTCCCTCTGCCGAGTCGAGAGAGTCTTAAACTCACTCCAGTCTCCCTCTGCCCGAGTCGAGAGAGACCTAAACTCACTCCAGTCTCCCGCTGCCCGAGTCGAGAGCGACCTAAACTCACTCCAGTCTCCCGCTGCCCGAGTCGAGAGAGACCTAAACTCACTCCAGTCTCTCTCGGTCCGAGTCGAGAGAGACGTAAACTCACTCCGGTCTCCCTCTGTCCGAGTCGAGAGACGTAAACTCACTCCAGTCTCCCTCTGCCCGAGTCGAGAGAGACCTAAACTCACTCCAGTCTCCCGCTGCCCGAGACGAGAGAGACCTAAACTCACTCCAGTCTCCCTCTGTCCGAGTCGAGAGAGACCTAAACTCACTCCAGTCTCTCTCTGCCCGAGAGAGACCTAAACTCACTCCAGTCTCCCTCTGCCCGAGTCGAGAGAGACCTAAACTCACTCCAGTCTCCCGCTGCCCGAGTCGAGAGAGACCTAAACTCACTCCAGTCTCCCTCTGTCCGAGTCGAGAGAGACGTCAACTCACTCCAGTCTCTCTCTGCCCGTCGAGAGAGACCTAAACTCTCTCCAGTCTCTCTCTGCCCGAGAGAGACGTAAACTCACTCCAGTCTCCCGCTGCTCGAGTCGAGAGAGACCTAAACTCACTACAGTCTCCCTCTGCCCGAGAGAGACCTAAACTCACTCCAGTCTCCCTCTGCCCGAGTCGAGAGAGACCTAAACTCACTCCAGTCTCCCTCTGCCCGAGAGAGAGACCTAAACTCACTCAAGTCTCTCTCTGCCCGTCGAGAGAGACCTAAACTCACTCCAGTCTCCCGCTGCCCGAGTCGAGAGAGACCTAAACACACTACAGTCTCCCTCTGCCCGAGAGAGACCTAAACTCACTCCAGTCTCCCTCTGTCCGAGTCGAGAGAGACCTAAACTCACTACAGTCTCCCTCTGCCCGAGAGAGACCTAAACTCACTCCAGTCTCCCGCTGCCCGAGTCGAGAGAGACCTAAACTTACTACAGTCTCCCTCTGCCCGAGAGAGACCTAAACTCACTCCAGTCTCCCTTTGCCCGAGTCGAGAGAGACCTAAACTCACTCCAGTCTCTCTCTGCCCGAGTCGAGAGAGACCTAAACTCACTCCAGTCTCCCGCTGTCCGTCGAGAGAGACCTAAACTCACTCCAGTCTCCCTCTGTCCGTCGAGAGAGACCTGAACTCACTCCAGTCTCCCGCTGTCCGTCGAGAGAGACCTAAACTCACTCCAGTCTCCCTGTGCCCGAGTCGAGGGAGAGGTAAACTCACTCCAGTCTCCCGCAGCCCGAGTCGAGAGACCTAAACTCACTCCAGTCTCTCTCTGTCCGAGTCGAGAGAGACCTAAACTCACTCCAGTCTCTCTCTGCCCGAGTCGAGAGAGACCTAAACTCACTCCAGTCTCCCTCTGTCCGAGTCGAGAGAGACCTAAACTCACTCCAGTCTCCCTCTGTCCGTCGAGAGAGACCTAAACTCACTCCAGTCTCCCTGTGCCCGAGTCAAGGGAGAGGTAAACTCACTCCAGTCTCCCGCAGCCCGAGTCGAGAGACCTAAACTCACTCCAGTCTCTCTCTGTCCGAGTCGAGAGAGACCTAAACTCACTCCAGTCTTTCTCTGCCCGAGTCGAGAGAGACGTAAACTCACTCCAGTCTCCCTCTGCCCGAGTCGAGAGAGACCTAAACTCACTCCAGTCTCTCTCTGCCCGAGTCGAGAGAGACGTAAACTCACTCCAGTCTCCCTCTGTCCGAGTCGAGAGAGACGTCACCTCACTCCAGTCTCCCGCTGCCCGAGTCGAGAGAGACGTAAACTCACTCCAGTCTCCCGCTGCCCGAGTCGAGAGAGACGTAAACTCACTCCAGTCTCCCGCTGCCCGAGTCTAGAGAGACGTAAACTGACTCCAGTCTCCCGCTGCCCGAGTCGAGAGAGACGTAAACTCACTCCAGTCTGCCTCTGTCCGTCGAGAGAGACCTAAACACACTCCAGTCTCCCTCTGCCCGAGTCGAGAGAGACCTAAACTCACTCCAGTCTCCCTCTGTCCGTCGAGAGAGACCTGAACTCACTCCAGTCTCCCGCTGTCCGTCGAGAGAGTCCTAAACTCACTCCAGTCTCCCTCTGCCCGAGTCGAGGGAGAGGTAAACTCACTCCAGTCTCCCGCTGCCCGAGTCGAGAGACCTAAACTCACTCCAGTCTCCCTCTGTCCGAGTCGAGAGAGACCTAAACTCACTCCAGTCTCCCTCTGCCCGAGTCGAGGGAGAGGTAAACTCACTCCAGTCTCCCGCTGCCCGAGTCGAGAGAGACCTAAACTCACTCCAGTCTCTCTCTGTCCGAGTCGAGAGAGACGTAAACTCACTCCAGTCTCCCGCTGCCCGAGTCGAGAGAGACTTAAACTCACTCCAGTCTCTCTCTGTCCGTCGAGAGAGACGTAAACTCACTCCAGTCTCCCGCTGCCCGAGTCGAGAGAGACGTAAACTCACTCCAGTCTCTCTCTGCCCGACTCGAGAGAGACCTAAACTCACTCCAGTCTCCCTCTGCCCGAGTCGAGGGAGACCTAAACTCACTCCAGTCTCCCTCTGCCCGAGTCGAGGGAGACCTAAACTCACTCCAGTCTCCCTCTGTCCGAGTCGAGAGAGACCTAAACTCACTCCAGTCTCCCTCTGTCCGAGTCGAGAGAGACGTCAACTCACTCCAGTCTCTCTCTGCCCGAGTCGAGAGAGACGTAAACTCACTCTAGTCTCCCTCTGTCCGTCGAGAGAGACCTAAACTCACTCCAGTGTCTCTCTGACCGAGTCGAGAGAGACCTAAACTCACTCCAGTCTCCCGCTGCCCGAGTCGAGAGAGACCTAAACTCACTCCAGTCTCCCTCTGCCCGAGAGAGACGTAAACTCACTCCAGTCTCCCTCTGTCCGAGCCGAGAGAGACCTAAACTCACTCCAGTCTCCCGCTGCCCGAGTCGAGAGAGACCTAAACTCACTCCAGTCTCCCTCTGCCGAGTCGAGAGAGACTTAAACTCACTCCAGTCTCCCTCTGCCCGAGTAGAGAGAGACCTAAACTCACTCCAGTCTCCCGCTGCCCGAGTCGAGAGAGACCTAAACTCACTCCAGTCTCCCGCTGCCCGAGTCGAGAGAGACCTAAACTCACTCCAGTCTCTCTCGGTCCGAGTCGAGAGAGACGTAAACTCACTCCGGTCTCCCTCTGTCCGAGTCGAGAGACGTAAACTCACTCCAGTCTCCCTCTGCCGAGTCGAGAGAGACTTAAACTCACTCCAGTCTCCCTCTGCCCGAGTCGAGAGAGACCTAAACTCACTCCAGTCTCCCGCTGCCCGAGTCGAGAGAGACCTAAACTCACTCCAGTCTCCCGCTGCCCGAGTCGAGAGAGACCTAAACTCACTCCAGTCTCTCTCGGTCCGAGTCGAGAGAGACGTAAACTCACTCCGGTCTCCCTCTGTCCGAGTCGAGAGTCGTAAACTCACTCCAGTCTCCCTCTGCCCGAGTCGAGAGAGACCTAAACTCACTCCAGTCTCCCGCTGCCCGAGACGAGAGAGACCTAAACTCACTCCAGTCTCCCTCTGTCCGAGTCGAGAGAGACCTAAACTCACTCCAGTCTCTCTCTGCCCGAGAGAGACCTAAACTCACTCCAGTCTCCCTCTGCCCGAGTCGAGAGAGACCTAAACTCACTCCAGTCTCCCGCTGCCCGAGTCGAGAGAGACCTAAACTCACACCAGTCTCCCTCTGTCCGAGTCGAGAGAGACGTCAACTCACTCCAGTCTCTCTCTGCCCGTCGAGAGAGACCTAAACTCACTCCAGTCTCTCTCTGCCCGAGAGAGACGTAAACTCACTCCAGTCTCCCGCTGCTCGAGTCGAGAGAGACCTAAACTGACTCCAGTCTCTCTCTGCCCGAGAGAGACGTAAACTCACTCCAGTCTCCCTCTGCCCGAGTCGAGAGAGATCTAAACTCACCAGTCTCGCTCTGCCCGAGTCGAGAGAGACCTAAACTCACTCCAGTCTCTCTCTGCCCGAGAGAGACGTAAACTCACTCCAGTCTCCCGCTGCTCGAGTCGGGAGAGACCTAAACTCACTCCAGTCTCCCTCTGCCCGAGTCGAGAGAGACGTAAACTCACTCCAGTCTCCCGCTGCCCGACTCGAGAGAGACCTAAACTCACTCCAGTCTCTCTCTGTCCGAGTCGAGAGAGACCTAAACTCACTCCAGTCTCCCGCTGCCCGAGTCGAGAGAGACCTAAACTCACTCCAGTCTCCCTCTGCCCGAGAGAGAAGTAAACTCACTCCAGTCTCCCTCTGCCCGAGTCGAGAGAGACCTAAACTCAGTCCAGTCTCCCTCTGTTCGTCGAGAGAGACGTTATCTCACTCCAGTCTCCCTCTGCCCGAGTCGAGAGAGACCTAAACTCACTCCAGTCTCCCTCTGCCCGAGTCGAGAGAAACCTAAACTCACTCCAGTCTCCCTCTGTCCGAGAGAGACTTAAACTCACTCCAGTCTCCCTCTGCCCGAGAGAGACGTAAACTCACTCCAGTCTCCCGCTGTCCGAGTCGAGAGAAACCTAAACTCACTCCAGTCTCCATATGCCCGAGTCGAGAGAAACGTCAGCTCACTCCAGTCTCCCTCTGTCCGTCGAGAGAGACCTAAACTCACTCCAGTCTCTCTCTGTCCGAGTCGAGAGAGACGTAAACTCACTCCAGTCTCCCGCTGCCCGAATCGAGAGAGAACTAAACTCAGTCCAGTCTCTCTCTGTCCGAGTCGAGAGAGACGTAAACTCACTCCAGTCTCCCGCTGTCCGTCGAGAGAGACCTAAACTCACTCCAGTCTCCCGCTGCCCGAGTCGAGAGAGTCCTAAACTCACTCCAGTCTCCCGCTGCCCGAGTCGAGAGAGTCCTAAACTCACTCCAGTCTCCCGCTGCCCGAGTCGAGAGAGACCTAAACTCACTCCAGTCTCCCTTTGCCCGAGTCGAGAGAGACCTAAACTCACTCCAGTCTCCCTCTGCCCGAGTGGACAGAGACGTCAACAAACTCCAGTCTCTCTCTGTCCGAGTCGAGAGACCTAAACTCACTCCAGTCTCCCTCTGTCCGAGTCGAGAGACCTAAACTCACTCCAGTCTCCCTCTGCCCGAGTCGAGAGACCTAAACTCACTCCAGTCTCCCTCTGTCCGAGTCGAATGAGACCTAAACTCACTCCAGTCTCCCTCTGTCCGAGAGAGACCTAAACTCACTCCAGTCTCCCTCTGTCCGAGAGAGACCTAAACTCACTCCAGTCTCTCTCTGACCGAGTCGAGAGAGAGCTAAACTCACTCCAGTCTCCCGCTGCCCGAGTCGAGAGAGACCTAAACTCACTCCAGTCTCCCTCTGCCCGAGACGAGAGAGACCTAAACTCACTCCAGTCTCCCTCTGCCCGAGTCGAGAGAGACCTAAACTCACTCCAGTCTCCATCTGTCCGAGTCGAGAGACCTAAACTCACTCCAGTCTCCCTCGGCCCGAGTCGAGAGACCTAAACTCACTCCAGTCTCCCTCTGTCCGAGTCGGGAGACCTAAACTCACTCCAGTCTCCCTCTGTCCGAGTCGAGAGACGTAAACTCACTCCAGTCTCCCACTGTCCGAGTCCAGAGACGTAAACTCACTCCAGTCTCCCTCTGCCCGAGTCGAGAGAGACCTAAACTCACTCCAGTCTCCCGCTGCCCGAGTCGAGAGAGACCTAAACTCACTCCAGTCTCTCTCTGTCCGTGTCGAGAGAGACCTAAACTCACTCCAGTCTCTCTCTGCCGGAGAGAGAAGTAAACTCACTCCAGTCTCCCGCTGCTCCAGTCGGGAGAGACCTAAACTCACTCCAGTCTCTCTCTGCCCGAGAGAGACGTAAACTCACTCCAGTCTCCCGCTGCTCGAGTCGAGAGAGACCTAAACTCACTCCAGTCTCCCTCTGCCCGAGTCGAGAGAGACCTAAACTCACTCCAGTCTCTCTCTGTCCGAGTCGAGAGAGACCTAAACTCACTCCAGTCTCCCGCTGCCCGAGTCGAGAGAGACCTAAACTCACTCCAGTTTCCCTCTGCCCGAGTCGAGAGACCTAAACTCACTCCAGTCTCTCTGCCCGAGAGAGACCTAAACTCACTACAGTCTCTCTCTGTCCGTGTCGAGAGAGACCTAAACTCACTCCAGTCTCTCTCTGCCCGAGAGAGAAGTAAACTCACTCCAGTCTCCCGCTGCTCGAGTCGAGAGAGACCTAAACTCACTCCAGTCTCCCTCTGCCCGAGAGAGACCTAAACTCACTCCAGTCTCCCTCTGCCCGAGAGAGACCTAAACTCTCTCCAGTCTCCCTCTGCCCGAGAGAGACGTCACCTCACTCCAGTCTCTCTCTGCCCTAGAGAGACCTAAACTCACTCCAGTCTCCCTTTGCCCGAGTCGAGAGAGACGTGAACTCACTCCAGTCTCCCGCTGCCCGAGTCGAGAGAGACGTAAACTCACTCCAGTCTCCCGCTGCACGAGTCGAGAGAGACGTAAACTCACTCCAGTCTCCCTCTGTCCGTCGAGAGAGACCTGAACTCACTCCAGTCTCCCGCTGTCCGTCGAGAGAGACCTAAACTCACTCCAGTCTCCCTCTGCCCGAGTCGAGGGAGAGGTAAACTCACTCCAGTCTCCCGCTGCCCGAGTCGAGAGACCTAAACTCACTCCAGTCTCCCTCTGTCCGAGTCGAGAGAGACCTAAACTCACTCCAGTCTCCCTTTGCCCGAGTCGAGAGAGACGTAAACTCACTCCAGACTCCCGCTGCCCGAGTCGAGAGAGACCTAAACTCACTCCAGTCTCTGTCTGCCCGAGTAGAGAGAGACGTAAACTCACTCCAGTCTCCCGCTGCCCGAGTCGAGAGAGACCTAAACTCACTCCAGTCTCTCTCTGCCCGTCGAGAGAGACCTAAACTCACTCCAGTCTCTCTCTGCCCGAGTCGAGAGAGACGTCACCTCACTCCAGTCGCTCTCTGTCCGAGTCGAGAGAGACGTAAACTCACTCCAGTCTCCCTCTGCCCGTCGAGAGAGACGTAAACTCACTCCAGTCTCCCTCTGTCCGTCGAGAGAGACCTGAACTCACTCCAGTCTCCCGCTGTCCGTCGAGAGAGACCTAAACTCACTCCAGTCTCCCTCTGCCCGAGTCGAGGGAGAGGTAAACTCACTCCAGTCTCCCGCTGCCCGAGTCGAGAGACCTAAACTCACTCCAGTCTCCCTCTGTCCGAGTCGAGAGAGACCTAAACTCACTCCAGTCTCCCTCTGTCCGAGTCGAGAGAGACGTCACCTCACTCCAGTCTCTCTCTGTCCGAGTCGAGAGAGACGTCACCTCACTCCAGTCTCTCTCTGTCCGAGTCGAGAGAGACGTAAACTCACTCCAGTCTCCCTCTGCCCGAGTCGAGAGAGACGTCAACTCACTCCAGTCTCTCTCTGTCCGAGTCGAGAGAGACCTAAACTCACTCCAGTCTCCCGCTGCCCGAGTCGAGAGAGACCTAAACTCACTTCAGTCTCCCTCTGTCCGAGTCGAGAGAGACGTAAACTCACTCCAGTCTCCCTCTGCCCGAGTCGAGAGAGACCTAAACTCACTCCAGTCTCTCTCTGCCCGAGTCGAGAGAGACGTCACCTTACTCCAGTCTCTCTCTGTCCGAGTCGAGAGAGACGTAAACTCACTCCAGTCTCCCTCTGCCCGAGTCGAGAGAGACGTCAACTCACTCCAGTCTCTCTCTGCCCGAGTCGAGAGAGACCTAAACTCACTCCAGTCTCCCGCTGCCCGAGTCGAGAGAGACCTAAACTCACTCCAGTCTCCCGCTGCCCGAGTCGAGAGAGACCTAAACTCACTCCAGTCTCCCTCTGCCCGAGTCGAGAGAGACCTAAACTCACTGCAGTCTCCCGCTGCCCGAGTCGAGAGAGACCTAAACTCACTCCAGTCTCCCGCTGCCCGAGTCGAGAGAGACCTAAACTCACTTCAGTCTCTCTCTGTCCGAGAGAGACCTAAACTCACTCCAGTCTCTCTGCCCGAGTCGAGAGAGACCTAAACTCACTCCAGTCTCCCGCTCCCCGAGTCGAGAGAGACCTAAACTCACTCCAGTCTCTCTCTGCCCGAGAGAGACCTAAACTCACTCCAGTCTCCCTCTGTCCGAGAGAGACCTAAACTCACTCCAGTCTCCCTCTGTCCGAGTCGAGAGAGACGTCACCTGACTCCAGTCTCTCTCTGTCCGAGTCGAGAGAGACGTAAACTCACTCCAGTCTCCCGCTGTCCGTCGAGAGAGACCTAAACTCACTCCAGTCTCCCTCTGCCCGAGTCGAGAGAGACGTCAACTCACTCCAGTCTCCCTTTGCCCGAGTCGAGAGAGACCTAAACTCACTCCAGTCTCCCTCTGCCCGAGTGGAGAGAGACGTCAACTAACTCCAGTCTCTCTCTGACCGAGTCGAGAGACCTAAACTCACTCCAGTCTCCCTCTGTCCGAGTCGAGAGACCTAAACTCACTCCAGTCTCCCTCTGCCCGAGTCGAGAGACCTAAACTCACTCCAGTCTCCCTCTGTCCGAGTCGAGAGAGACCTAAACTCACTCCAGTCTCCCTCTGTCCGAGAGAGACCTAAACTCACTCCAGTCTCCCTCTGTCCGAGAGAGACCTAAACTCACTCCAGTCTCTCTCTGACCGAGTCGAGAGAGAGCTAAACTCACTCCAGTCTCCCGCTGCCCGAGTCGAGAGAGACCTAAACTCACTCCAGTCTCCCTCTGCCCGAGACGAGAGAGACCTAAACTCACTCCAGTCTCCCTCTGTCCGTCGAGAGAGACCTAAACTCACTCCAGTCTCCCTCTGCCCGAGTCGAGAGACCTAAACTCACTCCAGTCTCCCTCTGTCCGAGTCGAGAGACCTAAACTCACTCCAGTCTCCCTCTGCCCGAGTCGAGAGACCTAAACTCACTCCAGTCTCCCTCTGTCCGAGTCGAGAGACCTAAACTCACTCCAGTCTCCCTCTGTCCGAGTCGAGAGACGTAAACTCACTCCAGTCTCCCTCTGTCCGAGTCCAGAGACGTAAACTCACTCCAGTCTCCCTCTGCCCGAGTCGAGAGAGACCTAAACTCACTCCAGTCTCCCGCTGCCCGAGTCGAGAGAGACCTAAACTCACTCCAGTCTCTCTCTGTCCGTGTCGAGAGAGACCTAAACTCACTCCAGTCTCTCTCTGCCCGAGAGAGAAGTAAACTCACTCCAGTCTCCCGCTGCTCGAGTCGAGAGAGACCTAAACTCACTCCAGTCTCTCTCTGCCCGAGAGAGACGTAAACTCACTCCAGTCTCCCGCTGCTCGAGTCGAGAGAGACCTAAACTCACTCCAGTCTCCCTCTGCCCGAGTCGGGAGAGACCTAAACTCGCTCCAGTCTCTCTCTGTCCGAGTCAAGAGAGACCTAAACTCACTCCAGTCTCCCGCTGCCCGAGTCGAGAGAGACCTAAACTCACTCCAGTCTCTCTCTGCCCGAGAGACCTAAACTCACTCCAGTCTCTCTCTGTCCGAGTCGAGAGAGACCTAAACTCACTCCAGTTTCCCTCTGCCCGAGTCGAGAGACCTAAACTCGCTCCAGTCTCTCTCTGCCCGAGAGAGACCTAAACTCACTCCAGTCTCTCTCTGTCCGTGTCGAGAGAGACCTAAACTCACTCCAGTCTCTCTCTGCCCGAGAGAGAAGTAAACTCACTCCAGTCTCCCGCTGCTCGAGTCGAGAGAGACCTAAACTCACTCCAGTCTCCCGCTGCCCGAGTCGAGAGAGACCTAAACTCACTCCAGTCTCTCTCTGCCCGAGTCGAGAGAGACCTAAACTCACTCCAGTCTCCCGCTGCCCGAGTCGAGAGAGACCTAAACTCACTCCAGTCTCTCTCTGCCCGAGAGACCTAAACTCACTCCAGTCTCTCTCTGTCCGAGTCGAGAGAGACCTAAACTCACTCCAGTTTCCCTCTGCCCGAGTCGAGAGACCTAAACTCGCTCCAGTCTCTCTCTGCCCGAGAGAGACCTAAACTCACTCCAGTCTCTCTCTGTCCGTGTCGAGAGAGACCTAAACTCACTCCAGTCTCTCTCTGCCCGAGAGAGAAGTAAACTCACTCCAGTCTCCCGGTGCTCGAGTCGAGAGAGACCTAAACTCACTCCAGTCTCCCTCTGCCCGAGAGAGACCTAAACTCACTCCAGTCTCCCTCTGCCCGAGAGAGACCTAAACTCTCTCCAGTCTCCCTCTGCCCGAGAGAGACGTCACCTCACTCCAGTCTCTCTCTGCCCGAGAGAGACCTAAACTCACTCCAGTCTCCCTTTGCCCGAGTCGAGAGAGACGTGAACTCACTCCAGTCTCCCGCTGCCCGAGTCGAGAGAGACGTAAACTCACTCCAGTCTCCCGCTGCCCGAGTCGAGAGACCTAAACTCACTCCAGTCTCCCTCTGTCCGAGTCGAGAGAGACCTAAACTCACTCCAGTCTCCCTCTGCCCGAGAGAGACCTAAACTCACTCCAGTCTCCCTCTGCCCGAGAGAGACCTAAACTCTCTCCAGTCTCCCTCTGCCCGAGAGAGACGTCACCTCACTCCAGTCTCTCTCTGCCCGAGAGAGACCTAAACTCACTCCAGTCTCCCTTTGCCCGAGTCGAGAGAGACGTGAACTCACTCCAGTCTCCCGCTGCCCGAGTCGAGAGAGACGTAAACTCACTCCAGTCTCCCGCTGCCCGAGTCGAGAGAGACGTAAACTCACTCCAGTCTCCCACTGTCCGTCGAGAGAGACCTGAACTCACTCCAGTCTCCCGCTGTCCGTCGAGAGAGACCTAAACTCACTCCAGTCTCCCTCTGCCCGAGTCGAGGGAGAAGTAAACTCACTCCAGTCTCCCGCTGCCCGAGTCGAGAGACCTAAACTCACTCCAGTCTCCCTCTGTCCGAGTCGAGAGAGACCTAAACTCACTCCAGTCTCCCTTTGCCCGAGTCGAGAGAGACGTAAACTCACTCCAGTCTCCCGCTGCCCGAGTCGAGAGAGACCTAAACTCACTCCAGTCTCCCTTTGCCCGAGTCGAGAGAGACGTAAACTCACTCCAGTCTCCCGCTGCCCGAGTCGAGAGAGACCTAAACTCACTCCAGTCTCTCTCTGCCCGAGTCGAGAGAGACCTAAACTCACTCCAGTCTCTCTCTGCCCGAGTCGAGAGAGACGTCACCTCACTCCAGTCTCTCTCTGTCCGAGTCGAGAGAGACGTAAACTCACTCCAGTCTCCCTCTGCCCGAGTCGAGAGAGACCTAAACTCACTCCAGTCTCTCTCTGCCCGAGTCGAGAGAGACGTCACCTCACTCCAGTCTCTCTCTGTCCGAGTCGAGAGAGACGTAAACTCACTCCAGTCTCCCGCTGCCCGAGTCGAGAGAGACCTAAACTCACTCCAGTCTCCCTCTGCCCGAGTCGAGAGAGACGTCAACTCACTCCAGTCTCTCTCTGCCCGTCGAGAGAGACCTAAACTCACTCCAGTCTCCCTCTGTCCGAGTCGAGAGAGACCTAAACTCACTCCAGTCCCCCGCTGCCCGAGTCGAGAGAGACCTAAACTCACTCCAGTCTCCCTCTGCCCGAGTCGAGAGAGACGTCAACTCACTCCAGTCTCTCTCTGCCCGTCGAGAGAGACCTAAACTCACTCCAGTCTCCCTCTGTCCGAGTCGAGAGAGACCTAAACTCACTCCAGTCTCCCTCTGCCCGAGTCGAGAGAGACCTAAACTCACTCCAGTCTCTCTCTGCCCGAGTCGAGAGAGACGTCACCTTACTCCAGTCTCTCTCTGTCCGAGTCGAGAGAGACGTAAACTCACTCCAGTCTCCCTCTGCCCGAGTCGAGAGAGACGTCAACTCACTCCAGTCTCTCTCTGCCCGAGTCGAGAGAGACCTAAACTCACTCCAGTCTCCCGCTGCCCGAGTCGAGAGAGACCTAAACTCACTCCAGTCTCCCTCTGCCCGAGTCGAGAGAGACCTAAACTCACTGCAGTCTCCCGCTGCCCGAGTCGAGAGAGACCTAAACTCACTGCAGTCTCCCGCTGCCCGAGTCGAGAGAGACCTAAACTCACTCCAGTCTCCCGCTGCCCGAGTCGAGAGAGACCTAAACTCACTCCAGTCTCTCTCTGTCCGAGAGAGACCTAAACTCACTCCAGTCTCTCTGCCCTAGTCGAGAGAGACCTAAACTCACTCCAGTCTCCCGCTGCCCGAGTCGAGAGAGACGTCAACTCACTCCAGTCTCCCTCTGCCCGTGTCGAGAGAGACCTAAACTCATTCCAGTCTCCCTCTGCCCGAGTCGAGAGACCTAAACTCACTCGTCTCTCTCTGCCCGAGAGAGACCTAAACTCACTCCAGTCCCCCTCTGTCCGAGAGAGACCTAAACTCACTCCAGTCTCCCTCTGTCCGTCGAGAGAGACCTAAACTCACTCCAGTCTCTCTCTGTCCGAGTCGAGAGAGACGTAAACTCACTCCAGTCTCCCGCTGCCCGAGTCGAGAGACCTAAACTCACTCCAGTCTCCCTCTGTCCGAGTCGAGAGAGACCTAAACTCACTCCAGTCTCCCTCTGCCCGAGAGAGACCTAAACTCACTCCAGTCTCCCTCTGCCCGAGAGAGACCTAAACTCTCTCCAGTCTCCCTCTGCCCGAGAGAGACGTCACCTCACTCCAGTCTCTCTCTGCCCGAGAGAGACCTAAACTCACTCCAGTCTCCCTTTGCCCGAGTCGAGAGAGACGTGAACTCACTCCAGTCTCCCGCTGCCCGAGTCGAGAGAGACGTAAACTCACTCCAGTCTCCCGCTGCCCGAGTCGAGAGAGACGTAAACTCACTCCAGTCTCCCACTGTCCGTCGAGAGAGACCTGAACTCACTCCAGTCTCCCGCTGTCCGTCGAGAGAGACCTAAACTCACTCCAGTCTCCCTCTGCCCGAGTCGAGGGAGAAGTAAACTCACTCCAGTCTCCCGCTGCCCGAGTCGAGAGACCTAAACTCACTCCAGTCTCCCTCTGTCCGAGTCGAGAGAGACCTAAACTCACTCCAGTCTCCCTTTGCCCGAGTCGAGAGAGACGTAAACTCACTCCAGTCTCCCGCTGCCCGAGTCGAGAGAGACCTAAACTCACTCCAGTCTCCCTTTGCCCGAGTCGAGAGAGACGTAAACTCACTCCAGTCTCCCGCTGCCCGAGTCGAGAGAGACCTAAACTCACTCCAGTCTCTCTCTGCCCGAGTCGAGAGAGACCTAAACTCACTCCAGTCTCTCTCTGCCCGAGTCGAGAGAGACGTCACCTCACTCCAGTCTCTCTCTGTCCGAGTCGAGAGAGACGTAAACTCACTCCAGTCTCCCTCTGCCCGAGTCGAGAGAGACCTAAACTCACTCCAGTCTCCCTCTGCCCGAGTGGAGAGAGACGTCAACTAACTCCAGTCTCTCTCTGACCGAGTCGAGAGACCTAAACTCACTCCAGTCTCCCTCTGTCCGAGTCGAGAGACCTAAACTCACTCCAGTCTCCCTCTGCCCGAGTCGAGAGACCTAAACTCACTCCAGTCTCCCTCTGTCCGAGTCGAGAGAGACCTAAACTCACTCCAGTCTCCCTCTGTCCGAGAGAGACCTAAACTCACTCCAGTCTCCCTCTGTCCGAGAGAGACCTAAACTCACTCCAGTCTCTCTCTGACCGAGTCGAGAGAGAGCTAAACTCACTCAAGTCTCCCGCTGCCCGAGTCGAGAGAGACCTAAACTCACTCCAGTCTCCCTCTGCCCGAGACGAGAGAGACCTAAACTCACTCCAGTCTCCCTCTGTCCGTCGAGAGAGACCTAAACTCACTCCAGTCTCCCTCTGCCCGAGTCGAGAGACCTAAACTCACTCCAGTCTCCCTCTGTCCGAGTCGAGAGACCTAAACTCACTCCAGTCTCCCTCTGCCCGAGTCGAGAGACCTAAACTCACTCCAGTCTCCCTCTGTCCGAGTCGAGAGACCTAAACTCACTCCAGTCTCCCTCTGTCCGAGTCGAGAGACGTAAACTCACTCCAGTCTCCCTCTGTCCGAGTCCAGAGACGTAAACTCACTCCAGTCTCCCTCTGCCCGAGTCGAGAGAGACCTAAACTCACTCCAGTCTCCCGCTGCCCGAGTCGAGAGAGACCTAAACTCACTCCAGTCTCTCTCTGTCCGTGTCGAGAGAGACCTAAACTCACTCCAGTCTCTCTCTGCCCGAGAGAGAAGTAAACTCACTCCAGTCTCCCGCTGCTCGAGTCGAGAGAGACCTAAACTCACTCCAGTCTCTCTCTGCCCGAGAGAGACGTAAACTCACTCCAGTCTCCCGCTGCTCGAGTCGAGAGAGACCTAAACTCACTCCAGTCTCCCGCTGCCCGAGTCGAGAGAGACCTAAACTCACTCCAGTCTCCCGCTGCTCGAGTCGAGAGAGACCTAAACTCACTCCAGTCTCCCTCTGCCCGAGTCGGGAGAGACCTAAACTCGCTCCAGTCTCTCTCTGTCCGAGTCAAGAGAGACCTAAACTCACTCCAGTCTCCCGCTGCCCGAGTCGAGAGAGACCTAAACTCACTCCAGTCTCTCTCTGCCCGAGAGACCTAAACTCACTCCAGTCTCTCTCTGTCCGAGTCGAGAGAGACCTAAACTCACTCCAGTTTCCCTCTGCCCGAGTCGAGAGACCTAAACTCGCTCCAGTCTCTCTCTGCCCGTGTCGAGAGAGACCTAAACTCACTCCAGTCTCTCTCTGCCCGAGAGAGAAGTAAACTCACTCCAGTCTCCCGCTGCTCGAGTCGAGAGAGACCTAAACTCACTCCAGTCTCCCGCTGCCCGAGAGACCTAAACTCACTCCAGTCTCTCTCTGTCCGAGTCGAGAGAGACCTAAACTCACTCCAGTCTCTCTCTGCCCGAGTCGAGAGAGACCTAAACTCACTCCAGTCTCCCGCTGCCCGAGTCGAGAGAGACCTAAACTCACTCCAGTCTCTCTCTGCCCGAGAGACCTAAACTCACTCCAGTCTCTCTCTGTCCGAGTCGAGAGAGACCTAAACTCACTCCAGTTTCCCTCTGCCCGAGTCGAGAGACCTAAACTCGCTCCAGTCTCTCTCTGCCCGAGAGAGACCTAAACTCACTCCAGTCTCTCTCTGTCCGTGTCGAGAGAGACCTAAACTCACTCCAGTCTCTCTCTGCCCGAGAGAGAAGTAAACTCACTCCAGTCTCCCGGTGCTCGAGTCGAGAGAGACCTAAACTCACTCCAGTCTCCCTCTGCCCGAGAGAGACCTAAACTCACTCCAGTCTCCCTCTGCCCGAGAGAGACCTAAACTCTCTCCAGTCTCCCTCTGCCCGAGAGAGACGTCACCTCACTCCAGTCTCTCTCTGCCCGAGAGAGACCTAAACTCACTCCAGTCTCCCTTTGCCCGAGTCGAGAGAGACGTGAACTCACTCCAGTCTCCCGCTGCCCGAGTCGAGAGAGACGTAAACTCACTCCAGTCTCCCGCTGCCCGAGTCGAGAGACCTAAACTCACTCCAGTCTCCCTCTGTCCGAGTCGAGAGAGACCTAAACTCACTCCAGTCTCCCTCTGCCCGAGAGAGACCTAAACTCACTCCAGTCTCCCTCTGCCCGAGAGAGACCTAAACTCTCTCCAGTCTCCCTCTGCCCGAGAGAGACGTCACCTCACTCCAGTCTCTCTCTGCCCGAGAGAGACCTAAACTCACTCCAGTCTCCCTTTGCCCGAGTCGAGAGAGACGTGAACTCACTCCAGTCTCCCGCTGCCCGAGTCGAGAGAGACGTAAACTCACTCCAGTCTCCCGCTGCCCGAGTCGAGAGAGACGTAAACTCACTCCAGTCTCCCACTGTCCGTCGAGAGAGACCTGAACTCACTCCAGTCTCCCGCTGTCCGTCGAGAGAGACCTAAACTCACTCCAGTCTCCCTCTGCCCGAGACGAGGGAGAAGTAAACTCACTCCAGTCTCCCGCTGCCCGAGTCGAGAGACCTAAACTCACTCCAGTCTCCCTCTGTCCGAGTCGAGAGAGACCTAAACTCACTCCAGTCTCCCTTTGCCCGAGTCGAGAGAGACGTAAACTCACTCCAGTCTCCCGCTGCCCGAGTCGAGAGAGACCTAAACTCACTCCAGTCTCCCTTTGCCCGAGTCGAGAGAGACGTAAACTCACTCCAGTATCCCGCTGCCCGAGTCGAGAGAGACCTAAGCTCACTCCAGTCTCTCTCTGCCCGAGTCGAGAGAGACCTAAACTCACTCCAGTCTCTCTCTGCCCGAGTCGAGAGAGACGTCACCTCACTCCAGTCTCTCTCTGTCCGAGTCGAGAGAGACGTAAACTCACTCCAGTCTCCCTCTGCCCGAGTCGAGAGAGACCTAAACTCACTCCAGTCTCTCTCTGCCCGAGTCGAGAGAGACGTCACCTCACTCCAGTCTCTCTCTGTCCGAGTCGAGAGAGACGTAAACTCACTCCAGTCTCCCGCTGCCCGAGTCGAGAGAGACCTAAACTCACTCCAGTCTCCCTCTGCCCGAGTCGAGAGAGACGTCAACTCACTCCAGTCTCTCTCTGCCCGTCGAGAGAGACCTAAACTCACTCCAGTCTCCCTCTGTCCGAGTCGAGAGAGACCTAAACTCACTCCAGTCTCCCGCTGCCCGAGTCGAGAGAGACCTAAACTCACTCCAGTCTCCCTCTGCCCGAGTCGAGAGAGACGTCAACTCACTCCAGTCTCTCTCTGCCCGTCGAGAGAGACCTAAACTCACTCCAGTCTCCCTCTGTCCGAGTCGAGAGAGACCTAAACTCACTCCAGTCTCCCTCTGCCCGAGTCGAGAGAGACCTAAACTCACTCCAGTCTCTCTCTGCCCGAGTCGAGAGAGACGTCACCTTACTCCAGTCTCTCTCTGTCCGAGTCGAGAGAGACGTAAACTCACTCCAGTCTCCCTCTGCCCGAGTCGAGAGAGACGTCAACTCACTCCAGTCTCTCTCTGCCCGAGTCGAGAGAGACCTAAACTCACTCCAGTCTCCCGCTGCCCGAGTCGAGAGAGACCTAAACTCACTCCAGTCTCCCTCTGCCCGAGTCGAGAGAGACCTAAACTCACTGCAGTCTCCCGCTGCCCGAGTCGAGAGAGACCTAAACTCACTGCAGTCTCCCGCTGCCCGAGTCGAGAGAGACCTAAACTCACTCCAGTCTCCCGCTGCCCGAGTCGAGAGAGACCTAAACTCACTCCAGTCTCTCTCTGTCCGAGAGAGACCTAAACTCACTCCAGTCTCTCTGCCCGAGTCGAGAGAGACCTAAACTCACTCCAGTCTCCCGCTGCCCGAGTCGAGAGAGACGTCAACTCACTCCAGTCTCCCTCTGCCCGTGTCGAGAGAGACCTAAACTCATTCCAGTCTCCCTCTGCCCGAGTCGAGAGACCTAAACTCACTCGTCTCTCTCTGCCCGAGAGAGACCTAAACTCACTCCAGTCTCCCTCTGTCCGAGAGAGACCTAAACTCACTCCAGTCTCCCTCTGTCCGTCGAGAGAGACCTAAACTCACTCCAGTCTCTCTCTGCCCGAGTGGAGAGAGACGTCAACTAACTCCAGTCTCTCTCTGACCGAGTCGAGAGACCTAAACTCACTCCAGTCTCCCTCTGTCCGAGTCGAGAGACCTAAACTCACTCCAGTCTCCCTCTGCCCGAGTCGAGAGACCTAAACTCACTCCAGTCTCCCTCTGTCCGAGTCGAGAGAGACCTAAACTCACTCCAGTCTCCCTCTGTCCGAGAGAGACCTAAACTCACTCCAGTCTCCCTCTGTCCGAGAGAGACCTAAACTCACTCCAGTCTCTCTCTGACCGAGTCGAGAGAGAGCTAAACTCACTCCAGTCTCCCGCTGCCCGAGTCGAGAGAGACCTAAACTCACTCCAGTCTCCCTCTGCCCGAGACGAGAGAGACCTAAACTCACTCCAGTCTCCCTCTGTCCGTCGAGAGAGACCTAAACTCACTCCAGTCTCCCTCTGCCCGAGTCGAGAGACCTAAACTCACTCCAGTCTCCCTCTGTCCGAGTCGAGAGACCTAAACTCACTCCAGTCTCCCTCTGCCCGAGTCGAGAGACCTAAACTCACTCCAGTCTCCCTCTGTCCGAGTCGAGAGACCTAAACTCACTCCAGTCTCCCTCTGTCCGAGTCGAGAGACGTAAACTCACTCCAGTCTCCCTCTGTCCGAGTCCAGAGACGTAAACTCACTCCAGTCTCCCTCTGCCCGAGTCGAGAGAGACCTAAACTCACTCCAGTCTCCCGCTGCCCGAGTCGAGAGAGACCTAAACTCACTCCAGTCTCTCTCTGTCCGTGTCGAGAGAGACCTAAACTCACTCCAGTCTCTCTCTGCCCGAGAGAGAAGTAAACTCACTCCAGTCTCCCGCTGCTCGAGTCGAGAGAGACCTAAACTCACTCCAGTCTCTCTCTGCCCGAGAGAGACGTAAACTCACTCCAGTCTCCCGCTGCTCGAGTCGAGAGAGACCTAAACTCACTCCAGTCTCCCGCTGCCCGAGTCGAGAGAGACCTAAACTCACTCCAGTCTCCCGCTGCTCGAGTCGAGAGAGACCTA
This sequence comes from Hypanus sabinus, assembly GCF_030144855.1. Classification (NCBI taxonomy): domain Eukaryota; kingdom Metazoa; phylum Chordata; class Chondrichthyes; order Myliobatiformes; family Dasyatidae; genus Hypanus; species Hypanus sabinus. Next base: position 61,737,324 of record NC_082728.1, on the reverse strand, counting down.
AACTCACTCCAGTCTCCCTCTGCCCGAGTCGGGAGAGACCTAAACTCGCTCCAGTCTCTCTCTGTCCGAGTCAAGAGAGACCTAAACTCACTCCAGTCTCCCGCTGCCCGAGTCGAGAGAGACCTAAACTCACTCCAGTCTCTCTCTGCCCGAGAGACCTAAACTCACTCCAGTCTCTCTCTGTCCGAGTCGAGAGAGACCTAAACTCACTCCAGTTTCCCTCTGCCCGAGTCGAGAGACCTAAACTCGCTCCAGTCTCTCTCTGCCCGTGTCGAGAGAGACCTAAACTCACTCCAGTCTCTCTCTGCCCGAGAGAGAAGTAAACTCACTCCAGTCTCCCGCTGCTCGAGTCGAGAGAGACCTAAACTCACTCCAGTCTCCCGCTGCCCGAGTCGAGAGAGACCTAAACTCACTCCAGTCTCTCTCTGCCCGAGTCGAGAGAGACCTAAACTCACTCCAGTCTCCCGCTGCCCGAGTCGAGAGAGACCTAAACTCACTCCAGTCTCTCTCTGCCCGAGAGACCTAAACTCACTCCAGTCTCTCTCTGTCCGAGTCGAGAGAGACCTAAACTCACTCCAGTTTCCCTCTGCCCGAGTCGAGAGACCTAAACTCGCTCCAGTCTCTCTCTGCCCGAGAGAGACCTAAACTCACTCCAGTCTCTCTCTGTCCGTGTTGAGAGAGACCTAAACTCACTCCAGTCTCTCTCTGCCCGAGAGAGAAGTAAACTCACTCCAGTCTCCCGGTGCTCGAGTCGAGAGAGACCTAAACTCACTCCAGTCTCCCTCTGCCCGAGAGAGACCTAAACTCACTCCAGTCTCCCTCTGCCCGAGAGAGACCTAAACTCTCTCCAGTCTCCCTCTGCCCGAGAGAGACGTCACCTCACTCCAGTCTCTCTCTGCCCGAGAGAGACCTAAACTCACTCCAGTCTCCCTTTGCCCGAGTCGAGAGAGACGTGAACTCACTCCAGTCTCCCGCTGCCCGAGTCGAGAGAGACGTAAACTCACTCCAGTCTCCCGCTGCCCGAGTCGAGAGACCTAAACTCACTCCAGTCTCCCTCTGTCCGAGTCGAGAGAGACCTAAACTCACTCCAGTCTCCCTCTGCCCGAGAGAGACCTAAACTCACTCCAGTCTCCCTCTGCCCGAGAGAGACCTAAACTCTCTCCAGTCTCCCTCTGCCCGAGAGAGACGTCACCTCACTCCAGTCTCTCTCTGCCCGAGAGAGACCTAAACTCACTCCAGTCTCCCTTTGCCCGAGTCGAGAGAGACGTGAACTCACTCCAGTCTCCCGCTGCCCGAGTCGAGAGAGACGTAAACTCACTCCAGTCTCCCGCTGCCCGAGTCGAGAGAGACGTAAACTCACTCCAGTCTCCCACTGTCCGTCGAGAGAGACCTGAACTCACTCCAGTCTCCCGCTGTCCGTCGAGAGAGACCTAAACTCACTCCAGTCTCCCTCTGCCCGAGACGAGGGAGAAGTAAACTCACTCCAGTCTCCCGCTGCCCGAGTCGAGAGACCTAAACTCACTCCAGTCTCCCTCTGTCCGAGTCGAGAGAGACCTAAACTCACTCCAGTCTCCCTTTGCCCGAGTCGAGAGAGACGTAAACTCACTCCAGTCTCCCGCTGCCCGAGTCGAGAGAGACCTAAACTCACTCCAGTCTCCCTTTGCCCGAGTCGAGAGAGACGTAAACTCACTCCAGTCTCCCGCTGCCCGAGTCGAGAGAGACCTAAGCTCACTCCAGTCTCTCTCTGCCCGAGTCGAGAGAGACCTAAACTCACTCCAGTCTCTCTCTGCCCGAGTCGAGAGAGACCTAAACTCACTCCAGTCTCCCGCTGCCCGAGTCGAGAGAGACGTCAACTCACTCCAGTCTCCCTCTGCCCGTGTCGAGAGAGACCTAAACTCATTCCAGTCTCCCTCTGCCCGAGTCGAGAGACCTAAACTCACTCGTCTCTCTCTGCCCGAGAGAGACCTAAACTCACTCCAGTCTCCCTCTGTCCGAGAGAGACCTAAACTCACTCCAGTCTCCCTCTGTCCGTCGAGAGAGACCTAAACTCACTCCAGTCTCTCTCTGCCCGAGTGGAGAGAGACGTCAACTAACTCCAGTCTCTCTCTGACCGAGTCGAGAGACCTAAACTCACTCCAGTCTCCCTCTGTCCGAGTCGAGAGACCTAAACTCACTCCAGTCTCCCTCTGCCCGAGTCGAGAGACCTAAACTCACTCCAGTCTCCCTCTGTCCGAGTCGAGAGAGACCTAAACTCACTCCAGTCTCCCTCTGTCCGAGTGAGACCTAAACTCACTCCAGTCTCCCTCTGTCCGAGAGAGACCTAAACTCACTCCAGTCTCTCTCTGACCGAGTCGAGAGAGAGCTAAACTCACTCCAGTCTCCCGCTGCCCGAGTCGAGAGAGACCTAAACTCACTCCAGTCTCCCTCTGCCCGAGACGAGAGAGACCTAAACTCACTCCAGTCTCCCTCTGTCCGTCGAGAGAGACCTAAACTCACTCCAGTCTCCCTCTGCCCGAGTCGAGAGACCTAAACTCACTCCAGTCTCCCTCTGTCCGAGTCGAGAGACCTAAACTCACTCCAGTCTCCCTCTGCCCGAGTCGAGAGACCTAAACTCACTCCAGTCTCCCTCTGTCCGAGTCGAGAGACCTAAACTCACTCCAGTCTCCCTCTGTCCGAGTCGAGAGACGTAAACTCACTCCAGTCTCCCTCTGTCCGAGTCCAGAGACGTAAACTCACTCCAGTCTCCCTCTGCCCGAGTCGAGAGAGACCTAAACTCACTCCAGTCTCCCGCTGCCCGAGTCGAGAGAGACCTAAACTCACTCCAGTCTCTCTCTGTCCGTGTCGAGAGAGACCTAAACTCACTCCAGTCTCTCTCTGCCCGAGAGAGAAGTAAACTCACTCCAGTCTCCCGCTGCTCGAGTCGAGAGAGACCTAAACTCACTCCAGTCTCTCTCTGCCCGAGAGAGACGTAAACTCACTCCAGTCTCCCGCTGCTCGAGTCGAGAGAGACCTAAACTCACTCCAGTCTCCCGCTGCCCGAGTCGAGAGAGACCTAAACTCACTCCAGTCTCCCGCTGCTCGAGTCGAGAGAGACCTAAACTCACTCCAGTCTCCCTCTGCCCGAGTCGGGAGAGACCTAAACTCGCTCCAGTCTCTCTCTGTCCGAGTCAAGAGAGACCTAAACTCACTCCAGTCTCCCGCTGCCCGAGTCGAGAGAGACCTAAACTCACTCCAGTCTCTCTCTGCCCGAGAGACCTAAACTCACTCCAGTCTCTCTCTGTCCGAGTCGAGAGAGACCTAAACTCACTCCAGTTTCCCTCTGCCCGAGTCGAGAGACCTAAACTCGCTCCAGTCTCTCTCTGCCCGTGTCGAGAGAGACCTAAACTCACTCCAGTCTCTCTCTGCCCGAGAGAGAAGTAAACTCACTCCAGTCTCCCGCTGCTCGAGTCGAGAGAGACCTAAACTCACTCCAGTCTCCCGCTGCCCGAGTCGAGAGAGACCTAAACTCACTCCAGTCTCTCTCTGCCCGAGTCGAGAGAGACCTAAACTCACTCCAGTCTCCCGCTGCCCGAGTCGAGAGAGACCTAAACTCACTCCAGTCTCTCTCTGCCCGAGAGACCTAAACTCACTCCAGTCTCTCTCTGTCCGAGTCGAGAGAGACCTAAACTCACTCCAGTTTCCCTCTGCCCGAGTCGAGAGACCTAAACTCGCTCCAGTCTCTCTCTGCCCGAGAGAGACCTAAACTCACTCCAGTCTCTCTCTGTCCGTGTTGAGAGAGACCTAAACTCACTCCAGTCTCTCTCTGCCCGAGAGAGAAGTAAACTCACTCCAGTCTCCCGGTGCTCGAGTCGAGAGAGACCTAAACTCACTCCAGTCTCCCTCTGCCCGAGAGAGACCTAAACTCACTCCAGTCTCCCTCTGCCCGAGAGAGACCTAAACTCTCTCCAGTCTCCCTCTGCCCGAGAGAGACGTCACCTCACTCCAGTCTCTCTCTGCCCGAGAGAGACCTAAACTCACTCCAGTCTCCCTTTGCCCGAGTCGAGAGAGACGTGAACTCACTCCAGTCTCCCGCTGCCCGAGTCGAGAGAGACGTAAACTCACTCCAGTCTCCCGCTGCCCGAGTCGAGAGACCTAAACTCACTCCAGTCTCCCTCTGTCCGAGTCGAGAGAGACCTAAACTCACTCCAGTCTCCCTCTGCCCGAGAGAGACCTAAACTCACTCCAGTCTCCCTCTGCCCGAGAGAGACCTAAACTCTCTCCAGTCTCCCTCTGCCCGAGAGAGACGTCACCTCACTCCAGTCTCTCTCTGCCCGAGAGAGACCTAAACTCACTCCAGTCTCCCTTTGCCCGAGTCGAGAGAGACGTGAACTCACTCCAGTCTCCCGCTGCCCGAGTCGAGAGAGACGTAAACTCACTCCAGTCTCCCGCTGCCCGAGTCGAGAGAGACGTAAACTCACTCCAGTCTCCCACTGTCCGTCGAGAGAGACCTGAACTCACTCCAGTCTCCCGCTGTCCGTCGAGAGAGACCTAAACTCACTCCAGTCTCCCTCTGCCCGAGACGAGGGAGAAGTAAACTCACTCCAGTCTCCCGCTGCCCGAGTCGAGAGACCTAAACTCACTCCAGTCTCCCTCTGTCCGAGTCGAGAGAGACCTAAACTCACTCCAGTCTCCCTTTGCCCGAGTCGAGAGAGACGTAAACTCACTCCAGTCTCCCGCTGCCCGAGTCGAGAGAGACCTAAACTCACTCCAGTCTCCCTTTGCCCGAGTCGAGAGAGACGTAAACTCACTCCAGTCTCCCGCTGCCCGAGTCGAGAGAGACCTAAGCTCACTCCAGTCTCTCTCTGCCCGAGTCGAGAGAGACCTAAACTCACTCCAGTCTCTCTCTGCCCGAGTCGAGAGAGACGTCACCTCACTCCAGTCTCTCTCTGTCCGAGTCGAGAGAGACGTAAACTCACTCCAGTCTCCCTCTGCCCGAGTCGAGAGAGACCTAAACTCACTCCAGTCTCTCTCTGCCCGAGTCGAGAGAGACGTCACCTCACTCCAGTCTCTCTCTGTCCGAGTCGAGAGAGACGTAAACTCACTCCAGTCTCCCGCTGCCCGAGTCGAGAGAGACCTAAACTCACTCCAGTCTCCCTCTGCCCGAGTCGAGAGAGACGTCAACTCACTCCAGTCTCTCTCTGCCCGTCGAGAGAGACCTAAACTCACTCCAGTCTCCCTCTGTCCGAGTCGAGAGAGACCTAAACTCACTCCAGTCTCCCGCTGCCCGAGTCGAGAGAGACCTAAACTCACTCCAGTCTCCCTCTGCCCGAGTCGAGAGAGACGTCAACTCACTCCAGTCTCTCTCTGCCCGTCGAGAGAGACCTAAACTCACTCCAGTCTCCCTCTGTCCGAGTCGAGAGAGACCTAAACTCACTCCAGTCTCCCTCTGCCCGAGTCGAGAGAGACCTAAACTCACTCCAGTCTCTCTCTGCCCGAGTCGAGAGAGACGTCAACTCACTCCAGTCTCTCTCTGCCCGAGTCGAGAGAGACCTAAACTCACTCCAGTCTCCCGCTGCCCGAGTCGAGAGAGACCTAAACTCACTCCAGTCTCCCTCTGCCCGAGTCGAGAGAGACCTAAACTCACTGCAGTCTCCCGCTGCCCGAGTCGAGAGAGACCTAAACTCACTGCAGTCTCCCGCTGCCCGAGTCGGGAGAGACCTAAACTCACTCCAGTCTCCCGCTGCCCGAGTCGAGAGAGACCTAAACTCACTCCAGTCTCTCTCTGTCCGAGAGAGACCTAAACTCACTCCAGTCTCTCTGCCCGAGTCGAGAGAGACCTAAACTCACTCCAGTCTCCCGCTGCCCGAGTCGAGAGAGACGTCAACTCACTCCAGTCTCCCTCTGCCCGTGTCGAGAGAGACCTAAACTCATTCCAGTCTCCCTCTGCCCGAGTCGAGAGACCTAAACTCACTCGTCTCTCTCTGCCCGAGAGAGACCTAAACTCACTCCAGTCTCCCTCTGTCCGAGAGAGACCTAAACTCACTCCAGTCTCCCTCTGTCCGTCGAGAGAGACCTAAACTCACTCCAGTCTCTCTCTGCCCGAGTGGAGAGAGACGTCAACTAACTCCAGTCTCTCTCTCACCGAGTCGAGAGACCTAAACTCACTCCAGTCTCCCTCTGTCCGAGTCGAGAGACCTAAACTCACTCCAGTCTCCCTCTGCCCGAGTCGAGAGACCTAAACTCACTCCAGTCTCCCTCTGTCCGAGTCGAGAGAGACCTAAACTCACTCCAGTCTCCCTCTGTCCGAGAGAGACCTAAACTCACTCCAGTCTCCCTCTGTCCGAGAGAGACCTAAACTCACTCCAGTCTCTCTCTGACCGAGTCGAGAGAGAGCTAAACTCACTCCAGTCTCCCGCTGCCCGAGTCGAGAGAGACCTAAACTCACTCCAGTCTCCCTCTGCCCGAGACGAGAGAGACCTAAACTCACTCCAGTCTCCCTCTGTCCGTCGAGAGAGACCTAAACTCACTCCAGTCTCCCTCTGCCCGAGTCGAGAGACCTAAACTCACTCCAGTCTCCCTCTGTCCGAGTCGAGAGACCTAAACTCACTCCAGTCTCCCTCTGCCCGAGTCGAGAGACCTAAACTCACTCCAGTCTCCCTCTGTCCGAGTCGAGAGACCTAAACTCACTCCAGTCTCCCTCTGTCCGAGTCGAGAGACGTAAACTCACTCCAGTCTCCCTCTGTCCGAGTCCAGAGACGTAAACTCACTCCAGTCTCCCTCTGCCCGAGTCGAGAGAGACCTAAACTCACTCCAGTCTCCCGCTGCCCGAGTCGAGAGAGACCTAAACTCACTCCAGTCTCTCTCTGTCCGTGTCGAGAGAGACCTAAACTCACTCCAGTCTCTCTCTGCCCGAGAGAGAAGTAAACTCACTCCAGTCTCCCGCTGCTCGAGTCGAGAGAGACCTAAACTCACTCCAGTCTCTCTCTGCCCGAGAGAGACGTAAACTCACTCCAGTCTCCCGCTGCTCGAGTCGAGAGAGACCTAAACTCACTCCAGTCTCCCGCTGCCCGAGTCGAGAGAGACCTAAACTCACTCCAGTCTCCCGCTGCTCGAGTCGAGAGAGACCTAAACTCACTCCAGTCTCCCTCTGCCCGAGTCGGGAGAGACCTAAACTCGCTCCAGTCTCTCTCTGTCCGAGTCAAGAGAGACCTAAACTCACTCCAGTCTCCCGCTGCCCGAGTCGAGAGAGACCTAAACTCACTCCAGTCTCTCTCTGCCCGAGAGACCTAAACTCACTCCAGTCTCTCTCTGTCCGAGTCGAGAGAGACCTAAACTCACTCCAGTTTCCCTCTGCCCGAGTCGAGAGACCTAAACTCGCTCCAGTCTCTCTCTGCCCGTGTCGAGAGAGACCTAAACTCACTCCAGTCTCTCTCTGCCCGAGAGAGAAGTAAACTCACTCCAGTCTCCCGCTGCTCGAGTCGAGAGAGACCTAAACTCACTCCAGTCTCCCGCTGCCCGAGTCGAGAGAGACCTAAACTCACTCCAGTCTCTCTCTGCCCGAGTCGAGAGAGACCTAAACTCACTCCAGTCTCCCGCTGCCCGAGTCGAGAGAGACCTAAACTCACTCCAGTCTCTCTCTGCCCGAGAGACCTAAACTCACTCCAGTCTCTCTCTGTCCGAGTCGAGAGAGACCTAAACTCACTCCAGTTTCCCTCTGCCCGAGTCGAGAGACCTAAACTCGCTCCAGTCTCTCTCTGCCCGAGAGAGACCTAAACTCACTCCAGTCTCTCTCTGTCCGTGTCGAGAGAGACCTAAACTCACTCCAGTCTCTCTCTGCCCGAGAGAGAAGTAAACTCACTCCAGTCTCCCGGTGCTCGAGTCGAGAGAGACCTAAACTCACTCCAGTCTCCCTCTGCCCGAGAGAGACCTAAACTCACTCCAGTCTCCCTCTGCCCGAGAGAGACCTAAACTCTCTCCAGTCTCCCTCTGCCCGAGAGAGACGTCACCTCACTCCAGTCTCTCTCTGCCCGAGAGAGACCTAAACTCACTCCAGTCTCCCTTTGCCCGAGTCGAGAGAGACGTGAACTCACTCCAGTCTCCCGCTGCCCGAGTCGAGAGAGACGTAAACTCACTCCAGTCTCCCGCTGCCCGAGTCGAGAGACCTAAACTCACTCCAGTCTCCCTCTGTCCGAGTCGAGAGAGACCTAAACTCACTCCAGTCTCCCTCTGCCCGAGAGAGACCTAAACTCACTCCAGTCTCCCTCTGCCCGAGAGAGACCTAAACTCTCTCCAGTCTCCCTCTGCCCGAGAGAGACGTCACCTCACTCCAGTCTCTCTCTGCCCGAGAGAGACCTAAACTCACTCCAGTCTCCCTTTGCCCGAGTCGAGAGAGACGTGAACTCACTCCAGTCTCCCGCTGCCCGAGTCGAGAGAGACGTAAACTCACTCCAGTCTCCCGCTGCCCGAGTCGAGAGAGACGTAAACTCACTCCAGTCTCCCACTGTCCGTCGAGAGAGACCTGAACTCACTCCAGTCTCCCGCTGTCCGTCGAGAGAGACCTAAACTCACTCCAGTCTCCCTCTGCCCGAGTCGAGGGAGAAGTAAACTCACTCCAGTCTCCCGCTGCCCGAGTCGAGAGACCTAAACTCACTCCAGTCTCCCTCTGTCCGAGTCGAGAGAGACCTAAACTCACTCCAGTCTCCCTTTGCCCGAGTCGAGAGAGACGTAAACTCACTCCAGTCTCCCGCTGCCCGAGTCGAGAGAGACCTAAACTCACTCCAGTCTCCCTTTGCCCGAGTCGAGAGAGACGTAAACTCACTCCAGTCTCCCGCTGCCCGAGTCGAGAGAGACCTAAACTCACTCCAGTCTCTCTCTGCCCGAGTCGAGAGAGACCTAAACTCACTCCAGTCTCTCTCTGCCCGAGTCGAGAGAGACGTCACCTCACTCCAGTCTCTCTCTGTCCGAGTCGAGAGAGACGTAAACTCACTCCAGTCTCCCTCTGCCCGAGTCGAGAGAGACCTAAACTCACTCCAGTCTCTCTCTGCCCGAGTCGAGAGAGACGTCACCTCACTCCAGTCTCTCTCTGTCCGAGTCGAGAGAGACGTAAATTCACTCCAGTCTCCCTCTGCCCGAGTCGAGAGAGACGTCAACTCACTCCAGTCTCTTTCTGTCCGAGTCGAGAGAGACCTAAACTCACTCCAGTCTCCCGCTGCCCGAGTCGAGAGAGACCTAAACTCACTCCAGTCTCCCTCTGCCCGAGTCGAGAGAGACGTCAACTCACTCCAGTCTCTCTCTGCCCGTCGAGAGAGACCTAAACTCACTCCAGTCTCCCTCTGTCCGAGTCGAGAGAGACCTAAACTCACTCCAGTCTCCCTCTGCCCGAGTCGAGAGAGACCTAAACTCACTCCAGTCTCTCTCTGCCCGAGTCGAGAGAGACGTCACCTTACTCCAGTCTCTCTCTGTCCGAGTCGAGAGAGACGTAAACTCACTCCAGTCTCCCTCTGCCCGAGTCGAGAGAGACGTCAACTCACTCCAGTCTCTCTCTGCCCGAGTCGAGAGAGACCTAAACTCACTCCAGTCTCCCGCTGCCCGAGTCGAGAGAGACCTAAACTCACTCCAGTCTCCCTCTGCCCGAGTCGAGAGAGACCTAAACTCACTGCAGTCTCCCGCTGCCCGAGTCGAGAGAGACCTAAACTCACTGCAGTCTCCCGCTGTCCGAGTCGAGAGAGACCTAAACTCACTCCAGTCTCCCGCTGCCCGAGTCGAGAGAGACCTAAACTCACTCCAGTCTCTCTCTGCCCGAGAGACCTAAACTCACTCCAGTCTCTCTCTGTCCGAGTCGAGAGAGACCTAAACTCACTCCAGTTTCCCTCTGCCCGAGTCGAGAGACCTAAACTCGCTCCAGTCTCTCTCTGCCCGAGAGAGACCTAAACTCACTCCAGTCTCTCTCTGTCCGTGTCGAGAGAGACCTAAACTCACTCCAGTCTCTCTCTGCCCGAGAGAGAAGTAAACTCACTCCAGTCTCCCGGTGCTCGAGTCGAGAGAGACCTAAACTCACTCCAGTCTCCCTCTGCCCGAGAGAGACCTAAACTCACTCCAGTCTCCCTCTGCCCGAGAGAGACCTAAACTCTCTCCAGTCTCCCTCTGCCCGAGAGAGACGTCACCTCACTCCAGTCTCTCTCTGCCCGAGAGAGACCTAAACTCACTCCAGTCTCCCTTTGCCCGAGTCGAGAGAGACGTGAACTCACTCCAGTCTCCCGCTGCCCGAGTCGAGAGAGACGTAAACTCACTCCAGTCTCCCGCTGCCCGAGTCGAGAGACCTAAACTCACTCCAGTCTCCCTCTGTCCGAGTCGAGAGAGACCTAAACTCACTCCAGTCTCCCTCTGCCCGAGAGAGACCTAAACTCACTCCAGTCTCCCTCTGCCCGAGAGAGACCTAAACTCTCTCCAGTCTCCCTCTGCCCGAGAGAGACGTCACCTCACTCCAGTCTCTCTCTGCCCGAGAGAGACCTAAACTCACTCCAGTCTCCCTTTGCCCGAGTCGAGAGAGACGTGAACTCACTCCAGTCTCCCGCTGCCCGAGTCGAGAGAGACGTAAACTCACTCCAGTCTCCCGCTGCCCGAGTCGAGAGAGACGTAAACTCACTCCAGTCTCCCACTGTCCGTCGAGAGAGACCTGAACTCACTCCAGTCTCCCGCTGTCCGTCGAGAGAGACCTAAACTCACTCCAGTCTCCCTCTGCCCGAGTCGAGGGAGAAGTAAACTCACTCCAGTCTCCCGCTGCCCGAGTCGAGAGACCTAAACTCACTCCAGTCTCCCTCTGTCCGAGTCGAGAGAGACCTAAACTCACTCCAGTCTCCCTTTGCCCGAGTCGAGAGAGACGTAAACTCACTCCAGTCTCCCGCTGCCCGAGTCGAGAGAGACCTAAACTCACTCCAGTCTCCCTTTGCCCGAGTCGAGAGAGACGTAAACTCACTCCAGTCTCCCGCTGCCCGAGTCGAGAGAGACCTAAACTCACTCCAGTCTCTCTCTGCCCGAGTCGAGAGAGACCTAAACTCACTCCAGTCTCTCTCTGCCCGAGTCGAGAGAGACGTCACCTCACTCCAGTCTCTCTCTGTCCGAGTCGAGAGAGACGTAAACTCACTCCAGTCTCCCTCTGCCCGAGTCGAGAGAGACCTAAACTCACTCCAGTCTCTCTCTGCCCGAGTCGAGAGAGACGTCACCTCACTCCAGTCTCTCTCTGTCCGAGTCGAGAGAGACGTAAATTCACTCCAGTCTCCCTCTGCCCGAGTCGAGAGAGACGTCAACTCACTCCAGTCTCTTTCTGTCCGAGTCGAGAGAGACCTAAACTCACTCCAGTCTCCCGCTGCCCGAGTCGAGAGAGACCTAAACTCACTCCAGTCTCCCTCTGCCCGAGTCGAGAGAGACGTCAACTCACTCCAGTCTCTCTCTGCCCGTCGAGAGAGACCTAAACTCACTCCAGTCTCCCTCTGTCCGAGTCGAGAGAGACCTAAACTCACTCCAGTCTCCCTCTGCCCGAGTCGAGAGAGACCTAAACTCACTCCAGTCTCTCTCTGCCCGAGTCGAGAGAGACGTCACCTTACTCCAGTCTCTCTCTGTCCGAGTCGAGAGAGACGTAAACTCACTCCAGTCTCCCTCTGCCCGAGTCGAGAGAGACGTCAACTCACTCCAGTCTCTCTCTGCCCGAGTCGAGAGAGACCTAAACTCACTCCAGTCTCCCGCTGCCCGAGTCGAGAGAGACCTAAACTCACTCCAGTCTCCCTCTGCCCGAGTCGAGAGAGACCTAAACTCACTGCAGTCTCCCGCTGCCCGAGTCGAGAGAGACCTAAACTCACTGCAGTCTCCCGCTGTCCGAGTCGAGAGAGACCTAAACTCACTCCAGTCTCCCGCTGCCCGAGTCGAGAGAGACCTAAACTCACTCCAGTCTCTCTCTGTCCGAGAGAGACCTAAACTCACTCCAGTCTCTCTGCCCGAGTAGAGAGAGACCTAAACTCACTCCAGTCTCCCGCTGCCCGAGTCGAGAGAGACGTCAACTCACTCCAGTCTCCCTCTGCCCGTGTCGAGAGAGACCTAAACTCATTCCAGTCTCCCTCTGCCCGAGTCGAGAGACCTAAACTCACTCGTCTCTCTCTGCCCGAGAGAGACCTAAACTCACTCCAGTCTCCCTCTGTCCGAGAGAGACCTAAACTCACTCCAGTCTCCCTCTGTCCGTCGAGAGAGACCTAAACTCACTCCAGTCTCTCTCTGTCCGAGTCGAGAGAGACGTAAACTCACTCCAGTCTCCCGCTGCCCGAGTCGAGAGACCTAAACTCACTCCAGTCTCCCTCTGTCCGAGTCGAGAGAGACCTAAACTCACTCCAGTCTCCCTCTGCCCGAGAGAGACCTAAACTCACTCCAGTCTCCCTCTGCCCGAGAGAGACCTAAACTCTCTCCAGTCTGCCTCTGCCCGAGAGAGACGTCACCTCACTCCAGTCTCTCTCTGCCCGAGAGAGACCTAAACTCACTCCAGTCTCCCTTTGCCCGAGTCGAGAGAGACGTGAACTCACTCCAGTCTCCCGCTGCCCGAGTCGAGAGAGACGTAAACTCACTCCAGTCTCCCGCTGCCCGAGTCGAGAGAGACGTAAACTCACTCCAGTCTCCCACTGTCCGTCGAGAGAGACCTGAACTCACTCCAGTCTCCCGCTGTCCGTCGAGAGAGACCTAAACTCACTCCAGTCTCCCTCTGCCCGAGTCGAGGGAGAAGTAAACTCACTCCAGTCTCCCGCTGCCCGAGTCGAGAGACCTAAACTCACTCCAGTCTCCCTCTGTCCGAGTCGAGAGAGACCTAAACTCACTCCAGTCTCCCTTTGCCCGAGTCGAGAGAGACGTAAACTCACTCCAGTCTCCCGCTGCCCGAGTCGAGAGAGACCTAAACTCACTCCAGTCTCCCTTTGCCCGAGTCGAGAGAGACGTAAACTCACTCCAGTCTCCCGCTGCCCGAGTCGAGAGAGACCTAAACTCACTCCAGTCTCTCTCTGCCCGAGTCGAGAGAGACCTAAACTCACTCCAGTCTCTCTCTGCCCGAGTCGAGAGAGACGTCACCTCACTCCAGTCTCTCTCTGTCCGAGTCGAGAGAGACGTAAACTCACTCCAGTCTCCCTCTGCCCGAGTCGAGAGAGACCTAAACTCACTCCAGTCTCTCTCTGCCCGAGTCGAGAGAGACGTCACCTCACTCCAGTCTCTCTCTGTCCGAGTCGAGAGAGACGTAAATTCACTCCAGTCTCCCTCTGCCCGAGTCGAGAGAGACGTCAACTCACTCCAGTCTCTTTCTGTCCGAGTCGAGAGAGACCTAAACTCACTCCAGTCTCCCGCTGCCCGAGTCGAGAGAGACCTAAACTCACTCCAGTCTCCCTCTGCCCGAGTCGAGAGAGACGTCAACTCACTCCAGTCTCTCTCTGCCCGTCGAGAGAGACCTAAACTCACTCCAGTCTCCCTCTGTCCGAGTCGAGAGAGACCTAAACTCACTCCAGTCTCCCTCTGCCCGAGTCGAGAGAGACCTAAACTCACTCCAGTCTCTCTCTGCCCGAGTCGAGAGAGACGTCACCTTACTCCAGTCTCTCTCTGTCCGAGTCGAGAGAGACGTAAACTCACTCCAGTCTCCCTCTGCCCGAGTCGAGAGAGACGTCAACTCACTCCAGTCTCTCTCTGCCCGAGTCGAGAGAGACCTAAACTCACTCCAGTCTCCCGCTGCCCGAGTCGAGAGAGACCTAAACTCACTCCAGTCTCCCTCTGCCCGAGTCGAGAGAGACCTAAACTCACTGCAGTCTCCCGCTGCCCGAGTCGAGAAATACCTAAACTCACTGCAGTCTCCCGCTGCCCGAGTCGAGAGAGACCTAAACTCACTCCAGTCTCCCGCTGCCCGAGTCGAGAGAGACCTAAACTCACTCCAGTCTCTCTCTGTCCGAGAGAGACCTAAACTCACTCCAGTCTCTCTGCCCGAGTCGAGAGAGACCTAAACTCACTCCAGTCTCCCGCTGCCCGAGTCGAGAGAGACGTCAACTCACTCCAGTCTCCCTCTGCCCGTGTCGAGAGAGACCTAAACTCATTCCAGTCTCCCTCTGCCCGAGTCGAGAGACCTAAACTCACTCGTCACTCTCTGCCCGAGAGAGACCTAAACTCACTCCAGTCTCCCTCTGTCCGAGAGAGACCTAAACTCACTCCAGTCTCTCTCTGTCCGAGTCGAGAGAGACCTAAACTCACTCCAGTCTCCCTCTGTCCGAGTCGAGAGAGACCTAAACTCACTCCAGTCTCCCTCTGCCCGAGAGAGACCTAAACTCACTCCAGTCTCCCTCTGCCCGAGAGAGACCTAAACTCTCTCCAGTCTCCCTCTGCCCGAGAGAGACGTCACCTCACTCCAGTCTCTCTCTGCCCGAGAGAGACCTAAACTCACTCCAGTCTCCCTTTGCCCGAGTCGAGAGAGACGTGAACTCACTCCAGTCTCCCGCTGCCCGAGTCGAGAGAGACGTAAACTCACTCCAGTCTCCCGCTGCCCGAGTCGAGAGAGACGTAAACTCACTCCAGTCTCCCACTGTCCGTCGAGAGAGACCTGAACTCACTCCAGTCTCCCGCTGTCCGTCGAGAGAGACCTAAACTCACTCCAGTCTCCCTCTGCCCGAGTCGAGGGAGAAGTAAACTCACTCCAGTCTCCCGCTGCCCGAGTCGAGAGACCTAAACTCACTCCAGTCTCCCTCTGTCCGAGTCGAGAGAGACCTAAACTCACTCCAGTCTCCCTTTGCCCGAGTCGAGAGAGACGTAAACTCACTCCAGTCTCCCGCTGCCCGAGTCGAGAGAGACCTAAACTCACTCCAGTCTCCCTTTGCCCGAGTCGAGAGAGACGTAAACTCACTCCAGTCTCCCGCTGCCCGAGTCGAGAGAGACCTAAACTCACTCCAGTCTCTCTCTGCCCGAGTCGAGAGAGACCTAAACTCACTCCAGTCTCTCTCTGCCCGAGTCGAGAGAGACGTCACCTCACTCCAGTCTCTCTCTGTCCGAGTCGAGAGAGACGTAAACTCACTCCAGTCTCCCTCTGCCCGAGTCGAGAGAGACCTAAACTCACTCCAGTCTCTCTCTGCCCGAGTCGAGAGAGACGTCACCTCACTCCAGTCTCTCTCTGTCCGAGTCGAGAGAGACGTAAATTCACTCCAGTCTCCCTCTGCCCGAGTCGAGAGAGACGTCAACTCACTCCAGTCTCTTTCTGTCCGAGTCGAGAGAGACCTAAACTCACTCCAGTCTCCCGCTGCCCAAGTCGAGAGAGACCTAAACTCACTCCAGTCTCCCTCTGCCCGAGTCGAGAGAGACGTCAACTCACTCCAGTCTCTCTCTGCCCGTCGAGAGAGACCTAAACACACTCCAGTCTCCCTCTGTCCGAGTCGAGAGAGACCTAAACTCACTCCAGTCTCCCTCTGCCCGAGTCGAGAGAGACCTAAACTCACTCCAGTCTCTCTCTGCCCGAGTCGAGAGAGACGTCACCTTACTCCAGTCTCTCTCTGTCCGAGTCGAGAGAGACGTAAACTCACTCCAGTCTCCCTCTGCCCGAGTCGAGAGAGACGTCAACTCACTCCAGTCTCTCTCTGCCCGAGTCGAGAGAGACCTAAACTCACTCCAGTCTCCCGCTGCCCGAGTCGAGAGAGACCTAAACTCACTCCAGTCTCCCTCTGCCCGAGTCGAGAGAGACCTAAACTCACTGCAGTCTCCCGCTGCCCGAGTCGAGAGATACCTAAACTCACTGCAGTCTCCAGCTGCCCGAGTCGAGAGAGACCTAAACTCACTCCAGTCTCCCGCTGCCCGAGTCGAGAGAGACCTAAACTCACTCCAGTCTCTCTCTGTCCGAGAGAGACCTAAACTCACTCCAGTCTCTCTGCCCGAGTCGAGAGAGACCTAAACTCACTCCAGTCTCCCGCTGCCCGAGTCGAGAGAGACGTCAACTCACTCCAGTCTCCCTCTGCCCGTGTCGAGAGAGACCTAAACTCATTCCAGTCTCCCTCTGCCCGAGTCGAGAGACCTAAACTGACTCGTCTCTCTCTGCCCGAGAGAGACCTAAACTCACTCCAGTCTCCCTCTGTCCGAGAGAGACCTAAACTCACCCCAGTCTCCCTCTGTCCGTCGAGAGAGACCTAAACTCACTCCAGTCTCTCTCTGTCCGAGTCGAGAGAGACGTAAACTCACTCCAGTCTCCCGCTGCCCGAGTCGAGAGAGACCTAAACTCACTCCAGTCTCCCTCTGTCCGAGTCGAGGGAGAGGTAAACTCACTCCAGTCTCCCGCTGCCCGAGTCGAGAGACCTAAACTCACTCCAGTCTCCCTCTGTCCGAGTCGAGAGAGACCTAAACTCACTCCAGTCTCCCTCTGCCCGAGTCGAGGGAGAGGTAAACTCACTCCAGTCTCCCGCTGCCCGAGTCGAGAGAGACCTAAACTCACTCCAGTCTCTCTCTGTCCGAGTCGAGAGAGACGTAAACTCACTCCAGTCTCCCGCTGCCCGAGTCGAGAGAGACTTAAACTCACTCCAGTCTCTCTCTGTCCGTCGAGAGAGACGTAAACTCACTCCAGTCTCCCGCTGCCCGAGTCGAGAGAGACGTAAACTCACTCCAGTCTCTCTCTGCCCGACTCGAGAGAGACCTAAACTCACTCCAGTCTCCCTCTGCCCGAGTCGAGGGAGACCTAAACTCACTCCAGTCTCCCTCTGCCCGAGTCGAGGGAGACCTAAACTCACTCCAGTCTCCCTCTGTCCGAGTCGAGAGAGACCTAAACTCACTCCAGTCTCCCTCTGTCCGAGTCGAGAGAGACGTCAACTCACTCCAGTCTCTCTCTGCCCGAGTCGAGAGAGACGTAAACTCACTCTAGTCTCCCTCTGTCCGTCGAGAGAGACCTAAACTCACTCCAGTGTCTCTCTGACCGAGTCGAGAGAGACCTAAACTCACTCCAGTCTCCCGCTGCCCGAGTCGAGAGAGACCTAAACTCACTCCAGTCTCCCTCTGCCCGAGAGAGACGTAAACTCACTCCAGTCTCCCTCTGTCCGAGCCGAGAGAGACCTAAACTCACTCCAGTCTCCCGCTGCCCGAGTCGAGAGAGACCTAAACTCACTCCAGTCTCCCTCTGCCGAGTCGAGAGAGACTTAAACTCACTCCAGTCTCCCTCTGCCCGAGTCGAGGGAGACCTAAACTCACTCCAGTCTCCCGCTGCCCGAGTCGAGAGAGACCTAAACTCACTCCAGTCTCCCGCTGCCCGAGTCGAGAGAGACCTAAACTCACTCCAGTCTCTCTCGGTCCGAGTCGAGAGAGACGTAAACTCACTCCGGTCTCCCTCTGTCCGAGTCGAGAGACGTAAACTCACTCCAGTCTCCCTCTGCCGAGTCGAGAGAGACTTAAACTCACTCCAGTCTCCCTCTGCCCGAGTCGAGAGAGACCTAAACTCACTCCAGTCTCCCGCTGCCCGAGTCGAGAGAGACCTAAACTCACTCCAGTCTCCCGCTGCCCGAGTCGAGAGAGACCTAAACTCACTCCAGTCTCTCTCGGTCCGAGTCGAGAGAGACGTAATCTCACTCCGGTCTCCCTCTGTCCGAGTCGAGAGTCGTAAACTCACTCCAGTCTCCCTCTGCCCGAGTCGAGAGAGACCTAAACTCACTCCAGTCTCCCGCTGCCCGAGACGAGAGAGACCTAAACTCACTCCAGTCTCCCTCTGTCCGAGTCGAGAGAGACCTAAACTCACTCCAGTCTCTCTCTGCCCGAGAGAGACCTAAACTCACTCCAGTCTCCCTCTGCCCGAGTCGAGAGAGACCTAAACTCACTCCAGTCTCCCGCTGCCCGAGTCGAGAGAGACCTAAACTCACTCCAGTCTCCCTCTGTCCGAGTCGAGAGAGACGTCAACTCACTCCAGTCTCTCTCTGCCCGTCGAGAGAGACCTAAACTCACTCCAGTCTCTCTCTGCCAGAGAGAGACGTAAACTCACTCCAGTCTCCCGCTGCTCGAGTCGAGAGAGACCTAAACTGACTCCAGTCTCTCTCTGCCCGAGAGAGACGTAAACTCACTCCAGTCTCCCTCTGCCCGAGTCGAGAGAGATCTAAACTCACCAGTCTCGCTCTGCCCGAGTCGAGAGAGACCTAAACTCACTCCAGTCTCTCTCTGCCCGAGAGAGACGTAAACTCACTCCAGTCTCCCGCTGCTCGAGTCGGGAGAGACCTAAACTCACTCCAGTCTCCCTCTGCCCGAGTCGAGAGAGACGTAAACTCACTCCAGTCTCCCGCTGCCCGACTCGAGAGAGACCTAAACTCACTCCAGTCTCTCTCTGTCCGAGTCGAGAGAGACCTAAACTCACTCCAGTCTCCCGCTGCCCGAGTCGAGAGAGACCTAAACTCACTCCAGTCTCCCTCTGCCCGAGAGAGAAGTAAACTCACTCCAGGCTCCCTCTGCCCGAGTCGAGAGAGACCTAAACTCAGTCCAGTCTCCCTCTGTTCGTCGAGAGAGACGTTATCTCACTCCAGTCTCCCTCTGCCCGAGTCGAGAGAGACCTAAACTCACTCCAGTCTCCCTCTGCCCGAGTCGAGAGAAACCTAAACTCACTCCAGTCTCCCCCTGTCCGAGAGAGACTTAAACTCACTCCAGTCTCCCTCTGCCCGAGAGAGACGTAAACTCACTCCAGTCTCCCGCTGTCCGAGTCGAGAGAAACCTAAACTCACTCCAGTCTCCATATGCCCGAGTCGAGAGAAACGTCAGCTCACTCCAGTCTCCCTCTGTCCGTCGAGAGAGACCTAAACTCACTCCAGTCTCTCTCTGTCCGAGTCGAGAGAGACGTAAACTCACTCCAGTCTCCCGCTGCCCGAATCGAGAGAGAACTAAACTCAGTCCAGTCTCTCTCTGTCCGAGTCGAGAGAGACGTAAACTCACTCCAGTCTCCCGCTGTCCGTCGAGAGAGACCTAAACTCACTCCAGTCTCCCGCTGCCCGAGTCGAGAGAGTCCTAAACTCACTCCAGTCTCCCGCTGCCCGAGTCGAGAGAGTCCTAAACTCACTCCAGTCTCCCGCTGCCCGAGTCGAGAGAGACCTAAACTCACTCCAGTCTCCCTTTGCCCGAGTCGAGAGAGACCTAAACTCACTCCAGTCTCCCTCTGCCCGAGTGGACAGAGACGTCAACAAACTCCAGTCTCTCTCTGTCCGAGTCGAGAGACCTAAACTCACTCCAGTCTCCCTCTGTCCGAGTCGAGAGACCTAAACTCACTCCAGTCTCCCTCTGCCCGAGTCGAGAGACCTAAACTCACTCCAGTCTCCCTCTGTCCGAGTCGAATGAGACCTAAACTCACTCCAGTCTCCCTCTGTCCGAGAGAGACCTAAACTCACTCCAGTCTCCCTCTGTCCGAGAGAGACCTAAACTCACTCCAGTCTCTCTCTGACCGAGTCGAGAGAGAGCTAAACTCACTCCAGTCTCCCGCTGCCCGAGTCGAGAGAGACCTAAACTCACTCCAGTCTCCCTCTGCCCGAGACGAGAGAGACCTAAACTCACTCCAGTCTCCCTCTGCCCGAGTCGAGAGAGACCTAAACTCACTCCAGTCTCCATCTGTCCGAGTCGAGAGACCTAAACTCACTCCAGTCTCCCTCGGCCCGAGTCGAGAGACCTAAACTCACTCCAGTCTCCCTCTGTCCGAGTCGGGAGACCTAAACTCACTCCAGTCTCCCTCTGTCCGAGTCGAGAGACGTAAACTCACTCCAGTCTCCCACTGTCCGAGTCCAGAGACGTAAACTCACTCCAGTCTCCCTCTGCCCGAGTCGAGAGAGACCTAAACTCACTCCAGTCTCCCGCTGCCCGAGTCGAGAGAGACCTAAACTCACTCCAGTCTCTCTCTGTCCGTGTCGAGAGAGACCTAAACTCACTCCAGTCTCTCTCTGCCCGAGAGAGAAGTAAACTCACTCCAGTCTCCCGCTGCTCCAGTCGGGAGAGACCTAAACTCACTCCAGTCTCTCTCTGCCCGAGAGAGACGTAAACTCACTCCAGTCTCCCGCTGCTCGAGTCGAGAGAGACCTAAACTCACTCCAGTCTCCCTCTGCCCGAGTCGAGAGAGACCTAAACTCACTCCAGTCTCTCTCTGTCCGAGTCGAGAGAGACCTAAACTCACTCCAGTCTCCCGCTGCCCGAGTCGAGAGAGACCTAAACTCACTCCAGTCTCTCTCTGCCCGAGAGACCTAAACTCACTCCAGTCTCTCTCTGTCCGAGTCGAGAGAGACCTAAACTCACTCCAGTCTCCCGCTGCCCGAGTCGAGAGAGACCTAAACTCACTCCAGTTTCCCTCTGCCCGAGTCGAGAGACCTAAACTCACTCCAGTCTCTCTCTGCCCGAGAGAGAAGTAAACTCACTCCAGTCTCCCGCTGCTCGAGTCGAGAGAGACCTAAACTCACTCCAGTCTCCCTCTGCCCGAGAGAGACCTAAACTCACTCCAGTCTCCCTCTGCCCGAGAGAGACCTAAACTCTCTACAGTCTCCCTCTGCCCGAGAGAGACGTCACCTCACTCCAGTCTCTCTCTGCCCTAGAGAGACCTAAACTCACTCCAGTCTCCCTTTGCCCGAGTCGAGAGAGACGTGAACTCACTCCAGTCTCCCGCTGCCCGAGTCGAGAGAGACGTAAACTCACTCCAGTCTCCCGCTGCACGAGTCGAGAGAGACGTAAACTCACTCCAGTCTCCCTCTGTCCGTCGAGAGAGACCTGAACTCACTCCAGTCTCCCGCTGTCCGTCGAGAGAGACCTAAACTCACTCCAGTCTCCCTCTGCCCGAGTCGAGGGAGAGGTAAACTCACTCCAGTCTCCCGCTGCCCGAGTCGAGAGACCTAAACTCACTCCAGTCTCCCTCTGTCCGAGTCGAGAGAGACCTAAACTCACTCCAGTCTCCCTTTGCCCGAGTCGAGAGAGACGTAAACTCACTCCAGACTCCCGCTGCCCGAGTCGAGAGAGACCTAAACTCACTCCAGTCTCTGTCTGCCCGAGTAGAGAGAGACGTAAACTCACTCCAGTCTCCCGCTGCCCGAGTCGAGAGAGACCTAAACTCACTCCAGTCTCTCTCTGCCCGTCGAGAGAGACCTAAACTCACTCCAGTCTCTCTCTGCCCGAGTCGAGAGAGACGTCACCTCACTCCAGTCGCTCTCTGTCCGAGTCGAGAGAGACGTAAACTCACTCCAGTCTCCCTCTGCCCGTCGAGAGAGACGTAAACTCACTCCAGTCTCCCGCTGTCCGTCGAGAGAGACCTAAACTCACTCCAGTCTCCCTCTGCCCGAGTCGAGGGAGAGGTAAACTCACTCCAGTCTCCCGCTGCCCGAGTCGAGAGACCTAAACTCACTCCAGTCTCCCTCTGTCCGAGTCGAGAGAGACCTAAACTCACTCCAGTCTCCCTCTGTCCGAGTCGAGAGAGACGTCACCTCACTCCAGTCTCTCTCTGTCCGAGTCGAGAGAGACGTCACCTCACTCCAGTCTCTCTCTGTCCGAGTCGAGAGAGACGTAAACTCACTCCAGTCTCCCTCTGCCCCAGTCGAGAGAGACGTCAACTCACTCCAGTCTCTCTCTGTCCGAGTCGAGAGAGACCTAAACTCACTCCAGTCTCCCGCTGCCCGAGTCGAGAGAGACCTAAACTCACTTCAGTCTCCCTCTGTCCGAGTCGAGAGAGACGTAAACTCACTCCAGTCTCCCTCTGCCCGAGTCGAGAGAGACCTAAACTCACTCCAGTCTCTCTCTGCCCGAGTCGAGAGAGACGTCACCTTACTCCAGTCTCTCTCTGTCCGAGTCGAGAGAGACGTAAACTCACTCCAGTCTCCCTCTGCCCGAGTCGAGAGAGACGTCAACTCACTCCAGTCTCTCTCTGCCCGAGTCGAGAGAGACCTAAACTCACTCCAGTCTCCCGCTGCCCGAGTCGAGAGAGACCTAAACTCACTCCAGTCTCCCGCTGCCCGAGTCGAGAGAGACCTAAACTCACTCCAGTCTCCCTCTGCCCGAGTCGAGAGAGACCTAAACTCACTGCAGTCTCCCGCTGCCCGAGTCGAGAGAGACCTAAACTCACTCCAGTCTCCCGCTGCCCGAGTCGAGAGAGACCTAAACTCACTCCAGTCTCTCTGTCCGAGAGAGACCTAAACTCACTCCAGTCTCTCTGCCCGAGTCGAGAGAGACCTAAACTCACTCCAGTCTCCCGCTCCCCGAGTCGAGAGAGACCTAAACTCACTCCAGTCTCTCTCTGCCCGAGAGAGACCTAAACTCACTCCAGTCTCCCTCTGTCCGAGAGAGACCTAAACTCACTCCAGTCTCTCTCTGTCCGAGTCGAGAGAGACGTCACCTGACTCCAGTCTCTCTCTGTCCGAGTCGAGAGAGACGTAAACTCACTCCAGTCTCCCGCTGTCCGTCGAGAGAGACCTAAACTCACTCCAGTCTCCCTCTGCCCGAGTCGAGAGAGACGTCAACTCACTCCAGTCTCCCTTTGCCCGAGTCGAGAGAGACCTAAACTCACTCCAGTCTCCCTCTGCCCGAGTGGAGAGAGACGTCAACTAACTCCAGTCTCTCTCTGACCGAGTCGAGAGACCTAAACTCACTCCAGTCTCCCTCTGTCCGAGTCGAGAGACCTAAACTCACTCCAGTCTCCCTCTGCCCGAGTCGAGAGACCTAAACTCACTCCAGTCTCCCTCTGTCCGAGTCGAGAGAGACCTAAACTCACTCCAGTCTCCCTCTGTCCGAGAGAGACCTAAACTCACTCCAGTCTCCCTCTGTCCGAGAGAGACCTAAACTCACTCCAGTCTCTCTCTGACCGAGTCGAGAGAGAGCTAAACTCACTCCAGTCTCCCGCTGCCCGAGTCGAGAGAGACCTAAACTCACTCCAGTCTCCCTCTGCCCGAGACGAGAGAGACCTAAACTCACTCCAGTCTCCCTCTGTCCGTCGAGAGAGACCTAAACTCACTCCAGTCTCCCTCTGCCCGAGTCGAGAGACCTAAACTCACTCCAGTCTCCCTCTGTCCGAGTCGAGAGACCTAAACTCACTCCAGTCTCCCTCTGCCCGAGTCGAGAGACCTAAACTCACTCCAGTCTCCCTCTGTCCGAGTCGAGAGACCTAAACTCACTCCAGTCTCCCTCTGTCCGAGTCGAGAGACGTAAACTCACTCCAGTCTCCCTCTGTCCGAGTCCAGAGACGTAAACTCACTCCAGTCTCCCTCTGCCCGAGTCGAGAGAGACCTAAACTCACTCCAGTCTCCCGCTGCCCGAGTCGAGAGAGACCTAAACTCACTCCAGTCTCTCTCTGTCCGTGTCGAGAGAGACCTAAACTCACTCCAGTCTCTCTCTGCCCGAGAGAGAAGTAAACTCACTCCAGTCTCCCGCTGCTCGAGTCGAGAGAGACCTAAACTCACTCCAGTCTCTCTCTGCCCGAGAGAGACGTAAACTCACTCCAGTCTCCCGCTGCTCGAGTCGAGAGAGACCTAAACTCACTCCAGTCTCCCTCTGCCCGATTCGGGAGAGACCTAAACTCGCTCCAGTCTCTCTCTGTCCGAGTCAAGAGAGACCTAAACTCACTCCAGTCTCCCGCTGCCCGAGTCGAGAGAGACCTAAACTCACTCCAGTCTCTCTCTGCCCGAGAGACCTAAACTCACTCCAGTCTCTCTCTGTCCGAGTCGAGAGAGACCTAAACTCACTCCAGTTTCCCTCTGCCCGAGTCGAGAGACCTAAACTCGCTCCAGTCTCTCTCTGCCCGAGAGAGACCTAAACTCACTCCAGTCTCTCTCTGTCCGTGTCGAGAGAGACCTAAACTCACTCCAGTCTCTCTCTGCCCGAGAGAGAAGTAAACTCACTCCAGTCTCCCGCTGCTCGAGTCGAGAGAGACCTAAACTCACTCCAGTCTCCCGCTGCCCGAGTCGAGAGAGACCTAAACTCACTCCAGTCTCTCTCTGCCCGAGTCGAGAGAGACCTAAACTCACTCCAGTCTCCCGCTGCCCGAGTCGAGAGAGACCTAAACTCACTCCAGTCTCTCTCTGCCCGAGAGACCTAAACTCACTCCAGTCTCTCTCTGTCCGAGTCGAGAGAGACCTAAACTCACTCCAGTTTCCCTCTGCCCGAGTCGAGAGACCTAAACTCGCTCCAGTCTCTCTCTGCCCGAGAGAGACCTAAACTCACTCCAGTCTCTCTCTGTCCGTGTCGAGAGAGACCTAAACTCACTCCAGTCTCTCTCTGCCCGAGAGAGAAGTAAACTCACTCCAGTCTCCCGGTGCTCGAGTCGAGAGAGACCTAAACTCACTCCAGTCTCCCTCTGCCCGAGAGAGACCTAAACTCACTCCAGTCTCCCTCTGCCCGAGAGAGACCTAAACTCTCTCCAGTCTCCCTCTGCCCGAGAGAGACGTCACCTCACTCCAGTCTCTCTCTGCCCGAGAGAGACCTAAACTCACTCCAGTCTCCCTTTGCCCGAGTCGAGAGAGACGTGAACTCACTCCAGTCTCCCGCTGCCCGAGTCGAGAGAGACGTAAACTCACTCCAGTCTCCCGCTGCCCGAGTCGAGAGACCTAAACTCACTCCAGTCTCCCTCTGTCCGAGTCGAGAGAGACCTAAACTCACTCCAGTCTCCCTCTGCCCGAGAGAGACCTAAACTCACTCCAGTCTCCCTCTGCCCGAGAGAGACCTAAACTCTCTCCAGTCTCCCTCTGCCCGAGAGAGACGTCACCTCACTCCAGTCTCTCTCTGCCCGAGAGAGACCTAAACTCACTCCAGTCTCCCTTTGCCCGAGTCGAGAGAGACGTGAACTCACTCCAGTCTCCCGCTGCCCGAGTCGAGAGAGACGTAAACTCACTCCAGTCTCCCGCTGCCCGAGTCGAGAGAGACGTAAACTCACTCCAGTCTCCCACTGTCCGTCGAGAGAGACCTGAACTCACTCCAGTCTCCCGCTGTCCGTCGAGAGAGACCTAAACTCACTCCAGTCTCCCTCTGCCCGAGTCGAGGGAGAAGTAAACTCACTCCAGTCTCCCGCTGCCCGAGTCGAGAGACCTAAACTCACTCCAGTCTCCCTCTGTCCGAGTCGAGAGAGACCTAAACTCACTCCAGTCTCCCTTTGCCCGAGTCGAGAGAGACGTAAACTCACTCCAGTCTCCCGCTGCCCGAGTCGAGAGAGACCTAAACTCACTCCAGTCTCCCTTTGCCCGAGTCGAGAGAGACGTAAACTCACTCCAGTCTCCCGCTGCCCGAGTCGAGAGAGACCTAAACTCACTCCAGTCTCTCTCTGCCCGAGTCGAGAGAGACCTAAACTCACTCCAGTCTCTCTCTGCCCGAGTCGAGAGAGACGTCACCTCACTCCAGTCTCTCTCTGTCCGAGTCGAGAGAGACGTAAACTCACTCCAGTCTCCCTCTGCCCGAGTCGAGAGAGACCTAAACTCACTCCAGTCTCTCTCTGCCCGAGTCGAGAGAGACGTCACCTCACTCCAGTCTCTCTCTGCCCGAGTCGAGAGAGACGTAAACTCACTCCAGTCTCCCACTGTCCGTCGAGAGAGACCTGAACTCACTCCAGTCTCCCGCTGTCCGTCGAGAGAGACCTAAACTCACTCCAGTCTCCCTCTGCCCGAGACGAGGGAGAAGTAAACTCACTCCAGTCTCCCGCTGCCCGAGTCGAGAGACCTAAACTCACTCCAGTCTCCCTCTGTCCGAGTCGAGAGAGATCTAAACTCACTCCAGTCTCCCTTTGCCCGAGTCGAGAGAGACGTAAACTCACTCCAGTCTCCCGCTGCCCGAGTCGAGAGAGACCTAAACTCACTCCAGTCTCCCTTTGCCCGAGTCGAGAGAGACGTAAACTCACTCCAGTCTCCCGCTGCCCGAGTCGAGAGAGACCTAAGCTCACTCCAGTCTCTCTCTGCCCGAGTCGAGAGAGACCTAAACTCACTCCAGTCTCTCTCTGCCCGAGTCGAGAGAGACGTCACCTCACTCCAGTCTCTATCTGTCCGAGTCGAGAGAGACGTAAACTCACTCCAGTCTCCCTCTGCCCGAGTCGAGAGAGACCTAAACTCACTCCAGTCTCTCTCTGCCCGAGTCGAGAGAGACGTCACCTCACTCCAGTCTCTCTCTGTCCGAGTCGAGAGAGACGTAAATTCACTCCAGTCTCCCTCTGCCCGAGTCGAGAGAGACGTCAACTCACTCCAGTCTCTTTCTGTCCGAGTCGAGAGAGACCTAAACTCACTCCAGTCTCCCGCTGCCCGAGTCGAGAGAGACCTAAACTCACTCCAGTCTCCCTCTGCCCGAGTCGAGAGAGACGTCAACTCACTCCAGTCTCTCTCTGCCCGTCGAGAGAGACCTAAACTCACTCCAGTCTCCCTCTGTCCGAGTCGAGAGAGACCTAAACTCACTCCAGTCTCCCTCTGCCCGAGTCGAGAGAGACCTAAACTCACTCCAGTCTCTCTCTGCCCGAGTCGAGAGAGACGTCACCTTACTCCAGTCTCTCTCTGTCCGAGTCGAGAGAGACGTAAACTCACTCCAGTCTCCCTCTGCCCGAGTCGAGAGAGACGTCAACTCACTCCAGTCTCTCTCTGCCCGAGTCGAGAGAGACCTAAACTCACTCCAGTCTCCCGCTGCCCGAGTCGAGAGAGACCTAAACTCACTCCAGTCTCCCTCTGCCCGAGTCGAGAGAGACCTAAACTCACTGCAGTCTCCCGCTGCCCGAGTCGAGAGATACCTAAACTCACTGCAGTCTCCCGCTGCCCGAGTCGAGAGAGACCTAAACTCACTCCAGTCTCCCGCTGCCCGAGTCGAGAGAGACCTAAACTCACTCCAGTCTCTCTCTGTCCGAGAGAGACCTAAACTCACTCCAGTCTCTCTGCCCGAGTCGAGAGAGACCTAAACTCACTCCAGTCTCCCGCTGCCCGAGTCGAGAGAGACGTCAACTCACTCCAGTCTCCCTCTGCCCGTGTCGAGAGAGACCTAAACTCATTCCAGTCTCCCTCTGCCCGAGTCGAGAGACCTAAACTCACTCGTCTCTCTCTGCCCGAGAGAGACCTAAACTCACTCCAGTCTCCCTCTGTCCGAGAGAGACCTAAACTCACTCCAGTCTCTCTCTGTCCGAGTCGAGAGAGACCTAAACTCACTCCAGTCTCCCTCTGTCCGAGTCGAGAGAGACCTAAACTCACTCCAGTCTCCCTCTGCCCGAGAGAGACCTAAACTCACTCCAGTCTCCCTCTGCCCGAGAGAGACCTAAACTCTCTCCAGTCTCCCTCTGCCCGAGAGAGACGTCACCTCACTCCAGTCTCTCTCTGCCCGAGAGAGACCTAAACTCACTCCAGTCTCCCTTTGCCCGAGTCGAGAGAGACGTGAACTCACTCCAGTCTCCCGCTGCCCGAGTCGAGAGAGACGTAAACTCACTCCAGTCTCCCGCTGCCCGAGTCGAGAGAGACGTAAACTCACTCCAGTCTCCCACTGTCCGTCGAGAGAGACCTGAACTCACTCCAGTCTCCCGCTGTCCGTCGAGAGAGACCTAAACTCACTCCAGTCTCCCTCTGCCCGAGTCGAGGGAGAAGTAAACTCACTCCAGTCTCCCGCTGCCCGAGTCGAGAGACCTAAACTCACTCCAGTCTCCCTCTGTCCGAGTCGAGAGAGACCTAAACTCACTCCAGTCTCCCTTTGCCCGAGTCGAGAGAGACGTAAACTCACTCCAGTCTCCCGCTGCCCGAGTCGAGAGATACCTAAACTCACTCCAGTCTCCCTTTGCCCGAGTCGAGAGAGACGTAAACTCACTCCAGTCTCCCGCTGCCCGAGTCGAGAGAGACCTAAACTCACTCCAGTCTCTCTCTGCCCGAGTCGAGAGAGACCTAAACTCACTCCAGTCTCTCTCTGCCCGAGTCGAGAGAGACGTCACCTCACTCCAGTCTCTCTCTGTCCGAGTCGAGAGAGACGTAAACTCACTCCAGTCTCCCTCTGCCCGAGTCGAGAGAGACCTAAACTCACTCCAGTCTCTCTCTGCCCGAGTCGAGAGAGACGTCACCTCACTCCAGTCTCTCTCTGTCCGAGTCGAGAGAGACGTAAATTCACTCCAGTCTCCCTCTGCCCGAGTCGAGAGAGACGTCAACTCACTCCAGTCTCTTTCTGTCCGAGTCGAGAGAGACCTAAACTCACTCCAGTCTCCCGCTGCCCGAGTCGAGAGAGACCTAAACTCACTCCAGTCTCCCTCTGCCCGAGTCGAGAGAGACGTCAACTCACTCCAGTCTCTCTCTGCCCGTCGAGAGAGACCTAAACTCACTCCAGTCTCCCTCTGTCCGAGTCGAGAGAGACCTAAACTCACTCCAGTCTCCCTCTGCCCGAGTCGAGAGAGACGTAAACTCACTCCAGTCTCCCTCTGCCCGAGTCGAGAGAGACGTCAACTCACTCCAGTCTCTCTCTGCCCGAGTCGAGAGAGACCTAAACTCACTCCAGTCTCCCGCTGCCCGAGTCGAGAGAGACCTAAACTCACTCCAGTCTCCCTCTGCCCGAGTCGAGAGAGACCTAAACTCACTGCAGTCTCCCGCTGCCCGAGTCGAGAGATACCTAAACTCACTGCAGTCTCCCGCTGCCCGAGTCGAGAGAGACCTAAACTCACTCCAGTCTCCCGCTGCCCGAGTCGAGAGAGACCTAAACTCACTCCAGTCTCTCTCTGTCCGAGAGAGACCTAAACTCACTCCAGTCTCTCTGCCCGAGTCGAGAGAGACCTAAACTCACTCCAGTCTCCCGCTGCCCGTCGAGAGAGACGTCAACTCACTCCAGTCTCCCTCTGCCCGTGTCGAGAGAGACCTAAACTCATTCCAGTCTCCCTCTGCCCGAGTCGAGAGACCTAAACTCACTCATCTCTCTCTGCCCGAGAGAGACCTAAACTCACTCCAGTCTCCCTCTGTCCGAGAGAGACCTAAACTCACTCCAGTCTCCCTCTGTCCGTCGAGAGAGACCTAAACTCACTCCAGTCTCTCTCTGTCCGAGTCGAGAGAGACGTAAACTCACTCCAGTCTCCCGCTGCCCGAGTCGAGAGAGACCTAAACTCACTCCAGTCTCCCTCTGTCCGAGTCGAGAGAAACATAAACTCACTCCAGTCTCCCTCTGTCCGAGTCGAGAGAGACGACAACTCACTCCAGTCTCTCTCTGCCCCAGTCGAGGGAGAGGTAAACTCACTCCAGTCTCCCGCTGTCCGAGTCGAGAGAGACCTAAACTCACTCCAGTCTCCCGCTGCCCGAGTCGAGAGAGACCTAAACACACTACAGTCTCCCTCTGCCCGAGAGAGACCTAAACTCACTCCAGTCTCCCTCTGTCCGAGTCGAGAGAGACCTAAACTCACTACAGTCTCCCTCTGCCCGAGAGAGACCTAAACTCACTCCAGTCTCCCTCTGCCCGAGTCGAGAGAGACCTAAACTCACTCCAGTCTCCCTCTGCCCGAGAGAGAGACCTAAACTCACTCAAGTCTCTCTCTGCCCGTCGAGAGAGACCTAAACTCACTCCAGTCTCCCGCTGCCCGAGTCGAGAGAGACCTAAACACACTGCAGTCTCCCTCTGCCCGAGAGAGACCTAAACTCACTCCAGTCTCCCTCTGTCCGAGTCGAGAGAGACCTAAACTCACTACAGTCTCCCTCTGCCCGAGAGAGACCTAAACTCACTCCAGTCTCCCGCTGCCCGAGTCGAGAGAGACCTAAACTCACTACATTCTCCCTCTGCCCGAGAGAGACCTAAACTCACTCCAGTCTCCCTTTGCCCGAGTCGAGAGAGACCTAAACTCACTCCAGTCTCTCTCTGCCCGAGTCGAGAGAGACCTAAACTCACTCCCGTCTCCCGCTGTCCGTCGAGAGAGACCTAAACTCACTCCAGTCTCCCGCTGCCCGAGTCGGGAGAGACCTAAACTCACTCCAGTCTCCCTCTGCCCGAGTCGAGAGAGACCTAAACTCACTCCAGTCTCCCTCTGCCCGAGTCGAGAGAGACCAAAACTCACTCCAGTCTCCGTCAGTCCGTCGAGAGAGACCTGAACTCACTCCAGTCTCCCGCTGTCCGTCGAGAGAGACCTAAACTCACTCCAGTCTCCCTCTGCCCGAGTCGAGGGAGAGGTAAACTCACTCCAGTCTCCCGCAGCCCGAGTCGAGAGACCTAAACTCACTCCAGTCTCTCTCTGTCCGAGTCGAGAGAGACCTAAACTCACTCCAGTCTCTCTCTGCCCGAGTCGAGAGAGACCTAAACTCACTCCAGTCTCCCTCTGTCCGAGTCGAGAGAGACCTAAACTCACTCCAGTCTCTCTCTGCCCGAGTCGAGAGAGACGTAAACTGACTCCAGTCTCCATCTGCCCGAGTCGAGAGAGACCGAAACTCACTCGTCTCTCTCTGCCCGAGTCGAGAGAGACGTAAACTCACTCCAGTCTCCCTCTGTCCGAGTCGAGAGAGACGTCACCTCACTCCAGTCTCCCGCTGCCCGAGTCGAGAGAGACGTAAACTCACTCCAGTCTCCCGCTGCCCGAGTCGAGAGAGACCTAAACTCACTCCAGTCTCCCTCTGTCCGAGTCGAGAGAGACGACAACTCACTCCAGTCTCTCTCTGCCCGAGTCGAGGGAGAGGTAAACTCACTCCAGTCTCCCGCTGCCCGAGTCGAGAGAGACCTAAACTCACTCCAGTCTCCCTCTGTCCGAGTAGAGAGAGACGAAAACTCACTCCAGTCTCCCTCTGTCCGAGTCGAGAGAGACGTAAACTCACTCCAGTCTCCCTCTGCCCGAGTCGAGAGAGACGTAAACTCACTCCAGTCTCCCTCTGTCCGAGTCGAGAGAGACGTCACCTCACTCCAGTCTCCCTCTGTCCGAGTCGAGAGAGACCTAAACTCACTCCAGTCTCCCTCTGCCCGAGTCGAGAGAGACCTAAACTCACTACAGTCTCCCTCTGCCCGAGAGAGACCTAAACTCACTCCAGTCTCCCGCTGCCCGAGTCGAGAGAGACCTAAACTCACTACAGTCTCCCTCTGCCCGAGAGAGACCTAAACTCACTCCAGTCTCCCTCTGTCCGTCGAGAGAGACCTGAACTCACTCCAGTCTCCCGCTGTCAGTCGAGAGAGACCTAAACTCACTCCAGTCTCCCTCTGCCCGAGTCGAGGGAGAGGTAAACTCACTCCAGTCTCCCGCAGCCCGAGTCGAGAGACCTAAACTCACTCCAGTCTCTCTCTGTCCGAGTCGAGAGAGACCTAAACTCACTCCAGTCTCCCTCTGCCCGAGTCGAGAGAGACCTAAACTCACTCCAGTCTCCCTCTGTCCGTCGAGAGAGACCTAAACTCACTCCAGTCTCTCTCTGCCCGAGTCGAGAGAGACGTAAACTCACTCCAGTCTCCCTCTGCCCGAGTCGAGAGAGACCTAAACTCACTCCAGTCTCTCTCTGCCCGAGTCGAGAGAGACGTAAACTCACTCCAGTCTCCCTCTGTCCGAGTCGAGAGAGACGTCACCTCACTCAAGTCTCCCGCGGCCCGAGTCGAGAGAGATGTAAACTCACTCCAGTCTCCCGCTGCCCGAGTCGAGAGAGAAGTAAACTCACTCCAGTCTCCCGCTGCCCGAGTCGAGAGAGACGTAAACTCACTCCAGTCTCCCGCTGCCCGAGTCGAGAGAGACCTAAACTCACTCCAGTCTCCCTGTGCCCGAGCCGAGAGAGACGTAAACTCACTCCAGTCTCCCTCTGTCCGTCGAGAGAGTGCTAAACTCACTCCAGTCTCCCTCTGCCCGAGTCGAGAGAGACCTAAACTCACTCCAGTCTCCCTCTGTCCGTCGAGAGAGACCTGAACTCACTCCAGTCTCCCGCTGTCCGTCGAGAGAGACCTAAACTCACTCCAGTCTCCCTCTGCCCGAGTCGAGGGAGACCTAAACTCACTCCAGTCTCTCTCTGTCCGAGTCGAGAGAGACCTAAACTCACTCCAGTCTCCCTCTGTCCGAGTCGAGAGAGACCTAAACTCACTCCAGTCTTTCTCTGTCCGAGTCGAGAGAGACCTAAACTCACTCCAGTCTCTCTCTGTCCGAGTCGAGAGAGACCTAAACTCACTCCAGTCTCTCTCTGCCCGAGTCGAGGGAGAGGTAAACTCACTCCAGTCTCCCGCTGCCCGAGTCGAGAGAGACCTAAACTCACTCCAGTCTCCCTCTGTCCGAGTAGAGAGAGACGAAAACTCACTCCAGTCTCCCTCTGTCCGAGTCGAGAGAGACGTAAACTCACTCCAGTCTCGCTCTGTCCGAGTCGAGAGAGACGTCACCTCACTCCAGTCTCCCTCTGTCCGAGTCGAGAGAGACCTAAACTCTCTCCAGTCTCCCTTTGCCCGAGTCGAGAGAGACGTGAACTCACTCCAGTCTCTCTCTGCCCGAGAGAGAGTCGTAAACTCACTCCAGTCTCTCTCTGTCCGAGTCGAGAGAGACCTAAACTCACTCCAGTCTCCCGCTGCCCGAGTCGAGAGAGACCTAAACACACTACAGTCTCCCTCTGCCCGAGAGAGACCTAAACTCACTCCAGTCTCCCTCTGTCCGAGTCGAGAGAGACCTAAACTCACTACAGTCTCCCTCTGCCCGAGAGAGACCTAAACTCACTCCAGTCTCCCTCTGCCCGAGTCGAGAGAGACCTAAACTCACTCCAGCCTCCCTCTGCCCGAGTCGAGAGAAACCTAAACTGACTCCAGTCTCCCTCTGCCCGAGAGAGACCTAAACTCACTCAAGTCTTTCTCTGTCCGAGTCGAGAGAGACGTCAACTCACTCCAGTCTCCCTCTGTCCGAGTCGAGAGAGACCTAAACTCACTCCAGTCTCCCTCTGTCCGATTAGAGAGACCTAAACTCACTGCAGTCTCCCTCTGCCCGAGTCGAGAGACCTAAACTCACTCCAGTCTCCCTCTGTCCGAGTCGAGAGACCTAAACTCACTCCAGTCTCCCTCTGTCCGAGTCGAGAGACGTAAACTCACTCCAGTCTCCCTCTGTCCGAGTCGAGAGACGTAAACTCACTCCAGTCTCCCTCTGCCCGAGTCGAGAGAGACCTAAACTCACTCCAGTCTCCCTCTGCCTGAGAGAGACCTAAACTCACTCAAGTCTCCCTCTGTCCGAGTCGAGAGAGACGTCAACTCACTCCAGTCTCCCTCTGTCCGAGTCGAGGGAGACCTAAACTCACTCCAGTCTCCCTCTGTCCGAGTCGAGAGAGACCTAAACTCACTCCAGTCTCCCTCTGTCCGTCGAGAGAGACCTGAACTCACTCCAGTCTCCCGCTGTCCGTCGAGAGAGACCTAAACTCACTCCAGTCTCCCGCTGCCCGAGTCGAGAGACCTAAACTCACTCCAGTCTCCCTCTGTCCGAGTCGAGAGAGACCTAAACTCACTCCAGTCTCCCTCTGCCCGAGTCGAGGGAGAGGTAAACTCACTCCAGTCTCCCGCTGCCCGAGTCGAGAGAGACCTAAACTCACTCCAGTCTCTCTCTGTCCGAGTTGAGAGAGACCTAAACTCACTCCAGTCTCCCGCTGCCCGAGTCGAGAGAGACTTAAACTCACTCCAGTCTCCCGCTGCCCGAGTCGAGAGAGACGTAAACTCACTCCAGTCTCCCGCTGCCCGAGTCGAGAGAGACGTAAACTCACTCCAGTCTCTCTCTGCCCGAGTCGAGAGAGACGTAAACTCACTCCAGTCTCCCTCTGCCCGAGTCGAGAGAGACCTAAACTCACTCCAGTCTCCGTCTGCCCGAGTCGAGGGAGACCTAAACTCACTCCAGTCTCCCTCTGTCCGAGTCGAGAGAGACCTAAACTCACTCCAGTCTCCCTCTGTCCGAGTCGAGGGAGACCTAAACTCACTCCAGTCTCCCTCTGCCCGAGTCGAGGGAGACCTAAACTCACTCCAGTCTCCCTCTGTCCGAGTCGAGAGAGACCTAAACTCACTCCAGTCTCCCTCTGTCCGAGTCGAGAGAGACGTCAACTCACTCCAGTCTCTCTCTGCCCGAGTCGAGAGAGACCTAAACTCACTCCTGTCTCCCTCTGCCCGAGTCGAGAGAGACGTCAACTCACTCCAGTCTTCCTCTGCCCGAGTCGAGAGAGACGTAAACTCACTCCAGTCTCCCTCTGTCCGAGTCGAGAGAGACGTCAACTCACTCCAGTCTTCCTCTGCCCGAGTCGAGAGAGACGTAAACTCACTCCAGTCTCCCTCTGTCCGAGTCGAGAGAGACGTCAACTCACTCCAGTCTTCCTCTGACCGAGTCGAGAGAGACCTAAACTCACTCCAGTCTCCCGCTGCCCGAGTCGAGAGAGACCTAAACTCACTCCAGTCTCCCTCTGCCCGAGAGAGACCTAAACTCACTCCAGTCTCCCTCTGCCCGAGCCGAGAGAGACGTAAACTCACTCCAGTCTCCCTCTGTCCGAGCCGAGAGAGACGTAAACTCACTCCAGTCTCCCTCTGTCCGAGCCGAGAGAGACGTCAACTCACTCCAGCCTCCCTCTGCCCGAGTCGAGAGAAACCTAAACTGACTCCAGTCTCCCTCTGCCCGAGAGAGACCTAAACTCACTCAAGTCTTTCTCTGTCCGAGTCGTGAGAGACGTCAACTCACTCCAGTCTCCCTCTGTCCGAGTCGAGAGAGACCTAAACTCACTCCAGTCTCCCTCTGTCCGATTCGAGAGACCTAAACTCACTGCAGTCTCCCTCTGCCCGAGTCGAGAGACCTAAACTCACTCCAGTCTCCCTCTGTCCGAGTCGAGAGACCTAAACTCACTCCAGTCTCCCTCTGTCCGAGTCGAGAGACGTAAACTCACTCCAGTCTCCCTCTGTCCGAGTCGAGAGACGTAAACTCACTCCAGTCTCCCTCTGCCCGAGTCGAGAGAGACCTAAACTCACTCCAGTCTCCCTCTGCCCGAGAGAGACCTAAACTCACTCAAGTCTCCCTCTGTCCGAGTCGAGAGAGACGTCAACTCACTCCAGTCTCCCTCTGTCCGAGTCGAGAGAGACCTAAACTCACTCCAGTCTCCGTCTGTCCGATTCGAGAGACCTAAACTCACTGCAGTCTCCCTCTGCCCGAGTCGAGAGACCTAAACTCACTCCAGTCTCCCTCTGTCCGAGTCGAGAGACCTAAACTCACTCCAGTCTCCCTCTGCCCGAGTCGAGAGACGTAAACTCACTCCAGTCTCCCTCTGCCCGAGTCGAGAGAGACGTAAACTCACTCCAGTCTCTCTCTGCCCGAGTCGAGAGAGACCTAAACTCACTCCAGTCTCCCTCTGTCCGAGTCGAGAGACGTAAACTCACTCCAGTCTCCCTCTGCCCGAGTCGAGAGAGACCTAAACTCACTCCAGTCTCCCGCTGCCCGAGTCGAGAGAGACCTAAACTCACTCCAGTCTCCCGCTGCCCGAGTCGAGAGAGACCTAAACTCACTCAAGTCTCTCTCTGTCCGTCGAGAGAGACCTAAACTCACTCCAGTCTCCCGCTGCCCGAGTCGAGAGAGACCTAAACACACTACAGTCTCCCTCTGCCCGAGAGAGACCTAAACTCACTCCAGTCTCCCTCTGTCCGAGTCGAGAGAGACCTAAACTCACTACAGTCTCCCTCTGCCCGAGAGAGACCTAAACTCACTCCAGTCTCCCGCTGCCCGAGTCGAGAGAGACCTAAACTCACTACAGTCTCCCTCTGCCCGAGAGAGACCTAAACTCACTCCAGTCTCCCTTTGCCCGAGTCGAGAGAGACCTAAACTCACTCCAGTCTCTCTCTGCCCGAGTCGAGAGAGACCTAAACTCACTCCAGTCTCCCGCTGTCCGTCGAGAGAGACCTAAACTCACTCCAGTCTCCCGCTGCCCGAGTCGGGAGAGACCTAAACTCACTCCAGTCTCCCTCTGCCCGAGTCGAGAGAGACCTAAACTCACTCCAGTCTCCCTCTGCCCGAGTCGAGAGAGACCTAAACTCACTCCAGTCTCCCTCTGTCCGTCGAGAGAGACCTGAACTCACTCCAGTCTCCCGCTGTCCGCCGAGAGAGACCTAAACTCACTCCAGTCTCCCTCTGCCCGAGTCGAGGGAGAGGTAAACTCACTCCAGTCTCCCGCAGCCCGAGTCGAGAGACCTAAACTCACTCCAGTCTCTCTCTGTCCGAGTCGAGAGAGACCTAAACTCACTCCAGTCTCTCTCTGCCCGAGTCGAGAGAGACCTAAACTCACTCCAGTCTCCCTCTGTCCGAGTCGAGAGAGACCTAAACTCACTCCAGTCTCTCTCTGCCCGAGTCGAGAGAGACGTAAACTCACTCCAGTCTCCCTCTGCCCGAGTCGAGAGAGACCTAAACTCACTCCAGTCTCTCTCTGCCCGAGTCGAGAGAGACGTAAACTCACTCCAGTCTCCCTCTGTCCGAGTCGAGAGAGACGTAAACTCACTCCAGTCTCCCGCTGCCCGAGTCGAGAGAGACGTAAACTCACTCCAGTCTCCCGCTGCCCGAGTCGAGAGAGACGTAAACTCACTCCAGTCTCCCGCTGTCCGAGTCGAGAGAGACCTAAACTCACTCCAGTCTCCCTCTGCCGGAGTCGAGAGAGACCTGAACTCACTCCAGTCTCCCGCTGTCCGTCGAGAGAGACCTAAACTCACTCCAGTCTCCCTCTGCCCGAGTCGAGGGAGACCTAAACTCACTCCAGTCTCCCTCTGTCCGTCGAGAGAGACCTAAACTCACTCCAGTCTCCCTCTGTCCGTCGAGAGAGACCTGAACTCACTCCAGTCTCCCGCTGTCCGTCGAGAGAGACCTAAACTCACTCCAGTCTCCCGCTGCCCGAGTCGAGAGACCTAAACTCACTCCAGTCTCCCTCTGTCCGAGTCGAGATAGACCTAAACTCACTCCAGTCTCCCTCTGCCCGAGTCGAGGGAGAGGTAAACTCACTCCAGTCTCCCGCTGCCCGAGTCGAGAGAGACCTAAACTCACTCCAGTCTCTCTCTGTCCGAGTCGAGAGAGACGTAAACTCACTCCAGTCTCCCGCTGCCCGAGTCGAGAGAGACTTAAACTCACTCCAGTCTCTCTCTGTCCGTCGAGAGAGACGTAAACTCACTCCAGTCTCCCGCTGCCCGAGTCGAGAGAGACGTAAACTCACTCCAGTCTCTCTCTGCCCGAGTCGAGAGAGACGTAAACTCACTCCAGTCTCCCTCTGCCCGAGTCGAGGGAGACCTAAACTCACTCCAGTCTCCCTCTGCCCGAGTCGAGGGAGACCTAAACTCACTCCAGTCTCCCTCTGTCCGAGTCTAGAGAGACCTAAACTCACTCCAGTCTCCCTCTGTCCGAGTCGAGAGAGACTTCAACTCACTCCAGTCTCTCTCTGCCCGAGTCGAGAGAGACGTCAACTCACTCCAGTCTCTCTCTGCCCGAGTCGAGAGAGACGTAAACTCACTCTAGTCTCCCTCTGTCCGTCGAGAGAGACCTAAACTCACTCCAGTCTCTCTCTGACCGAGTCGAGAGAGACCTAAACTCACTCCAGTCTCCCTCTGTCCGAGTCGAGAGAGACGTAAACTCACTCCAGTCTCCCGCTGCCCGAGTCGAGAGAGACGTAAACTCACTCCAGTCTCCCGCTGCCCGAGTCGAGAGAGACGTAAACTCACTCCAGTCTCCCGCTGTCCGAGTCGAGAGAGACCTAAACTCACTCCAGTCTCCCTCTGCCCGAGTCGAGAGAGACCTGAACTCACTCCAGTCTCCCGCTGTCCGTCGAGAGAGACCTAAACTCACTCCAGTCTCCCTCTGCACGAGTCGAGGGAGACCTAAACTCACTCCAGTCTCCCTCTGTCCGTCGAGAGAGACCTAAACTCACTCCAGTCTCCCTCTGTCCGTCGAGAGAGACCTGAACTCACTCCAGTCTCCCGCTGTCCGTCGAGAGAGACCTAAACTCACTCCAGTCTCCCGCTGCCCGAGTCGAGAGACCTAAACTCACTCCAGTCTCCCTCTGTCCGAGTCGAGATAGACCTAAACTCACTCCAGTCTCCCTCTGCCCGAGTCGAGGGAGAGGTAAACTCACTCCAGTCTCCCGCTGCCCGAGTCGAGAGAGACCTAAACTCACTCCAGTCTCTCTCTGTCCGAGTCGAGAGAGACGTAAACTCACTCCAGTCTCCCGCTGCCCGAGTCGAGAGAGACTTAAACTCACTCCAGTCTCTCTCTGTCCGTCGAGAGAGACGTAAACTCACTCCAGTCTCCCGCTGCCCGAGTCGAGAGAGACGTAAACTCACTCCAGTCTCTCTCTGCCCGAGTCGAGAGAGAAGTAAACTCACTCCAGTCTCCCTCTGCCCGAGTCGAGGGAGACCTAAACTCACTCCAGTCTCCCTCTGCCCGAGTCGAGGGAGACCTAAACTCACTCCAGTCTCCCTCTGTCCGAGTCGAGAGAGACCTAAACTCACTCCAGTCTCCCTCTGTCCGAGTCGAGAGAGACGTCAACTCACTCCAGTCTCTCTCTGCCCGAGTCGAGAGAGACGTAAACTCACTCCAGTCTCCCTCTGCCCGAGTCGAGGGAGACCTAAACTCACTCCAGTCTCCCTCTGCCCGAGTCGAGGGAGACCTAAACTCACTCCAGTCTCCCTCTGTCCGAGTCGAGAGAGACCTAAACTCACTCCAGTCTCCCTCTGTCCGAGTCGAGAGAGACGTCAACTCACTCCAGTCTCTCTCTGCCCGAGTCGAGAGAGACGTAAACTCACTCTAGTCTCCCTCTGTCCGTCGAGAGAGACCTAAACTCACTCCAGTCTCTCTCTGACCGAGTCGAGAGAGACCTAAACTCACTCCAGTCTCCCTCTGTCCGAGTCGAGAGAGACGTAAACTCACTCCAGTCTCCCGCTGCCCGAGTCGAGAGAGACGTAAACTCACTCCAGTCTCCCGCTGCCCGAGTCGAGAGAGACGTAAACTCACTCCAGTCTCCCGCTGT
Source organism: Hypanus sabinus (assembly GCF_030144855.1). Lineage (NCBI taxonomy): Eukaryota > Metazoa > Chordata > Chondrichthyes > Myliobatiformes > Dasyatidae > Hypanus > Hypanus sabinus. The sequence continues at coordinate 61,698,487 of NC_082728.1, read as the reverse complement.
CCGTCGAGAGAGACCTAAACTCACTCCAGTCTCCCTCTGCCCGAGTCGAGGGAGACCTAAACTCACTCCAGTCTCCCGCTGTCCGTCGAGAGAGACCTAAACTCACTCCAGTCTCCCTCTGCCCGAGTCGAGGGAGACCTAAACTCACTCCAGTCTCCCTCTGTCCGTCGAGAGAGACCTAAACTCACTCCAGTCTCCCTCTGTCCGTCGAGAGAGACCTGAACTCACTCCAGTCTCCCGCTGTCCGTCGAGAGAGACCTAAACTCACTCCAGTCTCCCGCTGCCCGAGTCGAGAGACCTAAACTCACTCCAGTCTCCCTCTGTCCGAGTCGAGATAGACCTAAACTCACTCCAGTCTCCCTCTGCCCGAGTCGAGGGAGAGGTAAACTCACTCCAGTCTCCCGCTGCCCGAGTCGAGAGAGACCTAAACTCACTCCAGTCTCTCTCTGTCCGAGTCGAGAGAGACGTAAACTCACTCCAGTCTCCCGCTGCCCGAGTCGAGAGAGACTTAAACTCACTCCAGTCTCTCTCTGTCCGTCGAGAGAGACGTAAACTCACTCCAGTCTCCCGCTGCCCGAGTCGAGAGAGACGTAAACTCACTCCAGTCTCTCTCTGCCCGAGTCGAGAGAGACGTAAACTCACTCCAGTCTCCCTCTGCCCGAGTCGAGGGAGACCTAAACTCACTCCAGTCTCCCTCTGCCCGAGTCGAGGGAGACCTAAACTCACTCCAGTCTCCCTCTGTCCGAGTCGAGAGAGACCTAAACTCACTCCAGTCTCCCTCTGTCCGAGTCGAGAGAGACGTCAACTCACTCCAGTCTCTCTCTGCCCGAGTCGAGAGAGACGTCAACTCACTCCAGTCTCTCTCTGCCCGAGTCGAGAGAGACGTAAACTCACTCTAGTCTCCCTCTGTCCGTCGAGAGAGACCTAAACTCACTCCAGTCTCTCTCTGACCGAGTCGAGAGAGACCTAAACTCACTCCAGTCTCCCGCTGCCCGAGTCGAGAGAGACCTAAACTCACTCCAGTCTCCCTCTGCCCGAGAGAGACGTAAACTCACTCCAGTCTCCCTCTGTCCGAGCCGAGAGAGACGTCAACTCACTCCAGCCTCCCTCTGCCCGAGTCGAGAGAAACCTAAACTGACTCCAGTCTCCCTCTGCCCGAGAGAGACCTAAACTCACTCAAGTCTCCCTCTGTCCGAGTCGAGAGAGACGTCAACTCACTCCAGTCTCCCTCTGTCCGAGTCGAGAGAGACCTAAACTCACTCCAGTCTCCCGCTGCCCGAGTCGAGAGACCTAAACTCACTCCAGTCTCCCTCTGTCCGAGTCGAGATAGACCTAAACTCACTCCAGTCTCCCTCTGCCCGAGTCGAGGGAGAGGTAAACTCACTCCAGTCTCCCGCTGCCCGAGTCGAGAGAGACCTAAACTCACTCCAGTCTCTCTCTGTCCGAGTCGAGAGAGACGTAAACTCACTCCAGTCTCCCGCTGCCCGAGTCGAGAGAGACTTAAACTCACTCCAGTCTCTCTCTGTCCGTCGAGAGAGACGTAAACTCACTCCAGTCTCCCGCTGCCCGAGTCGAGAGAGACGTAAACTCACTCCAGTCTCTCTCTGCCCGAGTCGAGAGAGAAGTAAACTCACTCCAGTCTCCCTCTGCCCGAGTCGAGGGAGACCTAAACTCACTCCAGTCTCCCTCTGCCCGAGTCGAGGGAGACCTAAACTCACTCCAGTCTCCCTCTGTCCGAGTCGAGAGAGACCTAAACTCACTCCAGTCTCCCTCTGTCCGAGTCGAGAGAGACGTCAACTCACTCCAGTCTCTCTCTGCCCGAGTCGAGAGAGACGTAAACTCACTCCAGTCTCCCTCTGCCCGAGTCGAGGGAGACCTAAACTCACTCCAGTCTCCCTCTGCCCGAGTCGAGGGAGACCTAAACTCACTCCAGTCTCCCTCTGTCCGAGTCGAGAGAGACCTAAACTCACTCCAGTCTCCCTCTGTCCGAGTCGAGAGAGACGTCAACTCACTCCAGTCTCTCTCTGCCCGAGTCGAGAGAGACGTAAACTCACTCTAGTCTCCCTCTGTCCGTCGAGAGAGACCTAAACTCACTCCAGTCTCTCTCTGACCGAGTCGAGAGAGACCTAAACTCACTCCAGTCTCCCTCTGTCCGAGTCGAGAGAGACGTAAACTCACTCCAGTCTCCCGCTTCCCGAGTCGAGAGAGACGTAAACTCACTCCAGTCTCCCGCTGCCCGAGTCGAGAGAGACGTAAACTCACTCCAGTCTCCCGCTGTCCGAGTCGAGAGAGACCTGAACTCACTCCAGTCTCCCGCTGTCCGTCGAGAGAGACCTAAACTCACTCCAGTATCCCTCTGCCCGAGTCGAGGGAGACCTAAACTCACTCCAGTCTCCCTCTGTCCGTCGAGAGAGACCTAAACTCACTCCAGTCTCCCTCTGTCCGTCGAGAGAGACCTGAACTCACTCCAGTCTCCCGCTGTCCGTCGAGAGAGACCTAAACTCACTCCAGTCTCCCGCTGCCCGAGTCGAGAGACCTAAACTCACTCCAGTCTCCCTCTGTCCGAGTCGAGATAGACCTAAACTCACTCCAGTCTCCCTCTGCCCGAGTCGAGGGAGAGGTAAACTCACTCCAGTCTCCCGCTGCCCGAGTCGAGAGAGACCTAAACTCACTCCAGTCTCTCTCTGTCCGAGTCGAGAGAGACGTAAACTCACTCCAGTCTCCCGCTGCCCGAGTCGAGAGAGACTTAAACTCACTCCAGTCTCTCTCTGTCCGTCGAGAGAGACGTAAACTCACTCCAGTCTCCCGCTGCCCGAGTCGAGAGAGACGTAAACTCACTCCAGTCTCTCTCTGCCCGAGTCGAGAGAGACGTAAACTCACTCCAGTCTCCCTCTGCCCGAGTCGAGGGAGACCTAAACTCACTCCAGTCTCCCTCTGCCCGAGTCGAGGGAGACCTAAACTCACTCCAGTCTCCCTCTGTCCGAGTCGAGAGAGACCTAAACTCACTCCAGTCTCCCTCTGTCCGAGTCGAGAGAGACGTCAACTCACTCCAGTCTCTCTCTGCCCGAGTCGAGAGAGACGTCAACTCACTCCAGTCTCTCTCTGCCCGAGTCGAGAGAGACGTAAACTCACTCTAGTCTCCCTCTGTCCGTCGAGAGAGACCTAAACTCACTCCAGTCTCTCTCTGACCGAGTCGAGAGAGACCTAAACTCACTCCAGTCTCCCGCTGCCCGAGTCGAGAGAGACCTAAACTCACTCCAGTCTCCCTCTGCCCGAGAGAGACGTAAACTCACTCCAGTCTCCCTCTGTCCGAGCCGAGAGAGACGTCAACTCACTCCAGCCTCCCTCTGCCCGAGTCGAGAGAAACCTAAACTGACTCCAGTCTCCCTCTGCCCGAGAGAGACCTAAACTCACTCAAGTCTCCCTCTGTCCGAGTCGAGAGAGACGTCAACTCACTCCAGTCTCCCTCTGTCCGAGTCGAGAGAGACCTAAACTCACTCCAGTCTCCCTCTGTCCGATTCGAGAGACCTAAACTCACTGCAGTCTCCCTCTGCCCGAGTCGAGAGACCTAATCTCACTCCAGTCTCCCTCTGTCCGAGTCGAGAGACGTAAACTCACTCCAGTCTCCCTCTGTCCGAGTCGAGAGACGTAAACTCACTCCAGTCTCCCTCTGCCCGAGTCGAGAGAGACCTAAACTCACTGCAGTCTCCCTCTGCCCGAGTCGAGAGACCTAAACTCACTCCAGTCTCCCTCTGTCCGAGTCGAGAGACCTAAACTCACTCCAGTCTCCCTCTGTCCGAGTCGAGAGACGTAAACTCACTCCAGTCTCCCTCTGTCCGTGTCGAGAGACGTAAACTCACTCCAGTCTCCCTCTGTCCGAGTCGAGATAGACCTAAACTCACTCCAGTCTCCCTCTGCCCGAGTCGAGGGAGAGGTAAACTCACTCCAGTCTCCCGCTGCCCGAGTCGAGAGAGACCTAAACTCACTCCAGTCTCTCTCTGTCCGAGTCGAGAGAGACGTAAACTCACTCCAGTCTCCCGCTGCCCGAGTCGAGAGAGACTTAAACTCACTCCAGTCTCTCTCTGTCCGTCGAGAGAGACGTAAACTCACTCCAGTCTCCCGCTGCCCGAGTCGAGAGAGACGTAAACTCACTCCAGTCTCTCTCTGCCCGAGTCGAGAGAGACGTAAACTCACTCCAGTCTCCCTCTGCCCGAGTCGAGGGAGACCTAAACTCACTCCAGTCTCCCTCTGCCCGAGTCGAGGGAGACCTAAACTCACTCCAGTCTCCCTCTGTCCGAGTCGAGAGAGACCTAAACTCACTCCAGTCTCCCTCTGTCCGAGTCGAGAGAGACGTCAACTCACTCCAGTCTCTCTCTGCCCGAGTCGAGAGAGACGTCAACTCACTCCAGTCTCTCTCTGCCCGAGTCGAGAGAGACGTAAACTCACTCTAGTCTCCCTCTGTCCGTCGAGAGAAACCTAAACTCACTCCAGTCTCTCTCTGACCGAGTCGAGAGAGACCTAAACTCACTCCAGTCTCCCTCTGTCCGAGTCGAGAGAGACGTAAACTCACTCCAGTCTCCCGCTGCCCGAGTCGAGAGAGACGTAAACTCACTCCAGTCTCCCGCTGCCCGAGTCGAGAGAGACGTAAACTCACTCCAGTCTCCCGCTGTCCGAGTCGAGAGAGACCTAAACTCACTCCAGTCTCCCTCTGCCCGAGTCGAGAGAGACCTGAACTCACTCCAGTCTCCCGCTGTCCGTCGAGAGAGACCTAAACTCACTCCAGTCTCCCTCTGCCCGAGTCGAGGGAGACCTAAACTCACTCCAGTCTCCCTCTGTCCGTCGAGAGAGACCTAAACTCACTCCAGTCTCCCTCTGTCCGTCGAGAGAGACCTGAACTCACTCCAGTCTCCCGCTGTCCGTCGAGAGAGACCTAAACTCACTCCAGTCTCCCGCTGCCCGAGTCGAGAGACCTAAACTCACTCCAGTCTCCCTCTGTCCGAGTCGAGATAGACCTAAACTCACTCCAGTCTCCCTCTGCCCGAGTCGAGGGAGAGGTAAACTCACTCCAGTCTCCCGCTGCCCGAGTCGAGAGAGACCTAAACTCACTCCAGTCTCTCTCTGTCCGAGTCGAGAGAGACCTAAACTCACTCCAGTCTCTCTCTGTCCGTCGAGAGAGACGTAAACTCACTCCAGTCTCCCGCTGCCCGAGTCGAGAGAGACGTAAACTCACTCCAGTCTCTCTCTGCCCGAGTCGAGAGAGAAGTAAACTCACTCCAGTCTCCCTCTGCCCGAGTCGAGGGAGACCTAAACTCACTCCAGTCTCCCTCTGCCCGAGTCGAGGGAGACCTAAACTCACTCCAGTCTCCCTCTGTCCGAGTCGAGAGAGACCTAAACTCACTCCAGTCTCCCTCTGTCCGAGTCGAGAGAGACGTCAACTCACTCCAGTCTCTCTCTGCCCGAGTCGAGAGAGACGTAAACTCACTCCAGTCTCCCTCTGCCCGAGTCGAGGGAGACCTAAACTCACTCCAGTCTCCCTCTGCCCGAGTCGAGGGAGACCTAAACTCACTCCAGTCTCCCTCTGTCCGAGTCGAGAGAGACCTAAACTCACTCCAGTCTCCCTCTGTCCGAGTCGAGAGAGACGTCAACTCACTCCAGTCTCTCTCTGCCCGAGTCGAGAGAGACGTAAACTCACTCTAGTCTCCCTCTGTCCGTCGAGAGAGACCTAAACTCACTCCAGTCTCTCTCTGACCGAGTCGAGAGAGACCTAAACTCACTCCAGTCTCCCTCTGTCCGAGTCGAGAGAGACGTAAACTCACTCCAGTCTCCCGCTGCCCGAGTCGAGAGAGACGTAAACTCACTCCAGTCTCCCGCTGTCCGAGTCGAGAGAGACCTAAACTCACTCCAGTCTCCCTCTGCCCGAGTCGAGAGAGACCTGAACTCACTCCAGTCTCCCGCTGTCCGTCGAGAGAGACCTAAACTCACTCCAGTCTCCCTCTGCCCGAGTCGAGGGAGACCTAAACTCACTCCAGTCTCCCTCTGTCCGTCGAGAGAGACCTAAACTCACTCCAGTCTCCCTCTGTCCGTCGAGAGAGACCTGAACTCACTCCAGTCTCCCGCTGTCCGTCGAGAGAGACCTAAACTCACTCCAGTCTCCCGCTGCCCGAGTCGAGAGACCTAAACTCACTCCAGTCTCCCTCTGTCCGAGTCGAGATAGACCTAAACTCACTCCAGTCTCCCTCTGCCCGAGTCGAGGGAGAGGTAAACTCACTCCAGTCTCCCGCTGCCCGAGTCGAGAGAGACCTAAACTCACTCCAGTCTCTCTCTGTCCGAGTCGAGAGAGACGTAAACTCACTCCAGTCTCCCGCTGCCCGAGTCGAGAGAGACTTAAACTCACTCCAGTCTCTCTCTGTCCGTCGAGAGAGACGTAAACTCACTCCAGTCTCCCGCTGCCCGAGTCGAGAGAGACGTAAACTCACTCCAGTCTCTCTCTGCCCGAGTCGAGAGAGACGTAAACTCACTCCAGTCTCCCTCTGCCCGAGTCGAGGGAGACCTAAACTCACTCCAGTCTCCCTCTGCCCGAGTCGAGGGAGACCTAAACTCACTCCAGTCTCCCTCTGTCCGAGTCGAGAGAGACCTAAACTCACTCCAGTCTCCCTCTGTCCGAGTCGAGAGAGACGTCAACTCACTCCAGTCTCTCTCTGCCCGAGTCGAGAGAGACGTCAACTCACTCCAGTCTCTCTCTGCCCGAGTCGAGAGAGACGTAAACTCACTCTAGTCTCCCTCTGTCCGTCGAGAGAGACCTAAACTCACTCCAGTCTCTCTCTGACCGAGTCGAGAGAGACCTAAACTCACTCCAGTCTCCCGCTGCCCGAGTAGAGAGAGACCTAAACTCACTCCAGTCTCCCTCTGCCCGAGAGAGACGTAAACTCACTCCAGTCTCCCTCTGTCCGAGCCGAGAGAGACGTCAACTCACTCCAGCCTCCCTCTGCCCGAGTCGAGAGAGACCTAAACTCACTCCAGTCTCCGTCTGTCCGATTCGAGAGACCTAAACTCACTGCAGTCTCCCTCTGTCCGAGTCCAGAGACCTAAACTCACTCCAGTCTCCCTCTGTCCGAGTCGAGAGACGTAAACTCACTCCAGTCTCCCTCTGTCCGAGTCGAGAGACGTAAACTCACTCCAGTCTCCCTCTGCCCGAGTCGAGAGAGACCTAAACTCACTCCAGTCTCCCGCTGCCCGAGTCGAGAGAGACCTAAACTCACTCCAGTCTCCCTCTGCCGAGTCGAGAGAGACCTAAACTAACTCCAGTCTCTCTCTGCCCGAGTCGAGAGAGACCTAAACTCACTCCAGTCTCCCTCTGTCCGTCGAGAGAGACCTGAACTCACTCCAGTCTCCCGCTGTCCGTCGAGAGAGACCTAAACTCACTCCAGTCTCCCGCTGCCCGAGTCGAGAGACCTAAACTCACTCCAGTCTCCCTCTGTCCGAGTCGAGAGAGACCTAAACTCACTCCAGTCTCCCTCTGCCCGAGTCGAGGGAGAGGTAAACTCACTCCAGTCTCCCGCTGCCCGAGTCGAGAGAGACCTAAACTCACTCCAGTCTCTCTCTGTCCGAGTTGAGAGAGACGTAAACTCACTCCAGTCTCCCGCTGCCCGAGTCGAGAGAGACTTAAACTCACTCCAGTCTCTCTCTGCCCGAGTCGAGAGAGACGTAAACTCACTCCAGTCTCCCGCTGCCCGAGTCGAGAGAGACGTAAACTCACTCCAGTCTCTCTCTGCCCGAGTCGAGAGAGACGTAAACTCACTCCAGTCTCCCTCTGCCCGAGTCGAGGGAGACCTAAACTCACTCCAGTCTCCCTCTGTCCGAGTCGAGAGAGACCTAAACTCACTCCAGTCTCCCTCTGTCCGAGTCGAGAGAGACGTCAACTCACTCCAGTCTCTCTCTGCCCGAGTCGAGAGAGACCTAAACTCACTCCTGTCTCCCTCTGCCCGAGTCGAGAGAGACGTCAACTCACTCCAGTCTTCCTCTGCCCGAGTCGAGAGAGACGTAAACTCACTCTAGTCTCCCTCTGTCCGTCGAGAGATACCTAAACTCACTCCAGTCTCTCTCTGACCGAGTCGAGAGAGACCTAAACTCACTCCAGTCTCCCGCTGCCCGAGTCGAGAGAGACCTAAACTCACTCCAGTCTCCCTCTGCCCGAGAGAGACGTAAACTCACTCCAGTCTCCCTCTGTCCGAGCCGAGAGAGACGTCAACTCACTCCAGCCTCCCTCTGCCCGAGTCGAGAGAAACCTAAACTGACTCCAGTCTCCCTCTGCCCGAGAGAGACCTAAACTCACTCAAGTCTTTCTCTGTCCGAGTCGAGAGAGACGTCAACTCACTCCAGTCTCCCTCTGTCCGAGTCGAGAGAGACCTGAACTCACTCCAGTCTCCCTCTGTCCGATTCGAGAGACCTAAACTCACTGCAGTCTCCCTCTGCCCGAGTCGAGAGACCTAAACTCACTCCAGTCTCCCTCTGTCCGAGTCGAGAGACCTAAACTCACTCCAGTCTCCCTCTGTCCGAGTCGAGAGACGTAAACTCACTCCAGTCTCCCTCTGTCCGAGTCGAGAGACGTAAACTCACTCCAGTCTCCCTCTGCCCGAGTCGAGAGAGACCTAAACTCACTCCAGTCTCCCTCTGCCCGAGAGAGACCTAAACTCACTCAAGTCTCCCTCTGTCCGAGTCGAGAGAGACGTCAACTCACTCCAGTCTCCCTCTGTCCGAGTCGAGAGAGACCTAAACTCACTCCAGTCTCCGTCTGTCCGATTCGAGAGACCTAAACTCACTGCAGTCTCCCTCTGCCCGAGTCGAGAGACCTAAACTCACTCCAGTCTCCCTCTGTCCGAGTCGAGAGACCTAAACTCACTCCAGTCTCCCTCTGTCCGAGTCGAGAGACGTAAACTCACTCCAGTCTCTCTCTGCCCGAGTCGAGAGAGACGTCAACTCACTCCAGTCTCTCTCTGCCCGAGTCGAGAGAGACGTAAACTCACTCTAGTCTCCCTCTGTCCGTCGAGAGAGACCTAAACTCACTCCAGTCTCTCTCTGACCGAGTCGAGAGAGACCTAAACTCACTCCAGTCTCCCGCTGCCCGAGTAGAGAGAGACCTAAACTCACTCCAGTCTCCCTCTGCCCGAGAGAGACGTAAACTCACTCCAGTCTCCCTCTGTCCGAGCCGAGAGAGACGTCAACTCACTCCAGCCTCCCTCTGCCCGAGTCGAGAGAGACCTAAACTCACTCCAGTCTCCGTCTGTCCGATTCGAGAGACCTAAACTCACTGCAGTCTCCCTCTGTCCGAGTCCAGAGACCTAAACTCACTCCAGTCTCCCTCTGTCCGAGTCGAGAGACGTAAACTCACTCCAGTCTCCCTCTGTCCGAGTCGAGAGACGTAAACTCACTCCAGTCTCCCTCTGCCCGAGTCGAGAGAGACCTAAACTCACTCCAGTCTCCCGCTGCCCGAGTCGAGAGAGACCTAAACTCACTCCAGTCTCCCTCTGCCGAGTCGAGAGAGACCTAAACTAACTCCAGTCTCTCTCTGCCCGAGTCGAGAGAGACCTAAACTCACTCCAGTCTCCCTCTGTCCGTCGAGAGAGACCTGAACTCACTCCAGTCTCCCGCTGTCCGTCGAGAGAGACCTAAACTCACTCCAGTCTCCCGCTGCCCGAGTCGAGAGACCTAAACTCACTCCAGTCTCCCTCTGTCCGAGTCGAGAGAGACCTAAACTCACTCCAGTCTCCCTCTGCCCGAGTCGAGGGAGAGGTAAACTCACTCCAGTCTCCCGCTGCCCGAGTCGAGAGAGACCTAAACTCACTCCAGTCTCTCTCTGTCCGAGTTGAGAGAGACGTAAACTCACTCCAGTCTCCCGCTGCCCGAGTCGAGAGAGACTTAAACTCACTCCAGTCTCTCTCTGCCCGAGTCGAGAGAGACGTAAACTCACTCCAGTCTCCCGCTGCCCGAGTCGAGAGAGACGTAAACTCACTCCAGTCTCTCTCTGCCCGAGTCGAGAGAGACGTAAACTCACTCCAGTCTCCCTCTGCCCGAGTCGAGGGAGACCTAAACTCACTCCAGTCTCCCTCTGTCCGAGTCGAGAGAGACCTAAACTCACTCCAGTCTCCCTCTGTCCGAGTCGAGAGAGACGTCAACTCACTCCAGTCTCTCTCTGCCCGAGTCGAGAGAGACCTAAACTCACTCCTGTCTCCCTCTGCCCGAGTCGAGAGAGACGTCAACTCACTCCAGTCTTCCTCTGCCCGAGTCGAGAGAGACGTAAACTCACTCTAGTCTCCCTCTGTCCGTCGAGAGATACCTAAACTCACTCCAGTCTCTCTCTGACCGAGTCGAGAGAGACCTAAACTCACTCCAGTCTCCCGCTGCCCGAGTCGAGAGAGACCTAAACTCACTCCAGTCTCCCTCTGCCCGAGAGAGACGTAAACTCACTCCAGTCTCCCTCTGTCCGAGCCGAGAGAGACGTCAACTCACTCCAGCCTCCCTCTGCCCGAGTCGAGAGAAACCTAAACTGACTCCAGTCTCCCTCTGCCCGAGAGAGACCTAAACTCACTCAAGTCTTTCTCTGTCCGAGTCGAGAGAGACGTCAACTCACTCCAGTCTCCCTCTGTCCGAGTCGAGAGAGACCTGAACTCACTCCAGTCTCCCTCTGTCCGATTCGAGAGACCTAAACTCACTGCAGTCTCCCTCTGCCCGAGTCGAGAGACCTAAACTCACTCCAGTCTCCCTCTGTCCGAGTCGAGAGACCTAAACTCACTCCAGTCTCCCTCTGTCCGAGTCGAGAGACGTAAACTCACTCCAGTCTCCCTCTGTCCGAGTCGAGAGACGTAAACTCACTCCAGTCTCCCTCTGCCCGAGTCGAGAGAGACCTAAACTCACTCCAGTCTCCCTCTGCCCGAGAGAGACCTAAACTCACTCAAGTCTCCCTCTGTCCGAGTCGAGAGAGACGTCAACTCACTCCAGTCTCCCTCTGTCCGAGTCGAGAGAGACCTAAACTCACTCCAGTCTCCGTCTGTCCGATTCGAGAGACCTAAACTCACTGCAGTCTCCCTCTGCCCGAGTCGAGAGACCTAAACTCACTCCAGTCTCCCTCTGTCCGAGTCGAGAGACCTAAACTCACTCCAGTCTCCCTCTGTCCGAGTCGAGAGACGTAAACTCACTCCAGTCTCCCTCTGTCCGAGTCGAGAGACCTAAACTCACTCCAGTCTCCCTCTGTCCGAGTCGAGAGACGTAAACTCACTCCAGTCTCCCTCTGTCCGAGTCGAGAGACGTAAACTCACTCCAGTCTCCCGCTGCCCGAGTCGAGAGAGACCTAAACTCACTCCAGTCTCCCGCTGCCCGAGTCGAGAGAGACCTAAACTCACTCAAGTCTCTCTCTGCCCGTCGAGAGAGACCTAAACTCACTCCAGTCTCCCGCTGCCCGAGTCGAGAGAGACCTAAACACACTACAGTCTCCCTCTGCCCGAGAGAGACCTAAACTCACTCCAGTCTCCCTCTGTCCGAGTCGAGAGAGACCTAAACTCACTACAGTCTCCCTCTGCCCGAGAGAGACCTAAACTCACTCCAGTCTCCCGCTGCCCGAGTCGAGAGAGACCTAAACTCACTACAGTCTCCCTCTGCCCGAGAGAGACCTAAACTCACTCCAGTCTCCCTTTGCCCGAGTCGAGAGAGACCTAAACTCACTCCAGTCTCTCTCTGCCCGAGTCGAGAGAGACCTAAACTCACTCCAGTCTCCCGCTGTCCGTCGAGAGAGACCTAAACTCACTCCAGTCTCCCGCTGCCCGAGTCGGGAGAGACCTAAACTCACTCCAGTCTCCCTCTGCCCGAGTCGAGAGAGACCTAAACTCACTCCAGTCTCCCTCTGCCCGAGTCGAGAGAGACCTAAACTCACTCCAGTATCCCTCTGTCCGTCGAGAGAGACCTGAACTCACTCCAGTCTCCCGCTGTCCGCCGAGAGAGACCTAAACTCACTCCAGTCTCCCTCTGCCCGAGTCGAGGGAGAGGTAAACTCACTCCAGTCTCCCGCAGCCCGAGTCGAGAGACCTAAACTCACTCCAGTCTCTCTCTGTCCGAGTCGAGAGAGACCTAAACTCACTCCAGTCTCTCTCTGCCCGAGTCGAGAGAGACCTAAACTCACTCCAGTCTCCCTCTGTCCGAGTCGAGAGAGACCTAAACTCACTCCAGTCTCTCTCTGCCCGAGTCGAGAGAGACGTAAACTCACTCCAGTCTCCCTCTGCCCGAGTCGAGAGAGACCTAAACTCACTCCAGTCTCTCTCTGCCCGAGTCGAGAGAGACGTAAACTCACTCCAGTCTCCCTCTGTCCGAGTCGAGAGAGACGTAAACTCACTCCAGTCTCCCGCTGCCCGAGTCGAGAGAGACGTAAACTCACTCCAGTCTCCCGCTGCCCGAGTCGAGAGAGACGTAAACTCACTCCAGTCTGCCTCTGTCCGTCGAGAGAGACCTAAACTCACTCCAGTCTCCCTCTGCCCGAGTCGAGAGAGACCTAAACTCACTCCAGTCTCCCTCTGTCCGTCGAGAGAGACCTGAACTCACTCCAGTCTCCCGCTGTCCGTCGAGAGAGACCTAAACTCACTCCAGTCTCCCTCTGCCCGAGTCGAGGGAGACCTAAACTCACTCCAGTCTCCCTCTGTCCGTCGAGAGAGACCTAAACTCACTCCAGTCTCCCTCTGTCCGTCGAGAGAGACCTGAACTCACTCCAGTCTCCCGCTGTCCGTCGAGAGAGACCTAAACTCACTCCAGTCTCCCGCTGCCCGAGTCGAGAGACCTAAACTCACTCCAGTCTCCCTCTGTCCGAGTCGAGATAGACCTAAACTCACTCCAGTCTCCCTCTGCCCGAGTCGAGGGAGACCTAAACTCACTCCAGTCTCCCTCTGTCCGAGTCGAGAGAGACCTAAACTCACTCCAGTCTCCCTCTGTCCGAGTCGAGAGAGACGTCAACTCACTCCAGTCTCTCTCTGCCCGAGTCGAGAGAGACGTAAACTCACTCTAGTCTCCCTCTGTCCGTCGAGAGAGACCTAAACTCACTCCAGTCTCTCTCTGCCCGAGTCGAGAGAGACGTAAACTCACTCCAGTCTCCCTCTGCCCGAGTCGTGGGAGACCTAAACTCACTCCAGTCTCCCTCTGCCCGAGTCGAGGGAGACCTAAACTCACTCCAGTCTCCCTCTGTCCGAGTCGAGAGAGACCTAAACTCACTCCAGTCTCCCTCTGTCCGAGTCGAGAGAGACGTCAACTCACTCCAGTCTCTCTCTGCCCGAGTCGAGAGAGACGTAAACTCACTCTAGTCTCCCTCTGTCCGTCGAGAGAGACCTAAACTCACTCCAGTCTCTCTCTGACCGAGTCGAGAGAGACCTAAACTCACTCCAGTCTCCCGCTGCCCGAGTCGAGAGAGACCTAAACTCACTCCAGTCTCCCTCTGCCCGAGAGAGACGTAAACTCACTCCAGTCTCCCTCTGTCCGAGCCGAGAGAGACGTCAACTCACTCCAGCCTCCCTCTGCCCGAGTCGAGAGAAACCTAAACTGACTCCAGTCTCCCTCTGCCCGAGAAAGACCTAAACTCACTCAAGTCTCCCTCTGTCCGAGTCGAGAGAGACGTCAACTCACTCCAGTCTCCCTCTGTCCGAGTCGAGAGAGACCTAAACTCACTCCAGTCTCCCTCTGTCCGATTCGAGAGACCTAAACTCACTGCAGTCTCCCTCTGCCCGAGTCGAGAGACCTAAACTCACTCCAGTCTCCCTCTGTCCGAGTCGAGAGACCTAAACTCACTCCAGTCTCCCTCTGTCCGAGTCGAGAGACGTAAACTCACTCCAGTCTCCCTCTGTCCGAGTCGAGAGACGTAAACTCACTCCAGTCTCCCTCTGCCCGAGTCGAGAGAGACCTAAACTCACTCCAGTCTCCCTCTGCCCGAGAGAGACCTAAACTCACTCAAGTCTCCCTCTGTCCGAGTCGAGAGAGACGTCAACTCACTCCAGTCTCCCTCTGTCCGAGTCGAGAGAGACCTAAACTCACTCCAGTCTCCGTCTGTCCGATTCGAGAGACCTAAACTCACTGCAGTCTCCCTCTGCCCGAGTCGAGAGACCTAAACTCACTCCAGTCTCCCTCTGTCCGAGTCGAGAGACGTAAACTCACTCCAGTCTCCCTCTGTCCGAGTCGAGAGACGTAAACTCACTCCAGTCTCCCTCTGCCCGAGTCGAGAGAGACCTAAACTCACTCCAGTCTCCCGCTGCCCGAGTCGAGAGAGACCTAAACTCACTCCAGTCTCCCTCTGCCGAGTCGAGAGAGACCTAAACTAACTCCAGTCTCTCTCTGCCCGAGTCGAGAGAGACTTAAACTCACTCCAGTCTCCCTCTGCCCGAGTCGAGAGAGACCTAAACTCACTCCAGTCTCCCGCTGCCCGAGTCGAGAGAGACCTAAACTCACTCCAGTCTCCCGCTGCCCGAGTCGAGAGAAACCTAAACTCACTACAGTCTCCCTCTGCCCGAGAGAGACCTAAACTCACTCCAGTCTCTTTCTGTCCGAGTCGAGAGAGACGTAAAATCACTCCAGTCTCCCTCTGCCCGAGTCGAGAGAGACCTAAACTCACTCCAGTCTCCCGCTGCCCGAGTCGAGAGAGACCTAAACTCACTCCAGTCTCCCGCTGCCCGAATCGAGAGAGACCTAAACTCACTCCAGTCTCCCTCTGTCCGAGTCGAGAGAGACCTAAACTCACTCCAGTCTCTTTCTGTCCGAGTCGAGAGAGACGTAAGCTCACTCCGGTCTCCCTCTGTCCGAGTCGAGAGACGTAAACTCACTCCAGTCTCCCTCTGCCCGAGTCGAGAGAGACCTAAACTCACTCCAGTCTCCCGCTGCCCGAGTCGAGAGAGACCTAAACTCACTCCAGTCTCCCTCTGTCCGAGTCGAGAGAGACCTAAACTCACTCCAGTCTCTCTCTGCCCGAGAGAGACCTAAACTCACTCCAGTCTCCCTCTGCCCGAGTCGAGAGAGACCTAAACTCACTCCAGTCTCCCGCTGCCCGAGTCGAGAGAGACCTAAACTCACTCCAGTCTCCCTCTGTCCGAATCGAGAGAGACGTCAACTCACTCCAGTCTCTCTCTGCCCGTTGAGAGAGACCTAAACTCACTCCAGTCTCTCTCTGCCGGAGAGAGACGTAAACTCACTCCAGTCTCCCGCTGCTCGAGTCGAGAGAGACCTAAACTCACTCCAGTCTATCTCTGCCCGAGAGAGACGTAAACTCACTCCAGTCTCCCTCTGCCCGAGTCGAGAGAGATCTAAACTCACTCCAGTCTCGCTCTGCCCGAGTCGAGAGAGACCTAAACTCACTCCAGTCTCTCTCTGCCCGAGAGAGACGTAAACTCACTCCAGTCTCCCGCTGCTCGAGTCGGGAGAGACCTAAACTCACTCCAGTCTCCCTCTGCCCGAGTCGAGAGAGACCTAAACTCACTCCAGTCTCTCTCTGTCCGAGTCGAGAGAGACCTAAACTCACTCCAGTCTCCCGCTGCCCGAGTCGAGAGAGACCTAAACTCACTCCAGTCTCCCTCTGCCCGAGAGAGAAGTAAACTCACTCCAGTCTCCCTCTGCCCGAGTCGAGAGAGACCTAAACTCACTCCAGTCTCCCTCTGCCCGAGTCGAGAGAAACCTAAACTCACTCCAGTCTCCCTCTGCCCGAGTCGAGAGAGAACTAAACTCACTCCAGTCTCCCTCTGCCCGAGTCGAGAGATACCTAAACTCACTCCAGTCTCCCTCTGTCCGAGTCGAGAGAGACCTAAACTCACTCCAGTCTCTCTCTGTCCGAGTCGAGAGAGACGTAAACTCATTCCAGTCTCTCTCTGCCCGAGTCGAGGGAGATCTAAACTCACTCCAGGCTCCCTCTGTCCGAGTCGAGAGAGACGTAAACTCACCCCAGTGTCCGAGAGAGACCAAAATTACTCCAGTCTCCCTCTGCCCGAGTCGCGAGAGACCTAAACTCACTCCAGTCTCCCTCTGCCCGAGTCGAGAGAGACCTAAACTCACTCCAGTCTCCCTCTGCCCGAGTCGAGAGAGACGTAAACTCACTCCAGTCTCTCTCTGTCCGAGAGAGACCTAAACTCACTCCAGTCTCCCTCTGCCCGAGTCAGTGTTGAGGATTCGCATCAGGGTTACCTGGGAATCACACCTCAGATTTAAGAGTCGCATCAGGGTTACCTGGGAATCACACCTCAGATTTAAGAGTCGCATCAGGGTTACCTGGGAGTGACATCTCAGATTTAAGGGTCGCATCAGGGTTACCTGGGAGTGACACCTCAGAGTTCAGCATTCGCATCAATTTACTGTTTACTATTTTTTCTGAAGAAATTATAATCTAATTGCTCAATTTATATTTGCATTTTATGCACTCAGTTAAAAGCTTATTTTTTTAAGTTCAATTTGTTCACCCACAGTATCGTATCTGGTTCCATAATTAGAAATTAGACTTTTTCACCTTCAAATGTGATATTACTTTTTAGGGGGTGTGAACATTAATCAAACATTTCCTAGGGGTGTGGGGCATACATGTAACCCCCTGGGTCGCCTCAGGCTCGCTCAGCTCGTTCTCGTCTAGGGGGAGCAGCCTTCGGCCCCGCCAAACTGGGTAATCAGCTGGTGCGGATGCTGTGTGATGTCCCCGCCTCACCCAAAAACAGACAGTACACCATATGCGATTAAATGAGTACAATTTATAAAGGTTACTATAAGTGATTAATAACGATACAGTATATATGAAGAGAAAAAAAATAAAGAAAAGGCGCCAAACTTATCAAAGTCCAAACCACTTCGTGCACAACCGTTGGAGCTCAATTTCTGAAGTCTTCTGGCCACCATTCAATCCCCTCCGAACTCCTCGACTCGCAGCTCAGGACCCTCCGAACTCCTCGACTCTCCAAACAGCTCAGGACCCTCCGAGTGGTCAACCAAGCACATCTGGCTTCATACCCCCCTCCTCGGAGAATCTCCCGGCCTCGGACCCCCCTTTGGGGTCCGATCCTCGCCCAGTTTAGAGCATTGCGTCCTCTCTCACGACCCCCTCGCGCCGATCTGCCCAAAAGCCCGTCAACAAAAGCTTACAGACTCAGAAGAAAGAACATTAATCCCCATTTGGTTTACAAAGGAATACCATTCTCGTTATCAGTAAATTAGCATTCCTGCTAGTTAACAAAAAGAAGAAACCCTCTTTACACTCTCCCTCCACCAAATAAAAGTCAAGTCCTCATGACTACTAAATAACTCGCCACCTTTCCTGCCAACACACCGTAACCCAAGCACAAACAGTGACATCTCCTCCCCACACAGTAACCCTCACGCCCTGTTCCTCAGGCGCTACTTAGGCCAACTATCTGGAAGTTCCCTAACCCTTCTGAGACCTCCGTACCCCCTCACCTAAACCCTTCAGGCTCGGACACAACTGGGGATACCTTGGGCCCACTACCAACTCCTCTCTCAACCTCTCACTCATGCCCCACACTGCACACAGCTAACCCTCCCCGCTACACCTGACTCAATGGGAGAAGGGCCAAAGGTCTCTTCCACAATCGAGGGAAAGTCAGCAAAAAGCAGCATGTACCACACATCCAGCACATCATCCATCGAATCTGTATTCTTCCTCATTCCTGTGATCGGTAGCTGCTGTTTGATCTTCTCCAAACGGAAACACGTGGCCTGCACTGCTCCCGCAGTCTCTTCAACCTCCTGTTCAGTATTCACTGCACTTCTCTCCAGCTTTTTCTTCCTCATGACTTCTTCCAGATCAACTTTCAGGTTTTGTACTTCTTTTGAACTGTCGATGGTCATCTTCAGGTTCCCTTCAAGCTTCCGCTTCTCTCTTCTGAGATTCATCTGTAATTTCTTCACCTCCGCAAACTCCCCTCTCCGGGTTCTCAGTTTGCTATTGCCCTCTGTCAGACAACTTTCTTCATTCTCTCCAACTTGTAAGTCTTCCGACTGGTTCCAGATCGCTTTCTCCAGTCTCTCCGTCTTAATTTCAAACTTGGTTCCGTAGAGACAGTCACTCACGAGCTGCGACCTTCGCCAGCCCTGGCACATGTCCCGAAAACACTTTAACTCGGTAGTTCTCAGCTGCTCCTGCAACGACCTCACTTCATATTCTCCTGAGGCAAATCCAAACACCAAGAGATCATCCACACACACCAAAACTCCAAACGCCTCCACATCCCCTATGGTCTTCCACCTGCCCCGCAGGAAGGTTGCAAGGGCTCCAGATATGCCCTGTGGCATCTTTTCGGACCCGAAGACTCCTAGGGAATTTATAACGGCCGTCTTCTCCTTGTCGGCCCCACTCATCGGGATCTGGCAACATCCACTCCTCAGATCCAGCACCTTAAACCACTTCACACCACTCAGACAGGCCATCGCCTCTCCGGCCCTCAGGGCCATATTCTGGTCACAGACAGTGCGCCTCTTCAACGCAATACAATCCACACACACGCTGCCTACATCTTCCACGGCTTCAGGGGCCAGTCGCCGCAACCTCTCTCTCTCCGAGGTGTCTTCAGCAGTCAACTCCCCTCCCTTGTGGTATTTCGCAGCGTCCACGAAGAGGGTCTCACCCTCAGATACTTCCCCCAGGCCGTACCACCACTGGCTCTTGTTTGAATTCGGTATCGGCCCAATGCTGCTACACACGTCCGCACAAGCAGCTCGAAACTCTGGGTGCATCGACAATGCCTCCAAACAGAACTCACCCGCCTCCTCCGGGCAGGCCCCCAAGCACACCAGCAGGATATTGGTTCTCTCTAGAACAGAAACGCTGCCCGTCTCAACAGGGTCCGGACACATCAGCATTAACGATTCATGAACCTCCATATTTGCCTCTAAGAACTCCATTTTCACTGACCAACAACCGTCGTCTGGATAATCACCGGCACTGGTACCCCGAATCTCCAGTGTCCTCAATGTCGTCAAGGGTAAATGCTTCCAATAACGGTTATGAAACAAACTGTACAGCAACTTAACCGGCGCCCCGGTGCCGAGGATGGCTTTAACTTGACTTCCATCCATCCGTAAAAACACCTGTGCGCATGGCCCCTCTAAGCCTTCAGGAATAGGGTCTGTTCCTTTCGGGAGTTCCTTGGTACATTGCTGGGAACGTGCTCCCCCAGAGACCCCAAGCCGTTCCCCCACTGGGCCTCCTCTAAGTTTCCCGACACCTCTCGAATCAACGGAACAACTGATCCCCTTGACAGATCCCCTTGGCACTACAAGCAATTTATCTGCCCCCCTAGGCAAAAGGGATACCCTAAAAACTTCCCACCAATCTCCTGCCACGGATATGATAAGCCCCCCAGCTGCGGCATTTGACTTCCAGTCGAACCACACGCATTTTCCCACACTTTCCCAGAACTGGCAGCGGTCACTTCGAGGTAATTGCGCCCGACAGTTCTAACAAAGTCACCAGCCCGCCGACTCAAACTTTTAACCCGTCCCTGTCGCTTTCCCTCAGCCAAGCATTGCCACTCACCCAACAACTGAGGGGTCCGCTTCGCCCACGCCTCCGCCCCTTTAGGGCTGGACATTATTCCAACAACCGGGCGGAGCTCACCACTGCTGAAACATCCCAACCTGTCACTCCTCACTCTCCAAACAGTACGGACAACCCATGGTCCCACCACCATTTCGTCAGCCAACAGCAACCACCCCACCCAACACACACGCAGCGATAACCAGCAATCGCACACCCACAAAGGCACACCAGCTCTTCGCCGCAGACACAATTTGAAGAGGGTGATCACACAGCTTCCACAGAAATCAACCCCGGACGAGCACCCCACAATGTAACTCCCTGGGTCGCCTCAGGCTCACTCAGCTCGTTCTCGTCTAGGGGGAGCAGCCTTCAGCCCCGCCAAACTGGGTAATCAGCTGGTGTGGATGCTGTGTGATGTCCCCGCCTCGCCCAAAACCAGACAGTACACCATATGCGATTAAATGAGTACAATTTATAAACGTTACTATAACTAAGTGATTAATATCGATACAGTATATATGAAGAGAAAAAATAAAGAAAAGGCGCCAAACTTATCAAAATCCAAACCACTTCGTGCACAACCATTGGAGCTCAATTACTGAAGTCTTCTGGCCACCATTCGATCCCCTCCGAACTCCTCGACTCGCAGCTCAGGACCCTCCGAGTGGTCAAACAAGCACATCTAGCTTCATCCCCCCTCCTCGGAGTACCTCCGGCCTCGGACCCCCCTTTGGGATCCGTTCCTCGCCCAGCTTACAACATTGCGTCCTCTCTCTCGACCCCCTTGCGCCGATCTGCCCAAGAGCCCGTCAACAAAAGCTTACAGACTCAGAAGAAAGAACATTAATCCCCATTTGGTTTACAAAGGAATACCATTCTCGTTATCAGTAAATTAGCATTCCTGCTAGTTAATAAAAGGAAACCCTTTCCCAACAGTAACAAAGGAAAAAAAAAACCCCTTTACATACAAAAGGTTGGGAACCACTGACTTAGAGTCTTTCCCAACTCTTACATACCCCGGGGGTATCTTGTGACTGTCTTACGACCATGATGTATTTGAGTATCTGGTGAACATCATGTAATGGTCTTGTGATGGTGGGGTGATGTAATTTCCCGCTAGTGTGGGTCACGTGATGACATTTTCAACAGGTATAAAACTTCATTCAGGAATTAGTTACCTGCATCTGTGATAACCCCTACCTGTAAGAGTAGAAAGGGTTGTGCAGTGTTTATTCACCAAGAAAATGGTCAGTTCTTTTAAGCCGTTTTTATTTCCTCCGTCGTGAATCCTTCAGGCAAGGCATATCTCGGTTGGGATTAGCAGTAATGTCACGCCATCAAGGAATTCATTACTTCAGGAATGTCTCTCCTAATTGACTGTATAAATCACTTGGACTTTCACATTTACCACTTTAAGACTGTGTTTGCATTTACCGCTTTAAGAACTGTTCCAGAGTTGCCATTTAGAAGTTAACTTCCGGTTAAGTTAGTCGTTTGTTTAGTTTTTGTTTTTGTTGAGCAGAGTTTAATAAATGTTTATTTGTTTATAAATCCTGACTCAATTCTATATTCATTGGGTTAGGGTTAGGGTTAGGGTTGTTGCTGGACATGTATTGTAACACAACCGATAGCCCTGGGTGATCCAAGATTCTTGAAATCTGCTGAGGGCGTTCAGGATGGGCAACCCAGGAAAGCACGAGTCGTCTACATATGCCCTCCAGGAAGCCACCTCATGTGCAAAGTGGCAATTCCTTACTAAACTTGAATCACAAGGGGTGCTCGACAACTACGGCAAGGGTTAAATAGCATCACCTCCTACAAAGCAAATGCAAGCAATGGCAGCAAGGATGAGCTCGCTGCCTTTTCTGCTACTGTGACTGATGGAGGCACCTTCACAAACCCCTTTGATTTCAGGCGCTGGGTCTGATGTAAAAGCATCCTTCAGGAGGATGAACCCACAGAAGGCGTCCAGCCCAGACAGCACAAATGGTCGAGTACTGAAGATCTGCGCTAATCAACTGGCTGGATCTTTGGCCTTTCACTTTGACAGTCTGAGGTACCCACCTGCTTCAAGCAGACATCAATCACACCAATCGTCAAGAAGAACATATTAACCCACCTCACTAACTAATGTCCAGTAGCACTTACTCTCCACTGTAATAAAGTGCCTCAAGAAGTTGATTGTGAAGCATTATAATTCCTGCCTAAGGAGTGTCCTGGATTCGTTCCAATTTGTCTACCATCACAACAGGTCAATGCAGATACCATTTCACTCAGCTCTTAAGCACCTGGACATCAGAGTACTCTTCATTAACCACAACCTAGCATTCAACACAATCACCCTCTCAAAACTCACCACTAAGCTCCAAGACCTAGGCCTCAATACCACCCTGTGTAATTGGATACTCAATTTCATCACTGACAAACATCTGTTACTACAGATTGGCAAAGACATCTCCTTGGCACTTACCATTAGCCACAGGTACACCTCCAGGCTGTGTAGTTCGCCCCCTGCTTTAATAATTATACCTATGACTGCTTTTATTCGGTTCTTGCCATTTCCCCTCTCCCTCACTGTATGTTTAGAAAGAAAAATCTTGGTGAATTGGACGGTTAGTAATCATTTCTCAGTGAGCAGTATTCATGGGTTATGTCATTGTGGGCTCTGGGTTCTGTACACATAACATATTTGAGCTCATAGACTGCAGCCTGAGAGCCCACAGCCAAATATGTCAGCTCTTAAAAGATTGTAGGGTAACTGTTCAGTGTTCCGTCTACGTGAACTAAAGAAAGGTTCACTAATAATCTGTGTCTGACGTTTATATAATTGTTTTGCATATAAATGGGATACTTTCACCCCAGCTTGTCCATGGCAACCATGATGCACATTGATGCTAATTCTATTTTCTTGCATTAGGGACATATCCGGCTATGCCTTTCCTGTTCAAATGCCATTTAAATGTTGTGATGGTATCTGCCTCCATGTCTTCTGGTATTCCATCCCAGATAACCATCACCCCATGTGAAAACTCACCCTTCATAGCTCTTCTCTTTTACCTTCTAGACTTCCCTGCTTTGGGGTGTGGGGGGGGGGTGGTGCTGGGGAGTCTAGCTATCCTATCTACACCCGTCATAATTTGGTAAACATCTATAAGATCAACTCTCAGCCTCAACGCTCCAGTGAGAAATAAACAAACATATTCAATCTCTCCTTATAACTACCACCCTCTATTTCAGGGAACAACCTGATGAATCTTTTCCTGTAGTACGGTGTGCTAACTAGAACTGTACACAATACTGCAAATGTTTTATACGGTTGCAACATAACATCCAATGCGTCAGCCTATGAAGGCAAGTGTACTATGTCTTCTTTGCTACCTGTGTTACATTTTCAGCCAGCTGTAGACTTCCATCCCAATGTTCCTCTGTATATCAGCACTTTTAAGGTCACTACAATTTACATTGTGACCTACCAGAATTTAACCTTGCAAAGTGCATTACATCACATGTGTCTGGATTAAATTCCATCTGCTCAATTTTGCAGCTAATCTGTGTCCCACGACGCCCTTAGACAACCTTCCTCATAACAACGCCACCTATTTTCATGTCACATGAAAACTTACGAATCAGGCCATCCTCACTCTCATCCAAGTCTATATTACAAACAACAACAAAAATCTCATCTTTGATTCCAACAGTACACCACTTGTTACAGACTTTCATTCAATAGATCACTCATCCTTTACCATCTATCACCCAGACAATGCTAGGTCACTTTCCAGCACACCTCCCATCTTCTGGATCAGTCTGTCATGCAGGGTTTTATCAAAAGCCTTACTCAAGTATTTACTATGAGCTTTTCGTGGAAGAATGGTTCTCTTATTAAAATAGTAATACACACAATTCATTCTTTGTAAATTCTAGATCACCCAAAACACTATAAATGCAAGTACTTCTACTTTCTTAAAGACGGTTGTAAAACAGTTAGCTATAAACTCATTAATTTTAGAATATATGGGAGAACAGTAGAGTTCCTTAAAGTGCACCTCTTGAAACCATTGTTGATGGTGAGCTGTGGAATGAGGTACTAGTTCATAAGTAGAGCTTGGATTTTGCATCTTTAGTGACAACAAAATGTCAATTTATTTTAAACACCATTTCAGGAATGCTGCTTTTTGTGTTTGGATTTTGTGCCTAGATTAATGACTTCTTTTAAAATTGTAATAGAATGCACCTGGTCAATGATGGGATAAGTCAGGGGAGAACATATGTAAGTAATATTGCATTCAGCAGTTGAAGACTATTATTTAGGATAACACCTAAATTGATAATCAAGTTTAATAATACATACTCCACTGGGTGCTCCAGTTTCCTCCCATAGTCAAAGACATAGCAGGTAGGTTAAAAGGTGATTGTAAATTGTCTGGTGATTAGGTTGCAGTTGATCAGCACGGCTGGAAAGGCCAGAATGGCTGACTTTGCTCTGTATTGCTAAATTAATTAATTTAGATGCTAATTTCCAAATAGGCCACTAGTGGATTGAGTTTTACTGTATTCCTGAAGTTACAAATCAAAATATATGCCATTTTGAAATATTAAAATACCCAATCCTTTTTAAATGATTAAACATCAAGAACTAACCAAAAACTGTAAAGTTGAAATTTTATTTATAAAATAACATGGCTCATTTGAATCGCACTGACCAGTGAGAAACATACATGCTGAGTGCTGCCCTCTTTATATTGTTCCACAGTCCTTTTCTGTTTACTTAACCATTTGCACTCCCAACCTTTACCTACTCTCCAACAGATCATCAATCATTCATTTCAGAGTACATGCAGTTAATTATGAGTACAGAGGGCACCATAGGCAGGCAGTTATCTTACTGATTGCAGACCAATACCTGCTCTTCGGTGTCCTTCAGATTGGCTGGTAGAGCTGTTATATCAAAAGACCAGGAGTGAGTGAGTATGCCTTCCAGTAAATATGGGGCTTCCCCCCGCATCCTGAAGATATGTGGAGTGATAGGGTAATTGGGCACTGTAAATTCTGACGGTAAAGCACGGACGGAGGGGAGAGGTGGTGGTAGTAGAAACTGTTGGGAATGCATTGGAGAGTATATGAACAGTTACTTGAAAACAACCCAAAACCACTGAGAGCCTGAGTATGGGAGTTGACACTGTATGACGCGATTATAGAATAATGAAAACCCAAGCCACATTTGATCCTTTATTATGAACCCAGCAAAAACGAATGATCTTATAGAAAAATAACTTAACTAAGTGAAGTTAGCAAAATAATAACTAACATAATTAAAGAAAATTAACGAAATAAGTGTTACAATTAGCATTCAACAAACATATTCCCCAGTCACCTTTAATTCTTAACTAAATTAAGACAAAGCGAGAATACGTAAGTACACTTATTTGCTTCTACCACATCCAAAATAAATGTGCAACCCAAAATATAATCAGAATCAGGTGTAAGCAACACACACAAAATGCTGGAGGTACTCAGTGGGCCCTGCCCTCACCCACATTGCTTCCATTTCAGCAGACCAGGCAGCATCTAAGGAAAAGAGTAAACAGTCAACTCTTCAGGCTGAGGTCCTTCATCAGGACTGGAAAGAAAGATGAGGTCATTGTAAGAAGGTGGGGAGAATGGAGGAAGAAGTATAAGTTTTTTGGTGAAACGGGAAGGGGTGAAGTAAAGAGCTGGGAAGTTGATTGGTGTAAGAGATGAAGGAGGGGGAATACAACAGGAGAGGGTAGAAGGCCATGGAAAAACGAGAAGGGGAGAGATGATGGGCAGGCAAGGTGAGAGGGGAAACGGGGAAGGGGCAATTACCACAAGTTTTTGAAATTGATATTTCGGCTCTCAGGCTGGAGGATATCCAGATGGAATACTGTATAAGGTGTTGCTCCTCCAACCTGGATGTGACTTAATCTCGGCAGTAGAGGAGGCCATGGACTGACATGTCTGAGTCAGAATGCCAATGGAAAGTAGAATTGGAATGGGTAGTCACTGGGAGATCTTATCTTTTCTGGCAAACAGAGGATAGGTGCTCAGCAAAATTATCTCCCAATGTCAGGTCTGACTGATATACAGAGGCTGACCTGGATACAGCAGATGACCCCAACAGGCTCACAAGTGAAGTGTTGGCTCACTTGGAAGGGCTAGTTCAGGCCCTGAATGGCAGAGAGGAAGGAGGTGTAGGGGCAGGTGTGACACTTGTTCCACTTGCAAGGATAAGTACCTGGAGGGAGATCAGTGGGGAGGAATGAATGGACAAGGGATTTGTGTAGGGAGTGATCCTTGAATTAAGAGTAAAGTGGGAAGGGAAAGATACGCTTGGTGTGGGATCTCATTGGAGATGGCAAAAGTTGGCTGAGAATAATGTGCTGGATATAGTGGCTATTGGGGTTGTAGGTGAGGGCAAGAGGAACCCCATCCCTGGTGGGAGGATGGGGTGAAGGCAGGCATGCGTGAAATGGAAGAGATGTAGATGAGGACAGGGCCTGCTGAGTTCCTCCAGCATTTTGTGTGTTGCTTGGATTTCCAGCATCTGCAGATTTTCTTATGCTTGAGAATCAGGTTTAATATCACCAGCATAGGTTGTGAAATTTGTTTGAATTGGCCACAGCGGCACAATGCACTACATAATAGAAAAGAACTGAATTACAGTAAGTGTGCATGTGTTAAATAGCTAAATAAGTAGTGCAAAAAATAGAAAAATAAGGAGGTAGTGTTCATGGGTTCAACATCCAGAGGTTGTTCCTGAATCATTAAGTGTGTGTCTTCAGGCTTCTGTATCTCCATTCTGATGGTAGCAATCAATAATAGGGTATGCCCTGGGTGATGGTGGACCTTAATGATGGACGCCGCCTTTTTGAGGCATTGCTCCTTGAAGACATCTTGAATTCTCCATTTCTCATGATGTTGATCAAATGCAGCTTATTTCATTCCTGTGCAGTAGCCCCAGACCAGACAGCGATGCAACCAGTTAGTTGGCTCTCCATGGGTACACCTGTGGAAATTTGAGTGTTTTTGTTTACATACCAAATCTCCTCAAACTCCTATTGAAATATAACCACTGTCATGCCTTCTTTGTAGCTGCATTGACATACTGGGTCCAGGTTCAATCCTCAGAGGCTGACACCCAGGAATTTAAAATTGCTCACTCTTTCGACTTCTGAATCTTCCAAGGACTGGTGCATCCCCTCGCTTTACCCCTTCTGAAGTCCACAGTAAGTTCTTTGATCTTGCTAATGTTGAATACAATGCTGTTACCACACCACTCAACCAACTGATCTATCTCACTCCTGTTACACCCTCTCATCACCATCCGAAATTCTGCCAGCAATAATTGTATCATCAGCAAATTTATAGATGGCACGTGAGCTGAGCCTAGCCACACAATCATGGGTGTAGAGAGCAGTGGGCTAAGCACACATCCTCGAGCTGCGCCAGTGTTGATTATCAATGAGGTGGAAATGTTTCCAATCAGCACCAACTTTGGTCTACTGATTAGGAAGATAGACAGAAAATAGATACATGGCTCCTGCAAATAAGATTAGTGTAGGAAAGTCCTTGCAGCTGGCATGGGCCGAGTGAGTTAAAGGTCTTTTTCTCTGCTATGCAAATTACTTCTGCCAATGAAGCACTGTGTATACTAGAGTAGTCCAATACAAATTCAGTGTTAACTGAGCTGTTAATATAGTTACAGACAGGGCATGTAGAATTCCAGTTCCTCTTTAAAATACTGATTACATTTGGCAGGTCAAATGACTTATTTTCCAGTCAACATTCCATGTTCCAGTTGAAGGATTTCAAACAGGCAGCACAAGGAAGTAGCAACTCAGCACACCTTGCCTTTCCTAGATCTTTTAAAAACCACAAACATAAACAGTCTCGTGCATTGGGGAACAGACAGATTGTGCTCACAATATTACTCAGTATAACAGAAGTACTGATTACAATAACCAGCCAGGTCTTACTCCAACAATAAAAAAAGAGACAATAACATGTACAGTTTTATGTTTTAATAAGGAATTTATGAAAACAGAGGCATACATGAAGAAAACAAAAATGAAGGAATTCATCTTCTGACCTATATTACACTACTTTGAACAGCACCAGGAATGCTCTGTGGGTCTATAACAATACAAATTGTATAAAATAATTTGTTTGTCTTTGCACTGATACAGGAAATGGCAGCTTTTGATTGAGAAATACCAGTTTCTACTAAATTAAAAGAATGAAATGAATAATTTATTTTATTGCAATTTTTTTTTAAAAAGCTAGATCAGGACCCAAACACAAACAGATAGAATAAAAATATAGTTTGTTAAAATGGATATTTTTGGATTTAGAAATCTTGTTTGGTCAAGTAATCATACTGTCAGACACTTCAGTAAAAACCATTGAGTTCCGATTGTTCTGTATAAACTGGTCATTTTTATTATTTCAAATCGAATGTAATAAGATTAACCAGCAAACAATAAATGCTCTTATGAAGGTGTACACTGATGCAAAATATTCTACAAGTGTTTTCCAAACAGCTGCTGAGAGTAACTTTGCTGTGTTAGAAGCACAGATGATCCATGGATCTGGTAATCACATGGGGAGCAAGAGCCGTCAGTAATGGCCTCCAGTTTGCTGCTGAAATACATCAATCGTGTCCTCATCTTCCATCTCCAACTGCAAGAACATAACAACCATGAGACCAAAATTCCAAGAAACATTGTGATGCAGTTTCAATAAAAACTAGCCTGTGTATAGATATTTCAGGAGGGCAAGAATAAAAGCAGAAAAGATGAGAATACAATCAGAGCTAACTAAAGAAACCCTATAATTCTTTTAGATGTAAAAGTAATAAACTGATCATGAAAGGATGGGTGGGACCAATTAGGGAGTAAAAGCTATTTTTTGCATCAAGGCATGGCTGAATTATGTACCTTTAGTTTTCAATTCGGAGGATGCTGCCAAAGTCTCAATGAAAGTGGAGATAGTGAAGTTGATGGATATGGTGAACCCCCACACCTCCAAGTTCCAGAATAAGTACCAGACACTTTCTTATAATCATTAGGACCCGCACAATCCTAACCCCACCTCAGCAATGGAACACTGGACCATCTCTTGCACTAGCATGGACCTGCTTTTGGTTGTAGACTTTTCATTTTCTTTCACTATCTTGTAGAATTTGTGTTGTTACGTTGTTTGAATCTGTGTCCCTGTTTCCCTGCGGCAAGTTTTCCATTATACATACATACATATGACAGTAAATCTTCGACAGTTTGAAAATGCAGAAGAATGAAATTCCAGGAAGGATGGCTAAACTTCAAGTGACAGGTGTCTTAGTCCCTACTGAATGCACCCTAGACTGTTGTGAGAAACAGCAAAGACTGGGCCTGATCTTCCCATCATTCCTACAGAATTTAAAAATCTAATTTTATTCAAATCCTTCTTTGAATTGTTCCTTTCTAATCATCTCCAGTCAATTACAATTCCGTATTCTCTAAATCCGACCCCGTGTTTTTGCCCAAATTCCTTTGACTGGCAGTAATATGCAATCATACTAATTGTACCAATTAACTGTCTTCATCAACTAATCACACAAACACATTCACTAAAGATAATCACACAAACACATTCACTAAAGACAAACCCCCACACCCAACTTAAAAGTCAATCTAATTCTTTTCTGGAAACAGACCGCAAATTGCAGATCCTAATTGTGTTACAAACTCTCCCTCCTATCCAGCCCCATACTCAGAGCCTTCACTTGATGCCCAAAATTGTTGAACTATATTCTAATAGGAAGACCCACAGCCTGTCCCAGACTATTAATGATCTTGTGTACCTCAAACAAACTTCCTCTGTGCTACTCCATATTAATTACGCAACTAAAATCCCTCTTGCCCGAAACCATTTGAGTAAATCTCTTCTCTACCTTATTTTGAATTGTAGTGGCAAGAAATGAAATAATCTCCCATTGAAGCCTACCCAGCATTCTAAAGTTAAACATCTAAATTCACTAGTAAAGCAGGTCCATTGGTGATTGGGGATTTATCAGAAACACTAAAGGAACTTCTTTCCATGAAATGAGAACTAGAATTTCTCCTTGACCTCTCTGGACACACCCCAAACATGTCTCCTGCAGATACTACAAGTGAGCAAGCTGGGGATCCTCACTTAACTTTGAAGAAACAATGACATCAGCAACGTGCTCCCAGAACAGCACAGGAGACAGGTCTTTTACGCTATCAAGGGAATTTATCATTCCACAATCTGGGAACTGGGGAAAGACTGGGTAACAGTTCTTAATTTCTTATCAATTCTTTTCAGAACTGTTATTTCCTAAGACCGATCCTCAATCAATGACTCTGTTTCATAAAGAATGAATAGACTACAATGTTTTCCAATTTCATTTCATGCCACTCTAGAAACTACTGAATCTAACTCAAGAAACTATTAAACCCAAGTCATTTCAGTTCAAGAAAAGCAGAAACTTAAAGACACTGCAAAAAAAAAATTTGAACAGATATGACAAAAGGTCTCTTTCCACAAATACTGCCTAACCAGATAACTGTTTCCAGCATCTGGTTTTATTTCAGATTTCTAGCATCTGTAATCTTTAAAACTGTTGTTTACTAGAATGGGTTCACCAATGAGGAATCAGTGAAGAGAATCTAAAGTTGTTCTCTTTATGGGTGAGAGAAAACAATAGGGATTCGAACAGATTACCCAGAGGCTGGGGTAACAACTGATTTACAAAAGTTCCAGCTTGAGGCACAAGTGAGTGGTGGATCCAAATACAAAAGTAGCTTTTGAAAAAGATTGGAATAAATATGAAGGTTGAAACATGTTCAGCCTTTGGGAGAAACTGAGAGGATTGGACTGCAAGTGGGACTTGACTGCAACAAGTTTGAGGATTCTTTCAGGACCACCTTCATTAAAATAGCAAATGCACTGTACTGAGTCAATGTTAATGAATACTACTTTACTATTGGTTTCTTTTCACAATTTACTTTTAATTTCTTATTGTAACCTAGGTAATTTTATGTACTGTACTGCTGCAGCAAAAGAACAAATTTCACATCTGATAAGTCTGACTGATACAGTGTAAAGCTTGTTTTACATATTTGTTTATACAGGTTGAATTATTACACAGTAAGGCGGAACAAGGTAAAACAATAACAGTGCAAAATAAAGTGTAACAACTACAAAGGAGTGCAGATAGCAGTAAGAACATATTAAGGCAGATTGTAATGTCGAGAGTCCATCTTTTCATACTAAGGACCATTTAATAATTCAGTAAGTGGGATAGGAATGATCCTCGAGACTGGCAGAACATGCTTTCAGATATTAGTATCTTCTGACTGATGGGAGAGCGGAAAAGAGAGACTGTCTGGGGTCTGATTATGCTAATTGCTTTACCAAGGAAGTCCATGGAGGGGAGGCTGGTCTTGCTGCTTCTCCTTCGGTCAATACCAGTTTTATTCCCTCTATATAGACTTTGTATTTCCTCCAACCTCCTTCAGTACTGAGATTTCAATTTCACCCTCACTCTCCCAGAGACAATTAACAAAACCGATAGCCGAATGAGAGCCAGTCTATGAAAGGAGTGGCTCTTCAGAAATGAATACAATTCTACCAAACAATTCAAACCTTTGAGTTTTCACACTTTTCATAGGACACCTTATAACAGAGACTTACCTTAGACTTTCAATAATGTCCTCATTAGCTTCCAATAGAAAGAGGTGGTAATTATCATGATCATTCTTTATCCCGGGACTGATTCTTCAGGAAATGTGGTAAATTCATGCTTACAATTGCACATAGACCAGAAACAACAAAAGTGCAGCTGTCACAGTAGCTGTGTGAAGCCTGCACCTTCCCATGGCCTCTGCATACTCTGGTTTCCTCCCACATGCCAAACACATGATGGTTAGATTAACTGGGTACTTAAGTTGCCCCAGAATGAAGAATGATGAGAGAATCGGGGGAGTTAAGAGGCAAATGAAAATAAGTTACAAGGAAATAAATGGGAGGAAAACAGGTTGCTCTGACAGCAGGAGACCTGATGGGTCAAACAGCCTTCTATGTCATGTAATACAACAGTCAGATTTTTACTATCACCTCCTAAAACCTTGGCTTGGAGTGCTCACCACTCACTGTAAGCCAAGTTTATTAGTCAGGTTGACATCTAGGCTCTGATCTTGCAAAGATAAAAAGATGAGCTGCTGGAAAATCAAACAAGTCAGTTGAATAAACTGCTATCATTAAAGGACAGTAAATATCACTATATCAGAGGAATTCCCTGTAATATGGCAAGTTCAATATGCTTGTCTCAGGGCTCTACATTCACCTCTATAGTGATTCCTGGCATACCTGTGCAGGCGTGTCTGTTTCATTAATTGGCTGTCCATCAAATCGGAATCTGATCTGTCGAATTGCCAACCCCTAGAAATAGGAAAAAAGTTTTCAGAAATTGTAAGAGCTTTATGCTACAATATAGGCACACTATGTTGCCACAGCAGTAATGATGATGGATCTTTTGACAGTGGGAGAACATACAAATTTCCTTCTACTGTTATCCACACAAGTCATCAATTTCATGTTTCTTGGAGAGGGTAAAGCACCAAAATACAAGGACTAAGAATTCTATTGTATATATTTACAGCTCCTCCCTAAAGTAGTTCTCTTTCAGAGACACAAAAAAAATCCATTGCTCAGATCTTAGTAGGTTGGCAAATGATGAAAACCAAGGCATTAGAAAACTATTCTAAGTATGCTTGACAGGATAGTTCCCATTTCACAATCTCATGCACTTGGGGCACAGCTCCAAAGGTTTACAGCATTTGCCATGAAGTTAGTGGCCAGCGAGTATCTGCTAACATTATTTCTCACCTGCATACCCAGTAGTACATATGCAAGTCCACGTGCTTGGGAAGATAGGTTTCAGTAGATCACCAGTGAACCAAACAAAAGTTGGGACAAACATAAGTTGCAGATTACACATATTTGAACAAAATTCCCTTCAAATCATAGCCTTTTCTCCTTCCTTTGTCATAACTGAGATTAATTTCTCACTATACATTTATTTGACAAACCAATGAGAGTCAGGGAGCTGCCTTTATATATCTCATCAACTGATAACAAAACTTTGGATTCTAATCACAGACAAGTCTTCAGCACTGACTGACACTAATGGCACAGACTTGACTCACGTTCATTAGATTACAGGGCAATAATTTCAAGATCAAATTGTTGTACCTGGCGTTCACAGTATGCTTTCATCAGTTTGCTTAGCGGTGTATGCTTTTTGATTTTGAACTGCACAACTGAACCATCTTGGCCTGCCACCTTTAGGTTAATGTGGTCATTTTCTGATTTCAGCACATCCTGTGAAAAGAAAACAACATTAGGTGAGAATGATTGAGCACGTCAAATATCACAAGACACTTCCTGCACCAGAAACAATACTACATGAATTTAATGCTTTGCACAGAGTGGTTTGAAGTAATCTGTAACTAAACCATATAGGATGGGTTTGCACTTAGCTAGCTTCAAGCTTAAATGACATAAATGCCCAGCCATAATAATGAACCATTTTGCCCAACTAGTTGGGTAAATGTTTAGCATCTAACTGAGCAAATAGATTAGTTACAATTCTGCAATCTACTTCTATTCTTTCTGTGCTATCTAATCTGAACATCACTATCAGTGAATTCCATGGCTTTTCAGCTCTGTATGAAGTTTATCCTTTCCATCTCCTGAACCTGACTTTCAATCATAGGTCAAGAACAAGAAACGAGAAGAATCACCATTGTTCTACCAATAATGATGGTTTTAAACAGGTAATGCAATAGCAACCAGTTATTAGCTTAGTTATCTCAGAATATAGGTCCCATATTAGCCACCCATGCTGGCCCACTTTCATAACACTCTCACCTCCAAGAACTACTAATTTCTGGAGTTACACCGGAAAACAAACAAAAGTAGGCTTATTGCAAAACATAGCACGTTCTTTCACGTCCCAAATAGAACTTGCTGTGTACACCAGTGAAGGCTGAACTAGTGGCAGCCTTGCCTCATGTAGTAAGGTCATAGGTAAAGTCCCATGCAAGACATGGAAACATAAAAATCTAGTATTGTACTGAGAGTGTGATGCATTGTCAGGGTATATCTTGTTGGTGAGATGTTAAAATGGTATCCCTCATATTCTTTCAGGAGACTGCCAAAGAACAGTGAATAATCCTGTAAACAACATCTTAAAATGCTGTTTATTGCCTTTTTTTTGGAGTTTATGAGCTTCTTGTGTACATTTCTGCATTTCTTAAAATACTAATTATAGACAGAAAAATACTAAGTGTTGTGAGACATCCCTGAAAATAACACAGAAGGCATGGCATGCCATTCAAATCTATTTATATTATGCCCATTTTGCTTTCCTTCCAATATATCAACACCTTTTTAAAGTTATAGCCCATTGCAGAGAATAGCAAATTCTTATCACCATTTAGGTTAGCTTACCTCTCCAGGCCTGAGACAAACCATACCAGGAATTTACTGGAGGTTGTCATATTTAGGACCTCTACTTTTAGTCTCTCATCCCCTCCCTATCAAACTACATGCCCCAATCCCTAATAAGGTCATGTTAAGGATTTTACCCTGATTGTAAACCACTTTCTACCTGGCCAAGGAGAGGTCAAACACAAACAGGAAGAACATCTCATATTTTCTGCTTTAGTAGCTAACAATATGAATATTAAATGTTCTAATTTCAGTTAACCCACTACATTATTCTTCAGACACAGAGCACTCCACTGCCTTATACATTCTATATACTGACAATGTTCTTCAGCTCTGTCTCCCTCCTCCCTTATACATTCTATATATTGACAATGTTTTTCAGTTGTCTCACTCCTCCCTTATACATTCTATATACTGACAATGTTCTTCAGCTGTCTCCCTCCTGCCTTATACATTCTATATACTGACAATGTTCTTCAGCTGTCTCCCTCCTGCCTTATACATTCTATATACTGACAATGTTCTTCAGCTGTCTCCCTCCTGCCTTATACATTCTATATACTGACAATGTTCTTCAGCTGTCTCACTCCTCCCTTATACATTCTATATACCGACAATGTTCTTCAGCTGTCTCACTCCTCCCTTATACATTCTATATACCGACAATGTTCTTCAGTTCTGTCTCCCTCCCCTTATACATTCTATATACTGACAATGTTCCTCAGCTGTCTCACTCCTCCCTTATACATTCTATATACTGACAATGTTCTTCAGCTGTCTCACTCCTCCCTTATACATTCTATATACCGACAATGTTCTTCAGTTCTGTCTCCCTCCCCTTATACATTCTATATACTGACAATGTTCCTCAGCTGTCTCACTCCTCCCTTATACATTCTATATACCGACAATGTTTTTCAGTTGTCTCCCTCCTGCCTTATACATTCTATATACTGACAATGTTCTTCAGCTGTCTCCCTCCTGCCTTATACATTCTATATACTGACAGTTCTTCAGCTGTCTCCCTCCTGCCTTATACATTCTATATACTGACAATGTTCTTCAGCTGTCTCCCTCCTGCCTTATACATTCTATATACTGACAATGTTTTTCAGTTGTCTCCCTCCTGCCTTATACATTCTATATACTGACAATGTTTTTCAGTTGTCTCCCTCCTGCCTTATACATTCTATATACGGACAATGTTCTTCAGCTGTCTCCCTCCTCCTTTATACATTCTATACACTGACAATGTTCTTCCCCTGTCTCACTCCTCCCTTATAACCATATAACAATCACAGCACGGAAACAGGCCATCTCGGCCCTCCTAGTCCGTGCCGAACTCTTAATCTCACCTAGTCCCACCTACCCGCACTCAGCCCATAACCCTCCACTCCTTTCCTGTTCATATACCTATCCAATTTTACCTTAAATGACACAACTGAACTGGCCTCTACTACTCCTACAGGAAGCTCATTCCACACAGCTATCACTCTCTGAGTAAAGAAATACCCCCTCGTGTTTCCCTTAAACTTCTGCCCCCTAACTCTCAAATCATGTCCTCTCGTTTGAATCTCCCCTACTCTCAATAGAAACAGTCTATTCACGTCAACTCTATCTATCCCTCTCAAAATTTTAAATACCTCGATCAAATCCCCCCTCAACCTTCTACGCTCCAATGAATAGAGACCTAACTTGTTCAACCTTTCTCTGTAACTTAAGTGCTGAAACCCAGGTAACATCCTAGTAAATCGTCTCTGCACTCTCTCTAATTTATTGATATCTTTCCTATAATTCGGTGACCAGAACTGTACACAATATTCCAAATTTGGCCATACCAATGCCTTGTACAATTTTAACATTACATCCCAACTTCTGTACTCAATGCTTTGATTTATAAAGGCCAGCGTTCCAAAAGCCTTCTTCACCACCCTATCTAGATGAGACTCCACCTTCAGGGAACTATGCACTGTTATTCCTAGATCTCTCTGTTCCTCTGCATTCCTCAATGCCCTACCATTTACCCTGTATGTTCTATTTGGATTATTCCTGCCAAAATGTAGAACCTCACACTTCTCAGCATTAAACTCCATCTGCCAACATTCAGCCCATTCTTCTAACCGGCATAAATCTCCCTGCAAGCTTTGAAAACCCACCTCATTATCCACAACACCTCCTACCTTAGTATCATCGGCATACTTACTAATCCAATTTACCACCTCATCATCCAGATCATTTATGTATATTACAAACAACATTGGGCCCAAAACAGATCCTTGAGGCACCCCGCTAGTCACCAGCCTCCATCCCGATAAACGATTATCCACCACTACTCTCTGGCATCTCCCATCTAGCCACTGTTGAATCCATTTTATTACTCCAGCATTAATACCTAATGACTGAACCTTCTTAACTAACCTTCCATGTGGAACTTTGTCAAAGGCTTTGCTGAAGTCCATATACATCCACTGCCTTACCCTCGTCAACATTCCTCGTAACTTCTTCAAAAAATTCAATAAGGTTTGTCAAACATGACCTTCCACGCACAAATCCATGCTGGCTACTCCTAATCAGATCCTGTCTATCCAGATAATTATTAATACTAGCTCTAAGAATACTTTCCATTAATTTACCCACCACTGATGTCAAACTGACAGGTCTATAATTGCTAGGCTTACTTCAAGAACCCTTTTTAAACAATGGAACCACATGAGCAATACGCCAATCCTCCTGCACAATCCCCGTTTCTAATGACATCTTAAAGATCTCTGTCAGAGCTCCTGCTATTTCTACACAAACTTCCCTCAAGGTCCTGAGGAATATCCTGTCAGGACCCGGAGATTTATCCACTTTTAAATTTCTTAAAAGCGCCAGTACTTCCACCTCTTTAATTGTCATAGGTTCCATAACTTCCTTACTTGTTTCCCACACCTTACACAATTCAATATCCTTCTCCTTCGTGAATACCGAAGAGAAGAAATCGTTCAAAATCTCTCCCATCTCCCTCGGCTCCACACATAGCTGACCACTCTGATTCTCTAAGGGGCCAATTTTATCCCTCACTATCCTCTTGCTTTTAATATAACTGTAGAAACCTTTCGGATTTACTTTCACCTTATTTGCCAAACCAACCTCGTATCTTCTTTTAGCTTTTCTAATCTCTTTCTTAAGATTCCTTTTACATTCTTTATATTCCTCGAGCAATTCCTTTACTCCATGCTGCCTATATCTACTGTAGACATCCCCCTTTTTCCGAACCAAATTTCTAATATCCTTTGATATATGGTGCTTTCAAACCTTTAACCTTTCCTTTCAACCTAACAACCTCTCAATTCTATATACTGACAGTTCTTCAGTTGTCTCCCTCCTGCCTTATACATTCTATATACCGACAATGTTCTTCAGCTCTGTCTCCCTTACTTATACATTCTATATACTGACAATGTTCTTCAGTTGTCTCCCTCCTGCCTTATACATTCTATATACTGACAATGTTCTTCAGTTCTGTTTCCCTCTTGCCTTATATATTCTATATACTGACAATGTTCTTCAGCTATCTCACTCCTTCCTTATACATTCTATATACTGACAATGTTTTTCAGTTGTCTCACTCCTCCCTTATACATTCAATATACTGACAATGTTCTTCAGTTCTGTCTCCCTCCTCCCTTATACATTCTATATACTGACAATGTTTTTCAGTTGTCTCACTCCTCCCTTATACATTCAATATACTGACAATGTTCTTCAGTTCTGTCTCCCTCCTCCCTTATACATTCAATATTCTTCAGTTCTGTCTCCCTCCTCCCTTATACATTCTATATACTGACAATGTTTTTCAGTTGTCTCACTCCTCCCTTATACATTCTATATACTGACAATGTTCTTCAGTTCTGTCTCCCTCCTCCCTTATACATTCTATATACTGACAATGTTCTTCAGTTCTGTCTCCCTCCTCCCTTATACATTCTATATACTGACAATGTTTTTCAGTTGTCTCACTCCTCCCTTATACATTCAATATTCTTCAGTTCTGTCTCCCTCCTCCCTTATACATTCTATATACTGACAATGTTCTTCAGTTCTGTCTCCCTCCTCCCTTATACATTCTATATACTGACAATGTTCTTCAGTTCTGTCTCCCTCCTCCCTTATACATTCTATATACTGACAATGTTTTTCAGTTGTCTCACTCCTCCCTTATACATTCAATATTCTTCAGTTCTGTCTCCCTCCTCCCTTATACATTCTATATACTGACAATGTTTTTCAGTTGTCTCACTCCTCCCTTATACATTCAATATACTGACAATGTTTTTCAGTTCTGTCTCCCTCCTCCCTTATACATTCAATATTCTTCAGCTGTCTCACTCCTCCCTTATACATTCTATAAACTGACAATGTTCCTCAGCTGTCTCCCTCCTCCCTTATACATTCTATATACTGACAATATTCTTCAGCTGTCTCACTCCTCCCTTATACATTCTATATACTGACAATGTTCCTCAGCTGTCTCACTCCTCCTTTATATAATGTTCTTCAGTATTTTGAGTCAAAACCCCAGAACCAGGAAGTCCCATCCCTTTGTTGAGCTTACCCAGTCTCAAAAGAACTCCGAATGTTTCAATGCTTCTCCTGTCATCTTTGTAAACTCTAGAGTGTATAGGCCAGATTCAATAATCTCTCCTCAGAAGACAATTCCTCCCCAATACTGGGCATTAATCTGATGATTTTTTTTGTTGTACCTTCTCTATCCTTCCTGTGATAGGAAAATCAAACTTGTTTGAAATATTTCGCATGGGATTCATGCTAAGGCCCTATAATCACAGCAAGAACCATTTATTTTTGTATTCAATAGACAATAGACAGTAGGTGCAGGAGTAGGCCATTTGGCCCTTCTAGCCAGCACTGCCATTCACTGTGATCATGGCTGATCATACACAATCAGTACCCCGTTCCTGCCCTCTCCCCATATCCCTTGACCCCGCTATCTATAAGAGCTCTATCTAACTCTCTCTTGAATGCATCCAGAGACTTGGCCTCCACTGCCTTCTGGGGCAGAGCATTCCACATATCCACCGCTCTCTGGGTGAAAATTATTCAAGTTAACCTACTATAAAAGGCAGCATAATATTTGTCTTGTAAATTGCCTAATGGACCTATAATTCATATGCAAGAATATTCTTCAATCGCTCACCATTTATAAATATCAATTTTCTCTATTTTCTACTAAATTGGATAACTTAGTATTTTTTAAGCTTCATATTCATTTTCCAATGTTCCTTAGATTCAGGATCAGTTCCTGAAGATTGGAGAGTGGCTAATGTTATCCCACTTTTCAAGAAGGGAGGGAAGGAGAAAACGGAGAACTATCACCCTGTTAGCCTAACGTCAGTCGTGGGGAAGATGCTTGAGTCCATTATTAAGGACGAAATAGTGGCACATCTAGATGGCAGAAATAGGATTAGGCCGAGCCAGCATGGATTTACCAAGGGTAAATCATGCTTGACTAATGTAATGAGGATGTTAGACGAGGGTAAGCCAGTGGATGTAGTGTACCTAGATTTTCAGAAGGCATTCGATAAGGTGCCACATAGGAGATTGGTGAGTAAAATCAGAGCTCATGGCATTGGGGGCAGGGTTTCAGCATGGATAGAAAACTGGTTGGCAGATAGAAAGCAAAGGGTAGCAGTGAATGGGTGTTTCTCAGACTGGCTGGAGGTGACTAGTGGGGTACCATAGGGCTCTGTATTGGGACCACAGCTCTTTACGATTTATGTCAACGATTTAGATGAGGGCATTGAAAACTATATCAGCAAGTTTGCTGACGATACTAAACTGGGTGGCAGTGTGACATGCGAAGAGGACGTTAGGAGAATACAGGGAGACTTGGATAGGCTGGGTGAGTGGGCAGATACTTGGCAGATGTCATTCAATGTGAATAAATGTGAAGTTATCCACTTTGGAAGCAGGAACAAGAGGGCAGAGTATTGTCTGAACGGTGTAGAGTTAGGTAAGGGAGAAATGCAAAGAGACCTAGGAGTCCTAGTTCACCAGTCAATGAAGGTGAATGAGCAAGTGCAACAGGCAGTGAAGAGGGCAAATGGAATGTTGGCCTTTGTTACAAGGGGAATTGAGTACAAGAGCAAGGATGTCCTTTTGCATTTGTACAGGGCCCTGGTGAGACCACACCTGGAATATTGTGTACAGTTTTGGTCTCCAGGTTTAAGGAAGGACATTCTGGCAATTGAGGAAGTGCAGCGTAGATTCACTAGGTTGATTCCTGGGATGGCAGGGCTGTCTTACGCAGAGAGATTGGGCTTGTACACGCTGGAATTGAGGAGATTGAGAGGGGATCTGATTGAAAAGTTTAAGATAATTAAAGGATTTGATAGGATTGAGGCAGGAAATATGTTCCAGATGTTGGGAGAGTCCAGTACCAGAGGGCATGGATTGAGAATAAGAGGTCAGTTATTTAAAACAGAGTTGAGGAAGAGCTTCTTCTCCCAGAGAGTTGTGGAGGTGTGGAATGCACTGCCTCGGAAGACGGTGGAGGCCAATTCTGTGGATGCTTTCAAGAAGGAGCTAGATAGATATCTGATGGATAGGGGAATCAAGGGATATGGGGACAAGGCAGGGACTGGGTATTGATAGTGAATGATCAGCCATGATCTCAGAATGGCGGTGCAGACTCGAGGGTCCGAATGGTCTACTTCAGCACCTATTGTCTATTGTCTATATTCCATTTGCCATGTCCCTCCTCACCCCAACTCAAATCAATGACCTTCTCTCTCCCTCAAGTCTCCCTAACTCATCACAATTCACAAGCTCTCTCAACTTTGCATCATCCAAATTGATGATGTTGATTAAAAATAACTGAAGTCCATCATCCGACTAGTTATATTCTCTCAATCAAAAGAGCAAGAATGGACAGATTATTCATGCCCATGAACTAATCCACAACCCACACCAATGACACCAAACCTTGAGTTTGAATCTCAATGCATGATAATAGTTTTGATTTATTTTTATTCAGATACAACACGAATAGGCCGCTCCACCCAGCAATTCTCTGATTTAATCCTAGCCTAGTAACGGGACAATTTATAATGGCTGATTAACTGTGGGAGGAACCAATGTGATCTCAGGGAGGACTTAAACTCCTTACAGGCTGTGGCGGGAATTGAACCCAGGTCACCTGTACCACAAAGCACTGTGCTAACCACTATCTATAATACTGCCCCTCATCTGCAATTTGTTACACCTCAAGTGAACAGGCTTGTCAAACACACACAAAATGCTGGTGGAACACAGCAGACCAGGCAGCATCTATAGGGAGAAGCGCTGTCGACGTTTCGGGCCGAGACCCTTCGTCAGGACTAACCGAAAGGAAATGTCAACAGTGCTTCTTCCTATAGATGCTGCCTGGCCTGCTGTGTTCCACCAGCATTTTGTGTGTGTTTGAATTTCCAGCATCTGCAGATTTCCTCAGGCTTGTCAAATATCATTTTTCTTTCATAAATTTGCATTCAATCCTTCTTGTGAGAGACTTATAATGTTGTAATAGCTGGCTGAATAAGCTAATAGATGGCAGATGAAATTTCACATACAGACAAATGTGAAGCTAAAAAAAAGAGGCTGTATAAACCAGAGGCTCAATTCTAAAAGGGTTAAAAATAATTACAAGCATTATTTAAGGTAGAATAGCATGTTGAGAAAGTGATGAAAGCACACAGGGCATTGGCTTTACAAGCAGAAGCAGAATACAATAAGAAAGTCAGGAACAACACCGAGAAACTGCTGCTTCGGTCATCATTACAATTTTGTGCCACACTTCAGGAAATACCCCAAAACCTCTGAGGGGCTAATGGTGAAATTTGGAGTGAGGGAGCTATGAATATAGGTTGTCCTCAAAACAGAGGTTACAGGATCTGCTAAAATCATTAAGGATATACAATTTTTTAACCTTCCTATATGGAGAGATACCCATGTAGTCACTAGATTACTCTTGAAATCGACTTCCCTTCACTCAAGGGGTTCCAACCTTGTTTATGCCATGGACTCTAACCATTAACCATGGGGTCCCTGAACCCCAGGATGGGAACCTTTGCCTTTACTTATCAATTTTTCTGTTCTTTGATAAATTCTGATACATTTCCGAACTTTTGTCTTATTACCTCTTTTTTTGTTACATGTTTTTTTCCCTTTAACTGAATACTACCCATACCACTGTTAACTACAGTTGGACCACTTTTCCTCCTAAGTTGTGACTTAGAGATGTGCTATTATTGAAGTACGTTATCTATTAATTAAATGCAAGCCACTATTTGTCTAGAATCAAACCTCAATGTGTTTTCCTAAATTACCAATGACAACTCACACCTAATTTTGTTTAGACTTAAAACATCATCTTGTTCAGATTTCAGATTACACCAATTCAATTTTAGAATAAAACATTTAACTGGGGATGCATGTGTGAGTCACTGCCTTGGAATAATTTAATCTAAGGTGGTGCCAAGGAACCTCATTAAAACTGAAATTAAAGCAGACAATACTGGGAATACTCAACAGGTCAGTCAGCATCTGAGAAAAGAAAGTGAGAAATGAAACAAAATTTAACTTCCTAAGGAAGGTGGCATAGTGTGGAAGGATATGCGAGTAGAAAGGGCAGAGGAAAAGAAATGGAAGAACTGTGATAACTGATGAATGAAGAACTGGAAAAACCTAATGAAAAGCAAAAGAGTGAACAATAAAAGAGCAAAATGCAAAAACAACAAATGAGAACTGAAAATAGCAGATAAAACATTAAAAAATTAAGCTAGAAATGAGATACAAAGCTCAGCCTAGTTGAACTAGCACTGCCGACATTTCAGGCCGAGACCCTTCGTCAGGACTTCTCCCTATAGATGCTGCCTGGCCTGCTGTGTTCCACCAGCATTTTGTGTGTGTTGTTTGAGTTTCCAGCATCCGCAGATTTCCTCGTGTTTGCTAGTTGAACCTCAGCCTAGTTGAATAGAGTTTTAAGACTATAGATGCCTAGTCAGCTGCTAAGGCCAGAATGTGATGTAGATTTAAAGTGACAGGCAATTGGAAGCTCAGGTTTCCCCTTCTAGGAGAAAACTGAAGTAAACGTAACTCATAGAGGAAAACTGTTCACTGGCTGAAGAC
Source organism: Hypanus sabinus (assembly GCF_030144855.1). NCBI lineage: Eukaryota > Metazoa > Chordata > Chondrichthyes > Myliobatiformes > Dasyatidae > Hypanus > Hypanus sabinus. The sequence continues at coordinate 61,655,238 of NC_082728.1, read as the reverse complement.
ATTACGTGTTGGATTCTGGAAAATGTTGCAAGATTGGTCATTTCAACCAAAGGACAGTGAACTGGGTCAATCTCAGTGGGGTTTATTTCATTACAAAGTCTAAAGGCAAGAGTAAAATATTCCAATATTAAAATAAAATCCATCCCATTCACATTTCTACATAGTCTTCACCATCAATGCTTAACGCCACCTGGTGTATCACGAATAACCAACAGCTGAAGTGGATCACTAACCAGAATCACAACTAGATCAGACTGAGGCGATAAAAACATGATAAACATAAAAACATCATGCCTGGTGTCAAAAGAAAATTGTTAGGAATGTGATAAAAGTTCTCATTTGTTTCGCTCTCAGCAACACCAACAAATGGCTAACACCACACAGAACAAAGCACCCTTAAAAATGGCACCTCACCCAGTACCCTACCACACACCCTCTGTGTCTGTAGCATGTACCCTTGGCAACCACCAAGTAAAGGGCAGTAGGTGTATGAGAAAACCAACATTTTCAAGCTCCCTCTATGGAAGTCACATACCAATTTTAAACAGAAATATATCAGCTGTGGCCTGCCCCCAGCACACCCTTAGGTATGTTGGTTGTTAACACAAATGATGCATTTCACTGTATGTTTCAATGCACATGTGATAAATAAGCTTGAATATTCCTTCATCACCTAATCTGATTAGCCAAAGACAGCACAAGACATGAGCAAGAATGGGCCTTTGAATGTACTTCTGCAGCCATCAAATTCATGGCTAATCTTTTGCCTCAGTATCATTTTCCTGCTCTGCCCTTGATCAAACTCTGCTTTCAATACACTAAGCCTCCAGAGGAAAGAATTTTGAAGATTCACAACTCTCTCATGATATTTTTGTGATCTTGGCCCCAAATGGCTTTACCATTATTCTGGAACGATGACTTCGTATTTATAGAAGAGCCTCAAGGAGGTTCTTGCAGATTGCCAGCAACACATTGTAATTACAAAATAAACGTTGAACAATGGCACCTCAAGTGATGCTGAACGTTCTTGGTAGCACACTTGAGATTCAACTCAGTTTTTACATGGCAGGGTGTGAATACGCTGGTTTCTGATAGTAATGAGGGTATCATTAGTAAAATGGCACTCATCCAATTACACAATGTGTGCAGACAGTCTCAGATCCACAGGTACAGCAACAATGGAGCCACCACAGGATCTCTCTTCAGAAGATGCAGGTTTGTGAAATGGGAAAATAAAGTCATGGAAACAAAGTACTTTAGAATAGAGCATTTGGAAAAATGAACACTGGTATAAATTAAACATTATATCCATTCTGTGAATTCCTTCCAGCCAAAGGTTACCAAGGAGAATCAATATATTGTACTCAGAGTTGGTGAAATGCTAACTGAATTTCCTTGTCCATATGTGCCCAATTTCAGAGTTTCGGTGCTCATATTTTGCTTCTATACTCAATTGTTGACATCAGGAACACTCAAAGTAGCTACGGGCCAAAAGGTTGCCTTCAGATTCCAATCTATCATTGAATATTATAAATGAGAAATAGATTAAAGTTTTAACCATGGACAACTTAATTACTGACAAGTAAACCAAAATCTCCATTCTTGAACCCTAATCTTTGTTAATCCACCTACCTGCAGATGATTTCTTAACCAAACATTGTCTTCCCTGCTAGACTATGGAGAATAACTACATTACATGGTGTGATTATATTGCTTATATAATACATAGAAATATATTTCATTGATTAGGAGTTAGATAATCAAATTGCTGTCTTTCCCAAAGTCCAATCAATGGTTTTTTTCTTTACACTTTCGTCAACACTTATCTATGGAAGATTGTTCAGAGTTGCAGACCAACACAAATTACCCAGTATGTTGAGCATTAGGGAAAAAAGTAGTTTTGCACATGATTGTTAGAAAATAGAATCCTAAATAACAAGCATGAAGAGCACCAGCTCATAAATCACCCAATTTACTCCACCCCACTCAAAGGCTCATTTTTGTTTAGGAATTACAGCTTCACAGGGTCTAAGAAACTCTGATACTCACCAACTGGCTAATGCCCAAGCTAAAATATAACAATAGCTGCAGGTCATTTGATTTGAGTATTAGGAGGTTTTCGATTATGTATAGATGGGTGGGGGGGGGGGGGGGGGGGTAGGAGTCTCAAAATATGTCACCAGCCATTCAAGGCAGATGAAAGAAATGTCCATCTAATGGGTGATATCTTTTGTAATTTCCTACCCAGCGAAGCATTGAGATTTATTTACCAAGTGTTTTCCAGACTACTATATAGATTTTTAGATATCAATGAATATGGTTATATCCATATATAGTGTCTTTAAAAAGTAGTCAATCCCCAAGCCTTTAAGTATTACAACCAAGGATTCTGATCAATTAAACATAATTTTTATTTGTGAATCACATGCTTCCCCCTTAAAAACAAGGAAAATGGAAAGCATGAATAAATAAAAATTAAAATGCTGAAATGTCAGCAGTTCAAAAACATTCATTCCACTTTGCTAAGTATTTAGCTGAACCTCCTCTTGCAGCTATTACATCCAGTAGTCTTTTTTGATGAGCCTCCATTAGCTTTGTACAACATGATTTGTCCATTCCTCTTTGCAACATTGCTCAAGCTGTGCCAGGTTAGTTGGGGAGCGACAGATGACAGCAATCTTGAGGTCTTGCCAAAGATGTTCAATTGGGTTAAGGTCAGAACTCTGACTGGGCCACGCAAGGACATCAATTTCCCCTCATTTTAAGCCACTCCATGGTTGTTCTGGCAGTGTTTTGGGTCGTTGTCCTGCCAAAAGACCAATTTTCTCCCCTGTTTAAGCATTTTAGCAGAGGTTAGCAGCTTTATCCAAAAATCTCTCTGTATTTAGCAACATTCATCTTTCATCAACCCTGAACAAATTTCCACTCCTCACAACCGAAAAGTATCCCCATAGCACAATGCTACCTCTACTACACTGCTTAGTGTTGAGGCCAAAAAGTTCCACTTTAGTTGCATCTGACCACAAGACCTTCTTCCACATCTTTACTGCATCTTCTAAGTGACTTTTTGCAGAGTCTTAACAAAGATTTTTTTTTAAAGCTAGGGCTTCAACCTTGCCACTTTTGCACAAATACCTTTAATAGATTGTGGACCCATGAACACCTCCACTTGCAGCCACTCAGAGTGACTGTTGGTGTCACAGTAGCCTCTGTTACCAGTGCCATTCTTCTCTGATGAAGAAGTTTAGAGGAGTGGCTTGACTTAGGCTTCATATTTTTATCCCACAATGGACGGAGTGCCAGGGTACATTCAGTGCCTTTGAGATCGTCTTGGATCTTCCTCAGATTTGTGCGTTATTGTCATTTCTGTGACTTGTATGGTATGCTCTTTTGTCTTCATTTTGGTTTGGTCTATTGAAAATCTACTATATGCTGAACCTTACAGAGAGAGGGGGCATTTATTCTCACAAATTCTTTGAAAACAAGTGATCCTCCAATTTTCTACATCAACAAATTGCAGCTGAGGAAAGTAAGCATAGGGATGAATACTTTTTCAGCCTCACAATTTTGGTTTTTAATTTTTACCGAATTGTTGACAGGTTTTGGAATTTTTCTTTTGATTTGACATGATGTACAATGTTTTGTGGATTAGCTCAAAATTCTACTTCAATATATTTTAAATTTAGAAAATGAGACAGTAAAACGTTGTAGGGACTGAATATTTTTAGACAATGTATATTTCAGTTACATAAATATGAAAAACCCCTCTGAAGTAAAGCATCAACAATGATCTATGGCAGGGGTTCCCAACTTGGAATCCACGGACCCCTCGGTTAATCAACCGTAAGGCTCTACGGCGCAAAACCGATTGGGAAGGTGATCTATGCAAGGCCAAGGAGCGAAATGGCCTCTAAGAGCTTTACCTAGTCCTAATGTTTTTCATCAAACCATAAATTGCATTACGCTGGGGCTCGCTGTGCACAAAAACTGCAATTCCACAAATGTGTACTCTGCACACTGCACAGCACGCCTCACATGCAACCTAGTTATTATGCTCTCCAGAACACACTACAGGAGCCCAAGTTTGCAATGCTAAGTTATTTCACGCAGGTACATCTGCCGAGCCCGGTGCGGGCTCGGGCTCGGGCTCGGGCTCCGGGCTCCCCAGCTGAGGCCCGCACATGCCGGGCACCGACCTCTACCACCGCTCCCCGCTCGGCTCACGCAGCCTGCGGGCCTACGGCGGCTCCTCGCCGCCACCGAGCAGCCGCGCTCTGACTCATCCCGGCCTCAGGCCTGAGCCGCCCCGAATATGGCGGTAAAATTTCAAACTGGGCCGAGCGGGCGGTCAGGTTCAAACAACAGCAGACGGTGAAGGGAGGAGGTAGCAAGCCAGTCGCCGTAGCCCTCGCCACGATACCGCCGCCGCCGCCGCCGCCCCGCCCTGCTCCCAGCCCGGGTTACCTTAGGCTTTTCGTCCGCCATTGTATCTTCTCGTCTGCGTCTCTCCGGCACAAAGAGAGAGGGAGCAGGATTAATGGGGGAGGGGGAGGGGAGGTGAGACCGGTGCGCGCCCCCGGCGACTCTCGCTCACGCGCACGCAGTCAAATAAAATGAAACGTGCGTGTCCCCGCGGCCCGAGCCCGGGCCTGATTGGGCGTGCGTCGAGCCCGTGCGACGCGAAGAGCGGGGGGGGGGGGGGGGCAGGGCCAAGCGCGCGCCGCGGAGGGAGAGCGCACGTGACCGCCCCCCCCCCGACGCCGATGACGTCAGCTGCCGCGCGCGCGCTCTGCCTTGGAGAAATGGAGGGAGGGTACCTCAGGTGCTGGGGTCTCTTCCCGGTCCATCGCCTCTGCTATTCTATTCATTCCCTTTTCCCACCCAATCCTCGGCTGCTCCCCACTTTCCCTACCATCTGTGATTCTCCCCCTTCCTTACTGTTCGGATGAGGTGTCCAGGCATGAAACCTGAACTGTTTATCCTTTCCAGAGATGCTGCCTGGCCTGCCGACTTCCTCCAGCTTTGCCATGCCCAAGATGGGTTCGTGTTGTGACTGGTTACCTAAGTATTAAAAGCTTACATTTTTATATTTGATAAGATGCTGGAAACCCAGAGCAACACATACAAAATGCTGAGAAACTGTTTATTTTGTCCATCCCACATTCACCTTGAGAAGAAGTGGGGCCACTGAGGAAATGCTGTTCAGTAGGGCACTTAAATGACTTGGACCCAAATAAGGGAGGTAGTGTAGGCAGATGGGAAAGAAGGGCTGGTAGGTAAAAAAAAATGGAGGATAGAGGGTTTGGGTGGATGGAGGAGAACCTGGGTGTGTCAGAGGGGAGAGAGCAGGTTCACTTGAAATTGGAGCATTCAATGTTCTTGCTGTTGGGCTGTGATGTTAATATGAGGTGCTGTCCATCTAGTTTGTGTTTGGTCAAGGGGTACCACCTGGAAGGGTATATTCCTGACGAACTTCTGCAGTAATATCATGGGATTGATCTCCAATAATCACAAACATTTTCACTTGATTTAGGTATGACTCCAGCCAGTCAAGTTTTCCCTTGATGTCTGAGGAATCAGATTAGCTGTCAGGAGGAAATGCAGTAAGGACTTCTGGATGTCCATAAGAATGTGGGGAGAACCTGTACCTTCTATTTACATGTTTGTTTTTTTTAATGTGATGGAGTTAGAATGTAGAACATACAACAGCACAGTACAGGCTCTTCTGCCTTCAATGTTGCGACGAACTTTTAACCTACTCTAAGATCAACTTAACCCCTCCCTCTTACATAGCCCTCCATCTTCCTGTCATCTGTGTTTCTAAGCGTTTCTTAAATGCCCTAATATATCTGCCTCTACCACCACACCTGGCAAGGTGTTCCACATACCCAACATTCTCTGTGTAAAGAAGTTAGCTCTGACAATCCCCCCGACACTTCTCTCCAATCACCTTAAAATTATGCCCCCTTTTATTAGGTATGGACCCTGGGAAAAAGTCTGTGGTTATTAAGTCTTATCTATGCCTCTTGTACACTTCTACCAAATCACCACTCATCCTATTTTGTTCTAAAGAGAAAACCCCAGCTCACTCAACCTCTCTTCATAAGACATGCCATCTAGGCTAGGCAGTATCCTGGTAAATCAACTTTGCATCCTCTTGAAAACTTACACATCTGTCCAATACTGATGAGGTAACCAGAACTTTGATTTAATTCTAGCCTATTCATGGGACAATTTACAATGACCAATTAACCAGTATGTCTTTGGATTGTGGGTAGAAACTGCAGCACCAGGAGGAAGCCCACACAGTCACGAGGAGAACATACAAACGCCTTACAGGCAGTGGTGGGAACTGAACCTAGGCCGCCTGTACTGTAAAGCTTTTAACCATTTCGCTACCATGCCTCTTCACCATCATATTGACGCATGGCAACTTTGAAGGGTCTAGTCACGTGGACCCCAAGATATCTCTGTTTCTCCACACTGCCAAGAATACTGTCATTAACCTTGAATTCCACCTTCCAAAGTGAATGACTTCACACTTTTAAGGACTGAATGTCATCTGCCTTTTCTCAGCCCAGCTCTGCATTCTGTCAATGTCCTACTGCAAACTACAACACTATCAACAACTTCACCAACCTTCGTGTTATCTGCAGACTTACTAAACCACCCTTCCACTTCTTCATCCACTTCATTTATAAAAATATATGTGGAACACCAGTGGTCACTGATCTCCAGGTGGAATACTGTCCATCCACCACCCTCTGCCTTCTATGGGCAAGCCAGTTCTGTATTCACACAGACATTTCGCTGGATCCCAAGCTCCTGACTTTCTGAATAAGCCTACCTGGGGAATCTTATCAAATACCTGACTAAAATCTATATATACCATATCCACTGGTCTACCTTCAACAATGTGCTTTGTCACATCCTCAAAGAATTCAATCAAGCTCATGAGGCATGACTTGTCCTTCATGAAGCAATGTTGACCATCTGTAATCAGACTGTGCTTCCCCAAATGCTTGTAAATCCTATCTCTAAGAATCTTATTTAAGCATTTGCCCACCACTAAAATAAGACTTAAACAAAGGAAGCAACACACACAAAATGCTGGTGGAACACAGCAGGCCGAGCAGCATCTATAAGGAGAAGCACTGTCGACGTTTCGGGCCGAGACCCTTCGTCAGGACTAACTGAAAGGGAAGATAGTAAGAAATTTGAAAGTAGGAGGGGGAGGGGAAAATGTGAAATGATAGGAGAAGACCGGAGGGGGTGGGGTGAAGTTGAGAGCCGGACAGGTGATTGGCAAAAGGGATACAGAGCTGGAGAAGGGAAAGGATCATGGGATGGGAGGCCTAGGGAGAAAGAAAGGGGGAAGGGAACACCAGATGGAGATGGAGAACAGGCAGAGTGATGGGCAGAAAGAGAGAAAAAAAGTGGGGGGGGGGACTAAATATATCAGGGATGGGGTAAGAAGGGGAGGAGGGGCATTAACAGAAGTTAGAGAAGTCAATGTTCATGCCATCAGGTCGGAGGCTACCCAGCCGGTATATAAAGTGTTGTTTCTCCAACCTGAGTGTGGCTTCAACTTGACGGTAGAGGAGGCCATGGATAGACATATCAGAATGGGAATGCGACATGGAATTAAAATGAGTGGCCACTGGGAGATCTTGCTTTCTCTGGTGGACCGAGCGTAGGTGTTCAGCAAAACGGCCTCCCAGTCTGCGTCAGGTCTCACCAGTGGGGTGGTGGGAAGATGGGGTGAGGTCACTCACATTTCCTGCACATATGCCCTCACCCCATCCACCCGCCACCCTACTCGGGATAGGGTTCCCCTTGTCCTCACCTACCACCCCACCAGCCTCCGGGTCCAACGTATAATTCTCCATAATTTCCGCCACCTCCAACAGGATCCCACTTCCAAGCACATCTTTCCCTCCCCCCCTTTCTGCTTTCCGCAGTGATCGCTCCCTATGTGACTCCCTCGTCCATTCGTCCCCCCATCCCTTCCCACCGATCTCCCTCCTGGCACTTATCCTTGTAAACGGAACAAGTGCTACACCTGCCCTTACACTTCCTCCCTCACCACCATTCAGGGCCCCAGACAGTCCTTCCAGGTGAGGCGACACTTCACCTGTGAGTCGGCTGGTGTGGTATACTGCGTCCGGTACTCCCGGTGTGGCCTTTTATATATTGGTGAGACCCGACGCAGACTGGGAGACTGTTTTGCTGAACACCTATGCTCTGTCCGCCAGAGAAAGCAGGATCTCCCAGAGGCCACACATTTTAATTCCACGTCCCATTCCCATTCTGATATGTCTATCCATGGCCTCCTCTACCGTCAAGTTGAAGCCACACTCAGGTTGGAGGAACAACACCTTATATACCGGCTGGGTCGCCTCCAACCTGATGGCATGAATATTGACTTCTCTAACTTCCGTTAATGCCCCTCCTCCCCTTCTTACCCCATCCCTGATATATTTAGTTTCCCCCCCTTTTTTTTCTCTCTTTCTGCCCATCACTCTGCCTGTTCTCCATCTCCATCTGGTTTTCCCTTCCCCCTTTCTTTCTCCTGAAGTCTCCCATCCCATGATCCTTTCCCTTCTCCAGCTCTGTATCCCTTTTGCCAATCACCTTTCCGGCTCTCAACTTCACTCCACCCCATCCGGTCTTCTCCTATCATTTCACATTTTCATCTCCACTCCTACTTTCAAATCTCTTACTATCTTTCCTTTCAGTTAGTCCTGACGAAGGGTCTCGGCCCAAAATGTTGACAGTGCTTCTCCTTATAGATGCTGCCTGGCCTGCTGTGTTCCACCAGTATTTTGTGAGTGTTGCTTGAATTTCCAGTATCTGCAGATTTCCTCGTGTTTGCTTAAACAAAGGAATAATATTTGCTATCCTCTAATCATTTGGTACTAGTCCTGTAACCAATGAGGATGCAAAGATCATTGTCAAAGGCACTGCAATCTCTTCCCTCGTATCCCATAGTAACCTGGGTATATCCTGTCAAAAGTTCCAGCACATCCTCTTTCCTAACATCAATGTGTTCCGGCATATTAGCCTGTTTTACGCTGTCCTACCAAACATCAAGCTTCCTCTCAATGGTGAATACTGAACCTAAATATTTGTTAAGGGCCTCCCTATCTTCTACAATATTATCCCTGATCAGTCCTATCCTCACTCTGCTCATCCTGCTGTTCTTCATGTACGTGTAGAACGCCTTGGGGTTTTCCTATATCCAAGGTTTTCTCGTACCCACTCTTGCCTTGAAGTCCATTTTTCAGCTTCTTCCTGACTGCCTTGTAACTCTCTAGAACCCTGTCTAATCCTTGCTTCCGAAACCTTAAGTAAATTTCTTTCTTCCTGTTGACATAGTTCTGGAGCAACTATGTAACTTTAATTAATACTTACCTCGCACCGGGAATTTACTGCTGTGAATACCAGAGCCAATGACATCATGAATGTGGAAGGCATGGTGTGGTGTCAAGTTAGGAGTGGCAATGCAGCAGAGGAAATGGAAAGAATCCTTTGAGGTTGAAAATTTTTGTTTCCATTGGTAATGTCATATTTGATATGGTAAACAAAGAGAGAGAAAAAATAAGAGGTTTTGCATGTTGGATAAAATTGCGCAATATAATCAGAGCTAATCTCATAAAGTAATGCCTGGAGGAATTAACATAGGCTCTGATGGTATTTTTTTCCAACCTCAAATCACTTTGCTACAGATGTTGTACTAGGGGCCTGGAAGTTGCTGGAGCCATATTATTGTTTAAAAAGAGAGAAAGTAAGAAACTGTCTTATTATGTCCAAGTAGGTGGAATGTTAATAGAGGGAAATTATTAGAAAATATTCTGAGAGACAATATAAATTTTCATTTAGAAGTTCAGAGTTTAATGAAGAACATTCAGATGGACGATGCACCTGAGTGATTTGATTTGAATCTTCTGAGGAGATAAACAGGATTGAAAAGGCTGCAATTTGATGCAGTATATGTGTGTGGTGAACTACATATACCTGTCTGGTCACGCCCCCTCCGCTGACTGCTCCTGTGGCCCCTCCCACAGACCCCGGTATAAAGGCGATTGTGGTGAACTACATATACCTGACTGGTCACGTCCCCCTGCTGACTGCTCCTGTGGCTCCTCCCACAGACCCCGGTATAAAGGCGATTGAGGCCTGAGCCCTGCCCTCAGTCTCCAGGATGTTGTGTGGTGGTCAATTGTTGCTTGTTCTTTCTTCCAGCCAATAAAAGCCTATATCTCGCCTCATGTCTCAGAGAGTTATTGATGGTGCATCAATGTGGGTCTTAGAAAAGTACTTGACAATGTTTCACCAGTGCAGACTGATCAGAAAATTTAACCCTCTCAGGATCCAACAAGATGCTTGTTCAAGATCTCTTTTGCCTGTTGGACACAGTGAAACAAAGGCTTGCTATATTATACCTTTTAAAGATTTCTGATAGAAAAAAACATAAATAGGAGTTAATGCAATAAATTAGGAATTTGCCAGGAGGTGGGTTTGGCACTGAAAGAACATCATAGGTCGCAATGTTATTTGTGTTTTATGAAGGTTATTAGCTGCTTTGTTGAATACTAGACACCATTCACAAGTTTACTACTTGTTAACATTGGGACACATCTTTACTGTAATACACTGACCAGCACCTCTCACACACAGTGTCGTTCAACATGCAACTTTCTGACACCCAACATTATGAGGGTTTCCATTGATCAGAAATCTCTGAAAATGATCAGAGGCTGGGTGTCCATCTACATCTTAAAGCTTTACACACTGACAAGGCACGTCAGAAAAGTGATAGAATATAGTTCATTTACCTAACTAAATGCAGTAACTTCTATCAAGAAACTTAGCACTATCCTGTCCAAAATGGCCCATTTGATTGGCATCTCACCCACCACCCTAAACATTCATTTTCTCCACCTCTGGTACAAACTACTTGCAGTGTAATTCATTTATTATCAGAGAATGTTTACAGTATACAACCTGAAATTCTTATTCTTCGCAGAAATCCATGGAAGGCAGAACCCCAAAATAATGAACGACGGAAAAACATTAGAACCCCAATACCCCCTCTTCCTCCTCCCCTACACAAGCAGCAGGAAAGCATCAACCTCCTCCTTCCCCCCCCCAGCAGAAATCATCAGTGCCCACCACCTACCAAGCAATAGCAAAGCCCCCTAAGAGAGACCATGATCTGCAATCAACAAAAACTATTGTTTACCCGACAGTTTGACATGCCAGGGTCTCTCTCTCACAAACAAGGGACAGAGAGATGTCACCCATTTCACACCGAAAGGAGAGACCAACAAATAGCTGCTGTTACGATGTCACAGTCTGTTGCGTTGCTTTTTATTCTGAGATTCTCTGACTCGAGAATCGGCAGCAAACTCACCCCACTATCGAGAGAAAGAGAGTCATTAATCACCAAGGCTCCAATATCTCTACCAGGATCAGAGTCAGGATCATTATCATGTTATATGACTTGAAATTTATTGTTTTTCAACAGCATTAGAGTATAAATGCATAAAATTTACTGTAAATTACAAAATAAATAAATAGTGCAACAAAAGGAATAATGCAGTAGTGTTCATGGACCATTCAAAACCTGAAGGCAGAGGGGAAGAAGCGGTTCCAGATAATTGAATATGGATCTTCAGGTTCCTGTGGTTTCTCCCTGATGGTAGTAATGACAAGAGGCATGCAGAGGATCCTTAATGATGAATGCCACCTTTCTGAGGCACTGCTTCTTATAGAGTCTTTGCTGGTGGGCTGAGCTATACCCAAGATGGAGCTGGCTGAGTCTGCAGCCTCTTTCAACCCTGTGCTTTGGAAGGCTCCATACTAGGCTGTAATGTAACCACTGCACATTATAGAAATTTGCAAGTCTTTGGTGACGTACTCCTGAAGCTCCTAACATGGAGTGATGCCTTCTTCATGAAAGCTTCTATGCCTCGGTCCCAGGACAGATCCTATGAGATGTTGAACTTAAAATTGCCTACTCTTTCCACTACTGACCCCTGCTTGAGGACTTGTCTATGTTTCCTAGACTTCCCCTTACTAAAGTCCACAGTCAATTCCTGGTCTTGCTGATGTTAAATGCAAAGTTGTTGCAATAGTGTTCAACCAGTCAACCTTTATAACTCCTGTATACCCCCTCGTTGGTATCTGAGAGCTTACTAACAACAGTGGTGTCATCTTTCAATTTCAACAGGAAACCTACAGGTTCTCCTTCAAGTTGCAGTCTATCCTGAGCTGGGAACATATCACAATTTCTTCACTGGCACCAGGTCTAAATCCTGGAACTCCCCAAGAGCACGTTCACTAGAAGTGTTGCAGCAACTCAAGCCATGACTCACTGTTATCTTTTCAAAGGTACTTAATGGTAGGCAGAAAATGCTGGCCTTGACAACAACGTGAAAACTACAGACTATTTTGGGTAAGGAACGGGTTCTCTTTTTAAGAATTATTCAGAAGTCAAAGTTCAAAGTAAACTTATTATCAAAGTACATATATATCACCATATACAACCCTGAGATTCATTTTCTCGTTGGATACACAATAAATCCAAGAAACATGACAGAATCACTGAAAGACCTCATCCAACAAAACAGACAAACAATCAATATGCAAAAGACAATAACCTGTGCAAATACAAAAGAAGAAAAAAATAATAAGTAAACAATAAATATCGAGAGTGCTTGAAAATGAGTCCATAGGTTATGGGAACTGGTCAATGTTGGGGTGAGTGAAGTTATCCCCTCTGGTTCAAGACCCTGATGGTTGAGGGATAATAACTGTTCCTGAACCTGGTGGTGAGGGTCCTGAAGTCACTGTATTTTCTTGTTGCTGGTGGCAGTGAACATGACCTGGATGGTGGGAGTCCTAGATGTTGCTTTCCTGTAACAGCACTTCTTGTAAATATTCTAAATGGTCATGAGGGCTTTACCCGCAAAGGACTGGGCTGTATCCACTACCTTTTATAGGATTTTCTGTTCAAGGACATTGGTGTTTTCATAGCTGCCTGGTCAATGCACTTTGCATGACACACCTATAGAAGCTTGTCAAAGTTTTACATGTTACACTGAATCTTCGCAAACTCCTAAGGAAGTAGAGGTGCTGCCATGCTTTCTTCATAATGGAACTTATATGCTGGACCCAGGACAGATTCTCTGAAACAGTAGTACTGAGCAATCTGAAGTTGCTGACCCCTTCCGCCTCTCCAACTTCAATGAGGAGTGGCTCATGGATCTCTGGTTTCCTCCTTGTGAAGTCAATAATTAGCTCTTGGTCTTGCTAACATTGAGTGAGAGGCTGGTGTTGTGGCACCATTCAGCAGATTTCAATCTCCCTTCTATATGCTAATTTGTCACCATCTTTGATTTGGCCAACGACAGTGGTGTCATCAGCGAGCTTAAATATGGCACTGGAGCTGTGCTTGGCCTCACAGACATATGTGTAAATTGAGCAGAGCAGGGGGTTAAGCACACAGCCCTGTAATGCACTTGTGCTGATGGAAAATGTTGGAAAATACATAAAAATCCCTCCATGTGGTAACTACACCTCCACAGTGAAAGCACAAAGAAGTGATAAGAAAAATAATTTGCAGAACTATAGAGAGAGACAGGAAACCAGTTCTGCTATTTGTAGGAACAGACATGTGTATATAGAAACATAGAAAATAGGTGCAGGAGTAGGCCATTTGGCCCTTCGAGCCTGCACCGCTATTCAGTATGATTATGACTGATCATCCAACTCAGAACCCTGTACCTGCTTTCTCTCCATACCCCCTGATCCCTTTAGCCACAAGGGCCATATCTAACTTCCTCTTAAATATAGCCAATGAACCGGCCTCAATTGTTTCCTGTGACAGAGAATTCCACAGATTCACCACTCTGTGTGTGAAGAAGTTTTTCCTCATCTCGGTCCTAAAAGGCTTCCCCTTTATCCCTAAACTGTGACTCCTCGTTCTGGACTTCCCCAACATCGGAAACAATCTTCCTGCATCTAGCCTGTCCAATCCCTTTAGAATTTTATACGTTTCAATAAGATCCCTCCTCAATCTTCTAAATTCCAGTGAGTATAAGCCTAGTTGATCCAGTCTTTCTTCATATGAAAGTCCTGCCATCTCAGGAATCAATCTGGTGAACCTTCTCTGTATTCCCTCTATGGCAAGAATGTCTTCCCTCAGATTAGGGGACCAAAACTGCACACAATATTCTAGGTGCAGTCTCACCAAGGCCTTGTACAACTGCAGTAGAACCTCCCTGCTCCTGTACTCAAATCCTTTTGCTATGAATGCCAACATACCATTTGCCTTTTTCACTGCCTGCTGTACCTGCATGCCCACCTTCAATGACTGGTGTACAATGACACCTAGGTCTCGATGCATCTCCCCTTCTCCTAATCGGCCACTGTTCAGATAATAATCTGTTTTCTTGTTCTTGCAACCAAAGTGGATAACCTCATATTTATCCACATTAAATTGCATCAGCCATGAATTTGCCCACTCACCTAACCTATTCAAGTCACCCTGCATCCTCTTAGCATCCTCCTTACAGCTAACACCGCCGCCCAGCTTCGTGTCATCCGTAAACTTGGAGATGCTGCATTTAATTCCCTCATCTAACTCATTAATATATATTGTAAACAACTGGGGTCCCAGGACTGAGCCTTGCAGTACCCCACTAGTCACTGCCTGCCATTCTGAAAAGGTCCCGTTTACTCCCACTCTTTGCTTCCTGTCTGCCAACCAATTCTCTATCCACATCAATACCATACCCCCAATACCGTGTGCTTTAAGTTTGCACACTAATCTCCTGTGCGGGACCATGTCAAAAGCCTTTTGAAAATCTAAATATACCACATCCACTGGCTCTCCCCTATCCACTCTACTAGTTACATCTTCAAAAAATTCTATAAGATTCGTCAGACATGATTTTCCTTTCACAAATCCATGCTGACTTTGTCCGATGATTTCACCTCTTTCTAAATGTGCTGTTATCACATCTTTGATAACCGACTCTAGCATTTTCCCCACCACCGATGTCAGACTAACCAGTCTGTAATTCCCCAGTTTCTCTCTCCCTCCTTTTTTAAAAAGTGGGGTTACATTAGCCACCCTCCAATCCTCAGGAACTAATCCAGAATCTAAGGAGTTTTGAAAAATTATCACTAATGCATCCACTATTTCTTGGGCTACTTCCTTAAGCACTCTGGGATGCTGACCATCTGGCCCTGGGGATTTATCTGCCTTTAATCCCTTCAATTTACCTAACACCACTTCCCTACTAACATGTATTTCCCTCAGTTCCTCCATCTCACTAGACCCTCGGTCCCTTACTATTTCCAGAAGATTATTTATGTCCTCCTTAGTGAAGACAGAGTCAAAGTAGTTATTCAATTGGTCTGCCATGTCCTTGTTCCCTATGATCAATTCACCTGTTTCTGACTGTAAAGAACCAACATTTGTCTTGACCAATCTTTTTCTTTTCACGTATCTATAAAAGCTTTTACAATCAGTTTTTATGTTCCCTGCCAGCTTTCTCTCATAATTTTTTTCCGTTTCCTAATTAAGCCCTTTGTCCTCCTCTGCTGGTCTCTGAATTTCTCCCAGTCCTCAGGTGTGCCGCTTTTTTTTGCAAATTTATATGTTTCTTCTTTGGACTTGATACTATCCCTAATTTCCTTTGTCAGCCATGGGTGACCTTCCCTGGTTTATTCTTTTAGTATATATGTCAGCCTTCTGGATTTAATAATATGGGAGCTCCTTCATATTAGAACCATAGAACATTCCAGCACAGAAACAAGCCTTTTGGCCCTTCTTGGCTGTGCTGAACCATTTTTCTGTCTAGTCCCACTGACCTGCACCTGGACCATATCCCTCCATACACCTCTCATCCATGTACCTGTCCAAGTCTTTCTTAAATGTTAAAAATGAGCCGGCATTTGCAACTTCATCTGGCAGCTCATTCCACACTCCCACTACTCTCTGCATGAAGAAGCCCCCCCTAATGTTCCCTTTAAACTTTTTCCCCTTCACCCTTAACCCATGACCTCTGTTTTTTTTTCTCCCCTAGCCTCAGTGGAAAAAGCCTGTTTGCATTCTCTCTATCTATACCCATCATAATTTTATACACCTCTATCAAATCACCCCTCATTCTTCTATGCACCAGGGAATAAAGTCCTAACCTATTCAACCTTTCTCTGTAACTCAGTTTCTCAAGTCCCAGCAACATCCTTGTAAACCTTCTCTGCACTCTTTCAACCTTATTAATATCCTTCCTGTAATTAGGTGACCAAAACTGCACACAATACTCCAAATTCGGCCTCACCATTACATACCGACTCTTATACTCAACACTTTGATTTATAAAGGCCAATGTACCAAAAGCTCTCTTTATGACCCTATCTATCTGTCATGCCATTTCATGGATTACTTTTGGAGTCTTTTTTAAACAACGGAACTACATGAGCTATGCTCCAATCCTCCGGCACCTGACCCATGGATACTGACATTTTAAATATTTCTGCCAGGGCCCCTGCAATTTCAACACTAGTCTCCTTCAAGGTCCAAGGGAATACCCTGTCAGGTCCTGGGGATTTATCTACTCTGATTTGCCTCAAGACAGCAAGCACCTCCTCCTCTTTCATCTGTATAAGTTCCATGACCTCCCTACTTGTTTGCCTTGTCTCCATAGACTCCTTCCAGTTTCCTTAGTAAATACAGATGCAAAAAACCCCTTTAATATCTCTCCCATTTCTTTTAGTTCCATACATAGCCGACCACTCTGATCTTCAAGAGGACCAATTTTATCCCTTACTATCCTTTTGCTCTTAACATACCTGTAGAAGCTCTTAGGATTATCCTTCACCCTGACTGCCAAAGCAACCTCATGTCTTCTTTTAGCCCTCCTGATTTCTTTAAGTATTTTCTTACTCATTTTATACTCCTCAAGCATCTTATTTCCTCCCTGTTGCCTATACATGTTATACATCTCTCTCTTCTTTATCAGAGTTCCAATATCCCTTAAGAACCAAGGTTCCTTATTCTTATTCATTTGGCCTTTAACCCTGACAGGAACATACAAACTCTGCACTCTCAAAATTTCTCCTTTGAAGGCCTCCCACTACCAATCACATCCTTGCCAGAGAACAACCTGTCCAAATCTACGTTTTTCAGATTTCATTTCTTCAAATTTGGCCTTTTTCCAGTTTAGAACTTCAACCCGAGGACCAGATCTATCTTTATCCATGATCAAGTTGAAACTAATGGTGTTATGATCACTGGAACCAAAGTGTTCCCCTACACACACTTCTGTCACCTGTCCTAACTCGTTTCCTAATAGGAGATCTAATATTGCATCCTCCCTAGTTGGTACATCTATATATTGATTTAGAAAATTTTCCTGAACACATTTTACAAATTCTGACCCATCTAGACCTTTAACAGTATGGGAGTCCCAATCAATGTGTTGAAAATTAAAATCGCCAACTATCACAACTTTCTGTCTCCTGCAGTTGTCTGTTATCTCTCTGCAGATTTGCTCCTCCAATTCTCACTGACTATTGGGTGGTCTATAAGACAACCCCATTAATGTGCTCATACCTTTCCTGTTTCTCAGCTCCACCCATATGGCCTCAGTAGACAAGCCCTCTAATCTGTCCTGCCGAAGCACTGCTGTAATATTTTCCCTGACTAGCAATGCCACCCCCACCCCCGCCCCCACCCTTCATCCCTCTGCCTCTATCACGTCTGAAACATCGGAACCCTGGGACACTGAGCTGCCAGTCCTGACCCTCCTGTAGCCAAGTTTCAGTAATGGCTATGATGTCATAATTCCACGTGTCAATCCATGCCCTCAGCTCGTCTCCCTTTCTCACAATACTCCTCACATTGAACCATACACACATCAGAAGATTATTACCACCACACACAACCTTACTATAGGGATTATAAGGGAGGTCCATATTGGGTGCTCTTAACCTAGAGACAGTCTACAGATATTTTTATAACAGTTTATAAATTCTATGTAGTTGTAATTTATTGTAAGTTGTAATCGATGTCATTTATTACTGGCATTGGTGATAATGATTCCTCCAAATAGATGTTTAGGACTGGTGAATGTTGTATTGTTCATCAAGGTGAGCCAGTCCATAAGTGCTGGGATATTAGAACATTGAACATACAGCACAGGAAAAGGTCACGATGTTGTGCCAAACGGAGTCTTAGAACATTGAACATACAGCACAGGAAAAGGTCAGAATGTTGTGCCAAACAGAATCTTAGAACACTGAACATCAAGCACAGGAAAAGGTCACAATGTTGTGCCAAACGGAGTCTTAGAACATTGAACAAACAGCACAGGAAAAGGTCACAATGTTGTGCCAAACGGAGTCTTAGAACATTGAACAAACAGCACAGGAAAAGGTCACAATGTTGTGCCAAACGGAGTCTTAGAACATTGAACATACAGCACAGGAAAAGGTCACAATGTTGTGCCAAACAGAATCTTAGAACATAGAACGTACAGCACAGGAAAAGGTCACAATGTTGTGCCAAACAGAATCTTAGAACATAGAACGTACAGCACAGGAAAAGGTCACAATGTTGTGCCAAACAGAATCTTAGAACATAGAACATACAGCACAGGAAAAGGTCACAATGTTGTGCCAAACAGAATCTTAGAACATTGAACATACAGCACAGGAAAAGGTCAGAATGTTGTGCCAAACAGAATCTTAGAACATTGAACATACAGCACAGGAAAAGGTCACAATGTTGTGCCAAACAGAATCTTAGAACATAGAATGTACAGCACAGGAAAAGGTCACAATGTTGTGCCAAATGGAGTCTCAGAACATTGAACAGACAGCACAGGAAAAGGTCACAATGTTGTGCCAAACAGAATCTTAGAACATAGAATGTACAGCACAGGAAAAGGTCACAATGTTGTGCCAAATGGAGTCTTAGAACATTGAAGATACAGCACAGGAAAAGGTCAGAATGTTGTGCCAAATGGAGTCTTAGAACATTGAAGATACAGCACAGGAAAAGGTCACAATGTTGTGCCAAACAGAATCTTAGAACATAGAATGTACAGCACAGGAAAAGGTCACAATGTTGTGCCAAATGGAGTCTTAGAACATTGAAGATACAGCACAGGAAAAGGTCACAATGTTGTGCCAAATGGAGTCTTAGAACATTGAAGATACAGCACAGGAAAAGGTCAGAATGTTGTGCCAAACAGAAACTTAGAACATAGAATGTACAGCACAGCAAAAGGTCACAATGTTGTGCCAAACAGAATCTTAGAACATAGAATGTACAGCACAGGAAAAGGTCACAATGTTGTGCCAAATGTAATCTTAGAACATTGAACATACAGCACAGGAAAAGGTCACAATGTTGTGCCAAACAGAATCTTAGAACATTGAACATCAAGCACAGGAAAAGGTCACAATGTTGTGCCAAACAGAATCTTAGAACATAGAACGTACAGCACAGGAAAAGGTCACAATGTTGTGCCAAACAGAATCTTAGAACATTGAACATACAGCACAGGAAAAGGTCACAATGTTGTGCCAAACAGAATCTTAGAACATAGAACGTACAGCACAGGAAAGGGTCACAATGTTGTGCCAAACAGAATCTTAGAACATAGAACGTACAGCACAGGAAAAGGTCACAATGTTGTGCCAAACAGAATCTTAGAACATAGAACGTACAGCACAGGAAAAGGTCACAATGTTGTGCCAAACAGAATCTTAGAACATAGAACGTACAGCACAGGAAAAGGTCACAATGTTGTGCCAAACAGAATCTTAGAACATAGAACGTACAGCACAGGAAAAGGTCACAATGTTGTGCCAAACAGAATCTTAGAACATAGAACGTACAGCACAGGAAAAGGTCACAATGTTGTGCCAAACAGAATCTTAGAACATTGAACATACAGCACAGGAAAAGGTCACAATGTTGTGCCAAACAGAATCTTAGAACATAGAACGTACAGCACAGGAAAAGGTCACAATGTTGTGCCAAACAGAATCTTAGAACATAGAACATCAAGCACAGAAAAAGGTCACAATGTTGTGCCAAACGGAGTCTTAGAACATTGAACATACAGCACAGGAAAAGGTCAGAATGTTGTGCCAAACAGAATCTTAGAACATTGAACATACAGCACAGGAAAAGGTCACAATGTTGTGCCAAATGGAGTCTTAGAACATTGAAGATACAGCACAGGAAAAGGTCACAATGTTGTGCCAAATGTAGTCTTAGAACATTAAACATACAGCACAGGAAAAGGTCACAATGTTGTGCCAAACGGAGTCTTAGAACATTGAACATACAGCACAGGAAAAGGTCAGAATGTTGTGCCAAACAGAATCTTAGAACATAGAAGATACAGCACAGGAAAAGGTCACAATGTTGTGCCAAACAGAATCTTAGAACATAGAACGTACAGCACAGGAAAAGGTCACAATGTTGTGCCAAACAGAATCTTAGAACATTGAACATCAAGCACAGGAAAAGGTCACAATGTTGTGCCAAACGGAGTCTTAGAACATTGAACATACAGCACAGGAAAAGGTCATAATGTTGTGCCAAACAGAAACTTAGAACATAGAACGTACAGCACAGGAAAAGGTCACAATGTTGTGCCAAACAGAAACTTAGAACATAGAACGTACAGCACAGGAAAAGGTCACAATGTTGTGCCAAACAGAATCTTAGAACATTGAACATCAAGCACAGGAAAAGGTCACAATGTTGTGCCAAACGGAGTCTTAGAACATTGAACATACAGCACAGGAAAAGGTCATAATGTTGTGCCAAACAGAAACTTAGAACATAGAACGTACAGCACAGGAAAAGGTCACAATGTTGTGCCAAACAGAAACTTAGAACATAGAACGTACAGCACAGGAAAAGGTCACAATGTTGTGCCAAACAGAATCTTAGAACATTGAACATCAAGCACAGGAAAAGGTCACAATGTTGTGCCAAACGGAGTCTTAGAACATTGAACATACAGCACAGGAAAAGGTCAGAATGTTGATCCAAACAGAAACTTAGAACATAGAACGTACAGCACAGGAAAAGGTCACAATGTTGTGCCAAACGGAGTCTTAGAACATTGAAGATACAGCACAGGAAAAGGTCACAATGTTGTGCCAAACAGAGTCTTAGAACATTGAAGATACAGCACAGGAAAAGGTCACAATGTTGTGCCAAACGGAGTCTTAGAACATTGAACATACAGCACAGGAAAAGGTCAGAATGTTGTGCCAAACGGAGTCTTAGAACATTGAACATACAGCACAGGAAAAGGTCATAATGTTGTGCCAAACAGAAACTTAGAACATAGAACGTACAGCACAGGAAAAGGTCACAATGTTGTGCCAAACAGAAACTTAGAACATAGAACGTACAGCACAGGAAAAGGTCACAATGTTGTGCCAAACAGAATCTTAGAACATTGAACATCAAGCACAGGAAAAGGTCACAATGTTGTGCCAAACGGAGTCTTAGAACATTGAACATACAGCACAGGAAAAGGTCAGAATGTTGATCCAAACAGAAACTTAGAACATAGAACGTACAGCACAGGAAAAGGTCACAATGTTCTGCCAAACAGAATCTTAGAACATTGAACGTACAGCACAGGAAAAGGTCACAATGTTGTGCCAAACGGAGTCTTAGAACATTGAAGATACAGCACAGGAAAAGGTCACAATGTTGTGCCAAACAGAGTCTTAGAACATTGAAGATACAGCACAGGAAAAGGTCACAATGTTGTGCCAAACGGAGTCTTAGAACATTGAACATCAAGCACAGGAAAAGGTCAGAATGTTGTGCCAAACGGAGTCTTAGAACATAGAACGTACAGCACAGGAAAAGGTCAGAATGTTGTGCCAAACGGAGTCTTAGAACATTGAACATACAGCACAGGAAAAGGTCAGAATGTTGTGCCAAACGGAGTCTTAGAACATAGAACGTACAGCACAGGAAAAGGTCAGAATGTTGTGCCAAACAGAAACTTAGAACATAGAATGTACAGCACAGGAAAAGGTCACAATGTTGTGCCAAACAGAATCTTAGAACATAGAATGTACAGCACAGGAAAAGGTCACAATGTTGTGCCAAATGTAGTCTTAGAACATTGAAGATACTGCACAGGAAAAGGTCACAATGTTGTGCCAAATGGAGTCTTAGAACATTGAAGATACAGCACAGGAAAAGGTCAGAATGTTGTGCCAAATAGAAACTTAGAACATAGAATGTACAGCACAGGAAAAGGTCACAATGTTGTGCCAAACAGAATCTTAGAACATAGAATGTACAGCACTGGAAAAGGTCACAATGTTGTGCCAAATGGAGTCTTAGAACATTGAACATACAGCACAGGAAAAGGTCACAATGTTGTGCCAAACAGAATCTTAGAACATTGAACATCAAGCACAGGAAAAGGTCACAATGTTGTGCCAAACGGAGTCTTAGAACATTGAACATCAAGCACAGGAAAAGGTCACAATGTTGTGCCAAACAGAATCTTAGAACATTGAACATACAGCACAGGAAAAGGTCACAATGTTGTGCCAAACAGAAACTTAGAACATAGAATGTACAGCACAGGAAAAGGTCACAATGTTGTGCCAAACAGAATCTTAGAACATTGAACATACAGCACAGGAAAAGGTCACAATGTTGTGCCAAACAGAATCTTAGAACATTGAACATCAAGCACAGGAAAAGGTCACAATGTTGTGCCAAACGGAGTCTTAGAACATTGAAGATACAGCACAGGAAAAGGTCACAATGTTGTGCCAAACGGAGTCTTAGAACATTGAACAAACAGCACAGGAAAAGGTCACAATGTTGTGCCAAACAGAATCTTAGAAAATTGAACATACAGCACAGGAAAAGGTCACAATGTTGTGCCAAACGGAGTCTTAGAACATTGAAGATACAGCACAGGAAAAGGTCACAATGTTGTGCCAAACAGAATCTTAGAACATTGAACATACAGCACAGGAAAAGGTCACAATGTTGTGCCAAACGGAGTCTTAGAACATTGAAGATACAGCACAGGAAAAGGTCACAATGTTGTGCCAAACGGAGTCTTAGAACATTGAAGATACAGCACAGGAAAAGGTCACAATGTTGTGCCAAACAGAATCTTAGAACATTGAACATACAGCACAGGAAAAGGTCACAATGTTGTTCCAAACAGAGTCTTAGAACATTGAACATACAGCACAGGAAAAGGTCACAATGTTGTTCCAAACAGAGTCTTAGAACATAGAACGTACAGCACAGGAAAAGGTCAGAATGTTGTTCCAAACAGAATCTTAGAACATTGAACATCAAGCACAGGAAAAGGTCACAATGTTGTGCCAAACGGAGTCTTAGAACATTGAACATACAGCACAGGAAAAGGTCACAATGTTGTGCCAAACAGAATCTTAGAACATAGAATGTACAGCACAGGAAAAGGTCACAATGTTGTGCCAAATGGAGTCTTAGAACATTGAAGATACAGCACAGGAAAAGGTCAGAATGTTGTGCCAAACAGAAACTTAGAACATAGAATGTACAGCACAGGAAAAGGTCACAATGTTGTGCCAAACAGAATCTTAGAACATAGAATGTACAGCACAGGAAAAGGTCACAATGTTGTGCCAAACAGAATCTTAGAACATAGAATGTACAGCACAGGAAAAGGTCACAATGTTGTGCCAAACAGAATCTTAGAACATAGAATGTACAGCACAGGAAAAGGTCACAATGTTGTGCCAAATGGAGTCTTAGAACATTGAAGATACAGCACAGGAAAAGGTCACAATGTTGTGCCAAACAGAATCTTAGAACATAGAATGTACAGCACAGGAAAAGGTCACAATGTTGTGCCAAATGGAGTCTTAGAACATTGAAGATACAGCACAGGAAAAGGTCAGAATGTTGTGCCAAACAGAAACTTAGAACATAGAATGTACAGCACAGGAAAAGGTCACAATGTTGTGCCAAACAGAATCTTAGAACACTGAACATACAGCACAGGAAAAGGTCACAATGTTGTGCCAAATGTAGTCTTAGAACATTGAAGATACAGCACAGGAAAAGGTCACAATGTTGTGCCAAATGTAGTCTTAGAACATTAAACATACAGCACAGGAAAAGGTCACAATGTTGTGCCAAACGGAGTCTTAGAACATTGAACATACAGCACAGGAAAAGGTCAGAATGTTGTTCCAAACAGAGTCTTAGAACATTGAACATACAGCACAGGAAAAGGTCACAATGTTGTGCCAAACAGAATCTTAGAACATAGAATGTACAGCACAGGAAAAGGTCACAATGTTGTGCCAAACAGAATCTTAGAACATAGAATGTACAGCACAGGAAAAGGTCACAATGTTGTGCCAAATGGAGTCTTAGAACATTGAAGATACAGCACAGGAAAAGGTCACAATGTTGTGCCAAACGGAATCTTAGAACATAGAACATACAGCACAGGAAAAGGTCACAATGTTGTGCCAAATGTAGTCTTAGAACATTGAACATCAAGCACAGGAAAAGGTCACAATGTTGTGCCAAATGTAGTCTTAGAACATTGAACATACAGCACAGGAAAAGGTCACAATGTTGTGCCAAACGGAGTCTTAGAACATTGAACATACAGCACAGGAAAAGGTCACAATGTTGTTCCAAACAGAGTCTTAGAACATAGAACGTACAGCACAGGAAAAGGTCACAATGTTGTGCCAAACGGAGTCTTAGAACATTGAAGATACAGCACAGGAAAAGGTCACAATGTTGTGCCAAACAGAGTCTTAGAACATTGAACATCAAGCACAGGAAAAGGTCACAATGTTGTGCCAAACAGAATCTTAGAACATTGAACATCAAGCACAGGAAAAGGTCACAATGTTCTGCCAAACGGAGTCTTAGAACATTGAACATACAGCACAGGAAAAGGTCACAATGTTGTGCCAAACAGAATCTTAGAACATAGAACGTACAGCACAGGAAAAGGTCACAATGTTGTGCCAAATGGAGTCTTAGAACATTGAAGATACAGCACAGGAAAAGGTCAGAATGTTGTGCCAAACAGAAACTTAGAACATAGAATGTACAGCACAGGAAAAGGTCACAATGTTGTGCCAAACAGAATCTTAGAACATAGAATGTACAGCACAGGAAAAGGTCACAATGTTGTGCCAAACAGAATCTTAGAACATAGAACGTACAGCACAGGAAAAGGTCACAATGTTGTGCCAAATGGAGTCTTAGAACATTGAAGATACAGCACAGGAAAAGGTCAGAATGTTGTGCCAAACAGAAACTTAGAACATAGAATGTACAGCACAGGAAAAGGTCACAATGTTGTGCCAAACAGAATCTTAGAACATAGAACGTACAGCACAGGAAAAGGTCACAATGTTGTGCCAAATGGAGTCTTAGAACATTGAAGATACAGCACAGGAAAAGGTCAGAATGTTGTGCCAAACAGAAACTTAGAACATAGAATGTACAGCACAGGAAAAGGTCACAATGTTGTGCCAAACAGAATCTTAGAACATAGAATGTACAGCACAGGAAAAGGTCACAATGTTGTGCCAAATGTAGTCTTAGAACATTGAAGATACAGCACAGGAAAAGGTCACAATGTTGTGCCAAATGGAGTCTTAGAACATTGAAGATACAGCACAGGAAAAGGTCAGAATGTTGTGCCAAACAGAAACTTAGAACATAGAATGTACAGCACAGGAAAAGGTCACAATGTTGTGCCAAACAGAATCTTAGAACATAGAATGTACAGCACTGGAAAAGGTCACAATGTTGTGCCAAATGGAGTCTTAGAACATTGAAGATACAGCACAGGAAAAGGTCACAATGTTGTGCCAAACGGAGTCTTAGAACATAGAACGTACAGCACAGGAAAAGGTCACAATGTTGTGCCAAACGGAGTCTTAGAACATTGAACATACAGCACAGGAAAAGGTCACAATGTTGTGCCAAACAGAATCTTAGAACATTGAACATCAAGCACAGGAAAAGGTCACAATGTTGTGCCAAATGGAGTCTTAGAACATTGAAGATACAGCACAGGAAAAGGACACAATGTTGTGCCAAACAGAATCTTAGAACATAGAACGTACAGCACAGGAAAAGGTCACAATGTTGTGCCAAACAGAATCTTAGAACATAGAACGTACAGCACAGGAAAAGGACACAATGTTGTGCCAAACAGAATCTTAGAACATAGAACGTACAGCACAGGAAAAGGTCACAATGTTGTGCCAAACAGAATCTTAGAACATTGAACATACAGCACAGGAAAAGGTCACAATGTTGTGCCAAATGTAGTCTTAGAACATTGAACATACAGCACAGGAAAAGGTCACAATGTTGTGCCAAACAGAATCTTAGAACATAGAATGTACAGCACAGGAAAAGGTCACAATGTTGTGCCAAACAGAATCTTAGAACATTGAACATACAGCACAGGAAAAGGTCACAATGTTGTGCCAAACAGAATCTTAGAACATAGAATGTACAGCACAGGAAAAGGTCACAATGTTGTGCCAAATGGAGTCTTAGAACATTGAAGATACAGCACAGGAAAAGGTCACAATGTTGTGCCAAATGGAGTCTTAGAACATTGAACATACAGCACAGGAAAAGGTCATAATGTTGTGCCAAACAGAATCTTAGAACATAGAACGTACAGCACAGGAAAAGGTCACAATGTTGTGCCAAACAGAATCTTAGAACATAGAATGTACAGCACAGGAAAAGGTCACAATGTTGTGCCAAACAGAATCTTAGAACATAGAATGTACAGCACAGGAAAAGGTCACAATGTTGTGCCAAATGGAGTCTTAGAACATTGAAGATACAGCACAGGAAAAGGTCACAATGTTGTGCCAAATGGAGTCTTAGAACATTGAAGATACAGCACAGGAAAAGGTCACAATGTTGTGCCAAATGGAGTCTTAGAACATTGAACATACAGCACAGGAAAAGGTCACAATGTTGTGCCAAACAGAATCTTAGAACATAGAACGTACAGCACAGGAAAAGGTCACAATGTTGTGCCAAACAGAATCTTAGAACATAGAATGTACAGCACAGGAAAAGGTCACAATGTTGTGCCAAATGGAGTCTTAGAACATTGATCGTACAGCACAGGAAAAGGTCACAATGTTGTGCCAAATGGAGTCTTAGAACATAGAATGTACAGCACAGGAAAAGGTCACAATGTTGTGCCAAACAGAATCTTAGAACATTGAACATGCAGCACAGGAAAAGGTCAGAATGTTGTGCCAAACGGAGTCTTAGAACATTGAACATACAGCACAGGAAAAGGTCACAATGTTGTGCCAAACAGAATCTTAGAACATTGAACATCAAGCACAGGAAAAGGTCACAATGTTGTGCCAAATGTAGTCTTAGAACATTGAAGATACAGCACAGGAAAAGGTCACAATGTTGTGCCAAATGGAGTCTTAGAACATTGAAGATACAGCACAGGAAAAGGTCAGAATGTTGTGCCAAACAGAATCTTAGAACATAGAACATACAGCACAGGAAAAGGTCACAATGTTGTGCCAAACAGAATCTTAGAACATAGAATGTACAGCACAGGAAAAGGTCACAATGTTGTGCCAAACAGAATCTTAGAACATAGAATGTACAGCACAGGAAAAGGTCACAATGTTGTGCCAAACAGAATCTTAGAACATAGAATGTACAGCACAGGAAAAGGTCACAATGTTGTGCCAAATGGAGTCTTAGAACATTGAAGATACAGCACAGGAAAAGGTCAGAATGTTGTGCCAAACAGAAACTTAGAACATAGAATGTACAGCACAGGAAAAGGTCACAATGTTGTGCCAAACAGAATCTTAGAACACTGAACATACAGCACAGGAAAAGGTCACAATGTTGTGCCAAATGTAGTCTTAGAACATTGAAGATACAGCACAGGAAAAGGTCACAATGTTGTGCCAAATGTAGTCTTAGAACATTAAACATACAGCACAGGAAAAGGTCACAATGTTGTGCCAAACGGAGTCTTAGAACATTGAACATACAGCACAGGAAAAGGTCAGAATGTTGTTCCAAACAGAGTCTTAGAACATTGAACATACAGCACAGGAAAAGGTCACAATGTTGTGCCAAACAGAATCTTAGAACATAGAATGTACAGCACAGGAAAAGGTCACAATGTTGTGCCAAACAGAATCTTAGAACATAGAATGTACAGCACAGGAAAAGGTCACAATGTTGTGCCAAATGGAGTCTTAGAACATTGAAGATACAGCACAGGAAAAGGTCACAATGTTGTGCCAAACGGAATCTTAGAACATAGAACATACAGCACAGGAAAAGGTCACAATGTTGTGCCAAATGTAGTCTTAGAACATTGAACATCAAGCACAGGAAAAGGTCACAATGTTGTGCCAAATGTAGTCTTAGAACATTGAACATACAGCACAGGAAAAGGTCACAATGTTGTGCCAAACGGAGTCTTAGAACATTGAACATACAGCACAGGAAAAGGTCACAATGTTGTTCCAAACAGAGTCTTAGAACATAGAACGTACAGCACAGGAAAAGGTCACAATGTTGTGCCAAACGGAGTCTTAGAACATTGAAGATACAGCACAGGAAAAGGTCACAATGTTGTGCCAAACAGAGTCTTAGAACATTGAACATCAAGCACAGGAAAAGGTCACAATGTTGTGCCAAACAGAATCTTAGAACATTGAACATCAAGCACAGGAAAAGGTCACAATGTTCTGCCAAACGGAGTCTTAGAACATTGAACATACAGCACAGGAAAAGGTCACAATGTTGTGCCAAACAGAATCTTAGAACATAGAACGTACAGCACAGGAAAAGGTCACAATGTTGTGCCAAATGGAGTCTTAGAACATTGAAGATACAGCACAGGAAAAGGTCAGAATGTTGTGCCAAACAGAAACTTAGAACATAGAATGTACAGCACAGGAAAAGGTCACAATGTTGTGCCAAACAGAATCTTAGAACATAGAACGTACAGCACAGGAAAAGGTCACAATGTTGTGCCAAATGGAGTCTTAGAACATTGAAGATACAGCACAGGAAAAGGTCAGAATGTTGTGCCAAACAGAAACTTAGAACATAGAATGTACAGCACAGGAAAAGGTCACAATGTTGTGCCAAACAGAATCTTAGAACATAGAATGTACAGCACAGGAAAAGGTCACAATGTTGTGCCAAATGTAGTCTTAGAACATTGAAGATACAGCACAGGAAAAGGTCACAATGTTGTGCCAAATGGAGTCTTAGAACATTGAAGATACAGCACAGGAAAAGGTCAGAATGTTGTGCCAAACAGAAACTTAGAACATAGAATGTACAGCACAGGAAAAGGTCACAATGTTGTGCCAAACAGAATCTTAGAACATAGAATGTACAGCACTGGAAAAGGTCACAATGTTGTGCCAAATGGAGTCTTAGAACATTGAAGATACAGCACAGGAAAAGGTCACAATGTTGTGCCAAACGGAGTCTTAGAACATAGAACGTACAGCACAGGAAAAGGTCACAATGTTGTGCCAAACGGAGTCTTAGAACATTGAACATACAGCACAGGAAAAGGTCACAATGTTGTGCCAAACAGAATCTTAGAACATTGAACATCAAGCACAGGAAAAGGTCACAATGTTGTGCCAAATGGAGTCTTAGAACATTGAAGATACAGCACAGGAAAAGGACACAATGTTGTGCCAAACAGAATCTTAGAACATAGAACGTACAGCACAGGAAAAGGTCACAATGTTGTGCCAAACAGAATCTTAGAACATAGAACGTACAGCACAGGAAAAGGACACAATGTTGTGCCAAACAGAATCTTAGAACATAGAACGTACAGCACAGGAAAAGGTCACAATGTTGTGCCAAACAGAATCTTAGAACATTGAACATACAGCACAGGAAAAGGTCATAATGTTGTGCCAAACAGAATCTTAGAACATAGAACGTACAGCACAGGAAAAGGTCACAATGTTGTGCCAAACAGAATCTTAGAACATAGAATGTACAGCACAGGAAAAGGTCACAATGTTGTGCCAAACAGAATCTTAGAACATTGAACATACAGCACAGGAAAAGGTCACAATGTTGTGCCAAACAGAATCTTAGAACATAGAATGTACAGCACAGGAAAAGGTCACAATGTTGTGCCAAATGGAGTCTTAGAACATTGAAGATACAGCACAGGAAAAGGTCACAATGTTGTGCCAAATGGAGTCTTAGAACATTGAACATACAGCACAGGAAAAGGTCATAATGTTGTGCCAAACAGAATCTTAGAACATAGAACGTACAGCACAGGAAAAGGTCACAATGTTGTGCCAAACAGAATCTTAGAACATAGAATGTACAGCACAGGAAAAGGTCACAATGTTGTGCCAAACAGAATCTTAGAACATAGAATGTACAGCACAGGAAAAGGTCACAATGTTGTGCCAAATGGAGTCTTAGAACATTGAAGATACAGCACAGGAAAAGGTCACAATGTTGTGCCAAATGGAGTCTTAGAACATTGAAGATACAGCACAGGAAAAGGTCACAATGTTGTGCCAAATGGAGTCTTAGAACATTGAACATACAGCACAGGAAAAGGTCACAATGTTGTGCCAAACAGAATCTTAGAACATAGAACGTACAGCACAGGAAAAGGTCACAATGTTGTGCCAAACAGAATCTTAGAACATAGAATGTACAGCACAGGAAAAGGTCACAATGTTGTGCCAAATGGAGTCTTAGAACATTGATCGTACAGCACAGGAAAAGGTCACAATGTTGTGCCAAATGGAGTCTTAGAACATAGAATGTACAGCACAGGAAAAGGTCACAATGTTGTGCCAAACAGAATCTTAGAACATTGAACATGCAGCACAGGAAAAGGTCAGAATGTTGTGCCAAACGGAGTCTTAGAACATTGAACATACAGCACAGGAAAAGGTCACAATGTTGTGCCAAACAGAATCTTAGAACATTGAACATCAAGCACAGGAAAAGGTCACAATGTTGTGCCAAATGGAGTCTTAGAACATTGAAGATACAGCACAGGAAAAGGACACAATGTTGTGCCAAACAGAATCTTAGAACATAGAACGTACAGCACAGGAAAAGGTCACAATGTTGTGCCAAACAGAATCTTAGAACATAGAACGTACAGCACAGGAAAAGGACACAATGTTGTGCCAAACAGAATCTTAGAACATAGAACGTACAGCACAGGAAAAGGTCACAATGTTGTGCCAAACAGAATCTTAGAACATTGAACATACAGCACAGGAAAAGGTCATAATGTTGTGCCAAACAGAATCTTAGAACATAGAACGTACAGCACAGGAAAAGGTCACAATGTTGTGCCAAACAGAATCTTAGAACATAGAATGTACAGCACAGGAAAAGGTCACAATGTTGTGCCAAACAGAATCTTAGAACATTGAACATACAGCACAGGAAAAGGTCACAATGTTGTGCCAAACAGAATCTTAGAACATAGAATGTACAGCACAGGAAAAGGTCACAATGTTGTGCCAAATGGAGTCTTAGAACATTGAAGATACAGCACAGGAAAAGGTCACAATGTTGTGCCAAATGGAGTCTTAGAACATTGAACATACAGCACAGGAAAAGGTCATAATGTTGTGCCAAACAGAATCTTAGAACATAGAACGTACAGCACAGGAAAAGGTCACAATGTTGTGCCAAACAGAATCTTAGAACATAGAATGTACAGCACAGGAAAAGGTCACAATGTTGTGCCAAACAGAATCTTAGAACATAGAATGTACAGCACAGGAAAAGGTCACAATGTTGTGCCAAATGGAGTCTTAGAACATTGAAGATACAGCACAGGAAAAGGTCACAATGTTGTGCCAAATGGAGTCTTAGAACATTGAAGATACAGCACAGGAAAAGGTCACAATGTTGTGCCAAATGGAGTCTTAGAACATTGAACATACAGCACAGGAAAAGGTCACAATGTTGTGCCAAACAGAATCTTAGAACATAGAACGTACAGCACAGGAAAAGGTCACAATGTTGTGCCAAACAGAATCTTAGAACATAGAATGTACAGCACAGGAAAAGGTCACAATGTTGTGCCAAATGGAGTCTTAGAACATTGATCGTACAGCACAGGAAAAGGTCACAATGTTGTGCCAAATGGAGTCTTAGAACATAGAATGTACAGCACAGGAAAAGGTCACAATGTTGTGCCAAACAGAATCTTAGAACATTGAACATGCAGCACAGGAAAAGGTCAGAATGTTGTGCCAAACGGAGTCTTAGAACATTGAACATACAGCACAGGAAAAGGTCACAATGTTGTGCCAAACAGAATCTTAGAACATTGAACATCAAGCACAGGAAAAGGTCACAATGTTGTGCCAAATGTAGTCTTAGAACATTGAAGATACAGCACAGGAAAAGGTCACAATGTTGTGCCAAATGGAGTCTTAGAACATTGAAGATACAGCACAGGAAAAGGTCAGAATGTTGTGCCAAACAGAATCTTAGAACATAGAACGTACAGCACAGGAAAAGGTCACAATGTTGTGCCAAACAGAAACTTAGAACATAGAATGTACAGCACAGGAAAATGTCACAATGTTGTGCCAAACAGAATCTTAGAACATAGAATGTACAGCACTGGAAAAGGTCACAATGTTGTGCCAAATGGAGTCTTAGAACATTGAAGATACAGCACAGGAAAAGGTCACAATGTTGTGCCAAATGTAGTCTTAGAACATTGAACATACAGCACAGGAAAAGGTCACAATGTTGTGCCAAAAAGAATCTTAGAACATAGAATGTACAGCACAGGAAAAGGTCACAATGTTGTGCCAAACGGAGTCTTAGAACATTGAACATACAGCACAGGAAAAGGTCACAATGTTGTGCCAAACAGAATCTTAGAACATTGAACATCAAGCACAGGAAAAGGTCACAATGTTGTGCCAAATGGAGTCTTAGAACATTGAAGATACAGCACAGGAAAAGGACACAATGTTGTGCCAAACAGAATCTTAGAACATAGAACGTACAGCACAGGAAAA
Organism: Hypanus sabinus; assembly: GCF_030144855.1. Lineage (NCBI taxonomy): Eukaryota > Metazoa > Chordata > Chondrichthyes > Myliobatiformes > Dasyatidae > Hypanus > Hypanus sabinus. Next base: position 61,622,082 of record NC_082728.1, on the reverse strand, counting down.
GGTCACAATGTTGTGCCAAACAGAATCTTAGAACATAGAACGTACAGCACAGGAAAAGGACACAATGTTGTGCCAAACAGAATCTTAGAACATAGAACGTACAGCACAGGAAAAGGTCACAATGTTGTGCCAAACAGAATCTTAGAACATTGAACATACAGCACAGGAAAAGGTCATAATGTTGTGCCAAACAGAATCTTAGAACATAGAACGTACAGCACAGGAAAAGGTCACAATGTTGTGCCAAACAGAATCTTAGAACATAGAATGTACAGCACAGGAAAAGGTCACAATGTTGTGCCAAACAGAATCTTAGAACATTGAACATACAGCACAGGAAAAGGTCACAATGTTGTGCCAAACAGAATCTTAGAACATAGAATGTACAGCACAGGAAAAGGTCACAATGTTGTGCCAAATGGAGTCTTAGAACATTGAAGATACAGCACAGGAAAAGGTCACAATGTTGTGCCAAATGGAGTCTTAGAACATTGAACATACAGCACAGGAAAAGGTCATAATGTTGTGCCAAACAGAATCTTAGAACATAGAACGTACAGCACAGGAAAAGGTCACAATGTTGTGCCAAACAGAATCTTAGAACATAGAATGTACAGCACAGGAAAAGGTCACAATGTTGTGCCAAACAGAATCTTAGAACATAGAATGTACAGCACAGGAAAAGGTCACAATGTTGTGCCAAATGGAGTCTTAGAACATTGAAGATACAGCACAGGAAAAGGTCACAATGTTGTGCCAAATGGAGTCTTAGAACATTGAAGATACAGCACAGGAAAAGGTCACAATGTTGTGCCAAATGGAGTCTTAGAACATTGAACATACAGCACAGGAAAAGGTCACAATGTTGTGCCAAACAGAATCTTAGAACATAGAACGTACAGCACAGGAAAAGGTCACAATGTTGTGCCAAACAGAATCTTAGAACATAGAATGTACAGCACAGGAAAAGGTCACAATGTTGTGCCAAATGGAGTCTTAGAACATTGATCGTACAGCACAGGAAAAGGTCACAATGTTGTGCCAAATGGAGTCTTAGAACATAGAATGTACAGCACAGGAAAAGGTCACAATGTTGTGCCAAACAGAATCTTAGAACATTGAACATGCAGCACAGGAAAAGGTCAGAATGTTGTGCCAAACGGAGTCTTAGAACATTGAACATACAGCACAGGAAAAGGTCACAATGTTGTGCCAAACAGAATCTTAGAACATTGAACATCAAGCACAGGAAAAGGTCACAATGTTGTGCCAAATGTAGTCTTAGAACATTGACGATACAGCACAGGAAAATGTCACAATGTTGTGCCAAATGGAGTCTTAGAACATTGAAGATACAGCACAGGAAAAGGTCAGAATGTTGTGCCAAACAGAATCTTAGAACATAGAACGTACAGCACAGGAAAAGGTCACAATGTTGTGCCAAACAGAAACTTAGAACATAGAATGTACAGCACAGGAAAATGTCACAATGTTGTGCCAAACAGAATCTTAGAACATAGAATGTACAGCACTGGAAAAGGTCACAATGTTGTGCCAAATGGAGTCTTAGAACATTGAAGATACAGCACAGGAAAAGGTCACAATGTTGTGCCAAATGTAGTCTTAGAACATTAAACATACAGCACAGGAAAAGGTCACAATGTTGTGCCAAACGGAGTCTTAGAACATTGAAGATACAGCACAGGAAAAGGTCAGAATGTTGTGCCAAACAGAATCTTAGAACATTGAACATACAGCACAGGAAAAGGTCACAATGTTGTGCCAAACAGAATCTTAGAACATAGAATGTACAGCACAGGAAAAGGTCACAATGTTGTGCCAAACAGAATCTTAGAACATTGAAGATACAGCACAGGAAAAGGTCACAATGTTGTGCCAAACAGAATCTTAGAACATTGAACATACAGCACAGGAAAAGGTCACAATGTTGTGCCAAACAGAATCTTAGAACATAGAATGTACAGCACAGGAAAAGGTCACAATGTTGTGCCAAACAGAATCTTAGAACATTGAACATACAGCACAGGAAAAGGTCACAATGTTGTGCCAAACAGAATCTTAGAACATAGAATGTACAGCACAGGAAAAGGTCACAATGTTGTGCCAAACGGAGTCTTAGAACATTGAAGATACAGCACAGGAAAAGGTCACAATGTTGTGCCAAACAGAGTCTTAGAACATTGAAGATACAGCACAGGAAAAGGTCACAATGTTGTGCCAAACAGAGTCTTAGAACATTGAAGATACAGCACAGGAAAAGGTCACAATGTTGTGCCAAATGGAATCTTAGAACATTGAACATCAAGCACAGGAAAAGGTCACAATGTTGTGCCAAACGGAGTCTTAGAACATTGAAGATACAGCACAGGAAAAGGTCACAATGTTGTGCCAAATGGACTCTTAGAACATAGAACATACAGCACAGGAAAAGGTCATAATGTTGTGCCAAACGGAGTCTTAGAACATAGAACATACAGCACAGGAAAAGGTCACAATGTTGTGCGAAACGGACTCTTAGAACATAGAACATACAGCACAGGAAAAGTCACAAACTAATGAAGCTAATGATGCCTAATTACACTAATCTCTTCAGCCAGCACACAGTCAGTATCCCTCCATTCCGTGCATATTTATGTGCCTCTTCATTCCTCTGTTGTATTTGACTCCACTACAACCCCTGTTTGAGTATTCAAGGTATCCACCACTCTCTGTATAAAAAAACTTATCCCACTCTTCTCTTTTGAACCTTTTCCGCTCTCACCTAAAATGCGTGGTCTCTGGTATCAGGCATTTCACCCTTGTGGAAAAGATAACATTTATCTACTCTATTATAGTCTCTAATAATTTAATGAACTCTCATAATTTAATAAGGAATGAAAAGGATTTGCATGGTTTATTCTTGTAAATAATCTCGTTATTATGAATCAAGTTTATTTTGATACACTAAAAAAACTTCCTTCAGATTCTGCTATTCCACAGGGAACCACAACTTCATTTTCCTTGTAATCCAGACAGAAACCCGGTAATCCCCTCAAGTTCAAGTTCATCGTCATCTGACTGTACATACAAGCAAACAAAACACCATCCGTCCTGATCATGGTGTACCCATAAAACATACAGCATACACAGCATATCAAACAAAATATTACCTCAAATAAGTTAATAAAATATAATTCAAAGTCCAAGTTGTGCACAATACAGGTGAACAGTAAACAGCTCACTATCCAAGTGATGAGATCTGAGAGGTGTCAGGGTATTCATCAGTCTCACAGCCTAAAGGAGAAGCTGTTGTCCAGTCTGGCAGTCCGAGTCCTGATGATCTTGTACCTCCTTCCTGACAATACTGTGTCAAAGAGATTGTGGGATGGGCAATATAGAGTTGACTTTATTTCCTACATCCTTCTCATACATGAGGAGTAAAAGTCTTTACATCTCCATCACAATGTGCAATCATAGTAATTTATAATAAATAGAACAGTCTGTTACGAACCCCGTAACTGGGTGTCTTACCAGCAAAGATAGAAGTGTCCGTTGGAGTCTGGTGATACTATTTTCAACAGTAATTATTAGTAAAAATACACAAAAATAATATCAATGCAAATATACAGATAATATACATCATCAATACTAAACCTAAAAGTGTGGGTATAATAATAATCAATAAGAAATAAGCTCTATCGTTGTCTAAGGGATAATGAATTGTCAGATGGAAATATAAAGTTCAGTTCAATTCATGCAGGCTGCGGTAGTTGTTGGTCGCGGTGTTTCAATTGTTGGGGAGAGAGAGAGAGAGAGAGAGAGAGAGAGAGAGAGAGAACAGTATCAGCTATTGACTTGCCAACTTTCCTTTACGATCTTGATCCGTCGATGCGTTGTTGTTGTGGCCATTCACGTATGACCCCTCCGTCCTTTAGCTGGACCGTTCTGTGGTGGACTCATCACCCAGGCAAGGGTGGACACACACACAAGCCCCCACTGGTCTCATAGCATCTCTCCTGGTGCGTCTGAGGGGTGTTGCCTCAGACCCTACTTTTATCCCCACTCACAGGGTCTCAGCTGTTAGTCAGGTTGGGATGATGCAACCCATCAAACCAGCCCACTCTGGTTGCCCCCTGAGGGGTTTCATTGAATAGAGCAGTACCAAGTACACAAACCTTCTCCAAAAGACAATAGCAGTAATCAGTGGTTCCATTCTGCTTTTGTTAGGAGGAGACATTCCACTTTGTGTATCTCTGTGTTGTCTCTCTCTCATTAACTGACATGAGCTGTTTATCAATAACAACTGTCTTGGCAGATTTCCTTTTGTCCCTTTCATTTCCTTGGTAGCAGCCTTGAAATAGTAGCAATTTGTGATTCTCCAAAGGGGGGGGCGACTTTTCACCCTTCTGCCCATCAGAGTTGCTCCTCGTTCGTAACACCCCATCCTTCTAAGAATTTTCACCAAAGGGGAAAATTAACTAATACAGAGAATTACAGAATTACAGAATCTAACACAATACCAAAGAATTTTTTCACTAGAGGGTAATACAGTTATACATTCAATTTAGCATCTAAACATTTAGTGATTACATTGTCACTTCCTTTAATATCTTAATATCTTGTACCTTAATAAATTCCTGTAGCGTCAGACTCCAATTTAATAACCACCTATTTTTATTCCTTTTCTTCAGCAAAAACAAAACTAAAGAGTTGTGATCTTAGCTTAAGTGTATATTACAAAATGTGAACCAATACATGTGTGATTATTCTGTAGTACATTACAAAAGTTTATGCAAATACTAATCTTTATTTTACTTTTAAATTCAACAGTCAATCTTCCATGGTGTTGTCTTTATTATTTACATGCTTTGTTGAAATCCCTCAAAACCAGATCCTATTATTTAAAGTGGCATTTTGTCAACCTTTGCCTCTTTTCCACTTAACTCTCACGTGGTTAGCTTGCTCACCAGTGTGGAATAGGCTTTCGCATACTCCTTTCATAGGAGTTATCTTATCAACAATGTTTTCCAAACTTAGCCCATCTTCTGAACTTCCACACAATTCTTTATTTTTAAGCAAGTCATTAGTTTTATCTTCAGGACCCTTCATTCTATTAGTTTTCAGTTTCACATCTGCAAGTTGTTTACCTGTAAATTATAAAACAAACTCTAATTGATTCACAGGCACTTTGTTAACAAGCCATTGTTCCTTCAGCCTGTTTACTGCTTCTGAAACCAATCCAGACTTTAAATTTTCTTCATTCAATTTAGGAAATACACTTTTCCCTTCTCCTTCAATAATAATATTCACATCACCAGCCTTCTCCTCACTAACTTTTAACACACATTCTAACATAAACAACTGGGAATTCTCACTTCCCACTGGTACCAAGGTTAACCCTTTCTTCACTGAACCAAGTCCATCTGACCCAAAAGGACTGCATTCCTTTTCAACTAAATTGGATACCTCAGACTTTTCCTGAGTTTCATTACTAGGTTCAGTACCATGTGCATCCACATCTTGAACACACTCAGACGGGACATCTGCCTCTTCCAGGCTTTCAATACCTGACCCCTTTTCAAATTCTAAATTCCCCTGATCCTCCCCGTTACTCTCTGGGCAACTCCCATCCGGAGTAAACTCAACCCTGCGGGTTAAAACAATTTAATCTGCTAACCCAGCAGACTCCTTCAAGGTAATGGCATCCTTTTCATCTAGGACCGTAATGTGTTTCATTATCGGGAACACCTTTAAAATTTTCAACTTCTTCAAACAGTTCTGTCATGCCAGACAGATCATCCATGTCCAACTCTGGACCTTCTAACTGCCTTATCTGTTTCTCATCTGTACTCCGTGCCTCTATACATTCCCTCCTGGCTAAGGGTAGGTCTACCTCATCTCCTTTTCTCTCTTTCACCTCCCTATTCTCCGTTTTACCATCCCCTAACCCCTCTTGGTACAGGGTCGGTAAAAACGTCTCAGCCAAATCTATACTGGACTGATTTAAACTGGTCTCTTTCTTAGCTGCCTTTCTCGACATGCTGCGAGTGATCGCGCATGTGGGATAGATCTTGGAATCTAGGGGCGGGTCCTCAACACTTACAGGCTTGCTCGTCAGCTTCACTGCTGCACACACGTCACCACCTGCTAAGTCGTTACCAAGAAGGACATCCACGCCGTCTCTTGGTAATTCTGACCGTACCCCTATTTCAACTGGTCCAGATACCAGATCACAGTTTATAATGATCCTATGCAAAAGTACAGCTTCTGTCCCTTTTCCTATGCCTCTCAAAACTACCTCTCCAGTCTCAGGACCAAAATCTAATACCTTACTGAGAATCAATGACTGCTCAGCTCCAGTATCTCTCCAGATCCGCACTGGAACTGGTGTGTCTCCCTCTTTCACAGACACGGTCCCTTCTGAAATAAATTTCTCACGCCCCTCTCGTATTTTATCTACCTGGAGCTTTGTCGTCGATTTGCTGATCGACTCAATACACTCTGTAAGGACTGCTGCGTTCCCTTTTCCTGTCTCCTTCCTCGGAGCAAAGCACCTAGATGCAATATGACCAACCTTTCCACAATTAAAACAGGTCAAGCCAGGAACCCTCCTGCCAGCTTGCCTTTCTTCCTCCTTACTCTTACCACTAGCTCCCGGCTGAATTTCTACCTCAGCCGGCGGGCTTTCTCTACCGTTCCTAGGGTCTTTCTGGTAACTCTTATTTGAGGAAAACTTTGTCTTGTGGGTTAGTGCATATTCATCTGCGAACCTGGCAAATTCTGATATAGACTTATTCGGCTTCTCGTTCAAATACATCCGGATATCATCCAAAACACAACCTTTAAATTCCTCAATCAGAATTAACTCTCTGAAACACCAAAAATCCTCTTCCACCCTTTCTGCCGCACACCAACGATCCAAGAGCACACCCTTTTCATAGGCAAACTCTGCATACGTCAGATTCCACACTTTCTTTAAATCTCTGAACTTTTGTCTATATGCCTCAGGTATTAATTCATCGGTCCGGAGAATGGCCTCTTTTACTTCCTCGTAATTCTCATACTCCTCCACAGACAACGCCGCATATGCTCGTTGTGCCTTCCCTTTTAACACACTTTGTAACAACGCCACCCACTGATCTCTGGGCCACTTCTGACTCACTGCCACCTTTTCAAAATGCAAGAAATAACTATCAACATCCGTCTCCTCGAATGGAGGTACTAACCTAAACTCCCTACTAACATTAAACCTCTCCTCCTGGTCTGCCCCTTGGACCCTTCTCTCTTGCTTTAACTTCTCCATGTCCAGCTCATGCTGCCTCTGTTTCTCCTTCTCCTTTTCAGCTCTTTCCTTCTCCTTTTCAGCTGCTTCCAGCTGTTTTAACCTAATTTCATGCTCCCTCTTCGCCTCTAACTCCTTTAGCTGGAGCTCATACTCCCTTTTCCTCTGTTCTGCGTCCAGACTCAATTTTTCCAACTCTAGCTGAACCGTCCCAATAGCTGGTACCTTTTCAGGGATATTTTCCAATACCTCAGCCGAAAACACATTCTTCTCAATATAATACTGAGTTATGGCCCTCCGCATCTCCCACTTTTTCATTGACAACCTCACCTCTGCAAGATTTAGTCCTTTCGCAATATTTACCAAGTCCGTCTTTGTGGCCTCCTCTAGCGCCTTCAAAGTCGGGTTTTGTGTAAATTCGTCTACGTCCATCTTTGCTGGTTTCCCGTCTGGTTACCCGCGCAACCAGATCCAAGTCTGGACTTAAAAGCCCGATTCACTGGCCCTCCAATTTGGTATCAAATCTTGAGACGAGGCCCCAAGTTGTTACGAACCCCGTAACTGGGTGTCTTACCAGCAAAGATAGGAGTATCCGTTGGAGTCTGGTGATACTATTTTCAACAGTATTTATTAGTAAAAATACACAAAAATAATATCAATGCAAATATACAGATAATATACGTCATCAATACTAAACCTAAAAGTGCGGGTATAATAATAATCAATAAGAAATAAGCTCTATCGTTGTCTAGGGGATAATGAATTGCCAGATGGAAATATAAAGTTCAGTTCAGTTCATGCAGGCTGCGGTAGTTGTTGGTCCCGGTGTTTCAATTGTTGGAGAGAGAGAGAGAGAGAGAGAGAGAGAGAGAGAGAGAGAGAACAGTAACAGCTATTGACTTGCCAACTTTCCTTTATGATCTTGATCCGTTGATGCGTTGTTGTTGTGGCCATTCACATATGACCCCTCCGTCCTTTAGCTGGACCGTTCTGTGGAGGACTCGTCACCCAGGCGAGGGTGGACACCCCCACAAGCCCCCACCGGTCTCGTAGCGTCTCTCCTGGTGCGTCTGAGGGGTGTTGCCCCAGACCTTACTTTTATCCCCACTCACGGGGTCTCAGGTGTCAATCAGGTTGGGATGATGTAACCCATCAAACCAGCCCACTCTGGTTGCCCCCTGAGGGGTTTCAATGAATAGAGCAGTACCAAGTACACAAACCTTCTCCAAAAGACAATAGCAGTAATCAGTGGTTCCGTTCCGCTTTTGTTAGGAGGAGACATTCCACTTTGTGTATCTCTGTGTTGTCTCTCTCTCATTAACTGACATGAGCTGTTTATCAATAACAACTGTCTTGGCAGATTTCCTTTTGTCCCTTTCATTTCCTTGGTAGCAGCCTTGAAGTAGTAGTGATTTGTGATTCTCCAAAGGGGGGGGGGGCGACTTTTCACCCTTCTGCCCATCAGAGTTGCTCCTCGTTCGTAACAAGTCAATGTAATATAGAGTACACTCAATCAGTGTGAGTTCATCAGTCTGACGGCCTGGTGGAAGAAGCTGTCCCGGAGCCTGTTGGTCCTGGCTTTTATGCTGCAGTACCATTTCCCAGATGGTAGCAGCTGGAATAAACCGTGGTTGGGATGACTCAGGTCCCCAATGATCCTACAGACCACTTTTTCACACATGTTTCTGTAAATGTCCTGAATCATGGGAAGTTCACACTACAGATGCACTGGGCTGTCCGCACCACTCCCTGCAGAGTCCTGTGATTGAGGGAGGTACAGTTCCCATACCAGGCAGTGATGCAGCCAGTCAGGATGCTCTCATTTGTGCCCCTGTAGAAAGTGCTTAGAATTTGGGGCCCATACCAAACTTCCTCAACTGTCTGAGGTGAAAGAGGTGCTGTTGTGCCTTTTCCACCACAGAATCCAGTGCTTCAGGCGCTTTGTATACAATGCTCCCAGGTACTGTCACAAATAGAAGGGGAGGAAGACCCAGTGACCCTCTCAGAGAGTTTTGCTACACTCTGTAGGGTCATTGCAGTCTAATTCTTTGCAGCTTCCCGACCACACAATGATGCAGCCAGACAGGACACTCCCGATGGTCCTGCTGTAGATTGTTAGAATGGGGGTGGAGGGGCTTGCACATCTCAGTGTTGATGCTGCTGTGCCTTCTTGACTTATGAGGAGGTGCTGTGGGTGCAGGTTAGATCGTCCGTTGTGTGCACACTAAGCAACTTTGTGCTCTTCACTCTCTTCATAGCAGAGCCAATGCTGTGGAATGGAGAGTGGTAAACCTGCACCTTCCTGAAGTCTTCTAACTTGTCTATGTTGAGACTCAGGTGCTGCTCTCACGGTATTTAACACGCCTCTCTACCTCTTCTCTGTATTGCTGCTGTTGAGGCCAACCACTGTTGTATTGTCGGTGAACTGGAAGATGTGGATTGAGCTGGATCTGGCAGTGCAGTTGTGAGTTAGCAGTGTGAACAGCAGCAGGCTGAGCACACAGCCCTGGGGGCACTGGGACTCAGTGGGATAAGACTTGAGATGTTAATGCCAACTTGGACTCATTGGGTATTTTTGTCAAGAAGTCCAAGATTGGGTTTCAGAGAAGGGTGTAAAGTCACAATGAGGGCTGATTACCCACCAGCCTTTGAGGGATAATCACGTTAAACAGCGAGCTGCAGTTGATGCACCTGGCGTGAGGTATTGTTTTCTGGATGGGGTAGGACAGAGTGGAGTGGCATCATCAGTAGAACAGTATGAATGGCAGGCAGACTGGAAAGGGTCCAACGTAGCCTGAAGGTGTGATTTTATACACTACAGCTGCTCAAAGCACTTCAGGATTGTTCAGGGCAGTGCAACTGGGTGGTCATCATTTAGGCCAGTTATCATCACTCTCTTGGGCATCAGCATTCCTACTGCCTCTCCATCACACTTCAAACCCTTCAAGTCGTTCCTATAAAGGGTAGACATGAATTGAGTATAACGGTCCAGTTGCAGCCTAACCATTGTTTCATACAGTCGCACTTCCTGTAAGCAATATTAATTTGGAAATAAAAGTAAGATTTACAAAGTTTTTTGCTGACACAAAACAGATCGTGTTAGAGAGGAGGTTAGTCTTAGGCTGGTTGATGGAGTAATAGCAGAAAGTATTTAAAACTGGAAGATATGAGATGATGCATTTTGGGAACAGTTAAGGGAAAGGTGCACACAATGAAGGGTGGGGTGGGGTGGGGTTTGCAGAAGTATGGAGCAGTATTGGGATAGATATATATGTCCAAGGATCCTTCAAAACAAAAGCACATGAAGAGATAATATTGTTACGAAGGCATATGAAATATTTTCTTTTATAACCTATGGCATCAATTTATAAAGCATAATGTAGGTTAGGTCACAGCTGGAATATGTTGTACAGTTGTGCTTGCTTTACTAAAGTAAGGATATCATTGCATTTCTAGATGCTGGATAGCCTGTTATTATTTCTGAGGAGTGGAGAATGCTGAAGGGAGAGCCTGATTAAGTTACAAAATTCTGAGGAGCATAGATAGTGAAAAAATTCTCTTTTTAGCAGAGGTGTCAATGAGCAAAGAGTGGAGATTTAAGGTTGGAGATTAATTGTGACTGGAGGAAGATGGTTGAATCTGAATCATATTGCTTGAGTAGGTGGTGGAGGCAGAGACTCCCGCCTGAAACACTATGGGAATGGGGCGTGGAATTAAAATGTGTGGCCACTGGGAGATCCTGCTTTCTCTGGCGGACCAAGCGTAGGTGTTCAGTGAAACGGTCTCCCAGTCTGCGTCGGGTCTCACCAATATATAAAAGGCCGCACCGGGAGCACCGAACGCAGTATACCACACCAGCCGACTCACAGGTAAAGTGTCACATCACCTGGAAGGACTGTCTGGGGCCCTGAATGGTGGTGAGGGAGGAAGTGTAAGGGCAGGTGTAGCATTTGTTCCGTTTACAAGGATAAGTGCCAGGAGGGAGATCGGTGGGAAGGGATGGGGGGGACGAATGGACAAGGGAGTCGCATAGGGAGCGATCCCTGCAGAAAGCAGAAGGGGGGGGGGAGAAAGGTATGCTTGGAAGTGGGATCCTGTTGGAGGTGGCAGAAGTTACTGAGAATTATACGTTGGATCCAGAGGCTGGTGGGGTGGTAGGTGAGGACAAGGGGGACCCAATCCCGAGTGGGGTGGTGGGCAGATAGGGTGAGGACAGATGTGCGGGAAATGGGAGAGAAGCGTTTGAGAGCAGAGTTGATAGTGGAAGAAGGGAAGCCCCTTTGTTTAAAAATGGAGGACATCTCCTTTGTCCTGGTGTGGTATACAGCATCCGGTACTCCCGGTGTGGCCTTTTATATATTGGTGAGACCTGATGCAGACTGGGAGACCATTTCGCTGAACACCTACGCTCGGTCCGCCAGAGAAAGCAGGGTCTCCCAGTGGCCACACATTTTAATTCCACGTCCCATTCCCATTCTGATATGTCTATCCATGGCCTCCTCTACTGTCAAGATGAAGCCACACTCAGGTTGGAGGAACAACACCTTATATACCGGCTGGGTAGCCTCCAACCTGATGGCATGAACGTTGACTTCTCTAACTTCTGTTAATGCCCCTCCTCCCCTTCTTAGTTTTTTTTGTTTTTTTTCCCCTCCCTTTTTTTTCTTTTTCTCTCTCTGCCCATCACTCCTTGCCTGTTCTCCATCTCCCTCTGGTGCTCCCCTCCCCCTTTCTCCCTAGGCCTTCCATCCCATGATCCTTCCCTTCTCTAGCTCTGTATCCTTTTTGCCAATTACCTTTTGTCTGGCTCTCAACTTCATCCCACCCCCTCCGGTCTTCTCCTATCATTTCACATTTCCCCCTCTCCCTCCTACTTTCAAATCTCTTACTATCTTTCCTTTCGGTTAGTCCTGACGAAGGGTCTCGGCCCGAAACGTCCACAGTGCTTCTCCCTGTAGATGCTGCCTGGCCTGCTGCATTCCACCAGCATTTTGTGTGTGTGGCTGGGAAGAATATGGGCTGCAAGCTGGAAAATGTGATTAGAATAGATGGGAACTTGATGGATGTCTGTTACAGCGAGAACCAGCTCTTGCTTAATGTCATATCCCGAGCGCAGCACTCAGTTACCATTATGAAGAAAGTACATCAGTATTACTTTCTTAGCAGCTTAAACAGGTTCAGCTAGCCACCAGCTATTTACAGGAGATACTGCAGCTTCCTTCAATAAAGACCCCCAGCATCTGGGACATGCCATCTTCTAGCAGCTACCATCAGACAGGTGTTACAGAAGTTTGGGCTTCAAGAACAGCTATGTCCTTTCAACTATTCAGTTCTTGAAGCAAAATCAGGGTAGGAGAATGGCAGGGCACTGACAAGAGTTGTAGAACAGAGGGGCTTGGGGGTACAAGTGCACAGTTTTCTGAAAGCGGTTGCTTAGGTAGACAGGGAGAAGAAGAAGGCACTTATCACTCAGTACATCAAGTTTAGGAGTAGGGACATTATATGGTGAGGCTGCCTTTGGAGTATTGTGTTCAGTTTTGGTCACTGTGTTATGGGAAAAACATTGCTAAGTTGGAGAGAGTGCAGAAGAGATTTACAAGGATGCTGCTTGGATTAGAGGGCCTGACCTATAGGGAGAGGTTAGCCATCCTACATCTTTATTCCTTAGAGCACAAGACAATCAGGGCAGTTTATAAAATTATGACAGATATGGATAAGGTAGATAGTTATAGTTATTTTGCCCTTGCTTGAGAGTTTCCCTGTTTTCTCGAGCTGGGCGATAGGTAAATCCGTGTCCTGGCACAGTTGTAATTATTGTTTATTATTGGTGCTTTATTGTTTACCAAAGCACTACAGTCCACAAGGAGCTGAGTAAAGACAGTACTTCTCAGCATTCTCACAAAAGGTAGGTTAAAATACTGATTAAAATTCCTTCGACCTCTAACAAACTGTTTCTAACTAATAGCGACACAACGATACACTGTAAAGTGGCCAACCTGATGACAGAAACTAATTGCTTAACAACACGATAATAAGTAATCAACAACAGCTCTGAACTTACAAGATCTAGTAATTAGAAATAAAGTAACAAACCAAATCAGGTTGGACACAACAACAGACTTTTCTGTGTTGAGGAGTCTAAACCTAGAGGGCACATACAGTGGTATGCAAAAGTTTGGGCACCCCTGGTCAAAATTTCTGTTACTGTGAATAGTTAAGTGAGTAGAAGATGAACTGATCTCCAAAAGTCATAAAGTTAATGATGGATCAGTCTTTTCAACATTTTAAGCAAAATTGGTGTATTATTTTTGTTTAGTACAATTTTAGAGTGGAAAAAAAAGGAAAGGAGCACCATGGAAAAGTTAGGGCACCCCAAGAGATTTGAGCTCTCAGATAACTTTCACCAAGGTCTCAGACCTTCATTAGCTTGTTAGGGCTGTGGCTTGTTCACAGTCATCGTTAGGAAAGGCCAGGTGATGCAAATTTCAAAGCTTTATAAATACCCTGATTCCTCAAACCTTGTCCCAACAATCAGCAGCCATGGGCTCCTCTGAGCAGCTGCCTAGCACTCTGAAAATTAAAGTAAGTGATGCCCACAAAGCAGGAGACGGCTATAAGAAGATAGCAAAGCGTTTTCAGGTAGCTGTTTCCTCAGCTCGTAATGTAATTAAGAGATGGCAGTTAACAGGAATGGTGGAGGTCAAGTTGAGGTCTGGAAGACCAAGAAAACTTTCTGAGAGAACTGCTCGTAGGATTGCTAGAAAGGGAAATCAAAACCCCTGTTTGACTGCAAAAGGCCTTCAGGAAGATTTAGCAGACTCTGGAGTGGTGGTGCACTGTTCTACTGTGCAGTGACACCTGCATAAATATAACCTTCATGGAAGAGTCATCAGAAGAAAACCTTTCCTGCGTCCTCACTACAAAGTTAAGCGTCAGAAGTTTGCAAAGGAACATCTAAACAAGCCTGATGCATTTTGGAAACAAGTCCTCTGGACTGATGAAGTTATAATAGAACTTTTTGGCTGCAATGAGCAAAGGTATGTTTGCAGAAAAAAGGGGGCAGAATTTCATGAAAAGAACACCTCTCCAACTGTTAAGCACGGGGGTGGATCTATCATGCTTTGGGCTTGTGTTGCAGCCAGTGGCATGGGGAACATTTCACTGGGAGAGGGAAGAATTAATTCAATTAAATACCAGCAAATTCTGGAAGCAAACATCACACCATCTGTAAAACAGCTGAAGATGAAAAGAGGATGGCTTCTACAACAGGATAATGATCCTAAACACACCTCAAAATCCACAATGGACAACCTCAAGAGGCGCAAGCTGAAGGTTTTGCCATGGCCCTCACAGTCCCCCGACCTAAACATCATCGAAAATCTGTGGATGGACCTCAAAAGAGCAGAGCGTACAAGACAGCCCAATAATCTCTCAGAACTAGAAGCCTTTTGCAAGGAAGAATGGGTGAAAATCCCCCAAACAAGAATTGGAAGACTCTTAGCTACAGAAAGCGTTTACAAGCTGTGATACTTGCCAAAGGGGGTGTTACTAAGTACTGACCATGCAGGGTGCCCAAACTTTTGCTTTGGGCCCTTTTCCCATTTTGTTATTTTGAAACTGTAAAAGATGGAAATAAAAAAAGTAATCTTGCTTAAAATATTAAAGAAATGTGTCATCTTTAACTTTATGCCTTTTGGAAATTGGGTCATCTTTTACTCGCTTAGCTATTCACAGTAACAGAAATTTTGACCAGGGGTGCCCAAACTTTTGCATGCCACTGTATACAGGATAAGAGCGGAGAGATTTAAGAGACCTGAGAGGTAATTTTTTACAGAGGTAAGTACGCACCTGGATGAGTTGCCAGGGGAAGTGGTTGAGCTGGGTACAATTGCAACAAGAGCCATTTGGATAAGGATGTGAGTGAAAGGGCTTTGGGGTTACAGGCTAAATGTGGGCATCTGGGACTAGCAGGGAGGATGCTGTGGTTGGCTGAAGAACCTGTTTCTATGCTTATTACTCTGATTTGCCACTACAGTTTAACAACACTACAATGTTCTCATCACTTTGCACTAAAATGGACTTCCCCCATTTGTTCGAATTGTGAGATTTTTTGTGAATAGCATATGTTTCATTTGTGCTTTTCTTGTGAATGCGACTTAAATGATGCTATGTGTCTGTGATGATGTTACATGGAAGATTTTCATTGCACCTCTGTGCACATGTACTTGTGCAGGTGACCTTGACTTTGTCTCTGTGAGAGCTTATTCTGTACAGTAGGTTACACCAGCCAGGAGCAGAGGCATCAGCACAGGAGGAAGGTGTGAATGAGGAGGAGCCTGAGGATGAAAAGGAGCAGTATAAAGATTATACAGGAGCACACTAGTAATTGGCCAGATTTCAACTGCTCAGACATTCACCCAATCAATCCACCCTATGCTCACACAGCACTTTGTGAAAGGCAATACACACAAAATACTGTCCTGAAACATTTTTTCCCTTCATTGATGTTGCCTGACCTACTGAGTTTCTCCTGCACTTTGCATGTGTTGCTCAAGATTTCCAGCATCTGCAGAAGCTCCTGTGACTTTGTGAATAGCCTCTATATTATGAATGGCACTTCATTCAATTATTAATATTGATCAGATAACAAATATAAGATTCAGCTTTTGTTCACTTCAATAAACATAACCTTCAAATAAGAATGGAGGTGAGGAGTAGCATTGCAGAAAGGCCAAGGATTGTGACCTCAGAGGTGCACCTCATGGTTGGTAGCAATATCTCAGTCAAGCACTCAGCTACTCCGGGCCCAGAATGTGTCTCAGTACTTGGTATCGCACAGTGAATGGTTCTTAAGGAAAAGTGCTGAAATCTCTTAATTGAATGAATTCCAGACAACACCGAAGATGGGTACTTGTTAGTAGGTCCATAAGAACTATATTTAATCATCCACTACTGTGGATGAAGGCACTTTGCTTCATGAAGATGAATGGCTGTTATCGAAGGCCTATAACCACATCCATTAGCACAGTTGTTCTTTTTTCCTTTAGCACAGCTGCTCAATCAATGATGAAAGTGCCCTCACTGAAATATAACCCTTGACTTGAAGCATTCATCAGGGTTCTCATTATAAGGAAAGTCATATTTCCTTAAAGTAAAAGCTCCCATTGGTGCCATCTTTTCTCATAATCGGCCCTAATGCATTTAGATTTTATTGCATTCTCAACAATGATGAAATTTTCTCACCAGTCAGATTGGTATCTACACTGTGCAGTGGTCCAGGGATATTGTTTCCCCTATGACATTCTTTTTCACAGACCTACACAGAAAACTTCCTGGAGGTGCAGAGCTCCAACTAGGACAAGGCATGAAAACATCAATAACCACCACCGTGCAAAGAACATTTACAACCTTTCAAGGATAATGTCATTTTCAGAACCATCTACCAGTCAGAATGAGCAAAATGAAAGCATTCGCTTTTAAAGGTGTGAGATGTGGGGTTGATGGTTGGGGTGAGGTGAGAGATATGGGGGTTATGGATGGGGTGAGATGTGGGGTTGATGGTTGGGGTGAGGTGTGAGATATGGGGATTATGGATGGGGTGAGATGTGGGGTTGATGGTTGGGGTGAGGTGTGAGATATGGGGATTATGGATGGGGTGAGATGTGGGGTTGATGGTTGGGGTGAGGTGTGAGATATGGGGATTATGGATGGGGTGAGATGTGGGCGTTGTGGTTGGGGTGAGGTGAGAGATATGGGGGTTATGGATGGGGTGAGATGTGGGGTTGATGGTTGGGGTGAGGTAAGAGTTGAGGGAATAATGATTGGGCAGGAGGTGTGAGATATGGGGGTTATGGATGGGGTGAGATGTGGGGTTGATGGTTGGGGTGAGGTGTGAGATATGGGGATTATGGATGGGGTGAGATGTGGGGTTGATGGTTGGGGTGAGGTGTGAGATATGGGGGTTATGGATGGGGTGAGATGTGGGGTTGATGGTTGGGGTGAGGTGAGAGATATGGGGGTTATGGATGGGGTGAGATGTGGGGTTGATGGTTGGGATGAGGTGTGAGATATGGGGGTTATGGATGGGGTGAGATGTGGGGTTGATGGTTGGGGTGAGGTGTGAGATATGGGGGTTATGGATGGGGTGAGATGTGGGGTTGATGGTTGGGGTGAGGTGAGAGATATGGGGGTTATGGATGGGGTGAGATGTGGGGTTGATGGTTGGGGTGAGGTGTGAGATATGGGGATTATGGATGGGGTGAGATGTGGGGTTGATGGTTGGGGTGAGGTGTGAGATATGGGGATTATGGATGGGGTGAGATGTGGGGTTGATGGTTGGGGTGAGGTGTGAGATATGGGGATTATGGATGGGGTGAGATGTGGGGTTGATGGTTGGGGTGAGGTGTGAGATATGGGGATTATGGATGGGGTGAGATGTGGGGTTGATGGTTGGGGTGAGGTGTGAGATATGGGGATTATGGATGGGGTGAGATGTGGGGTTGATGGTTGGGGTGAGGTGTGAGATATGGGGGTTATGGATGGGGTGAGATGTGGGGTTGATGGTTGGGGTGAGGTGTGAGATATGGGGATTATGGATGGGGTGAGATGTGGGGTTGATGGTTGGGGTGAGGTGAGAGATATGGGGGTTATGGATGGGGTGAGATGTGGGGTTGATGGTTGGGGTGAGGTGTGAGATATGGGGATTATGGATGGGGTGAGATGTGGGGTTGATGGTTGGGGTGAGGTGTGAGATATGGGGATTATGGATGGGGTGAGATGTGGGGTTGATGGTTGGGGTGAGGTGTGAGATATGGGGATTATGGATGGGGTGAGATGTGGGGTTGATGGTTGGGGTGAGGTGTGAGATATGGGGATTATGGATGGGGTGAGATGTGGGGTTGATGGTTGGGGTGAGGTGTGAGATATGGGGGTTATGGATGGGGTGAGATGTGGGGTTGATGGTTGGGGTGAGGTGTGAGATATGGGGATTATGGATGGGGTGAGATGTGGGGTTGATGGTTGGGTGAGGTGTGAGATATGGGCGTTATGGATGGGGTGAGATGTGGGATTGATGGTTGGGGTGAGGTGTGAGATATGGGGATTATGGATGGGGTGAGATGTGGGGTTGATGGTTGGGGTGAGGTGTGAGATATGGGGGTTATGGATGGGGTGAGATGTGGGGTTGATGGTTGGGGTGAGGTGTGAGATATGGGGGTTATGGATGGGGTGAGATGTGGGCGTTGTGGTTGGGGTGAGGTGAGAGATATGGGGGTTATGGATGGGGTGAGATGTGGGGTTGATGGTTGGGGTGAGGTGTGAGATATGGGGATTATGGATGGGGTGAAATGTGGGGTTGATGGTTGGGGTGAGGTGTGAGATATGGGGGTTATGGATGGGGTGAGATGTGGGGTTGATGGTTGGGGTGAGGTGTGAGATATGGGGATTATGGATGGGGTGAGATGTGGGGTTGATGGTTGGGGTGAGGTGTGAGATATGGGGATTATGGATGGGGTGAGATGTGGGGTTGATGGTTGGGGTGAGGTGTGAGATATGGGGATTATGGATGGGGTGAGATGTGGGGTTGATGGTTGGGGTGAGGTGTGAGATATGGGGGTTATGGATGGGGTGAGATGTGGGGTTGATGGTTGGGGTGAGGTGTGAGATATGGGGGTTATGGATGGGGTGAGATGTGGGGTTGATGGTTGGGGTGAGGTGTGAGATATGGGGGTTATGGATGGGGTGAGATGTGGGGTTGATGGTTGGGGTGAGGTGTGAGATATGGGGATTATGGATGGGGTGAGATGTGGGGTTGATGGTTGGGGTGAGGTGTGAGATATGGGGATTATGGATGGGGTGAGATGTGGGGTTGATGGTTGGGGTGAGGTGTGAGATATGGGGATTATGGATGGGGTGAGATGTGGGGTTGATGGTTGGGGTGAGGTGTGAGATATGGGGATTATGGATGGGGTGAGATGTGGGGTTGATGGTTGGGGTGAGGTGTGAGATATGGGGGTTATGGATGGGGTGAGATGTGGGGTTGATGGTTGGGGTGAGGTGTGAGATATGGGGATTATGGATGGGGTGAGATGTGGGGTTGATGGTTGGGGTGAGGTGTGAGATATGGGGATTATGGATGGGGTGAGATGTGGGGTTGATGGTTGGGGTGAAGTGAGAGTTGAGGGAATAATGATTGGGCAGGAGGTGTGAGATATGGAGGTTATGGATGGGGTGAGATGTGGGCGTTGTGGTTGGGGTGAGGTGAGAGATATGGGGATTATGGATGGGGTGAGATGTGGGGTTGATGGTTGGGGTGAGGTGTGAGATATGGGGATTATGGATGGGGTGAGATGTGGGGTTGATGGTTGGGGTGAGGTGTGAGATATGGGGGTTATGGATGGGGTGAGATGTGGGGTTGATGGTTGGGGTGAGGTGTGAGATATGGGGATTATGGATGGGGTGAGATGTGGGGTTGATGGTTGGGTGAGGTGTGAGATATGGGGGTTATGGATGGGGTGAGATGTGGGGTTGATGGTTGGGGTGAGGTGTGAGATATGGGGATTATGGATGGGGTGAGATGTGGGGTTGATGGTTGGGGTGAGGTGTGAGATATGGGGATTATGGATGGGGTGAGATGTGGGGTTGATGGTTGGGGTGAGGTGTGAGATATGGGGATTATGGATGGGGTGAGATGTGGGGTTGATGGTTGGGGTGAGGTGTGAGATATGGGGATTATGGATGGGGTGAGATGTGGGGTTGATGGTTGGGGTGAGGTGTGAGATATGGGGATTATGGATGGGGTGAGATGTGGGGTTGATGGTTGGGGTGAGGTGTGAGATATGGGGGTTATGGATGGGGTGAGATGTGGGGTTGATGGTTGGGGTGAGGTGTGAGATATGGGGGTTATGGATGGGGTGAGATGTGGGGTTGATGGTTGGGGTGAGGTGTGAGATATGGGGATTATGGATGGGGTGAGATGTGGGGTTGATGGTTGGGGTGAGGTGAGAGATATGGGGGTTATGGATGGGGTGAGATGTGGGGTTGATGGTTGGGGTGAGGTGTGAGATATGGGGATTATGGATGGGGTGAGATGTGGGGTTGATGGTTGGGGTGAGGTGTGAGATATGGGGGTTATGGATGGGGTGAGATGTGGGGTTGATGGTTGGGGTGAGGTGTGAGATATGGGGATTATGGATGGGGTGAGATGTGGGGTTGATGGTTGGGGTGAGGTGTGAGATATGGGGGTTATGGATGGGGTGAGATGTGGGGTTGATGGTTGGGGTGAGGTGTGAGATATGGGGATTATGGATGGGGTGAGATGTGGGGTTGATGGTTGGGTGAGGTGTGAGATATGGGGGTTATGGATGGGGTGAGATGTGGGGTTGATGGTTGGGGTGAGGTGTGAGATATGGGGATTATGGATGGGGTGAGATGTGGGGTTGATGGTTGGGGTGAGGTGTGAGATATGGGGATTATGGATGGGGTGAGATGTGGGGTTGATGGTTGGGGTGAGGTGTGAGATATGGGGATTATGGATGGGGTGAGATGTGGGGTTGATGGTTGGGGTGAGGTGTGAGATATGGGGATTATGGATGGGGTGAGATGTGGGGTTGATGGTTGGGGTGAGGTGTGAGATATGGGGGTTATGGATGGGGTGAGATGTGGGGTTGATGGTTGGGGTGAGGTGTGAGATATGGGGATTATGGATGGGGTGAGATGTGGGGTTGATGGTTGGGGTGAGGTGTGAGATATGGGGGTTATGGATGGGGTGAGATGTGGGGTTGATGGTTGGGGTGAGGTGTGAGATATGGGGGTTATGGATGGGGTGAGATGTGGGGTTGATGGTTGGGGTGAGGTGTGAGATATGGGGGTATGGATGGGGTGAGATGTGGGGTTGATGGTTGTGGTGAGGTGTGAGATATGGGGGTTATGGATGGGGTGAGATGTGGGGTTGATGGTTGGGGTGAGGTGTGAGATATGGGGGTTATGGATGGGGTGAGATGTGGGGTTGATGGTTGGGGTGAGGTGTGAGATATGGGGGTTATGGATGGGGTGAGATGTGGGGTTGATGGTTGGGGTGAGGTGTGAGATATGGGGGTTATGGATGGGGTGAGATGTGGGGTTGATGGTTGGGGTGAGGTGTGAGATATGGGGATTATGGATGGGGTGAGATGTGGGGTTGATGGTTGGGGTGAGGTGTGAGATATGGGGATTATGGATGGGGTGAGATGTGGGGTTGATGGTTGGGGTGAGGTGTGAGATATGGGGGTTATGGATGGGGTGAGATGTGGGGTTGATGGTTGGGGTGAGGTGTGAGATATGGGGGTTATGGATGGGGTGAGATGTGGGGTTGATGGTTGGGGTGAGGTGTGAGATATGGGGGTTATGGATGGGGTGAGATGTGGGGTTGATGGTTGGGGTGAGGTGTGAGATATGGGGGTTATGGATGGGGTGAGATGTGGGGTTGATGGTTGGGGTGAGGTGTGAGATATGGGGATTATGGATGGGGTGAGATGTGGGGTTGATGGTTGGGGTGAGGTGTGAGATATGGGGGTTATGGATGGGGTGAGATGTGGGGTTGATGGTTGGGGTGAGGTGTGAGATGTAGCGATTTTGGTTGGGGTTGGATATGAGATGTAGCGATTTTGGTTGGGCTGACGTGTGACATTGGGGATGATGATGGGGGAGGAATTGTGAGATGTGGCGATAATGCGGTGAGGTGTGAGATGTGGGCATGATGTGGGGTGATTTGTCAGATCCATCCAGATCATTTATAAAAATCATGAAGGGAAGGGCAAGCCAGTTCTGGATCCACAAAACAAGTTCCCTTGGATCCCATGCCTCCTTACTTCCTCAATAAGCCTTGCATGGGGTACCTTGTCAAATGCCTTGCTGAAATCCATATACACTACATCTACTGTTCTTCCTTCATCAATGTGTTTAGTCACATCCTCAAAAAATTCAATCAGGCTCGTAAGGCAAGACCTGCCCTTGACAAAACCATGCTGACTATTCCTAATCATATTATGCCTCTCCAAATGTTCATAAATCCTGCCTCTCAGGATCTTCTCCATCAGCTTACCAACCACTGAGGAAAGACTCACTGGTCTATAGTATCCTGGGCTATCCCTACTCCCTTTCTTGAAAAAGGGAACAACATCTGCAACCCTCCAATCCTCCGGAACCTCTCCTGTCCCCACTGATGAAACTAAGGTCATCGCCAGAGGCTCAGCAATGCCCTCCCTCACCTCCCACAGTAGCCTGGGGTATATCTCGTCTGGTCCCAGTGACGTATCCAACTTGATTTTGAAGCAAGAAGGCTGCGAGTGAACGACTGATTTTTTGGAGTGAAGGGAGTATTTTACTATTCGGGGTAAAAGAGAGGCGAGACTGTATGGTGCGTGATGTCAGCCAGTAACGTGAAAAAGGTTTAAAAAGAAGACGGCTGTATCCAGCTGGCAGTGTTGGAGCGGGCAGCAGTGATGGGGCTTTGGCTCAATGGACTTAGGCAGTAATGGAACAAGGCGAGGTAGGTTTACCTATGTTAATCACGGAAAGGAGGTAGTATGTGTGTGAGGCCAGTTCTCTGTGCTCGGTGTCAGATGGGGGAGGTCCTGGAGTCTCCCAGTCTCCCGGACGGCCATATCTGCACCCGGTGTGTCGAGCTGCAGCTCCCGAGGGACCGAGTTAGGGAACTGGAGCTGCAGCTCAATGACCTTCGCCCAGTCAGGGAGAGCGAGGAGGGGATAGAGAGGAGTTACAGGCAGGTAGTCACTCTGGGGCCACAGGAGATGGACAAGTGGGTCACAGTCAGGAGGGGGAAGGGGAAGAGTCAGGTACTAGAGAGTACCCCTGTGGCTGTACCCCTTGACAATAAGTACTCCTGTTTGAGTACTGTTGGGGGGGGGGGGACAGCCTACCTGGGGGAAGTGACAGTGGCCATGCCTGTGGCACAGAGGCTCTGAAGGGTAGGGAAGGGAAGAGGAAGGCAGAAGTGATAGGGGACTCTATAGTCAGGGGTTCTGACAGGAGATTCTGTGGATGCAGGAAAGAAACTCAGGTGGCAGTTTGCCTCCCAGGTGCCAGGGTCCGGGATGTTTCTGATTGTGTCCAAGATATCCTGCAGTGGGAGGGAGAACAGCCAGAGGTCGTGGTACATATTGGTACCAACAACATAGGTCCTGAACGACACAGGAGGAGGTCCTGAAAGCAGACTACAGAGAGTTAAGAAGGAAGTTGAGAAGCAGGACCACAAAGGTAGTCATCTTGGGATTACTGCCTGTGCTACGCCAACAGTGAGACTAGGAATAGGATGAGGCCATTCCACTTTGTGTGAGGCCATTTGATTCAGTATCTCTTTATTGCGACGTGACAGTGAGACTAGGAATAGGATGAGGCGGAGGATAAATGTGTGGCTGAGGGATTGGAGCAGGGGGCAGGGATTCAGATTTCTGGATCATTGGGACCTCTTTTGGGGCAGGTATGACCTGTACAAAAAGGACGGGTTACACTCGAATCCCAGAGGGACCAATATCCTGGCAGGAAGGTTTGCTAAGGCAACTGGGGAGAGTTTAAACTAGAATTGTTGGGGGGGGGTGGGAACTGAATTGAAGAGACTGAGGAAGAGGAGGTTGGCTCACAAATAGAGAAAGCTTGTAGACAATGCGAGAGGGAGGATAGGCAGGTGATAGAGAAGGGACGTGCTCAGACCGAAGGTTTGAGATGTGTCTTTTAATGCAAGGGGTGTTGAGAACAAAGCGGATGAGTTTAGAGCAGGGATCAGTTGCTGGAGATGTGATGTGGTGGCCATTACAGAGACCTGGATGGCTCAGGGACGGGAATGGTTACTTCAAGTGCTGGGTTTTAGATGTTTCAGAAAGGACGGGGAGGGAGGCAAAAGAGGTGGGGGCGTGGCACTGTTGATCAGAGATAGTGTCACGGCTGCAGAAAAGGTGGACATCATGGAGGGATTGTCTACGGAGACTCTGTGGGTGGAGATTAGGAACAGGAAGGGGTCAATAACTTTACTGGGTGTTTTTTATAGGCCACCTAATAGTAACAGGGACATCGAGGAGCAAATAGGGAAACAGATCCTGGAAAGGTGTAATAATAACAGAGTTGTCGTAATGGGAGATTTTAATTTCCCAAATATCGATTGGCACCTCCTTAGAGCAAGGGGCTTAGATGGGGTGGAGTTTGTTAGGTGTGTTCAGGAAGGTTACAGACAAGTTAGAAAAGTGTTTAATTGGAGTAAGGGGAATTATGAGGCTATCAGGCAGGAAATTGGAGGCTTCAATTGGGAACAGATGTTCTCTGGGAAAAGTACGGAAGAAATGTGGCAAATATTCAGGGGATATTTGTGTAGGGTTCTGTATAGGTACCTTCCAATGAGACAGGGAAGTTATGGCAGGGTACAGGAACTGTGGTGTACAAAGGCTGTAATAAATCTAGTCAAGAAGAAAAGAAAAGCTTACAAAAGGTTCAGAGAGCTAGGTAATGTTAGAGATCTGGAAGATTATAAGGCCAATAGGAAGGAGCTTAAGAAAGAAATTAGGAGAGACAGAAGGGGCCATGAGAAGGCCTTGGCGGACCCCAAGGAAAACCCCAAGGCATTCTACAAGTATGTGAAAAGCAAGAGGATAAGACGTGAGAGAACAGGACCTATCATGTGTGACAGTGAGAAAGTGTGTATGGAACTGGAGGATATAGCAGAGGGGCTTAATGAATACTTTGGTTCAGTATTCACTATGGAAAAGGATCTTGGTGATTGTAGTGATGACTTGCAGTGGACTGAAAAGCTTGAGCACGTAGATATTAAGAAAGAGAATGTGCTGGAGCATCAAGTTGGATAAGTTGCCGGGACTGGATGAGATGTACCCCAGGCTACTGTGGGAGGTGAGGGAGGAGATTGGTGAGCCTCTGTCAATGATCTTTGCATCATCAATGGAGACAGGAGAGGTTCTGGAGGATTGGAGGGTTGTGAATGTTGTTCCTTTATTCAAGAAAAGGAGTAGAGATAGCCCAGGAAATTATAGACCAGTGAGTCTTACTTCTGTGGTGGGTGTTGGAGATCTTGAGAGGTAGCATTTATGAACATTTGGAGAGACATAATATGATTGGGAATAGTCAGCAGGGCTTTGTCCAGGGCAGGTCGTGCCTTACGAGTCTGATTGGATTCTTTGAGGATGTAACAAAACACATTGATGAAGGTAGAGCAGTGGATATAGTGTACATGGATTTCAGTAAGGTATTTGATAAGGTTCCCCATGCGAGGCTCCTTCAGAAAGTACGGAGGCATGGGATCCAAGGAGACCTTGCTTTGTGGATCCAGAATTGGCTTGCCCAGAGAAAGCAAAGGGTGGTTGTAGATGGTTTGTATTCTGCATGGGGGTTGGTGACCAGTGGTGTTCCACAGGGATCTGTTCTGGGACCCCTCCTCTTCGTGATTTTTATAAATGACCTGGATGAAGAAGTGGAGGGATGGGTTAGTAAGTTTGCTGATGACACAAAGGTTGGGAGTGTTGTGGATAGTGTGGCGGGTTGTCAGAGGTTACAGCAGGACATTGATAGGATGCAGAACTGGCCTGAGAAGTGGCAGATGGAGTTCAACCCAGATAAGTGTGAAGTGGTGGTTCATTTCGGTTGGTCAAATTTGAAGACAGAATATAATATCAATGGTAAGACTCCTGGCAACGTGGAGGTTCAAAGAGATCTGGGGGTCCGTGTCCATAGGACACTCAAAGCTGCCGCGCAGGTTGACAGTTTTGTTAAGAAGGCATATGGTGTGCTGGCCTTCATCAACCTTGTGATTTAGTTCAAGAGCCGTGAGGTAATGTTACAGTGATATAGGCCCCTAGAATGTGACTAAACACATGATTGAAGGAAGAGTAGTAGGTGTAGTGTATATGGATTTCAGCAAGGCATTTGGTAAGATACCCCATATGCAAGGTTTATTGAGAAAGTAAGGAAGCATGGGATCCAAGGGGACATTGCTTTGTGGATCCAGAACTGGCTTGCCCACAGAAGGCAAAGAGTGGTTGTAGATGGGTCATATTCTGCATTGAGTTCGGTCACAAGTGGTGTGCCTTAGGGATCTGTTCTGGGATCCTTACTCTTCATGATTTTTATAAATGACCTGGATGAGGAAGTGGAGGGATGGGTTAGTAAGTTTGCTAATGGTGTTGTGGATAGTGTGGAGGGCGGTCAGAGGTTACAGCAGCACATTGATAGGATGCAAAACTGGGCTGAGAAATGACATGAAGAGTTCAACCCAGATCAGTATGAGGTGGTTCATTTTGGTAGGTCAAATATGATGGCAGAATAGAGTATTAATGGTCAGACTCTTGGTAGTGTGGAGGATCAGAGGGATCTTGGGGTCCGAGTCCATAGGACGCTCAAAGCAGCTGCGTAGTTTGACTCTGTGGTTAAGAAGGTGTATGGTGTATTGGCCTTCATCAATCGTGGAATTGAATTTAGAGGTAGAGGTAATGTTACAGCTATATAGGACACTGGTCAAACCCCACTTGTAGCACTGTGCTCAGTTCTGGTCGCCTCACTACAGGAAGGATGTGGAAACTATAGAAAGGGTGCAGAGGAGATTTACGTGGATGTTGCCTGGATTGGGGAGCATGCCTTATGAGAATAGGTTGAGTGAACTTGGCCTTTTCTCCTTGGAGCGACAGAGGATGAGAGTTGACCTGATAGAGATGTATAAGATGATGAGAGACATTGATCGTGTGGATAGTCAGAGGCTTTTTCCCAGGGCTGAAACGGTTGCCACAAGAGGACACAGTTTTAAGGTGCTGGGGAGTAGGTACAGAGGAGACATCAGGGGTAAGTTTTTTGCTCAGAGTGGTGAGTACGTGGAATGGGCTGCCGTCAATGGTGGTGGAGGCAGATATGATAGGGTCTTTTAAGAGACTTCTGGATAGGTACATGAAGCTTAGAAAAATAGAGGGCTATAGGTAAGCCTAGTAATTTCTAAGGTAGGGACATTTTCGGCAGAACTTTGTGGGCCAAAGGGCCTGTATTGTGCTGTAGTTTTTCTGTGTTTCTATGCTTTCCAAAAGCTCCAGCACATCCTCTCTCTTAATGTCTATATGATCAAGTTATTCCATCCGCTGTAAGTCATCCCTACAATTGCCAAGGTCCTTTTCCGTAGTGAATACTGAAGCAAAGTATTCAATTAAGTACCTCTGCCATCTCTTCCGATTCCATACACACTTTTCCACTGTCACATTTGATTGGCTTTGTTGGCCAGAAAGAATGACAATCTTCAAATCAGTGAATTCAAATGAATCAAGGACAGTGGAAGCAGTCTTTGTTCTTGCCGTGTGCTTGGGGGATGGAGGCTGCCATTTTGTGAAGACACTCTTTTCTCCATTTTGTGAGCTTGACATGCTGGACTTGATTAGTGTTTTAAAGAAGGCACAAAGACTCTTCAGGTAATCTGCTGGACTGGAGGTCATTTCCAAATAAGGAGTTATTTGTGAGGTGTTCTTTGGTTGGCTATAACATGCAGGATTGTGAATGCCTGAGGTGATTCGAGCTCATTGCTGACTGAGAACAAAGAGCCATGAGTCAGCAACTGTCCCTTGATGGGAAGAGGATAATAGATGGATGCTGGCTTGGACCAGAGCCAATGACCAGGTGTTAAAGGCCAGACATGTGACCTATGGCCAATGACCCGGGAATGCGACATTTGAATTGATAAGAAATTGATATAAAAGTGGATGCTTTGTGAGTGCTGGTGGTGGTAACTTTGAAGAATAACCATTGCAGATACAAACGAGAAGAACCCTGCATGAAGCCTGTGGAGAGCGAATTGGGACCACGAGGAACAAGGAACGCCTGGCCGGTGTAAATTCCTCTGCACGGGTAATATCTTTGCTATTCTTTGACTATCCAGGAGAGTCAGGGGTACTTAGCAGGTGTGCACACAAGGTATTTAGTGTATGAACCACGTATTTGTTAGTTTGAACAATAAAGGTAATTGTCAGTAAATACAGATCTCTGTGCCTCACTCAGAATCGTTGGAAGAGGTAGAAGCGGTAGCTCTCTCTCTCTCTCTCTCTCTCCTTTTTCCAACAGTTTTATTCTCTCACATCTCATCCTCGTGTTCTTCACATACTTGTAGAATACCTTGCTGTTTTCCTTAATCCTGTCTGCCAAGGCCTTCTCATGGCCCCTTCTGGCTCACCTCATTTCATTGTTAAGCTCTTTCCTGCTAGCCTTATAATCTTCTAGATCTCTACCATTCCCTAGTTTTTTGACTCATAAGCTTTTCTTTCTTTTACGTTCGAATGCTGTTCATAGAATTCAGTTCAGCATCCAACACAATCATTCCTCAGCCCCTGATTGGAAAGGTGAGCCTACTGGGCCTGAACACCTCCCTCTGCAACTGGATCCTAGACTTCCTGACTGGGAGACCTCAGTCAGTCCAGATCGGGATCAGCATCTCCAACACCATCACACTGAGCACGGGGGCTCCCCAGGGCTGCGTGCTCAGTCCACTGCTGTTCACTCTGCTGACCCATGACTGTGCTGCAACACACAGCTCGAACCACATCATCAAGTTCGCCGATGACACGACTGTGGTGGGTCTCATCAGCAAGAACGACGAGTCAGCTTACAGAGGGGAGGTGCAGCGGCTAACGGACTGGTGCAGAGCCAACAACCTGTCTCTTAATGTGAACAAAACAAAAGAGATGGTTGAACATCCACGGCTCCTCGGTAGAGATCATTAAGCGCACCAAATTTCTTGGTGTTCACCTGACGGAGAATCTCACCTGGTCCCTCAACACCAGCTCCATAGCAAAGAAAGCCCAGCAGCGTCTTTACTTTCTGCGAAGGCTGAGGAAAGTCCATCTCCCACACCCCATCCTC
Source organism: Hypanus sabinus (assembly GCF_030144855.1). Classification (NCBI taxonomy): domain Eukaryota; kingdom Metazoa; phylum Chordata; class Chondrichthyes; order Myliobatiformes; family Dasyatidae; genus Hypanus; species Hypanus sabinus. Next base: position 61,592,918 of record NC_082728.1, on the reverse strand, counting down.
ATCACATTCTACAGGGGTTGTATTGAGAGCATCCTGAGCAACTGCATCACTGCCTGGTTCGGAAATTGCACCGTCTCAGATAGCAAGACCCTGCAGCGGATAGTGAGGTCAGCTGAAGGGATCATCAGGGTCTCTCTTCCCGCCATTACAGACATTTACACCACACGCTGCATCCACAAAGCATACAGCATTATGAAGGACCCCACACACCCCTCATACAAACTCTTCTCCCTCTTGCCATTTGGGAAAAGGTACTGAAGCATTCGGGCTCTCACGATGAGACTGTGTACCAATTTCTTCCCCCAAGCCATCAGACTCCTCAATTCCCAGAGACTAGACACACACACACACACACTCTCTCTCTCTTTCTCTCAACTGAACACCACTCCACTCCCTTTGCAATTTTTGCTCATTTCTTTCTCAATTCCTGCTAAAACATTGTTTATATTTACATATTTTATTATTGTATTGTAATTTACCTTTTACTGTGTCTATTGTCTTGTTTATTAATTATTGTACTGTCTTGCACTGTTTTTGTGCACTTTATGTAGTCCTGTGTAGGTCTGAAGTCTAATGTGGTTTTGTGTTGTTTCATGTAGCACCATGGTGCTGCAGGAATGTTGTTTCATTTTTACTGTGTACTGTACCAGCGGTTACGGTTGAAATGACAATAAAAGCGACCTGACTTGACTTTTCTTCCTGACTAGATTTTCAAATACCTTTGTACACCATGATTCCTGTACCCTACCATCCTCTCCCTGTCTCTTTGGAACTTACCTATGCAGAACTCCACACAAATATCCCCTGAACATTTGCCACATTTCTGTTGTACATTTCCCTGAGAATATCTGTTCCCAATTTTATGCTTCCAAGTTCCTGCCTGATAGCTTCATATTTCCCCTTACTCCAATTAAACATTTTCCTAACTTGTCTGTTCCTATCCCTCTCCAATGCTATGATAAAGGAGATAGAGTGGTGATCACTATTTCCAAAATGCTCTCCCACTGAAAAATCTGACACCTGACCAGATTCATTTCCCAATAGCAGATCAAGTACAGCCTCTCCTATTGTAGGTTTATCTACATATTGTGTCAAGAAGCCTTCCTGAACACATCTAACAAACTCCACCCCATCTAAACCCCTCACTCCATGGAATACCAATCAATATCGGGGAAATTAAAATCTCTCACCACGACAACCCTTTTATTATCGCATCTTTCAAGAATCTGTCTCCCTATTTGCTCCTCAATGTCCCTGTTACTATTCGGTGGTCTATAAAAAACACCCAGTGGAGTTATTGACCCCTTGCTGTTCATAACTTACACCCACAGAGACTCCGCAGACAATCCCTCCATGGCGTCCACCTTTTCTGCTGCCATGACACTATCTCTGATCAACAGTGCCATGCCCCCAACTCTTTTGTCTCCCTCCCTGTCCTTTCTGAAACATCTGGCCTGGCACTCTAAGTAAACGTTCCTGCCCTTGAACCATCTAAGTCTCTGTAATGGCCACAACATCACATCTCCAAGTACTGATCCACACTCGACGCCCATCTGTTTTGTTCATAATACTCCTTGCATTAAAATAGACACATCTCAAACCATCAGTCTGAGTGAATCTCTTCACTATCACCTGCCTATCCTCCCTCTCACACTGTCCACGTGCTTTCTCGATTTGCGAGCCAACAACCCCTTCCTCCGTCTCTTCAGTTCGGTTCCAACTCCCCAGCAATCCTAGTTTAAACTCTCCCCAACAGCCTTAGCAAATCTCCTGCTAGGATATTGGGCCCCCTCTTATCCAGGTGCAATATGTCGTTATTGTACAGAGATGTGGGGATTATGGTTGGGATGAGCTGTGGGATGTGGGGATTATGGTTGGGATGAGCTGTGGGATGTGGGGATTATGGTTGGGATGAGCTGTGGGATGTGGGGATTAAGGTTGGGGTGAGCTCTGAGATTGGGGATGATGGATTTGAAGAGGTGTGAGCTGTAGCGATTACAGTTCGGATGAGATATGAGATGTGGTGATTATGGTTGGATGAGGTGTGATATGTTGGGATTATGGTTTTGGTGTGATGTTTGATGTAGCGATGATGGTTGGGCTGAGATGTGAGATTGGGATGATGGGTGGGGATGAGTTGTGAGAAGTGGGGATGATGTGGTGAGCTGTGAGAAGTCATGATTATTGTTGGGGTGCGGTGTGAGGTGTGTGGGTTATGGTTGGGGTCAGATGTGAGATGTGGGGAAGATGGTTAGGGATGAGATGTGGGTATTCCAGTTGGGGATAAATTGTGAGTTGTGGGGATAATGGTTGGAGTGAGGTGTCAGATGTGGGGATAATGTTTGGGATGCGGTGTCAGATATGCTGATGAGGGTTGGAGTGATGTGTGAGATGTGGGGATTATGGTTGGGGTAAGATGTGAGATTTGAGATGATGGTTGGGGTTGAGTTATGAGATGCTGGGATTATGGTTGGGGTAAGATGTGAGATGCTGGGATTATGGTTGGGGTAAGATGTGAGATTTGGGATGATGGTTGGGGAGGGGTTGTGAGATGTGGGGATTATGGTCAGGTGATGTGTGAGATGTGGGGATTATGGTTGGGGTTGAGTTATGAGATGCTGGGATTATGGTTGGGGTAAGATGTGAGATTTGGGATGATGGTTGGGGAGGGGTTGTGAGATGTGGGGATTATGGTCAGGTGATGTGTGAGATATGGGGATGATGGTTGGAATGAGGTGTCAGATGTGACAATGATGGTTGGAGTGAGGAGTGAAATGTGGCTTTGATGGTTGGGTTGTGAGAAGAGATCTGCCATGGTGGTTGGTGCTGAGGTGTGAGATGTGGGGATTATGGTTGGAATGAGGTGTCAGATGTGGGGATTATGGTTGGAGTGAGGAGTGAGATGTGGGGATTATGATTGGGATGAGGTGTGCCGTGTGACATTGATAGTTGGTGTGTTCTGGTATTGTGGTTAGATTGGGGGTGAGATGTGGAGATTATGTTTGGGGATGAGTTGTGAGATGTTGGGATGATGGAGTGAGGTGAGATATGGGGATTATCGTTGGAGTGAGGTGTGACATGGGATTATGGTTGGGGAGGAGGTGTGAGATGTGGGAATTCTGAATCAGAATCAGGTTTATTATCATAGGCATGTGACATGAGATTTGTTAATTTAGCAGCAGCAGTTCAATGCATTGCATAATCCAGCAGAGAGAGAAAGATAATAAATAATAATAATAAATAAACACATAAATCAATTACATATATTGAATAGATTTTTTTTTAATGTGCAAAAACAGAAATACTGTATATTAAAAAAGTGAGGTAGTGTCCGAAGTTTCAATGTCCATTTAGGAATCGGATTGCAGAGGGGAAGAAGCTGTTCCTGAATCGTTGACTGTGTGCCTTCAGACTTCTGTACCTCCTACCTGATGGTAACAGTGAGAAAAGGGCATGCCCTGGGTGCTGGAGATCCTTAATAATGGATGCTGCCTTTCTGAGACACTGCTCCCTGAAGATGTCCTGGGTACTTTGTAGGCTAGTGCCCAAGATGGAGCCAACTAAATTTACAATCCTCTGCAGCTTCTTTTGGTCCTGTGCAGTATTCACCTCATCCTCCGTTGCTCCAAGTAGAAAAGGCCAAGTTCATTCAACCTATTGACACAAAGGTTGTGGGTGTTGTGGATAGTGTGAAGGGCTGTCAGATGTTACAGCAGGACATTGATAGGATGCAAACCTGGGCTGAGAAGTGGCAGATGGAGTTCAGCCCCAATAAATGTGAGGTGATTCATTTTGGTTGGTCAAAAATGATGGCAGAATATTGTATTGATGGTAAGACTTTTGGCAGTGTGGAGGATCAGAGGGATCTTGGGGTCCGAGTCCATAGGACACTCAAAGCTGATGCACAGGTTAACTCTGTGGTTAAGAAGGTGTATGGTGTATTGGTCTTCATCAATCGTGGAATTGAATTTAGGAGCTGAGAGGTAATGTTGCAGCTATATAGGACCCTGGTCAGACCCCACTTGGAGTACTGTGCTTAGTTCTGGTCGCCTCACTACAGGAAGGATGTGGAAAACATTGGAAGGGTGCAGAGGAGCCAAGGATGTTGCCTGGATTGGGGAGCATGCCTCATGCAAATAGGTTGAGTGAACTGGGCCTCTTCTCCTTGGAGCAATGGAGGATGAGAGGTGACCTGGTTGAGGTGCATAAGATGATGAGAGGTATTGATCATGTGGATAGTCAGAGGCTTTTTCCCAGGGCTGAAATGGCTGACACGAGAACACAGTTTTAAGAAGCTTGGAAGTAGGCACAGAAGGGATGTTGGGGTAAGTGTTTCATGCAGAAAGTGGTGAATGTGTGGAATGGGTTGCTGGTGATGGTGGTGGAGGTGGATACAATAGGGGCTTTTAAGAGACTCCTGGATTGGTACACGGAGCTTAGAAAAATAGAGGGCTAAGGATAACCCTAGGTAATTTCTAAAGTAAGTAAATGTTTGGCACAACTTTGTGGGCCGAAGGGCCTATATAGTACTGTAGGTTTTCTATGTTTCTGTTCTCATAAGGCATGCTCCCCAATCCAGACAACTTCCTTATAAATCTCCTTTACACCCTTTCGATAGTTTCCATGTCTTTCCTGTAGTGAGGTGACCAGAACTGATCACAGTACTCCAAGTGGGGTCTGACCAGGGTCCTATATAGCTGCAACATTATCTCTCGGCTTTTAAACTCAATCCCACTGTTGATGAAGGCCAGAGCACTGTACACCTTCTTAACCACAGAGTCAACCAGCGCAGCTGCTTTGAGCGTCCTATCTTGGGGACCCCAAGATCCCTCTGATCCTCCACACTGCCAAGAGTCTGACCATTAATATTATATTCTGCCATCATATTTGACCTACCAAAATGAACCACCTCACACTTATCTGGGTTGAAATCCATCTACCACTTCTCAGCCCAGTTTTGCATCCTATCGATGTCCCACTGTAACCTCTGACAGACCTCCACAATATCCACAACACCCTCAAACTTTGTGTCATCAACAAGTTTACTAACCCATCCCTCCACTTCCTTATCCAGGTCACTTATAAAAATAACGAAGAGTAAGGGTCCCAGAACAGATCCCTGAGGCACACAATTGGCCACTGACCTCCATGCGGAATATGATCTGTCTGCAACCACACTTTGCCTTCTGTGAGCAAGCCAATTCTGGATCGACAAAGCAAGGTCCCCTTGAATCCCATGCCTCCTTACTTTCTCAATAAGTTTTGCATGGGGTACCTTATCAAATGCCTTGCTGAAATCCATATACACTACATCTACTGCTGTACCTTCATCAATGTGTTTAGTCACATTGTCAAAAAATTCAATCAGGCTCATAAGGCACGACCTGCCTTTGACAAAGCCATGCTGACTATTCCTAATCATATTATACCTCTCCAAATGTTCATAAATCCTGTCTCTTGGGATCTTCTCCATCAACTTACCAACCACTGAAGTAAGAATCACTGGTCTATAATTTCTTGGGCTATCTCTTCTCCCTTTCTTGAATAAAGGAACAACATCCGTAACCCTCCAATCCTCCGGAACCTCTCCCGTCTTCATTGATGATGCAAAGATCATCACCAGAGGCTCAGCAATCTACTCCCTCACCTCCCACAGTAGCCTGGGGTACATCTGGGGATTGTGGTTTTGAGATTATGTATTATAGTTATAGACAATAGACAGTAGGTGCAGGAGTCGGCCACTTGGCCCTTCGAGCCAGCACCGCCATTCAATATGATCATGGCTAATCATCCACAATCAGTACCCCGTTCCTGCCTTCTCCCCATATCCCTTGACTCCACTATCTTTAAGAGCTCTCTTTCTTGAAAGCATCCAGAGAATTGGGCTCCACTGCCTTCTGAGGCAGAGCATTCCATAGATCTACAACTCTCTGGGTGAAAAGGTTTTTCCTGAACTCCATTCTAAATGGCCTACCCCTTATTCTTAAACTGTGGCCTCTGGTTCTGGACAACCCCAACATCGGGAACATGTTTCCTGCCTCAAGTGTATCCAATCGCTTAATAATCTTATATGTTTCAATCAGTTCCCTTCTCATCCTTCTAAATTGCAGTGTATACAAGTCCAGTCATTCCAATCTTTCAACAGTCCCGCCATTCCGGGAATTAACCTCGGGAACCTACGCTGCACTCCCTCAATAGCAAGAAGGTCCTTCCTCAAACTTGGAGACCAAAACTTAACACAATACTCCAGGTGTGGTCTCACCAGGGCCCTGTACAACTGCAGAAGGACCTCTTTGTTCCTATACTCAACTGCCCTTGTTATAAAGGCCAGCATGCCATTAGCTTTCTTCACTGCCTGCTGTACCTGCATGCTTGCTTTCAGTGACTGATGTACAAGAACACCGACATCTTGATGTACTTCCCCTTTTCCTAACTTGACACCATTGGGGTTGAGGTGTGGGATATGAGGACTAGAGTCGGAGAGAGGTGTCAGATGTGGGCATTAAGTTTGGGGGTGTGAGGTGATCATTCTGCTTGGGGGTGAGATGTGGGGTGACTTTTGAAGGGATTATAGTTGGATGGGGATGGGGCATAAGGTATAGGAAGTACAGTGAGGTTAGGGAGTGGATGGAGGAACTAAGTTGTTGGTGAGGGATGGAGTGAGTGGACGGAGGGTGGAATGAGATGAACCGGAGTGAGGGGACGGAGGGAGGAATGAGATGAACCGGAGTGAGGGGACGGAGGGAGGAATGAGATGAACCGGAGTGAGGGGACGGAGGGAGGAATGAGATGAACTGGAGTGAGGGGACGGAGGGAGGAATGAGATGAACCGGAGTGAGGGGACGGAAGGAGGAATGAGATGAACCGGAGTGAGGGGACGGAGGGAGGAATGAGATGAACCGGAGTGAGGGGACGGAGGGAGGAATGAGATGAACCGCAGGGAGGGAGGAATGAGATGAACCGGAGTGAGGGGACGGAGGGAGGAATGAGATGAACCGCAGGGAGGGAGGAATGAGATGAACTGGGGTGAGGGGACGGAGGGAGGAATGAGATGAACCGCAGGGAGGGGACGGAGGGAGGAATGAGATGAAATAGAATGAGGGACGGAGGGAGGAATGAGATGAACCGGAGTGAGGATGGAGGGAGGAATGAGATGAACCGGAGTGAGGGGACAGAGGGAGGAATGAGATGAACCGGAGTGAGGGGACGGAGGGAGGAATGAGATGAAATAGAATGAGGGACGGAGGGAGGAATGAGATGAACCGGAGTGAGGGAAGGAGGGAGGAATGAGATGAACCGGAGTGAGGGGACGGAGGGAGGAATGAGATGAACTGGAGTGAGGGGACGGAGGGAGGAATGAGATGAACCGGAGTGAGGGGACAGAGGGAGGAATGAGATGAACCGGAGTGAGGGGACGGAGGGAGGAATGAGATGAACCGGAGTGAGGGGACGGAGGGAGGAATGAGATGAACCGGAGTGAGGGGACGGAGGGAGGAATGAGATGAACCGCAGGGAGGGAGGAATGAGATGAACTGGAGTGAGTGGACAGAGGGAGGAATGAGATGAACCGGAGTGAGGGGACGGAGGGAGGAATGAGATGAAATAGAATGAGGGATGGAGGGAGGAATGAGATGAACCGGAGTGAGGGGACAGAGGGAGGAATGAGATGAAATAGAATGAGGGACGGAGGGAGGAATGAGATGAACCAGAGTGAGGAATGAGATGAACCGGAGGGAGGAATGAGATGAACCGGAGTGAGGGACGGAGGGAGGAATGAGATGAACCGGAGTGAGGGACGGAGGGAGGAATGAGATGAACCGGAGTGAGGGGACGGAGGGAGGAATGAGATGAACCGGAGTGAGGGGACGGAGGGAGGAATGAGATGAACTGGAGTGAGGGGACGGAGGGAGGAATGAGATGAACTGGAGTGAGGGGACAGAGGGAGGAAAGAGATGAACCGGAGAGAGGGGTGGGAGGAATGAGATAAACCGGAGAGAGGGGACGGAGGGAGGAATGAGATGAACCGCAGGGAGGGAGGAATGAGATGAACCGGAGTGAGGGGACGGAGGGAGGAATGAGATGAACCGGAGAGAGGGGACGGAGGGAGGAATGAGATGAAATAGAATGAGGGACGGAGGGAGGAATGAGATGAACCGGTGAGTGACGGAGGGAGGAATGAGATAAACCGGAGTGAGGGACGGAGGGAGGAATGAGATGAACCGGAGTGAGGGGACGGAGGGAGGAATGAGATGAACCGGAGTGAGGGGACGGAGGGAGGAATGAGATGAACCAGAGTGAGGGACGGAGGGAGGAATGAGATAAACCGGAGTGAGGGGACGGAGGGAGGAATGAGATGAACTGGAGTGAGGGGACGGAGGGAGGAATGAGATGAACTGGAGTGAGGGGACAGAGGGAAAGAGATGAACCAGAGAGAGGGGTGGGAGGAATGAGATAAACCGGAGAGAGGGGACGGAGGGAGGAATGAGATGAACCGGAGAGAGGGGACGGAGGGAGGAATGAGATGAACCGCAGGGAGGGAGGAATGAGATGAACTGGGGTGAGGGGACGGAGGGAGGAATGAGATGAACCGGAGTGAGGGGACGGAGGGAGGAATGAGATGAACTGGAGAGAGGGGACGGAGGGAGGAATGAGATGAAATAGAATGAGGGACGGAGGGAGGAATGAGATGAACTGGTGAGTGACGGAGGGAGGAATGAGATAAACCGGAGTGAGGGACGGAGGGAGGAATGAGATGAACCGGAGTGAGGGGACGGAGGGAGGAATGAGATGAACCGGAGTGACGGGACGGAGGGAGGAATGAGATAAACCGGAGTGAGGTGACGGAAGGAGGAATGAGATGAACCGGAGTGAGGGGACGGAGGGAGGAATGAGATGAACCGGAGTGAGGGGACGGAGGGAGGAATGAGATGAACCGGAGTGAGGGGACGGAGGGTGGAATGAGATGAACCGGAGTGAGGGGACGGAAGGAGGAATGAGATGAACCGGAGAGAGGGGACGGAAGGAGGAATGAGATGAAATGGAGTGAGGGGACGGAGGGAGGAATGAGATGAACCGGAGTGAGGGGACGGAGGGAGGAATGAGATGAACCGGAGTGAGGGGACGGAGGGAGGAATGAGATGAACTGGTGTGAGGGGACGGAGGGAGGAATGAGATGAACTGGAGTGAGGGGACGGAGGGAGGAATGAGATGAACCGGAGTGAGGGGACGGAGGGTGGAATGAGATGAACCGGAGTGAGGGGACGGAAGGAGGAATGAGATGAACCGGAGAGAGGGGACGGAAGGAGGAATGAGATGAAATGGAGTGAGGGGACGGAGGGAGGAATGAGATGAACCGGAGTGAGGGGATGGAGGGAGGAATGAGATGAACCGGAGTGAGGGGACAGAGGGAGGAATGAGATGAACCAGAGTGAAGGGACGGAGGGAGGAATGAGATGAACTGGTGAGGGATGGAGGGAGAAACGAGATGAAATGGAGTGAGGGGACGGAGGGAGGAATGAGATCATCCGGTGAGGGACTGAGGGAGGAATATGATGAACCGGAGTGAGGGACGGAGGGAGGAATGAGATGAACCGGAGTGAGGGGACGGAGGGAGGAATGAGATGAACTGGAGTGAGGGGACGGAGGGAGGAATGAGATGAACCGCAGGGAGGGAGGAATGAGATGAACTGGGGTGAGGGGACGGAGGGAGGAATGAGATGAACCGGAGTGAGGGACGGAGGGAGGAATGAGATGAACCGGAGTGAGGGGACGGAGGGAGGAATGAGATGAACCGGAGTGAGGGGACGGAGGGAGGAATGAGATGAACTGGAGAGAGGGGACGGAGGGAGGAATGAGATGAAATAGAATGAGGGACGGAGGGAGGAATGAGATGAACCGGTGAGTGACGGAGGGAGGAATGAGATAAACCGGAGTGAGGGACGGAGGGAGGAATGAGATGAACCGGAGTGAGGGGACGGAGGGAGGAATGAGATGAACCGGAGTGACGGGACGGAGGGAGGAATGAGATAAACCGGAGTGAGGTGACGGAAGGAGGAATGAGATGAACCGGAGTGAGGGGACGGAGGGAGGAATGAGATGAACCGGAGTGAGGGGACGGAGGGAGGAATGAGATGAACCGGAGTGAGGGGACGGAGGGTGGAATGAGATGAACCGGAGTGAGGGGACGGAAGGAGGAATGAGATGAACCGGAGAGAGGGGACGGAAGGAGGAATGAGATGAAATGGAGTGAGGGGACGGAGGGAGGAATGAGATGAACCGGAGTGAGGGGACGGAGGGAGGAATGAGATGAACCGGAGTGAGGGGACGGAGGGAGGAATGAGATGAACTGGTGTGAGGGGACGGAGGGAGGAATGAGATGAACTGGAGTGAGGGGACGGAGGGAGGAATGAGATGAACCGGAGTGAGGGGACGGAAGGAGGAATGAGATGAACCGGAGAGAGGGGACGGAGGGAGGAATGAGATGAAATGGAGTGAGGGGACGGAGGGAGGAATGAGATGAACCGGAGTGAGGGGACGGAGGGAGGAATGAGATGAACCGGAGTGAGGGGACAGAGGGAGGAATGAGATGAACCAGAGTGAAGGGACGGAGGGAGGAATGAGATGAACTGGTGAGGGATGGAGGGAGAAACGAGATGAAATGGAGTGAGGGGACGGAGGGAGGAATGAGATCATCCGGTGAGGGACTGAGGGAGGAATATGATGAACCGGAGTGAGGGACGGAGGGAGGAATGAGATGAACCGGAGTGAGGGGACGGAGGGAGGAATGAGATGAACTGGAGTGAGGGGACGGAGGGAGGAATGAGATGAACCGCAGGGAGGGAGGAATGAGATGAACTGGGGTGAGGGGACGGAGGGAGGAATGAGATTAACCGGAGTGAGGGGACGGAGGGAGGAATGAGATGAACCGGAGTGAGGGGACGGAGGGAGGAATGAGATGAACTGGAGTGAGGGGACGGAGGGAGGAATGAGATGAACTGGAGTGAGGGGACAGAGGGAGGAAAGAGATGAACCGGAGAGAGGGGTGGGAGGAATGAGATAAACCGGAGAGAGGGGACGGAGGGAGGAATGAGATGAACCGGAGAGAGGGGACGGAGGGAGGAATGAGATGAACCGGAGAGAGGGGACGGAGGGAGGAATGAGATGAAATAGAATGAGGGACGGAGGGAGGAATGAGATGAACCGGTGAGTGACGGAGGGAGGAATGAGATAAACCGGAGTGAGGGACGGAGGGAGGAATGAGATGAACCGGAGTGAGGGGACGGAGGGAGGAATGAGATGAACCGGAGTGAGGGGACGGAGGGAGGAATGAGATGAACTGGAGTGAGGGGACGGAGGGAGGAATGAGATGAAATAGAATGAGGGACGGAGGGAGGAATGAGATGAAATAGAATGAGGGACGGAGGGAGGAATGAGATGAACCGGTGAGTGACGGAGAGAGGAATGAGATAAACCGGAGTGAGGGGACGGAGGGAGGAATGAGATGAACTGGAGTCAGGGGACGGAGGGAGGAATGAGATGAACTGGAGTGAGGGGACGGAGGGAGGAATGAGATGAACTGGAGTGAGGGGACAGAGGGAGGAAAGAGATGAACCAGAGAGAGGGGTGGGAGGAATGAGATAAACCGGAGAGAGGGGACGGAGGGAGGAATGAGATAAACCGGAGAGAGGGGACGGAGGGAGGAATGAGATGAACCGCAGGGTGGGAGGAATGAGATGAACTGGGGTGAGGGGACAGAGGGAGGAATGAGATGAACCGGAGAGAGGGGACGGAGGGAGGAATGAGATGAAATAGAATGAGGGACGGAGGGAGGAATGAGATGAACCGGTGAGTGACGGAGGGAGGAATGAGATAAACCGGAGTGAGGGACGGAGGGAGGAATGAGATGAACCGGAGTGAGGGGACGGAGGGAGGAATGAGATGAACCGGAGTGAGGGGACGGAGGGAGGAATGAGATGAACCAGAGTGAGGGACGGAGGGAGGAATGAGATAAACCGGAGTGAGGGGACGGAGGGAGGAATGAGATGAACTGGAGTGAGGGGACGGAGGGAGGAATGAGATGAACTGGAGTGAGGGGACAGAGGGAAAGAGATGAACCAGAGAGAGGGGTGGGAGGAATGAGATAAACCGGAGAGAGGGGACGGAGGGAGGAATGAGATGAACCGGAGAGAGGGGACGGAGGGAGGAATGAGATGAAATAGAATGAGGGACGGAGGGAGGAATGAGGTGAACAGGAGTGACGGAACTGAGAGAGGATGGAGATGAACCGGCGAGGGACGGAGGGAGGAATGAGGTGAACTGGTGAGGGACGGAGGGAGAAATGAGGTGAACCGGATTGAGGGACGGAGGGAGGAATGAGATGAACCGGAGTGAGGGGACGGAGGGAGGAATGAGGTGAACCGGAATGAGGGACGGAGGGAGGAATGAGATGAACCGGAGAGAGGGGACGGAGGGAGGAATGAGGTGAACCGGAGTGAGGGACGGAGGGAGGAATGAGGTGAACCGGAGTGAGGGGACGGAGGGTGGAATGAGATGAACCGGAGTGAGGGGACGGAAGGAGGAATGAGATGAACCGGAGAGAGGGGACGGAAGGAGGAATGAGATGAAATGGAGTGAGGGGACGGAGGGAGGAATGAGATGAACCGGAGTGAGGGGACGGAGGGAGGAATGAGATGAACCGGAGTGAGGGGACGGAGGGAGGAATGAGATGAACTGGTGTGAGGGGACGGAGGGAGGAATGAGATGAACTGGAGTGAGGGGACGGAGGGAGGAATGAGATGAACCGGAGTGAGGGGACGGAGGGTGGAATGAGATGAACCGGAGTGAGGGGACGGAAGGAGGAATGAGATGAACCGGAGAGAGGGGACGGAAGGAGGAATGAGATGAAATGGAGTGAGGGGACGGAGGGAGGAATGAGATGAACCGGAGTGAGGGGATGGAGGGAGGAATGAGATGAACCGGAGTGAGGGGACAGAGGGAGGAATGAGATGAACCAGAGTGAAGGGACGGAGGGAGGAATGAGATGAACTGGTGAGGGATGGAGGGAGAAACGAGATGAAATGGAGTGAGGGGACGGAGGGAGGAATGAGATCATCCGGTGAGGGACTGAGGGAGGAATATGATGAACCGGAGTGAGGGACGGAGGGAGGAATGAGATGAACCGGAGTGAGGGGACGGAGGGAGGAATGAGATGAACTGGAGTGAGGGGACGGAGGGAGGAATGAGATGAACCGCAGGGAGGGAGGAATGAGATGAACTGGGGTGAGGGGACGGAGGGAGGAATGAGATGAACCGGAGTGAGGGACGGAGGGAGGAATGAGATGAACCGGAGTGAGGGGACGGAGGGAGGAATGAGATGAACCGGAGTGAGGGGACGGAGGGAGGAATGAGATGAACTGGAGAGAGGGGACGGAGGGAGGAATGAGATGAAATAGAATGAGGGACGGAGGGAGGAATGAGATGAACCGGTGAGTGACGGAGGGAGGAATGAGATAAACCGGAGTGAGGGACGGAGGGAGGAATGAGATGAACCGGAGTGAGGGGACGGAGGGAGGAATGAGATGAACCGGAGTGACGGGACGGAGGGAGGAATGAGATAAACCGGAGTGAGGTGACGGAAGGAGGAATGAGATGAACCGGAGTGAGGGGACGGAGGGAGGAATGAGATGAACCGGAGTGAGGGGACGGAGGGAGGAATGAGATGAACCGGAGTGAGGGGACGGAGGGTGGAATGAGATGAACCGGAGTGAGGGGACGGAAGGAGGAATGAGATGAACCGGAGAGAGGGGACGGAAGGAGGAATGAGATGAAATGGAGTGAGGGGACGGAGGGAGGAATGAGATGAACCGGAGTGAGGGGACGGAGGGAGGAATGAGATGAACCGGAGTGAGGGGACGGAGGGAGGAATGAGATGAACTGGTGTGAGGGGACGGAGGGAGGAATGAGATGAACTGGAGTGAGGGGACGGAGGGAGGAATGAGATGAACCGGAGTGAGGGGACGGAAGGAGGAATGAGATGAACCGGAGAGAGGGGACGGAGGGAGGAATGAGATGAAATGGAGTGAGGGGACGGAGGGAGGAATGAGATGAACCGGAGTGAGGGGACGGAGGGAGGAATGAGATGAACCGGAGTGAGGGGACAGAGGGAGGAATGAGATGAACCAGAGTGAAGGGACGGAGGGAGGAATGAGATGAACTGGTGAGGGATGGAGGGAGAAACGAGATGAAATGGAGTGAGGGGACGGAGGGAGGAATGAGATCATCCGGTGAGGGACTGAGGGAGGAATATGATGAACCGGAGTGAGGGACGGAGGGAGGAATGAGATGAACCGGAGTGAGGGGACGGAGGGAGGAATGAGATGAACTGGAGTGAGGGGACGGAGGGAGGAATGAGATGAACCGCAGGGAGGGAGGAATGAGATGAACTGGGGTGAGGGGACGGAGGGAGGAATGAGATTAACCGGAGTGAGGGGACGGAGGGAGGAATGAGATGAACCGGAGTGAGGGGACGGAGGGAGGAATGAGATGAACTGGAGTGAGGGGACGGAGGGAGGAATGAGATGAACTGGAGTGAGGGGACAGAGGGAGGAAAGAGATGAACCGGAGAGAGGGGTGGGAGGAATGAGATAAACCGGAGAGAGGGGACGGAGGGAGGAATGAGATGAACCGGAGAGAGGGGACGGAGGGAGGAATGAGATGAACCGGAGAGAGGGGACGGAGGGAGGAATGAGATGAAATAGAATGAGGGACGGAGGGAGGAATGAGATGAACCGGTGAGTGACGGAGGGAGGAATGAGATAAACCGGAGTGAGGGACGGAGGGAGGAATGAGATGAACCGGAGTGAGGGGACGGAGGGAGGAATGAGATGAACCGGAGTGAGGGGACGGAGGGAGGAATGAGATGAACTGGAGTGAGGGGACGGAGGGAGGAATGAGATGAAATAGAATGAGGGACGGAGGGAGGAATGAGATGAAATAGAATGAGGGACGGAGGGAGGAATGAGATGAACCGGTGAGTGACGGAGAGAGGAATGAGATAAACCGGAGTGAGGGGACGGAGGGAGGAATGAGATGAACTGGAGTGAGGGGACGGAGGGAGGAATGAGATGAACTGGAGTGAGGGGACGGAGGGAGGAATGAGATGAACTGGAGTGAGGGGACAGAGGGAGGAAAGAGATGAACCAGAGAGAGGGGTGGGAGGAATGAGATAAACCGGAGAGAGGGGACGGAGGGAGGAATGAGATAAACCGGAGAGAGGGGACGGAGGGAGGAATGAGATGAACCGCAGGGAGGGAGGAATGAGATGAACTGGGGTGAGGGGACAGAGGGAGGAATGAGATGAACCGGAGAGAGGGGACGGAGGGAGGAATGAGATGAAATAGAATGAGGGACGGAGGGAGGAATGAGATGAACCGGTGAGTGACGGAGGGAGGAATGAGATAAACCGGAGTGAGGGACGGAGGGAGGAATGAGATGAACCGGAGTGAGGGGACGGAGGGAGGAATGAGATGAACCGGAGTGAGGGGACGGAGGGAGGAATGAGATGAACCAGAGTGAGGGACGGAGGGAGGAATGAGATAAACCGGAGTGAGGGGACGGAGGGAGGAATGAGATGAACTGGAGTGAGGGGACGGAGGGAGGAATGAGATGAACTGGAGTGAGGGGACAGAGGGAAAGAGATGAACCAGAGAGAGGGGTGGGAGGAATGAGATAAACCGGAGAGAGGGGACGGAGGGAGGAATGAGATGAACCGGAGAGAGGGGACGGAGGGAGGAATGAGATGAAATAGAATGAGGGACGGAGGGAGGAATGAGGTGAACAGGAGTGACGGAACTGAGAGAGGATGGAGATGAACCGGCGAGGGACGGAGGGAGGAATGAGGTGAACTGGTGAGGGACGGAGGGAGAAATGAGGTGAACCGGATTGAGGGACGGAGGGAGGAATGAGATGAACCAGAGTGAGGGGACGGAGGGAGGAATGAGGTGAACCGGAATGAGGGACGGAGGGAGGAATGAGATGAACCGGAGAGAGGGGACGGAGGGAGGAATGAGGTGAACCGGAGTGAGGGACGGAGGGAGGAATGAGGTGAACCGGAATGAGGGACGGAGGGAGGAATGAGATGAACCGGAGAGAGGGGACGGAGGGAGGAATGAGGTGAACCGGAGTGAGGGACGGAGGGAGGAATGAGGTGAACCGGAGTGACGGGACTGAGGGAGGAATGAGATGAACCGGAGTGAGGGACGGAGGGAGGAATGAGGTGAACCGGAGTGACGGGACTGAGGGAGGAATGAGATGAACCGGAGAGAGGGGACGGAGGGAGGAATGAGGTGAACCGGAGTGAGGGACGGAGGGAGGAATGAGATGAACCAGAGTGACGGGACTGAGGGAGGATGGAGGGAGGAGGGAGATGAACCGGCGAGGGACGGAGGGAGGAATGAGGTGAACTGGTGAGGGACGGAGGGAGGAATGAGATGAACCGCAGGGAGGGAGGAATGAGATGAACTGGAGTGAGGGGACAGAGGGAGGAATGAGATGAACCGGAGTGAGGGGACGGAGGGAGGAATGAGATGAACCGGAGTGAGGGGACGGAGGGAGGAATGAGATGAACCGGAGTGAGGGGACGGAGGGAGGAATGAGATGAACCGGAGTGAGGGGACGGAGGGAGGAATGAGATGAACCGGAGTGAGGGGACGGAGGGAGGAATGAGATGAACCGCAGGGAGGGAGGAATGAGATGAACTGGGGTGAGGGGACAGAGGGAGGAATGAGATGAACCGGAGAGAGGGGACGGAGGGAGGAATGAGATGAACCGCAGGGAGGGAGGAATGAGATGAACTGGAGTGAGGGGACAGAGGGAGGAATGAGATGAACCGGAGTGAGGGGACAGAGGGAGGAATGAGATGAACCGGAGAGAGGGACGGAGGGAGGAATGAGATGAACCGGAGTGAGGGGACAGAGGGAGGAATGAGATGAACCGGAGTGAGGGACGGAGGGAGGAATGAGATGAACCGGAGTGAGGGGACGGAGGGAGGAATGAGATGAACCGGAGTGAGGGGACGGAGGGAGGAATGAGATGAACCGGAGTGAGGGACGGAGGGAGGAATGAGATGAACCGGAGTGAGGGGACGGAGGGAGGAATGAGATGAACCGGAGTGAGGGGACGGAGGGAGGAATGAGATGAACCGGAGTGAGGGACGGAGGGAGGAATGAGATGAACCGGAGTGAGGGGACGGAGGGAGGAATGAGATGAACCGCAGGGAGGGAGGAATGAGATGAACCGGAGTGAGGGGACAGAGGGAGGAATGAGATGAACCGGAGTGAGGGGACGGAGGGAGGAATGAGATGAAATAGAATGAGGGACGGAGGGAGGAATGAGAAGAACCGGAGTGAGGGACGGAGGGAGGAATGAGATGAACCGGAGTGAGGGGACGGAGGGAGGAATGAGATGAACCGGAGTGAGGGGACGGAGGGAGGAATGAGATGAACTGGAGTGAGGGGACGGAGGGAGGAATGAGATGAACTGGAGTGAGGGGACGGAGGGAGGAATGAGATGAACCGGAGTGAGGGGACGGAGGGAGGAATGAGATGAACTGGGGTGAGGGGACAGAGGGAGGAATGAGATGAACCGGAGTGAGGGGACGGAGGGAGGAATGAGATGAACCGCAGGGAGGGAGGAATGAGATGAACTGGGGTGAGGGGACAGAGGGAGGAATGAGATGAACCGGAGTGAGGGGACGGAGGGAGGAATGAGATGAACCGCAGGGAGGGAGGAATGAGATGAACCGCAGGGAGGGAGGAATGAGATGAACTGGAGTGAGGGGACAGAGGGAGGAATGAGATGAACCGGAGTGAGGGGACAGAGGGAGGAATGAGATGAACCGGAGAGAGGGACGGAGGGAGGAATGAGATGAACCGGAGTGAGGGGACGGAGGGAGGAATGAGATGAACTGGAGTGAGGGACGGAGGGAGGAATGAGATGAACCGGAGTGAGGGGGCGGAGGAAGGAATGAGATGAACCGGAGTGAGGGGACGGAGGGAGGAATGAGATGAACCGGAGTGAGGGACGGAGGGAGGAATGAGATGAACCGGAGTGAGGGGACGGAGGGAGGAATGAGATGAACCGGAGTGAGGGGACGGAGGGAGGAATGAGATGAACCGGAGTGAGGGACGGAGGGAGGAATGAGATGAACCGGAGTGAGGGGACGGAGGGAGGAATGAGATGAACCGCAGGGAGGGAGGAATGAGATGAACCGGAGTGAGGGGACAGAGGGAGGAATGAGATGAACCGGAGTGAGGGGACGGAGGTAGGAATGAGATGAAATAGAATGAGGGACGGAGGGAGGAATGAGATGAACCGGAGTGAGGGACGGAGGGAGGAATGAGATGAACCGGAGTGAGGGGGACGGAGGGAGGAATGAGATGAACCGGAGTGAGGGGACGGAGGGAGGAATGAGATGAACTGGAGTGAGGGGACGGAGGGAGGAATGAGATGAACTGGAGTGAGGGGACGGAGGGAGGAATGAGATGAACTGGAGTGAGGGGACAGAGGGAGGAAAGAGATGAACCAGAGAGAGGGGTGGGAGGAATGAGATAAACCGGAGAGAGGGGACAATGAGATGAACCGGAGAGAGGGGACGGAGGGAGGAATGAGATGAACCGCAGGGAGGGAGGAATGAGATGAACTGGGGTGAGGGGACAGAGGGAGGAATGAGATGAACCGGAGAGAGGGGACGGAGGGAGGAATGAGATGAAATAGAATGAGGGACGGAGGGAGGAATGAGATAAACCGGAGTGAGGGACGGAGGGAGGAATGAGATGAACCGGAGTGAGGGGACGGAGGGAGGAATGAGATGAACCGGAGTGAGGGGACGGAGGGAGGAATGAGATGAACCAGAGTGAGGGACGGAGGGAGGAATGAGATAAACCGGAGTGAGGGGACGGAGGGAGGAATGAGATGAACTGGAGTGAGGGGACGGAGGGAGGAATGAGATGAACTGGAGTGAGGGGACAGAGGGAAAGAGATGAACCAGAGAGAGGGGTGGGAGGAATGAGATAAACCGGAGAGAGGGGACGGAGGGAGGAATGAGATGAACCGGAGAGAGGGGACGGAGGGAGGAATGAGATGAAATAGAATGAGGGACGGAGGGAGGAATGAGGTGAACAGGAGTGACGGAACTGAGAGAGGATGGAGATGAACCGGCGAGGGACGGAGGGAGGAATGAGGTGAACTGGTGAGGGACGGAGGGAGGAATGAGGTGAACCGGATTGAGGGACGGAGGGAGGAATGAGATGAACCGGAGTGAGGGGACGGAGGGAGGAATGAGGTGAACCGGAATGAGGGACGGAGGGAGGAATGAGATGAACCGGAGAGAGGGGACGGAGGGAGGAATGAGGTGAACCGGAGTGAGGGACGGAGGGAGGAATGAGGTGAACCGGAATGAGGGACGGAGGGAGGAATGAGATGAACCGGAGAGAGGGGACGGAGGGAGGAATGAGGTGAACCGGAGTGAGGGACGGAGGGAGGAATGAGGTGAACCGGAGTGACGGGACTGAGGGAGGAATGAGATGAACCGGAGTGAGGGACGGAGGGAGGAATGAGGTGAACCGGAGTGACGGGACTGAGGGAGGAATGAGATGAACCGGAGAGAGGGGACGGAGGGAGGAATGAGGTGAACCGGAGTGAGGGACGGAGGGAGGAATGAGATGAACCAGAGTGACGGGACTGAGGGAGGATGGAGGGAGGAGGGAGATGAACCGGCGAGGGACGGAGGGAGGAATGAGGTGAACTGGTGAGGGACGGAGGGAGGAATGAGATGAACCGCAGGGAGGGAGGAATGAGATGAACTGGAGTGAGGGGACAGAGGGAGGAATGAGATGAACCGGAGTGAGGGGACGGAGGGAGGAATGAGATGAACCGGAGTGAGGGGACGGAGGGAGGAATGAGATGAACCGGAGTGAGGGGACGGAGGGAGGAATGAGATGAACCGCAGGGAGGGAGGAATGAGATGAACTGGGGTGAGGGGACAGAGGGAGGAATGAGATGAACCGGAGTGAGGGGACGGAGGGAGGAATGAGATGAACCGCAGGGAGGGAGGAATGAGATGAACTGGGGTGAGGGGACAGAGGGAGGAATGAGATGAACCGGAGAGAGGGCGGAGGGAGGAATGAGATGAACCGGAGTGAGGGGACGGAGGGAGGAATGAGATGAACCGGAGTGAGGGACGGAGGGAGGAATGAGATGAACCGGAGTGAGGGGACGGAGGGAGGAATGAGATGAACCGGAGTGAGGGGACGGAGGGAGGAATGAGATGAACCGGAGTGAGGGACGGAGGGAGGAATGAGATGAACCGGAGTGAGGGGACGGAGGGAGGAATGAGATGAACCGGAGTGAGGGGACGGAGGGAGGAATGAGATGAACCGGAGTGAGGGACGGAGGGAGGAATGAGATGAACCGGAGTGAGGGGACGGAGGGAGGAATGAGATGAACCGCAGGGAGGGAGGAATGAGATGAACCGGAGTGAGGGGACAGAGGGAGGAATGAGATGAACCGGAGTGAGGGGACGGAGGGAGGAATGAGATGAAATGGAATGAGGGACGGAGGGAGGAATGAGATGAACCGGAGTGAGGGACGGAGGGAGGAATGAAATGAACCGGAGTGAGGGGACGGAGGGAGGAATGAGATGAACTGGAGTGAGGGGACGGAGGGAGGAATGAGATGAACCGGAGTGAGGGGACGGAGGGAGGAATGAGATGAACCAGAGTGAGGGACGGAGGGAGGAATGAGATGAACCGGAGTGAGGGGACGGAGGGAGGAATGAGATGAACCGGAGTGAGGGGACGGAGGGAGGAATGAGATGAACTGGAGTGAGGGGACAGAGGGAGGAAGGAGATGAACCGCAGGGAGGGAGGAATGAGATGAACCGGAGAGAGGGGACGGAGGGAGGAATGAGATGAACCGGAGAGAGGGGACGGAGGGAGGAATGAGATGAAATAGAATGAGGGACGGAGGGAGGAATGAGGTGAACAGGAGTGACGGAACTGAGAGAGGATGGAGATGAACCGGAGAGGGACGGAGGGAGGAATGAGGTGAACTGGAGTGAGGGGACAGAGGGAGGAATGAGATGAAATAGAATAAGGGACGGAGGGAGGAATGAGATGAACCGGAGTGAGGAATGAGATGAACCGGAGGGAGGAATGAGATGAACCGGAGTGAGGGGATGGAGGGAGGAATGAGATGAACCGGAGTGAGGGACGGAGGGAGGAATGAGATGAACCGGAGTGAGGGGATGGAGGGAGGAATGAGATGAAATAGAATGAGGGACGGAGGGAGGAATGAGATGAACCGGAGTGAGGAATGAGATGAACCGGAGGGAGGAATGAGATGAACCGGAGTGAGGGGATGGAGGGAGGAATGAGATGAACCGGAGTGAGGGACGGAGGGAGGAATGAGATGAACCGGAGTGAGGGGATGGAGGGAGGAATGAGATGAACCGGAGTGAGGGACGGAGGGAGGAATGAGATGAACCGGAGTGAGGGGACGGAGGGAGGAATGAGATGAACCGGAGTGAGGGGACGGAGGGAGGAATGAGATGAACTGGAGTGAGGGGACGGAGGGAGGAATGAGATGAACTGGAGTGAGGGGACAGAGGGAGGAAAGAGATGAACCGGAGAGAGGGGTGGGAGGAATGAGATAAACCGGAGAGAGGGGACGGAGGGAGGAATGAGATGAACCGGAGAGAGGGGTGGGAGGAATGAGATAAACCGGAGTGAGGGGACGGAGGGAGGAATGAGATGAAATAGAATGAGGGACGGAGGGAGGAATGAGATGAACCGGAGTGAGGGGACGGAGGGAGGAATGAGATGAAATAGAATGAGGGACGGAGGGAGGAATGAGATGAACCGGTGAGTGACGGAGGGAGGAATGAGATAAACCGGAGTGAGGGACGGAGGGAGGAATGAGATGAAATAGAATGAGGGACGGAGGGAGGAATGAGATGAAATAGAATGAGGGACGGAGGGAGGAATGAGATGAACCGGTGAGTGACGGAGAGAGGAATGAGATAAACCGGAGTGAGGGACGGAGGGAGGAATGAGATGAACCGGAGTGAGGGGACGGAGGGAGGAATGAGATGAACTGGAGTGAGGGGACGGAGGGAGGAATGAGATGAACTGGAGTGAGGGGACGGAGGGAGGAATGAGATGAACTGGAGTGAGGGGACAGAGGGAGGAAAGAGATGAACCAGAGAGAGGGGTGGGAGGAATGAGATAAACCGGAGAGAGGGGACAATGAGATGAACCGGAGAGAGGGGACGGAGGGAGGAATGAGATGAACTGGGGTGAGGGGACAGAGGGAGGAATGAGATGAACCGGAGAGAGGGGACGGAGGGAGGAATGAGATGAAATAGAATGAGGGACGGAGGGAGGAATGAGATGAACCGGTGAATGACGGAGGGAGGAATGAGATAAACCGGAGTGAGGGACGGAGGGAGGAATGAGATGAACCGGAGTGAGGGGACGGAGGGAGGAATGAGCTGAACCGGAGTGAGGGGACGGAGGGAGGAATGAGATGAACCAGAGTGAGGGACGGAGGGAGGAATGAGATAAACCGGAGTGAGGGGACGGAGGGAGGAATGAGATGAACTGGAGTGAGGGGACAGAGGGAAAGAGATGAACCAGAGAGAGGGGTGGGAGGAATGAGATAAACCGGAGAGAGGGGACGGAGGGAGGAATGAGATGAACCGGAGAGAGGGGACGGAGGGAGGAATGAGATGAAATAGAATGAGGGACGGAGGGAGGAATGAGGTGAACAGGAGTGACGGAACTGAGAGAGGATGGAGATGAACCGGCGAGGGACGGAGGGAGGAATGAGGTGAACTGGTGAGGGACGGAGGGAGAAATGAGGTGAACCGGATTGAGGGACGGAGGGAGGAATGAGATGAACCAGAGTGAGGGGACGGAGGGAGGAATGAGGTGAACCGGAATGAGGGACGGAGGGAGGAATGAGATGAACCGGAGAGAGGGGACGGAGGGAGGAATGAGGTGAACCGGAGTGAGGGACGGAGGGAGGAATGAGGTGAACCGGAATGAGGGACGGAGGGAGGAATGAGATGAACCGGAGAGAGGGGACGGAGGGAGGAATGAGGTGAACCGGAGTGAGGGACGGAGGGAGGAATGAGGTGAACCGGAGTGACGGGACTGAGGGAGGAATGAGATGAACCGGAGTGAGGGATGGAGGGAGGAATGAGGTGAACCGGAGTGACGGGACTGAGGGAGGAATGAGATGAACCGGAGAGAGGGGACGGAGGGAGGAATGAGGTGAACCGGAGTGAGGGACGGAGGGAGGAATGAGATGAACCAGAGTGACGGGACTGAGGGAGGATGGAGATGAACCGGCGAGGGACGGAGGGAGGAATGAGGTGAACCGGCGAGGGACGGGGGGAGGAGGGAGATGAACCGGCGAGGGACGGAGGGAGGAATGAGGTGAACCGGAGTGAGGGACGGAGGGAGGAATGAGATGAACCGGAGTGAGGAATGAGATGAACCGGAGGGAGGAATGAGATGAACCGGAGTGAGGGGATGGAGGGAGGAATGAGATGAACCGGAGTGAGGGACGGAGGGAGGAATGAGATGAACCGGAGTGAGGGGACGTAGGGAGGAATGAGATGAACCGGAGTGAGGGGACGGAGGGAGGAATGAGATGAACTGGAGTGAGGGGACGGAGGGAGGAATGAGATGAACTGGAGTGAGGGGACAGAGGGAGGAAAGAGATGAACCGGAGAGAGGGGTGGGAGGAATGAGATAAACCGGAGAGAGGGGACGGAGGGAGGAATGAGATGAAATAGAATGAGGGACGGAGGGAGGAATGAGATGAACCGGTGAGTGACGGAGGGAGGAATGAGATAAACCGGAGTGAGGGACGGAGGGAGGAATGAGATGAACCGGAGTGAGGGGACGGAGGGAGGAATGAGATGAACTGGAGTGAGGGGACGGAGGGAGGAATGAGATGAAATAGAATGAGGGACGGAGGGAGGAATGAGATGAAATAGAATGAGGGACGGAGGGAGGAATGAGATGAACCGGTGAGTGACGGAGAGAGGAATGAGATAAACCGGAGTGAGGGACGGAGGGAGGAATGAGATGAACCGGAGTGAGGGGACGGAGGGAGGAATGAGATGAACTGGAGTGAGGGGACGGAGGGAGGAATGAGATGAACTGGAGTGAGGGGACGGAGGGAGGAATGAGATGAACTGGAGTGAGGGGACAGAGGGAGGAAAGAGATGAACCAGAGAGAGGGGTGGGAGGAATGAGATAAACCGGAGAGAGGGGACGGAGGGAGGAATGAGATGAACTGGGGTGAGGGGACAGAGGGAGGAATGAGATGAACCGGAGAGAGGGGACGGAGGGAGGAATGAGATGAACCGGTGAGTGACGGAGGGAGGAATGAGATAAACCGGAGTGAGGGACGGAGGGAGGAATGAGATGAACCGGAGTGAGGGGACGGAGGGAGGAATGAGCTGAACCGGAGTGAGGGGACGGAGGGAGGAATGAGATGAACCAGAGTGAGGGACGGAGGGAGGAATGAGATGAACTGGAGTGAGGGGACAGAGGGAAAGAGATGAACCAGAGAGAGGGGTGGGAGGAATGAGATAAACCGGAGAGAGGGGACGGAGGGAGGAATGAGATGAACCGGAGAGAGGGGACGGAGGGAGGAATGAGATGAAATAGAATGAGGGACGGAGGGAGGAATGAGGTGAACAGGAGTGACGGAACTGAGAGAGGATGGAGATGAACCGGCGAGGGACGGAGGGAGGAATGAGGTGAACTGGTGAGGGACGGAGGGAGGAATGAGGTGAACCGGATTGAGGGACGGAGGGAGGAATGAGATGAACCGGAGTGAGGGGCCGGAGGGAGGAATGAGGTGAACCGGAATGAGGGACGGAGGGAGGAATGAGATGAACCGGAGAGAGGGGACGGAGGGAGGAATGAGGTGAACCGGCGAGGGACGGGGTGAGGAGGGAGATGAACCGGCGAGGGACGGAGGGAGGAATGAGGTGAACCGGTGAGGGAGGAGGGAGGAATGAGGTGAACCGGAGTGAGGGACGGAGGGAGGAATGAGGTGAACCGGAGTGACGGGACTGAGGGAGGAATGAGATGAACCGGAGTGAGGTTCGGAGGGAGGAATGAGGTAAACCGGAGTGAGGGACGGAGGGAGGAATGAGATGAACCGGAGAGAGGGGACGGAGGGAGGAATGAGGTGAACCGGAGTGACGGGACTGAGGGAGGAATGAGATGAACCGGAGAGAGGGGACGGAGGGAGGAATGAGGTGAACCGGAGTGAGGGACGGAGGGAGGAATGAGATGAACCGGAGAGAGGGGACGGAGGGAGGAATGAGATGAACCGGAGTGAGGTTCGGAGGGAGGAATGAGGTAAACCGGAGTGACGGAGGGAGGAGGGAGGATGTGGGGTTGTTTGAGGAGAAGGATGGGCGCTGCGACCCGTTGGGAGGATTTGCCTGCAGCCCTCCCCCTGACGTCGCAGGCGGATGACGTTCGGCGCGTCAGCAGAAGGCGCCGGAGCGGGAATGGAGGAGTTGGAGTGTGAGGCGGCCGTCACGGTGAGGGGAACGGGCGGGGGGGGGGGCCGTCACGGTGAGGGGAACGGGCGGGGGGGGGGGCCGTCAGGGTGAGGGGAACGGGCGGGGGGGGGGGCCGTCAGGGTGAGGGGAACGGGCGGGGGGGCGGGGGGGGCCGTCACGGTGAGGGGAACGGGCGGGGGGGGCCGTCACGGTGAGGGGAACGGGCGGGGGGGGCGGGGGGGGCCGTCACGGTGAGGGGAACGGGCGGGGGGGGCCGTCACGGTGAGGGGAACGGGCGGGGGGGGGGGGCCGTCAGGGTGAGGGGAACGGGCGGGGGGGGGGGCCGTCAGGGTGAGGGGAACGGGCGGGGGGGCGGGGGGGGCCGTCACGGTGAGGGGAACGGGCGGGGGGGGCCGTCACGGTGAGGGGAACGGGCGGGGGGGGGGCCGTCAGGGTGAGGGGAACGGGCGGGGGGGCGGGGGGGGCCGTCACGGTGAGGGGAACGGGCGGGGGGGGCGGGGGGGCCGTCACGGTGAGGGGAACGGGCGGGGGGGGCGGGGGGGCCGTCACGGTGAGGGGAACGGGCGGGGGGGGCGGGGGGGGCCGTCACGGTGAGGGGAACGGGCGGGGGGGGCGGGGGGGCCGTCACGGTGAGGGGAACGGGCGGGGGGGGGGCCGTCACGGTGAGGGGAACGGGCGGGGGGGGCGGGGGGGCCGTCACGGTGAGGGGAACGGGCGGGGGGGGCGGGGGGGGCCGTCACGGTGAGGGGAACGGGCGGGGGGGGCGGGGGGGCCGTCACGGTGAGGGGAACGGGCGGGGGGGGGCCGTCAGGGTGAGGGGAACGGGCGGGGGGGCGGGGGGGGCCGTCACGGTGAGGGGAACGGGCGGGGGGGGCGGGGGGGCCGTCACGGTGAGGGGAACGGGCGGGGGGGGCGGGGGGGCCGTCACGGTGAGGGGAACGGGCGGGGGGGGCGGGGGGGGCCGTCACGGTGAGGGGAACGGGCGGGGGGGGCGGGGGGGGCCGTCACGGTGAGGGGAACGGGCGGGGGGGGCGGGGGGGGCCGTCACGGTGAGGGGAACGGGCGGGGGGGGCGGGGGGGCCGTCACGGTGAGGGGAACGGGCGGGGGGGGGCCGTCAGGGTGAGGGGAACGGGCGGGGGGGGCGGGGGGCCGTCACGGTGAGGGGAACGGGCGGGGGGGCGGGGGGGCCGTCAGGGTGAGGGGAACGGGCGGGGGGGGCGGGGGGCCGTCACGGTGAGGGGAACGGGCGGGGGGGCGGGGGGGCCGTCAGGGTGAGGGGAACGGGCGGGGGGGGCGGGGGGGGGCCGTCACGGTGAGGGGAACGGGCGGGGGGGCGGGGGGCCGTCACGGTGAGGGGAACGGGCGGGGGGGCGGGGGGGGCCGTCACGGTGAGGGGAATGGGCGGGGGGGGGGCCGTCACGGTGAGGGGAATGGGCGGGGGGGGGCCGTCACGGTGAGGGGAATGGGCGGGGGGGGGCCGTCACGGTGAGGGGAACGGGCGGGGGGGGGGCGGGGGGGGCCGTCAGGGCGGGGGGGGCCGTCACGGTGAGGGGAATGGGCGGGGGGGCCGTCACGGTGAGGGGAACGGGCGGGGGGGGCCGTCACGGTGAGGGGAACGGGCGGGGGGGGGGCGGGGGGGGCCGTCAGGGCGGGGGGGGCCGTCACGGTGAGGGGAATGGGCGGGGGGCCGTCACGGTGAGGGGAACGGGCGGGGGGGGGGCGGGGGGGGCCGTCAGGGCGGGGGGGGCCGTCACGGTGAGGGGAATGGGCGGGGGGCCGTCACGGTGAGGGGAACGGGCGGGGGGGGGGCGGGGGGGGCCGTCACGGTGAGGGGAACGGGCGGGGGGGCGGGGGGGGCCGTCACGGTGAGGGGAACGGGCGGGGGGGGGCCGTCACGGTGAGGGGAACGGGCGGGGGGGGCGTCACGGTGAGGGGAACGGGCGGGGGGGGGCGGGGGGGGCCGTCACGGTGAGGGGAACGGGCGGGGGGGCGGGGGGGGCCGTCACGGTGAGGGGAACGGGCGGGGGGGGGGCGGGGGGGGCCGTCAGGGCGGGGGGGGGCCGTCACGGTGAGGGGAACGGGCGGGGGGGGCGGGGGGGGCCGTCACGGTGAGGGGAACGGGCGGGGGGGGGCCGTCACGGTGAGGGGAACGGGCGGGGGGGGGGCCGTCAGGGTGAGGGGAATGGGCGGGGGGGCCGTCACGGTGAGGGGAACGGGGGGGGGCGGGGGGCCGTCACGGTGAGGGGAATGGGCGGGGGGGGCCGTCACGGTGAGGGGAATGGGCGGGGGGGGGGCCGTCACGGTGAGGGGAATGGGCGGGGGGGGGCCGTCACGGTGAGGGGAATGGGCGGGGGGGGGCCGTCACGGTGAGGGGAATGGGCGGGGGGGGGCCGTCACGGTGAGGGGAATGGGCGGGGGGGGCCGTCACGGTGAGGGGAATGGGCGGAGGGGGCCGTCAGGGTGAGGGGAATGGGCGGGGGGGGGCCGTCACGGTGAGGGGAATGGGCGGGGGGGGCCGTCACGGTGAGGGGAATGGGCGGGGGGGGGCCGTCACGGTGAGGGGAATGGGCGGGGGGGGCCGTCACGGTGAGGGGAATGGGCGGGGGGGGCGGGGGGCCGTCACGGTGAGGGGAATGGGCGGGGGGGCCGTCACGGTGAGGGGAATGGGCGGGGGGGGGCCGTCACGGTGAGGGGAATGGGCGGGGGGGGGCGGGGGGCCGTCACGGTGAGGGGAATGGGCGGGGGGGCCGTCACGGTGAGGGGAATGGGCGGGGGGGGCCGTCACGGTGAGGGGAATGGGCGGGGGGGGCGGGGGGCCGTCACGGTGAGGGGAATGGGCGGGGGGGGGCCGTCACGGTGAGGGGAATGGGCGGGGGGGCGGTGGGGGGCCGTCACGGTGAGGGGAACGGGCGGGGGGGGCGGGGGGGGCGTCACGGTGAGGGGAACGGGCGGGGGGGGGCCGTCACGGTGAGGGGAATGGGCGGGGGGGGCGGGGGGCCGTCACGGTGAGGGGAATGGGCGGGGGGGCGGTGGGGGGCCGTCACGGTGAGGGGAACGGGCGGGGGGGGCGGGGGGGGCGTCACGGTGAGGGGAACGGGCGGGGGGGGCGGGGGGGCGTCACGGTGAGGGGAACGGGCGGGGGGGGCGGGGGGGGCCGTCACGGTGAGGGGAATGGGCGGGGGGGGCGGGGGGCCGTCACGGTGAGGGGAATGGGCGGGGGGGGCGGGGGGCCGTCACGGTGAGGGGAATGGGCGGGGGGGGCCCTCACGGTGAGGGGAATGGGCGGGGGGGGCCGTCACGGTGAGGGGAACGGGCGGGGGGGGCCGTCACGTTGAGGGGAACGGGCGGGGGGGGGCCGTCACGGAGAGGGGAACGGGCGGGGGTGGCCGTCACGGTGAGGGGAACGGGCGGGGGGGGCGTCACGGTGAGGGGAACGGGCGGGGGGGGCCGTCACGGTGAGGGGAATGGGCGGGGGGGGGGCGTCACGGTGAGGGGAATGGGCGGGGGGGCGTCACGGTGAGGGGAATGGGCGGGGGGGGCGTCACGGTGAGGGGAATGGGCGGGGGGGCCCGTCACGGTGAGGGGAATGGGCGGGGGGGGGCGGGGGGGGCGTCACGGTGAGGGGAATGGGCGGGGGGGGTCGGGGGGGCCGTCACGGTGAGGGGAACGGGCGGGGGGGGTCGGGGGGGCCGTCACGGTGAGGGGAACGGGCGGGGGGCCGTCAGGGCGGGGGTGGCCGTCACGGTGAGGGGAACGGGCGGGGGGGCCGTCACGGTGAGGGGAATGGGCGGGGCGGGGCCGTCACGTTGAGGGGAATGGGCGGGGGGGCCGTCACGGTGAGGGGAATGGGCGGGGGGGCCGTCACGGTGAGGGGAATGGGCGGGGGGGGCCCGTCACGGTGAGTGGAATGGGCGGGGGGGCCCGTCACGGTGAGGGGAATGGGCGGGGGGGGCCGTCACGGTGAGGGGAATGGGCGGGGCGGGGCCGTCACGGTGAGGGGAATGGGCGGGGCGGGGCCGTCACGGTGAGGGGAATGTGCGGTGGGGGGCCGTCACGGTGAGGGGAATGGGCGGGGGGGGCCGTCACGGTGAGGGGAATGGGCGGGGGGGGCCGTCACGGTGAGGGGAATGGGCGGGGGGGGCCGTCACGGTGAGGGGAATGGGCGGGGGGGCCCGTCACGGTGAGGGGAATGGGCGGGGGGGGGCCCGTCACGGTGAGGGGAATGGGCGGGGGGGGCCGTCACGGTGAGGGGAATGGGTGGGGCGGGGCCGTCACGGTGAGGGGAACGGGCGGGGGGGGCCGTCACGGTGAGGGGAACGGGCAGGGGGGCCGTCACGGTGAGGGGAACGGGCGGGGCGGGGCCGTCACGGTGAGGGGAACGGGCGGGGGGGGCCGTCACGGTGAGGGGAACGGGCGGGGGGGGCCGTCACAGTGAGGGGAACGGGTGGGGGGGGCCGTCACGGTGTGGGGAACGGGCGGGGGGGGGCCGTCACGGTGAGGGGAATGGGCGGGGGGGGGGCCGTCACGGTGAGGGGAATGGTCGGCGGGGCCGTGGAGTTGTGGGGTGGGTGTCTACCGGGAAGCAGCTGTGAAATAAAGTGGAGATGCGGGATGTGTGGTAGTTCCACGTCGTGGGTTTGCTGGGCTTCCTGTTGGTAGATCGGCCGCTCGAGGAAAGCAGGCGATCTCAGGGGAGAGTCAGATTGACTGCTTCAGAGCTGCTCCGTGGCCAGGGACACATCCTGGAGAAGCTTCAGCCCTTGAACTTGCCAACGGGAGGCTGAGCAACTGAACTGTGGCATCGTGGTCCGGGGAGCCCATTCAAGCGTGGGGAGAGAAGAGAAGGGTGGTTGCAATTGGGGATAGTACAGTCAGAGGAGTAGACAATTCCTTGTCACAAGGATTGAGAGTCCTGAAGGCAGGATTGTTTGCCAGGTGCCCAGATTTGGACATCCCATCTGGCTTGCAGAGGAATATGGAGTGGGAGGGAAAACATCTAGTTGCAGTTCATGTGAGTGCCAACGATGTAGACTGAACAGGGAAAGAGGTTATTTGAGTAGCTAGGGACCAAATTAAAATGCATAAGCAAAAAGATAATAGTCTCTGGACTGTTACCTGAATCACATGGTAAATGCATGGCTCAAAGATTGGTGTGGGATAAGTGGGTTTGAATTTGTGCCAGTATTGGGAAGGAGGAAGCTGTTCTAATGAGGTCCTGGTGAATTACGTAGCCAGGGATATGGATAGGGATTTAAACTAAATAGTAGAAGGTCAGTTCAGCTGCTTGGAAAGATAAGTGAGAGATGGTGAGGAAGGCATGTGCAATGTTAGGATTCATTTCAAGACAGTGGCGAGGAAGGCATGTGCAATGTTAGCATTCATTTCAAGAGGTCTAGAATACAAGAACAGGGATGTGGTGCTGAGGCTTTATAAGGCACGGGTGAGGCTTCGCCTTGAGTATTGTGAACAGTTCTAGGCTCCTCATCTGAGAAAAGATGTGCTGGCAATGGGCAACACACACAAAATGCTGGAGGAACTCAGCAGACCAGGCAGCATTCACGGTAAAAAGCACAGTCGAAGTTTCAGGCTGAGACCGTTCAGCAGGACCTGTGTGTGTGTGCTCGGATTTCCAGCATCTGCAGATTTTCTCTTGTTTGTGCAGGTATTGGAGAGGTTCACAAGGATGATTCCAGGAATGAAAGGGTGATCATATGAGCAACGTTTGCTAGATCTGGGTCTGTACTTGCTGGAATTTAGAAGGATGAAGGGGGGATCTTATTGAAACCTTTTGAATTTTGAAAGGCCGAGACAGAGTAGATGTGAAAAAGATGTTTCTGATGGTGGGAGAGTCTAGGCAAGAGGGCACAGCTGCTCAATAGAGAGGTGTCCATATAAAACAGTTGCGGCAAAATTTCTTTAACAAGAGGGTGGTGAATTTGTGGAATTCATTATCACAGGCAGCTGAGAAGTCCAGATCAGTGGGTGTATTTAAATCAGAGCTTGATAGGTTCTTGATTGGCCACAGCATGAAAGGTTATGGGGAGAAGGTAGGGGAACGGGGCCGAGTAGGGGTAAAAAGGATCAGCTGTGATTGAATAGTGGAGCAGACTTGATTGGCCAAATGGCCTAATTCTGCTCCTATGCTTTATGGAGAGTTTAGTGAAGTCTCCAGAATAAAGAATAAGACAAAAAGTTTGTAAAACGACAAGAATTTAACTTAAGGCAACATTGAGAAAAAATTAAAAAGGGTGGTGAATACAGGACTGAAGGTGTTAAATTATTTGAGTGCATATAGTATATGATCTTGTTGTGCATTTAGAAGTTGGCAGAGCTGTGGCTGGAAAAAGATCACAGTTGTGAACTTAACATCCGAAGATGTGCATCATATCAAAAGAATGGGCAGGTGGACAAAGAGGGTGGGGTGGCTTTGTTTGTTTAAAAGAAAATGAAATCCTTAGAAAGAAGTGATCGGTTTCAGAAGATGTGGGTAGAGTTAAGCTGCAAGGGTAAGAAGACTGGATGGGAGAAATACTCAGGCTTCTGAACAGTAGCCAGGATGTGGGGCGCAAATTGCAATGGTGGCAGAAAAGCTTTGTTAGAATGGCATAGGGATTTCAGTACACAGGTAGATTGGAAATATCAGGTTGGTGCTGGATCCAAAAGAAGGAATTTGCAGAATGCCTAAAGATGGCTTTTTAAAGCAGCTTGTCATTGAGCTGACTAGGGAAGTCAAAACTATTGTAAAAGCAAAAGAAAGGGCATACAACAAAACAAAAATTAGTGGGAAGATAGAGGATTAGGAAGTTTTTAAAAACCTACAGAGAGCAACTAAAAAATCATTTGAAGGGAAACGATGAAATATGAAAGCAAGCTAGCAATATCAAAATGGATAATAAAAGTTTTTTCAGGTATGTTAAAACTAAACGAAAAATGAGAGTGGACATAGGACCACTAGAAAATGAGGCAGGAGAAATAATAATGTGGATAAGGAGATAGCTGATGATCTAAATGAGTATTTTGCATCAGTCTTCACTGTGAAAGACACTAGCAGTGTGCCTGATGTATTGTTTGAAGGAAGAGAAGTGGATTAACTTACTGTTGCAAGAGAGAAGGTGCTCAAAAAGCTGGAAGACCTAAAGGTACAAAAGTCACCCAGAGCAGAGGATCTGCACCCTAGGGTTCTGAAAGAGATACTGTTTCAGGTTGTGGTGGCATTAGAAATGATCTTTCAAAAATCATTGGACTCTGCCATGGTGCCAGAGGACTGGAAAATTGCAAATGTTACTCCACTCTTTAAAAAGAGAGGAAGGCAGCAGAAAGGAAATTATGGACCAGTTAGCCAAACCTCAGTGGTTGGGAAGATGTGAGAGTCGATTGTTAAGGATGAGGTGATGGAGTACTTGGTGACACAGGACAAGATAGTACAAAGTCAGCATGGTTTCCTTCAGGGAAAATCTTGCTTGTCGGACCTCTTGGAATTATTTGAGGAGCTTACAAGTAGGATAGATAAAGGGGATGCTGTATATTTGGACTTTCAGAACGCCATTGACAAAGTACCACACATGAGGCTGCTTACCAAGTTAAGAGCCCATGGTATTACAGGAAAGTTACTAACATGGCTAGAGCATTGGCTGATTGGTAGGAGGGAGTGAGTGGGAATGAAAGGATCCTTTTCTGGTTGGCTGCCAGTGACCAGTGGTGTTCTGCAGGGGTTGGTGTTGGGGCCACTTCTTTTTATGCTGTATATAAATGATTTCGATGATGGAGTAGATAGCTTTGTTGCCAAGTTTGCCCGTGATACAAAGATTGGTGGAGGGGTAGGTAGTGTTGAGGAAACAGGTAGGATGCAGAAGACAGATTAGGAGAATGAGCAAGAAAGTGGCAAAAGAAGTACAATGTTGGAAAATGTATGGCCATGCACTTTGGTAGTAGAAATAAATATGCAGACTAGTTTCTAAAAGGGGAGAAAGTCCAGGAGTCTGAGATGCAGAGGGACTTGGGAGTCCTTGTGCAGAACACCCTGAAGGTTGAGTTGGTGGTGAGGAAGGCAAATGCCATGTTAACACTCATTTCAAGAGGTCTAGAATTCAAGAGCAAGGATGTGATGCTGAGGTTTTATAAGGCATGGGTGAGGTCTCACCTTGAGTCTTGTGAACAGTTTTGGGCCCCTCATTTTAGAAAAGATGTGCTGCCAGAGGGTCCAGAGGAGGTTCACAAGGATAATTCCAGGAAAGAAAGGTTTGTCATACGAAGAACATTTGATGGCTCTGGGTTTGTTCTTACTGGAATTCAGAAGGATGAGGGGGGATCTTATTGAAACTTTTCAAATATTTATAGACAGAGTAGATGTGGAAAGGATGTTTCCCATGGTGGGAATGTCTAGGAGAAGGGGATGGAGGGGTGCCCTTTCAAATAGAGATGCGGAGAAATTTCTTTAGCCAAAGGGTGGTGAATTTGTTGCCACATACAGCTGTGGAGGCCAGGTTGTTGGGTGTATTTAAGGCAGAGATTGATAGGTTCTTGATGAGACATGGCATCAAAAGTTACAAGGAGGAGATGGGAACTGGGTTTGAAGAGGAAATAGGAAAAAAGGATCAGGCATGATTGAATGACAGAGCAGACTTGATGGGCCAGATGGCCTAAATCTGTTCCTATGTCTTACAGAAAACATAGTGCTGGATTGAGTGTTGTGCACTGTACCAGATTTGATTAGGGAGCTTAAGGTAGTGATCATAATGTGTGAAAATTCACCCTGCAGCTGGAGAGGGGCAAACTAAAATCAGATATATTGATATTACAGTTGAGTAAAGCTAACTACAGAGCCATGAGAGAGGAAATGGTCAAAGTTGATTGGAAGGCGACGTGGACAGAGAAGCAATGCTGGAGTATCTGGGAGTAAGTTGGAAAATGTGGGATCAGTTCATCCCAAAGAAGAAGCAGCATTCTAAAGAGAAGATGAGGCAATTGTGGCTGATGAGGGAAGTCAGAGGCATGATAAAAGCAAAAGAGAGGGCATACAATGTAGCAAAAATTAGTGGGAAGCTTTTAAAAACCACCAGAAGACAACTAAAAAAGCAATATGGTGAGAAAAGATGGAATATGAAGATAAGCTAGCCCATAGTATAAAAGCAGATACAAAGTTTTTCTCGGTATACAGTATATGGAGTAAAAGGGAGGTGAGAGTGGACATTGGATCACTGGGAAATGGCGCTGGAGAGGTACCAATGGGGAACAAAGAAATGACAGATGAACTGAATAAGCATTTTGCACCAGTTTTCTCTTGACAGAAATTCAAATTTGTTAGAATCAGAATCAGGTTTATTATCACTGGCATGTGTTATGAAATTTGTTAACTTAGCAGCAGCAGTTCATTGCAATACCTAATATAGAAAAAAAAACAAAATAATAAATAAATTACTGTATACATATATGGAATAGATTACAGATCGTGCAAAAAACAGAAATAATATATATTTAAAAAGTAAGGTGGTGTCCAAGAGTTCAATGCCCATTTAGGAATTGGATGGCAGAGGGGAAGAAGCTGTCCCTGAATCGCTGAGTGTGTGCCTTCAGGCTTCTGTACCTCCTTCCTGACAGTACCAGTGAGAAAAGGACATGCCCTGTGTGCTGGTGTTCCATAATGGACGCTGCCTTTCTGAGGTGCTGCTCTTTGAAGATGTCCTGGGTACTTTGTAGGCTAGTACCCAAGTTGGAGCTGACTAAATTTACAACTGTTTGCATCTTCTTTTGGTCCTGTGCAGTAGCCCCCTCCCACCCTCATGCCAGACAGTGATGCAGCCTGTCAGAATGCTCTCAACGGTACATCTGTAGAAGTTTTTGAGTGTACTTGTTGACATACCAAATCTCTACAAACTCCTAATAAAGTATAGTGGCTGTTTTGCCTTCCTTATAACTGCATCGATACGTTGGGACCAGGTTAGGTCCTCAGAGAACTTGACAACCAGGAACTTGAAACTGCTCACTCTCTCCACTTCTGATCCCTCTATGAGGATTGGTATCTGTTCCTTCATCTTACCCCTCCTGAAGTCCACAATCAGCTCTTTCGTCTTACTGACAACGAGTGCCAGGTTGTTACTCCGACACCACTCCACTAGTTGGTATATCTCACTCCTGTATGTCCTCTCGTCTCCATCTGAGACGGTTAATGGTTGTATTGTCAGCAAATTTATAGCTGGCGGCGGAGCCTGGAACTGAAGCTGGAATCCCTTCGGTATGAATTGTGAATTTATAGTGGTATTTGAGCTATGTCTAGTCACACAGTCACAGATATAGAGAGAGAGTAGAGCAGTGGGCTAAGCACACGCCCCTGAGGTGAGCCAGTGTTGATCATCAGTGAGGAAGATATGTTATCACCAATCTACACATTGTGGTCTTCAGTTAGGAAGTCGAGGATGCAAGTACAGAGGCCCAGGTTCTGCAAGTTCTCAATCAGGATTGTGGGAATGATGGTGTAGAATGCTGAGCTGTAGTTGATGAACAGCATCCTGACGTAGGTGTTTGTGTTGTCCAGGTGGTCTAAAGTCATGTGAAGCGCCATTGAGATTGCATCTGCTGTTGACCTATTGTGGCGATAGGCAAATTGCAGTGGGTCCAGGTCCTTGCTGAGGCAGGAGTTCAGTCTAGTCATGACCAACCTCTCAGCATTTCATCACTGTCGATGAGTGCTACTAGGTGATAGTCATTAAGGCAGTTCACATTATTCTTCTTCGGCACTGGTATAAATTGTTGCCTTTTTGAAGCAAGTGGAAACTTTCCTCTTGTAGCAGTGAGAAGTTAAAGATGTTCTTGAATACCCCCGCCAGTTGGTTGGCACAAGTTTTCAGCCTGTTAGCAGGTAGAAGTTAGTGTATTGTTATTATTAAGGAGAAGGTGCTTGGGAAGCTGAAAGCTCTGAAGGTAGATGAGTCACTTCAGCCAGCTGGAATACATCCCGGGTTCTGAAGAGATTGTGGAAGCATTACTAATGATCTTTCAAGCATGACTAGAATCTGGAGTGGTTCCAGAGAACTGGAAAATGGCAAGTGTCATTCCACTCTATAAGACGGGAAGGAGGCAAAAGACAGATAATTATTGGCCAGTTAACCTGACTTCAGTATTTGGCAAGGTGTTGGAGTTCATTATTAAGGATAAGGTTTCAGTGTTCTTGGAGGTACATGATAAAATAGCATGGTTTCTTTAAGGGGAAATCTCACTTGTTAATCTGTTGGAATTCTTTGAGGAAATAACAGGCAGGATAGACAAAGGAGAGTCAGTGGGTGTTTACTTGATTTCCAGAAGGCCTTTGATAAGGTGCCGCATGTGAGTTTGCTAAACAAGAGCACATGGTATTTCAGGAAAGGTACTAGTATGGATAGAAAAATTGCTGACTTGCAAGAGGCAGAGTGGGAATAAAAGGGGTGTTTTCG
Organism: Hypanus sabinus; assembly: GCF_030144855.1. NCBI lineage: Eukaryota > Metazoa > Chordata > Chondrichthyes > Myliobatiformes > Dasyatidae > Hypanus > Hypanus sabinus. The sequence continues at coordinate 61,555,879 of NC_082728.1, read as the reverse complement.
TTGCCTGTTGGAAGTTGAATCCGGATAAACTCACTCAGAGGCCATATAAGTATAAACCCTTTGTTCAATGTCTCCGGGGCAAATCAGTTAGTCGCTCAAAATGGAACAGTCTGTGACTCTTCTGCTTGGTCCACCAACTAACTAGTAGTTCCTCTTGCAGTATAGATATAGTTGCTCACGTAAACCCACACAGCTCAGGCTGGAGCTGGTCTTACCTATGTGGGTGACAGTACAGAGAGACAAGTTACAGAACAGATATAGTGGCCACATGCGTAGGACAGGCTGGAGCCGATCTTATTTATGTGCATGACTGCACAAAGAGACAAGGACCTTGAAGCACTAGCTGTCTAACTACAAGAAGAAATATTGCTCAGCATTGACTAGCAAGCTTAGCACATCTGCTGATCATCAGCGGTTTCTTGCAGAAAAACACGCTGCTATTGTTTAACGGACCATGTTACCCCTCATCTTTATCATATCAGTGACCAGTGGGTACCATGGGTGACAATGTTGGGACCATTGCTTTTCACGTTAAATGTCAATGATTTAGAGAGATGAGGAGGAGTTTCTTCAGCTGGAGCATGAAGAATCTGTGGAATTAATTGCCATGGACTGCCCTGGAGGTCAGATCATTGTAGATTTTTAAGGCAGAGGTTGATAGGTTATTGATTTGTAAGGACTTCAAAGGTTATGACAAGAAGACAGGAAGATGGGTTTGAAAGGGGATAATAAATCAGCCAAGATGGAATGGCAGAGCAGACCTGATGGGCCAAATGGCCTAATTCTGCTCCTATGGTCTTATTGCAGGAACAGTATTAGCATAAACAAAGATTAGCTCAGTAGCTGTTGGCTAGTATCGATCTGCTGGAAGTTAACGATCTGGATGACAGAATTGATGGTTTTGTAGCCAGGTTTGTGGATGATACAAAGATAGGTGGTGGGGCAGGTAGTGTTGAGAAAGCAGAGAGTCTGCAGAAGGACTTGGACAGATTGGGAGAATGGACTAAGAAGTGGCAGATGGAAACCTGTGTAGAGAAGTGTATGGTCATGCTTTGGTAGAACAATAAATGTGTAGATCATGTTAAAAATGGGGAACTATTTAACAAGTGGAAGGTACAAAGGAACTTAGAGTCCTGGTGCACGATTCCTAAATGTTCTCTTGCAAGTTGAGGAAGGTAAATAATACAATATGAGCATTTATTTTGAAAGGATTAGAAAATAAAAACACTGATGTAATGCACAAGAGATTTTGCAGATGGTAGAGATCTAGGAAACACACAAAATGCAAGAAGAACTAAGCAGGTCAGGTAGCATCTATGGTGAGGAATGTGCAGTGAATGTTTTGGGCTGAGGACCTTCATCAGGACTGGAAAGGAAGGGGGAAGAAGCCAGAATAAGAAGGCGGGAGGAGGGGAAGGAGGACAAGCTGGCAAGTGATAGGTGAAGCTCGGTGAGAGGGTATGTGGGTGGAAAAGGTAAAAGGGCTGGAGAAGAAGAAACCTGGTACGAAAAGAGAGTGGACCATGGAAAAAAGGGAAGGAGGAGGGAGGGGCACCAGAGGGAGATGATGAGCAGGTGAAGAGAAGAGGTGAGAGGGGAGCTGGAATGGGAATGAATAAGAGAGGGGAGGATGGGTGAAAATCAATGTTTTTTGCCATTGTGTTGGATCAACCCAGACAGAATGAGGTGTTGCTTCTCCAACCCGACAGTGGCCTCATCGTGACTAGAGAAGGCCATGGACTGGCGGGTTGGAATAGGAAGTTGAATTAAAATGCATGGCCACTGGAAAATCCCACCTTTTGTGAAGGGTGGAGTGAAGGAGCTCACCTGAATCTGCATTGGGTCTCAATGATGTAGAGGAGGCCACACTGAGAGCATTGGATACAGTAGATGACCATGACGGACTTGCAGGTGAAGAATTGCCTCACCTGGAAGAACTGTTTGGTGCCCTAAGTGATGGTGAGGGACGAGGTGAGGGAGGAGGTGTAGGGGCAGGTGTAGCACTTGTCCTGCTTGCAGGGCTAAGTGCCAGGAGGGAAATCAGTGGGGAGGGACAAGTAGACAAGAGAGTCAGGTAGAAGGTAATCCCTGTAGAAAGTGGAGATTGGAAGGTAAGTAGCAGGAGCCCTTTGAAGATGCTGAAAGTTATGGAGACTGTCGAGTTCGATACGGAGCTTTATGGGGTCTCTGTATCCCTGCTGTGAAGATGGGGTAAAGGTGGATATGAGGGAAATGGAAGAGATACAGGTGAAGGCAGCATCGATGGTAGAAGAAGGGAAACTCCACTCTTTGAAGATGGATATCTCAGATTTTCTGGAATGGAAAGCTTTAACTTGAGAACAAATGCAGTAGAGACAGAGGAACTGAGAAAAGAGAATAGCAGTTTTACAAGTGACGGGATGAAAATGTTGCAAGGCATAGACAGAGTGGATGTGGCAAAGTTGTTTCCCATGGTGGGGGAGTCTAGTACGAGAGGGCATGACTTAAGGATTGATGGGCACCCACTCAGAACAGAGATGCGAAGAAATTTTTTTAGCCAGAGGGTGGTGAATCTGGAATTTGTTGCCACGGGCAGCAGTGGAGGCCAAGTCATTGCGTGTATTTAAGGCAGAGATTGATAGGTATCTGAGTAGCTAGGGCATCAAAGGTTGTGGTGAGAAGGCGGGGGAGTGGGACTAAATGGGAGAAAGGATCAGCTCATGATAAAATGGTGGAGCAGACTCGATGGGCCAAATGGCCGACTTCTGCTGCTTTGTCTTATGGTCTTAAAAGGTATAGTCCAGATAGCTCTGAGAATCAGCAGGCTTGTAAAAGTTATCAGTACACAGTCTATCTTCAGAGCAATGAGGAATGGGTCAGAGATGTACCAAGTAAATTCGAGGACAAGTTGGAGGTAAAGTTGATGAAGTCAATAGATCAGCATGGGAGTAGGAAGCAGCGCCAATGATGTTGTGCAGAGACAGCTGGGGAGCATTGCCAGTACAGGCTTAGAACATGAATTGTTCCTTGTAGCTGATGAAAAGACGAGCATATCTGGGACCCATGTGGATGCAAATGGCTATAATTTCGGTTTGGAGAAACTAGGAGGAGCCAAAGCAAAATTATTAGTGTGAGTACCGGTTCTGCCAGATGGAGGAGGTGGAGGTCGAAGTGAACTGCTTAGATTTGCTGTCCAGAAAGCAGTGGAGAGCTTTAGGGCCTTCTTGATGGGAGGAATAGGGTGTATATGGGCTGGACATCTATATGATGATGAGATGATCAGCAGAGCAGATGCAGGCAGAAACAGCAGGTCTGCCTGGACAGTAGTCAGGTTTGTAGATCTTGGGTAGGAGGTACAAACAAGCAGCACGGGGTAAAGGAACTATGAAGTTGGTAGTGGATGGAAGATCTTCAGAATCGATGAGGTTCGTAGTGATGCAGGGGACAGTGGCCTGATGCTGCGCAGTGGGATCTTTCTCATGGTGTATGTAAGAGGAGGTGTCTGAGAGCTGTCGTCTGGCAGACTACAGCCGCACCTCTGTTGTCTGTGGGCTTAATTGCAAGGTTGGAATTGGTGTGGAGAGGGTTGAGAGCAGTGCGTCAGAGTCTGAGGCTCAGATAAGAGAGAGGAGTCCTGAAGTCAAGATGGTTGATATCTAGTTGACAGTGATAAAAAAGATCGCAGAGCAGGGTTACCACGAAAAGGGGAACGAAAGATGAAGGAAGGGTCATCGGGAGGAGGTGGGGGGAAGGGGAGAGGATGAGGAGATCATTGCCAAAGAATTGGGCTTGGAGATGGAGGTGACATTTCATGAGGCCTTGGTCAGACTACATTTGGAGGATTGTGAGCCCACATATCTAAGAAAGGATGTGCTGTCATTGGAAGGGATTTGGGGAAGGTCTGCAAGAATGATCGTGGGAATGAAAGGATTAACATTTGAGGAGTGTTTGTTTGACTCTGGGCTTGTGATCACTGCAGTTTAAAAGAATGGATGGGGGAGGGAATCTCATTGCAAACCTACTGAACATTGAAAGGCCTAGAGTGATGTGGTGAGGATAGAGCGACAGTCTAAGACCAGAGGAAATGGCCTCAGAATAGAAAGGCATCCCTTTAGAAGAGATGAGCAGGTGGTAAATCTGCAGAATTAATTGCCACAGTCAGCTGTGGAGGCCAAGTCATTTGGTATATTTATCATGGAAGTTGATAGCTTCTTTGTTAGTAAGGGTACAGGGAGAAGGCAGGAGAATGTGGTTGCAGAGGAAAATAAATCGGCCATGATGGAATGGTGGAGCAGACTCGATGGGCTGAATGGCCCTCTGATTGTGTTTGTTTAATCTTAGTGTTTCTGAAAAGATGTGTGGGTCGGTAGTTAGATCGGCTACTCTAAATTGCTCCTTGTGCATAAGACGAGATGATGTAAATGTGGAGAAAGATAAGATTGTTATCTGTGTAGTGGTGTGTGTTTGGTGCAGTTTTGCTGGGCTGAAGATCTTGATTCTGAGCTGTACCCCTCTGTTACTCTGGTATTCTTTTAGCTAAGGTGATAAATTCACGCTTAATTTGTGAAATCTATTTATTTCTCTCTGATATCAGGACATTCCGGGAGTGAGCCCTGGACGACCCATCGGGTTTGAGTGGGGCCTGACGCAAATTTTGATCTATCCAACACAATATAAACGGACAGGTAATGTGACATATTGATCATTGTTTATATTAGAATTTTTATAATTACAAATTATTGATCTACTGTTTATCTGCTATACTGTTGCTCTTTGTTCCCCCAACCACTTGAAACTGGAAATTCTTGAAAAGAGGGGACCTGTGGGATTAGTATGGAGGTTCTGACTACTGGGTGATGTAGTACAGTAGATTTGGGATTGGTAAACAAGATTGCTCCCACAAAGAGCTGTGACAGGTAGAATGGCCTTCTGAGCTGTGAATTTGACTGATGTGAATAATTACATTTGTTTCTATTGATGACAAAAGCGGAAGGATTAATGTTTGGATGATTATCAGTTTTATGGTAGGGTGGCGAGTGTTGCTGTGAGGAGAGTAATTGTCTTATAGTGCTGGTAACCCAGGTTCAATGCTGATTTTTGCATGCTGTCTGTGAGAAATTTGCATGTTCTCCTGTGATGTAAGTTTTTGTTTTCTGGTTACTCTCATATCACAAAGGTGTTGGTTGATAGGTTATTTTGCCACAGTTAATTAATCTCAGTGTGTAGGTTTGATAGGTTATTTTGCCACAGTTAATTAACCTCAGTGTGTAGGTGAGTCGTTGGGAATAAGGGGAGAATAAAAATGAGATTAGTGTAGGATTAATGTAACTTGATGGTGGGTTGAAGAGTTCTCTGCTTTAGGACACTATAATTTTTCTGTGGCAGATCCACTGTTTCTTCAGCAACCCCTTGTGAGGCCCAGCATGTCATTGTTCTAGCTGATGTGTTGTAAATGAAAGTATTGCTGGATCTGAGTAAATGATTTGTGGACACCATTCTTTCTGGTCAAACCACAGACAGGTCCCCTGGCACTTCCTCACAGATGGCTCACATTCAAGCTGTTCGCAGAGATAAGGATATTTACTCACCAATTCTAAGCAAACTTTTCAATGAGTCGCATGGCATCTTCATGACACTTCAGAAAGCCGAGCAGGATTGCAAAATCAGCAAAGCACAGTGAGTAGACATTAATTTTCAGGGTGTACTTCCATGGCAACACATTTTTATTAACTCTCTCTTCAAGTTGTGGAAGTAAGGAATATAAGCAAGTCAGTTTGGTACTTAAATAACATTTTATGAAAGTTCTGAAGACGTTTAAAGCCAACAGTTATGAGTTATCATAGACGGTAATACAATGGATTCCAGTTAATTGGGGTAGCACATATAGAACAACTCTTCAACAACCAAAACTAATTGAGAAAACAGCTGGGATTTCCTTCGTTTATTTTGGGCAATATGCTGTTTAATTGGGATGGGAGACAGTTGCTGTACAGTCTCTTACTAACATCAGTGTGTGCACTTGTGTGGCCATCAAACACTACGTCATGCTAAGGCAAACGGTTTTTAAGTAGCATCAGTTGAATGTGTCAGAGTACAAAAACTAGTGACTTTTGTCACTGATAGTTGGCAAGAAATAAAACAGTGAGACAATTCAGAACTGTTTTGCTCTCTGTGGTTTCAAACATTCAGGCTTGGAGATGCCAAAAATGGCTGAAAATGAAAATGAAATTATTTTGCTACTTCAAGTTAGGAACTACAGACAAGACCATAAGATATAGGAGTATAATTAGGCCATTTGGCCCATCGAATCTACTTTGTCATTTCATCATTGGCGATCCAATTCCCTGTCAGCCCCAATGTCCTGTCATCTCCCCATATCACTTCATGCCTGACAAATCAAGAATCAATCAACCTCTGCCTTAAGTATACTCAATGACTATAGACAGAGGGAGTGTCGTGGCTCTGCTGGTAAATAAGTGGAAAGATGTTGCATAGGACTGGAAGATGTTGAATCCTTATGGGTTGAGTTAAGAAACTGCAAGGGTAAAAGGACTCTGGTGGCAGTTATAGACAGGCCTCCAAACAGTAGCTGGGATGTGGACTACAGATTACAACGGGAAATAGAAAAGGCGCATCAAGAGGGAATGTTATGATAGTCATGGGAGATTTCAACATGCAGGTTGATTAGGAAAAATCAGGTTGGTAATGGATCCCAAGAGAGTGAGTTTGTTAACTGACCACAAGATGGCTTTTTAGAGCAGTTTGTCATTGAGCCTGCTAGGGTTCAGCTCTCCTGGGTCGGGTGTTATGTAATGGAGGTGATTAGGAAGCTTAAGGTAAAAGAACCCTTAGGAGCCAGTGATCACAATATGATTAAATTCAACTTGAAATTTGATAGGGAGAAAGTAAAGTCTGACATAGCAGTGGACTAAAGGAAATTACAGTGGTATGAGAGATAATTTGCCTAAAGTAAATGGGAAGAAGATGCTGGCAGAGATGACAGCAGAAATGCAATGACATGAGTTTCTGGTTAAAAATGAGGAAGGTGCAGGATAGATATATTCCAAAAATGAAGAAATGCTCAAAAAGCAAAATAATTCAACCGTGGCTGACAAAGTTAATGTAAAAGCAAAAGTAAGGGCATACATTAAGGCAAAAATTAGCAGGAAGATAGAGGATTGGTAAGCTTTTGAAAACTTTCAGAGAGCAACTAAAGGAATCATTAGGAAGGAAAATATGAAACCCAGCTAGTAAACGATATCAGAGTCGATAGTAAAATCATTTAAAAGTATGTAAAAAAAAAGAGACTGGAGTGGATATAGGACCACTAGAAAATGAGGCCAGAGAAATAATAACAGGGGACAAGGAGATGGGAGATGAACTAAAAGAGTATTTTGCATCAGTTGTCCTGTGCGAGGCACTAGCAGTGTGCCAGATGTTGAAGTATGAGAGGGAAGAGCAGTATGTGCAGTTTTGCTACAAGGGAGAAGGTGCTCAAAAAGCTGAAAGGTCTAAAGGTACATAGTTACCTGGAACAGATGAACTGCACCCTAGAGTTCTGAAACAGGTACCAGCAGAGATTGTGGAGTCTTTATTAATGATCTTTCAAGAATCATTGGAGTCTGGGATGGTGCCAGAGGACTGAAAAATTGCAAATGTCACTCCATTCTTTAAGAAAGGAGGAAGACAGCAGAAAGGAAACTGCAGACGAGCTAGTCTGACCTCAGTGGTTGGAAAGATGTTGGAGTCAATTGTTAATGATGAGGTGATGGAGTACTTGGTGACACAGGATAAGATAGTACAAAGTCAGCATGGTTTCCTTCAGGGAAAATCCTACCTGACAACCCTGTTGGAATTTTTTGAGGAAATGACACGTAGGATGGATAAAGGGGATGCAGTGAATGTTCTATATTTGGATTTTCAGAAGGCCTTTGATAAGGTGCCACACATGAGGCTGCTTACCAAATTAAGAGCCCATGGTATTTTAAGAAAGTTACTGACATGGCTAGAGCATTGTCTGATTGGTAGGAAGCAGAACATCCCAAAGATTAATTTGTGGGTTGATTCGGTGGTGTGGAAGGCAAATGCAGTGTTTGCATTCATTTCAAGAGGTCTAGATTGCAAGAGGAGGGATGTGATGCTGATGCTTTATAAGGCACTGGTGAGGCCTCACCTTGAGTATTGTGAACGGCTTTGGGCTTCCCATCTAAGAAAAGATATGCTGGCATTGGACTGGGTTCAGTGGAAGTTCACAAGGATGATTCTGGGAATGAAAGGGTTATCATACGAGGAATGTTTGATAGCTCTGGGTCTGCACTCGCTGGAATTTAGAAGGATGAGGGGTGATCTCATTGAAACTTTTCGAATGCTGAAAGGCCTAGACAGTAGATGTGGAAAGGATGTTTCCCATGGTAGGGGAGTCTAGGACAAGAGGGCACTCCGGATAGAGGGGCGTCCTTTTAAAACAGACGCAGAGAAATTTCCGTAGCTAGAGGGCGGTGAATTTGTGGAATTTGTTACAACAGACAGCTGTGGAAGCCAGCAAGTTGGGTGTATTTAAGGCAGAGATTGATAGGTTCTTTACTAGCTACAGCATCAAAGGCTACAGGAAGAAGGCCAGGGAATGGGGCTGAGGAGGGGGGAGAAAAGGATCAGTCAGGATTGAAGGGTGGAGCACACTTGATGGACCAAATGGCCTAATTCTGCTCCTATGGTTTATGGACTTGCTCCCACAGTGACAAATTCCACAGATTCACCACTCTGTGGCCTCGTATCTGTTCTAAATGGACTGCTCTCTAGTCTGAGGCTTCCCACCATAGGAAATGTCCTCTGCACTTTCACTCTATTGAGGCCTTTCAGTGTTTGATAGGCTATGATGAGATTATGCCCATTCTTCTGAATTCCAGTGAATACAGGCCCAGAGAGATCAAATGCACTTCATATGATAAACTTTTCAATTTCAGAAACATTTTCATGAACCTCCTTTGAACCTCCAATCCTTTCTTAGTTAAGATGCCCAAGACTGCTCACAGTACTCCAAGTGAGGCCTCACCAGTTCCTTATAAAGCCTCAATATTATATCCTTACTTTTGTATTTTAGTCCTCTCGAAATGATTGCTGACCTTTGCCTTCATCACCACTGACTCAACTGCAAACTAGCCTTTAGGGAATCCTGCACAAGGACTCCCAAGTCCCTTTGCACCTCAGAGTTTTGAATTTTCTCTCAATTTAGAACATAGTCTTTTGTAGCCTCTCTGCTTCCTCATGACTACCTACCCCTCCACCTATCTTCATATCATCTGAAAATTTGGCCACAAGGCCAAGAATTCCATTGTCCAAATCACTGGCATAAATATAAAAAGAAGCGGTCTCAACAAAGACCCTTGTGAAACACCACTCGTCACTGGCAGCCAATCAGAACAGGCTCCTTGATTTCCACTCTTTGCTTCCTGCCAATCTGCCACTGCTCTATCTAGGCTAGTATCTTTCCTGTAATACCATGGGTTGTTATCTTGTAAGCAGCCTCGTCTAGCACCTTGTCAAAGGCCTTCTGAAAATCCAAATACAGAACATCCCGATTCTCCTTTGTCTATCCGGTTTGTTATTTAGAACATAAAACATTGATATTCCAGGCCCTTTGGCCACAATGTTGTGCTGAACGTGGAACCGTCTCTAGGAACTGCCCAGAATTTCCCTACTGCATAATCTATTTTTCTAAGCTCCATGTACCTGTCAAAGAGTCTCTTAAAAGACCCTATTATATCTACCTCTATCACCTTCACTGGCTGTGCATTCCACGCACCTACTACTCTCTGTGGAAAAACTTATACCTGATATCCCCTCTGTTACCTACTTCCAAGCACCTTAAAACTATGCCCCCTCGTATTAGCCATTTTAGCCTTGGGAAAAAGCCTCTGGCTATCCACACGATCAATACCTCTCATCTTATACACCACTATCAAGTTACCATTCATCCTCTATTGCTTCAAGGAGAAAAGGCCATGTTCACTCAATTTATTCTCATGCATGCTCTCAATCTGGGCAAAATCCTTGTAAACCTCCTCTGCAATCTCTCTATATTATTTATATCCTTCCTGTAGTGAGGTGATTAGAACTGAACACAGTACTCCAAATGGGATCTAACTAGGGGCCTATATCACTGTAACATTACCTCACGGCTCTTGAACTAAATCACAAGGTTGATGAAGGCCAGCACACCATATGCCTTCTTAACAAAACTGTCAACCTGCGCGGCAGCTTTGAGTGTCCTATGGACACGGACCCCCAGATCTCTTTGAACCTCCACGTTGCCAGGAGTCTTACCATTAATATTATATTCTGTCTTCAAATTTGACCAACCGAAATGAACCACCACTTCACACTTATCTGGGTTGAACTCCATCTGCCACTTTTCAGGTCAGTTCTGCATCCTATCAATGTCCCGCTGTAACCTCTGACAACCCGCCACACTATCCACAACACTCCCAACCTTTGTGTCATCAGCAAACTTACTAACCCATCCCTCCACTTCTTCATCCAGGTCATTTATAAAAATCACGAAGAGGAGGGGTCCCAGAACAGATCCCTGTGGAACACCGCTGGTCACCAACCCCCATGCAGAATACAAACCATCTACAACCACCCTTTGCTTTCTCTGGGCAAGCCAATTCTGGATCCACAAAGCAAGGTCTCCTTGGATCCCATGCCTCCGTACTTTCTGAAGGAGCCTCGCATGGGGAACCTTATCAAATACCTTACTGAAATCCATGTACACTATATCCACTGCTCTACCTTCATCAATGTGTTTTGTTACATCCTCAAAGAATCCAATCAGACTCGTAAGGCACGACCTGCCCTGGACAAAGCCCTGCTGACTATTCCCAATAATATTATGTCTCTCCAAATACTCATAAATGCTGCCTCTCAAGATCTCCAACACCCACCACAGAAGTAAGACTCACTGGTCTATAATTTCCTGGGCTATCTCTGCTCCCTTTCTCGAACAAAGGAAGAACATTTGCAACATTTCCATTCCTTTAGTACTTCTGGCCCTATTGATGATGCTAAGATCATCGCCAGAGGCTCAGCAATCTCTTCCCTCGCTTCCCACAGTAGCTTGGGGTATATCTCGTCCGGTCCCGGCGACTTATCTAAATAGCTTTCCAAAGTTCCAGCACACCCCCTCAATGTCTATCTGTTCAAGCATTTCAGCCTACTGTCACTCATCCCCACAGTTGTCAAGGTCCTTTTCACTGCTGAATACTGAAGCGAAGTATTCATTAAGTACCTCCCCTATCTTCTCCGACTGCATGCACATTTCCACTTTTGCTCCTGGTTGGTCCTATTCTAGGAAACCATGCTGACTTTGACCAATTTTATCATGTGCTTCCATAAGGGCAGAGTAATGACAGATGGAGTTCAATCTGACCAAATGTGAGTTACTTTGGGAGTTCAAATGTAAAGAGTCAGTACACAATTAGTGGTGTGTACAGGTGTTCAAGTCCTGTACAGGACTGCCTATAGTACAAACTGCCTATAGTAGTTGATGAGGTAGTAAAGAAAGTGTATAGTATGCACAAGAGTGGTGCAGATCTGGAGTGCTGACGGCTGGTAGTGGAAGCAAATGTGCCAGAGGTATTTGAGAGGCTCTTAGATAGGCAGATGGGATGGATAATGTGGACTTAGTGGAAGCAGAAGGATTTAGTTTAGTTATGAATTCAATTACTACTTTCATTAGTTTGACTCAATGTAGTGGTGGGAGGGGCTCATTTCTGTGCTGTGCTATACATTGTTAATTCTGTTTGCAGTTTTGGTTATGTTCGCTTTGTGACATGAATTATAAATTAATTTGTAACAGACGACCATCTGATAACAGGATGTTTACTGGGAATCGACTGTGCCCTAGATCGACATGATGCATTACCTACAAAAGGGATGGAAGTGGCAATACTTTGCAGATCATGCTGAATTGTGTGGTTCATGTGGTGCAGTTGTGTACAAAGGGACAGAGCAGGTGGAGTTTAATCTGGGAAAGCAAAAGTCTCCACTTTGGATTAAATCAAACAAGAACTAAAGGACGTGGTTAGAGCTCTGGAGTCCATGTACTGAAGTAATTAAAGTCTTGTGCACAGTGATGGATGGCAAGTGGAATGTTGGTTGTTGTTCCTTGGGCTGGGAAATGTTGTGTTTCATTTGCGCAGAACTATAACCAGAAGTCAAGGATTCATTTCCTGCAAGGTGGGTTAGTGGGTAAATAGGAAAGCACTTTTTCCATGATGTAACACATTGTGGTTGTTGTTACAGATTAGTCCACATTAGCAGAAACTATCGCTCAGTGATGAGAGCCTATCTGGAGGAACTACACAAGGTTGCAGTAACTGGTAAGCTGTATGTCACAATGTGATGAACAATTTATTGCAGAGAAATTAATTATAAGCTAGTCTTCCAAAATGTTGGCAATTACAGAGAGCACTGTCCCTTTCTTTTGTGTTTTCACAATGTATGCGTTTGTTCTCTTTATTTTCTTTAAAGCTTGTGCTGTTTCTACTTCGTAGAAAATCTCTCTCTCTGCTTCCGCAATGGATTTATATGTCTGAATGGCTGATAGATCAAAGTATTTTCGGGTGGGGCTTTGTATCCTGTAATGTATTGGAATGGGATGTGAACAAACCTATCCAATCAATATTTGAGTTCCAAACAAGAGAAAATCTGCAGATGCTGAAACTCCAAGCAAGACTCACAAAATGTTGGAGGGATTCAGCAGGCCAGGCAGCATCTGTGGAAAGGAGTGAACAGTCGATGTTTTAGAACATAGAATAGTACAGCACATTAGAGGCCCTTTGGCCTTGGGTCGAAATCCAGTCCATCCGAAGGGTTTTGGCCAGAAACGTCAACTGTACTCTTTTACAAAGTACAGACGGCCCTGCTTATCCGCGAGGGATTTGTTCCGGGATCCCTCGCGGATACCAAAATTCGCGGAAGCTCAAGTCCCTTATTCAACCTGTCTCAATGCGGTGGACCTTAGGACCCAGCGGAACCCCAGACCTTATTTAACCTGTCTCATGCTGTGGACATTAGGACCCAGCGGCAGAGATCTGAATCCGCAGTTTCTGTTCACAAAAATAATCATGATAACGATTGAAAATAAGGTGGAAATAAAGTGATCGGAAAGAGGTGAAACACCATCCGCCATTGGAAAAGCGTTAGGCTACGTCAGTCAATGATCGGAACAATTTTAAAGGATAAAGTGAGAAAGGTGCTGCCCCGATGAAAGCTACAATTATTACTAAGCAACACAGTGGTTTAATTATTTGGTTTTGGGGTTTTGGGTTTTTGATCCTCCACATCAACCCTGGCACTCGGGAGCGATCTGTCACTAGATTGAACTCGGGAACTTCTGTTCCCGAGCCTGGCACTGAAACATATGTTCTTAAGTGTTTTATATGCATAGAAAGGTAAAATATATACTATATACGAAGACAAAAGTTTGACTAACTGACGCTTAATAATACCAGATGTACCTGTTCCGACTTACCTAGTAAGAGAACTTCCAATTTTTTTCGATCCCGATCCATGATAACTCACGCACATCCTCACGCACTTTAAATCATCTCTAGATTACTTATAATACTTAATACAATGTAAATGCTATGTAAAATAGTTGTTATACTATATTGTTTAGGGAATAAAGACAAGAAAAAAAAAGTCTGTACATGCTTGAACAACAAGTGTTGGAAGAGCTCTTCCGGGTTTTCGCGATTTGTGGTTGGTTTAATTCAAACTTGCGGATAAGGAGGGCCGACTGTATTTGAATTCTGTAGTATGCTTGTTCTGCTTGGCTTGTCTAAGTTTAGTTGAGGTTTGGTAGGCTGTCGATTGACTCTGGTCTCTCTGAATGATAACTGTTCCCCATAATGCTTGAAAAACTTAAGACATTTATATTATTTGTAAATTTGAGGGTGGTGCTCCATTTGCACTAGCTCATTGTTTCTGTCAACACACAAAAAATGCTGGTGGAACGCAGCAGGCCAGGCAGCGTCTATAGGGAGAAGTGCAGTCGACGTTTTGGGCCGAGACCCTTCGTCAGAAATCTCGGCCCGAAATGTCGACTGTACTTCTCCCTATAGATGCTGCCAGTCCTGCTGTGTTCCACCAGCATTTTGTGTGTGTTGCTTGAATTTCCAGCATCTGCAGATTTCCTTGTCATTGCTTCTCTGGATGGAGGGAAATAAAAGGGGTGCCATCGCTCTGGCATCCACTCTTTGACCCAACCGGAGCAACATATTTGCCGCTTAGTCATGAACTTCCTATCCAGACATTTCCTCTTTAATCTTACAGTTTTGCAAAGCTGGCCTGCTCCACCACTCAAGCAGCAATCTATTTTGTTCCACTCCTTAGATCGCACTGAATCTTTCACTTTCTTTGTTGGTCATGCATCATAATTTGAATCAAAACTTTCTTAACCTTAATTCCAATCCTAGATTTTTTCTGGTTCTTACCATAAACCTCTACTGATACTGATCCTCTTGCAAATAGAACTGTTATGTGGTGTTTTTTTTAGATGTCTTACCTCTTAGCTTTTAAAATGGATACACATTGGAATCCTTTCCGGAATCATAAACCTGCACGATACTTCACTCCACTGCCCTACCTTACACAGTTTCTGTGCTCACCATTCTGATGACTTAATGAGAGATTTCTGCAAAAATATGTTTTTTCTCCCCAGTTTTTGCTGAAGATAAAAAATTGTCAGCCGAGTATGAGGACCAGGTATGTTTACATTTAAGTCTTGCTTTAAATCATATTCTGAGAGGCCAGATTAGTCTGCAGGAGTTGACTATTGGGATACACACCCTTTGCTGGCCACTCTTATTAGAAATACAGTTGAATAGATTTCCAAACGAGGTGATCAGTGTTGACCCTTGCCTCTCCTTTAATACTTCAGGGGTTGAGGGAACATTTGGGCGGCATAGGTCTCTTACCTTTCTGAAGGTGCTGACTTCACTACATCCTTGGGATGCATGTCTGTCTCGTCTGTGTTTATTTGGGTGTATGCTTGGACAGGAAGGCAGATGAACTATTGAGGGGCTGGCATTCCTGTGCTTGTGTGCTAATTCGCTTATTTTTGAACTAGTGGGAGATCATTTATCCACCAGAGAAAAGGCGTGCTGATGCACTAAAGCAGCACAAGCTTGGTCTACAGATCTCATTCATAACTGATCTTTTGGAGACTCCTTGCAGCAGTGTCTCCGGTTTTAGTCCTCCAGTTAGCTGGCTAGCTGCTGAGTCCACTGTTTTGTGTGGTTTCATCCAAAATCATTAAGGATCACTTGAACTTACAAGGACCAAGTCCATGTGGAGTGTTGTGTTGCTAAAGGGAGTTGTGTTGTGGGATCAGTCCAGCTTCATCTCAAACCAAATTTGATGAGATTTTAAACAGGTATGGCTACATCTGCCAGAAAATTGTTAAAATATTTAACTTCTTATGGGGAACATAACAAAATTATTCAGTTAAAACACTGTTGGTGCAGTACAGGATTAATTCAAAGGAAAGCTTCCTCTACATTCCCCCTCAAACACTGTGCACAGTAACAGCAAGGATTAAGCACCAGAAACGCTGCAATTTCCCCGTTTCATAAGCTAAGCTTGAATGGAGTCTCTTTCACGGTCTTCTGATGTTTCAAAATGATTTTTAAATGTAGGTAGTGTTGTGAACAGGATGTGGGCGGCTACCCCAAACAATAATTGTGGCAACACTCGTAATGTTTTTAGTGGTTTTTGAGGGATAGCACTTGCCTTGACACTGGTGTCATTTCAGCTCCATCAAAATGCCATGGATCATTCATATCCAAGCAAGGAAAAAGGCTTCATGTTTGACAGTGCTGCCTTGGAGTGTCAGTTTAGGTTTATGTAGACGAGTCTGCAGTGCAACTTGAAGCTACAAGCTTCCAGTTCAGTGGGGATGGACAACCCGATTGCAGGATGGGTGCAGTGCCAGTTAAAGTTTCCTGCACAGTAACACAGTGCTTGGTATAACACTATTCAGTGCCAGTGACCCAGGTTTAATTCCACTGCTATCTGTAGGAGCTTAAACATTCTCCCTGTGACTGCATGGGTTTCTTCCCACTTTCCAAAGACGTATGGGTTGGTAGATTAGAAGAACCTTCGGGTCACGTGGTGCCAGTTTGTTGGGCTGGAAGGGCCTCTTGTACTGTATCTCCAAATAAGATAAATAAAACCCTGCACTTTTTTTTTGCTCAGACATTCCCTGAGTGAAGACTCGAAATCCTGGAATCCAGCCCTATAGCTTTCACAATGCAGATATATTTATGATTTTTCTTATGTGATGACTTGTTTAAATATTATCAAACTGGAGTTTTAGAATGCTGTTGTTTTGGTAGAGGAGCACTCGGGGATGTGGATTAGATTAGACTGATGGAGGATTCCTGTGGGTGAGTGGTCTTTCAAAGGGCCTTTCAGTTCACCATGGCCAACTACACTATTCCCATTTCCCTGAATCCTAATATGCATTTCTGTTTCAGTGCTTGTCTAAATGTCTCTTAAACATAATGGTTGTATCTGATTCCACTGAGTTTCAGATATTATTTACTTGTATGTTAAAAGAAAACTCTCAAATTTCCCTTTTAACTTCTCCCTTAAACTCCTTTTAAACTCTTGCCTTAATTGGGTGTTTTACTATGGGGAAAAGTTTCTACCTTCCTCTGGTGCCTCTTTCAACTTCCATCAAGTTATCCTTCAGCCTCCTTTATTTCCTGTGAAAACAGGCCAAACTAATCCAATTTCTCCCCATGACTAAAGTGTGCCAATCCAGGGAACACCCCGGTGAATTTCCTGTGTACTGTCTGCGATACAATCTCAAACTTCCTAAGGAATTACATGGGCGGTCTAACTAGTGTTTTGTGAAGCTGCAACATAATTTTGCATCTATTCTGAATCTTGACCTACAAATGGCAAGCATGCCATCTGGTTTTTTCACCAACCTATTTAACTGTGTTGCCATTTTTGGAGACTAATGAACTTTAACCTTGAGGTCCTGCTGTTTATTCTTTATTTCCTTTCATGACTTAACTTCTCAAAATGAATCACTTCTCATGTCAGGAACAAATTCCATCTGCCACTGCTCCAACCAACTTTCTCTCTATCTATATTTTGCTGTAAATTTAGACTGTCTTCTTCACTACTGCCAACTTTTATGAAACGTACAAACTTAACTGCCTTGCATTCATATCCATTAATATAGTAATATGGGTCCCAGCACAGATCCCTATGGTTCACATACTTCCTATTAGAAAGACATCCACATCACTACCTTCTCTCCCATCACCAAGCTAATTTTTGTTTGCCAACTTGCTCTGGATCCCACGTGCCTTAAGCCTAGACCGACCTTCTAATAGGAGAACTTGTCAAATGCCTTGCAGAAGTCCATATATACAAAGTTGAGTCACCCTGGCCATCCCTGATATGTCCATGACTTTCTAAAGGTCCACAAATCCAGTTGCTTTGAATTTTCTCCCAATACCATCCCTACCATCGGGGCTAAGTCTTTCATTATCTGGCTTACCCCTGCTGCCTTTCAACAATGTAAATTATCTTCCATTCTTTGACACTTCATCTGTATTTAGTGAAGATGCAAAAGTCTTCAGGGCTCCCTTGCTTCCCATTGTGGCCCTGAGGACTTATCAGCCTTTATGTGACCCATGATATCAACATTTTCTTGTCCTTGATTTGCTCCTGATTATCCATGTTCATCATTGGTGAATAGAGAAGAGTAGGCTTTAGGACTTTTACCCACAGGGCCTGGCTGTGGTCTTCTCTCTGTGTACCATCATTGCTGTTCATGGAGGCCCCTTTCAGCCAGAAGATGCAGATGACATGTGTTCCTTTGATTTGAGCCTAATTCGAAGAGTCCATCACCTTGTCTTTTTGAACTAAATTTTGATTTTGCAGTAAATTGCAATATGTTAATGGAGGCTTACAGTGTGCTGGCTCTGTTGATGGCAGGTTTCAATTCTGTCGGCAATGGAACTGATTTGGAACTTGTGTGAGATTTTGTACGTCGATGCAGCTCAAGGTGAGACTGAAAAGCTTCATGTGCTACCTTTCATTTCAGGTTCTTTGTGCTTAAATGTTTATTGTCTTTGGATGTGGGATAATAGCTGATAATGGCAGTTTCATGTGTTGTAGGAATTAAGTTGCAAGTATGCCAGATTTGATGGGAAAGTGTATTGCATTTATCTAGTGGCTGTCCTCTTTCCCAAACTGCTGTATTGCCAGTTGAGTATCTTAGAAGTCTACTTGTTATTGTGACCAAAGTGGTAACAATCATATCTGTTTCTAACAGTGTTGATGGAGGGATCTGTATTGACTAGCACACTGAAGGTAACTTCCCCAATTCTTCTTTGAAACAAAACTAGGATCTTTTGTATTCAAAGCTTGGAGACTTCAGTACTGCGCTGGAGTGCTTAAGTGTCCAAGACTTGACCCACAATTTTATAATTCAAGGAGAGCTAGGCAAGAGGTGAATGACAGGCCCTTTTGCTCTTGCAGTATCAGTGGGGAGTTGAGCAGCTTCATGGCATTTTCTGGTGCCATGGCGATTGTACAGAATGTCCAAGACTACAAACCACCCGGCCCCTATAACTGATATGAACAAATACAGCGTGAGCACTGGGGACCGTGTCTGACCTCTGTATCAGCTGAGACAGTTGGAGGGGAGACCCAGATGAGAGGGGTGGAAGATGCTGGAAGAGTTCAGCTAGTTAAGCTGAATCTGTGGAGGCAGGAATCAGTCAGCAGGGATGAGTGAAATGTAAAGAAAAGGCTATCTGGAGGATGAGCAGGGGATAAAGAGCACCAGTACTGACCAACGGGAGACATTTTATGGTTGAGAAAGGGGCAGTGGGGTAATAATGGGAAACGATGAGAGGGACATTTACCTGAAGTTGGAAGATTCAGGGTTTGCTCCAGAAGGTTGCACATTGCCCACAGGGAAGATAAAGAGTTGTTTACGTTGGGTATTGCTGCAGTAGTGAGGGGACTGCAGGATTACAGGGGAAACAGACCGGATGCAGGGCCATCGCCAGTCGCTTGCTTTCTCCATTGTAGAGACAGGTGCATTCTGAATACTGCATGAAGGAGACGAAATTGGAGAGGCAGGCTTTACCCAAGCTCCTGTTGTCCTTTGCGGTGTGAAGCTAGTGTCCACAGGCAAGTTTATATTCACCATGACACACACTTAAGGCTGAATATTTTAAAATGTGTATCGTATTTCTGGGGTCTCTGTTGGTCCTGTTTGGGGGTAAAGCTTGGCAATGTTCTCAGAAGTAATTATCAGAAGAGGACAAAAGATAAATTTTTACCTGCAGCAAAGGATAGAGATCTGAATTAACCAGGTGTTACAACACTGTAGTTTACGGAAACACTAAGGCAGTAATATCTGGTTGCAGCTGGTACTCTTATCACACTACTTCTGGACTGGATCAGAGTGCATGTCTGCCAAGTGGATTCTATGGCTGACAAGCTTCTGGCTACTGAAAACCCCACAGAACACCTTTACTTCTGGAATGTGGTAAGTGATACCTCACCAGGTGTGAGCTCTGGGAGGATGCAACAGTAAATTGAGCAACAACTCTAAAGATTGAGTTCCCATGATTGAAGTGGTTTCAGTGGTACAGACAGAAATATTTGTAGTGACTTTAAGGGTGGAGAATGGGGTCAAGTGTGAGCAAGCCTTCTGGTCCTTAAACAAGATATTATGTCTGCATTCATGGAAGAAGGGACTGAAAACCCTCCTGACAAAGGAGAGGACATGGGTTTGCAGAAAAGAGGAGCTGAAGAACGTAGAACATTATGGCACAATACAGTACAGGCCCTTCCATCCATATGCTGCAATCAGATCCCCTCTCAATTCCAGCGTGCACAAGCCCAGTCTCTCTAACGGCACAATACAGTACAGGCCCTTCCGCCCATGTGCTGCAATCAGATCCCCTCTCAATTCCAGCGTGTACAAGCCCAGTCTCTCTAACGGCACAATACAGTACAGGCCCTTCCGCCCATATGCTGCAATCAGATCCCCTCTCAATTCCAGCGTGTACAAGCCCAGTCTCTCTAACGGCACAATACAGTACAGGCCCTTCAGTTCATAATGTTTGCTGACCTCTTAACCTATTCTAAGATCAATCTAACCTTTCCCTCCTACATTACCCTCCAATTTTCTATAATCCATCTGTCCCTCTAGGAGTCCCTTAAATGTCCCTACTGTATCTGCTTCTACCACCTGTACTTTCCTCCAATTGCCTTAAAATTAATGTTAAAGCCATTTCCACCCTGGGAAAAGTGCCTCTGGCGAGCTACATCTTATCATCTTGTACACCCCTATCAAATCACCTCTCATCAGTCAAAAGAGAAAAGCTTAAGCTTGTTCACCCTCTCTTCATAAAACATGCCCTCTGGTACATCCTGGTAAATCTCCTCTGCACCCTCTCTAAAGATTCCACATCCTTCCTATAATGAAATGAAAACAATATTCCGAGTGTGGTCTAGCCAGGCAACATTACCTCAAGACTCTTGTATTCAGCCACCTCTATAATGAGGGCCAACACACTATATGCCTTAACAACCCTATCAATTTGCATGGCAACTTTGAAGGATCTATGGACTTGTACCCCAAGGTCTCTCTGTTCCTCCACTCTACCATTAACCCCATATTCTGTCTTCAGATTTGATCTTCCAAAATGAATGACTTTGCATTTTTCTGAGTTGAAATCCATCTGCCACTTTCCAGCTCAGTTCTGCATCCTGTCAATGTCCCTTTGCAACCCACTTGTTCACAGTTCCTCCAACCTTACCAGTCACCCTTCCACTTCCTCATCCAAGTCATTTATGAAAATCAGGAGAAGCAGAGGTTCCAGAACAGATCCCTGTGGAATACCACTGTTCGCTGAGCTCCAGGCAGAATATTCTCCATCTACCACCCTCTGTCTTGTATATGGGAAAGCCCATTCTGAATCCACGCAGCCAAGTTTCCCTACATCTCGTACCTTCTGAGCTAAATGAACCTGCCATGGGAACCTGATACTCCTGTGGCTAGTGAAGGTGCAAAGATCATCACCAGTGTTGCAGCAATCTCTTCCATCCCTTCCCGTAGTAACCTGCGGCCTATCTTGTCTGAACCTGGGTACCTATCTATCCTAATGTTTTTTAAAACTTCTAGCACATCCTCTTTTTTTAAAAAGTACGTCAACATGTTCGAACATATCAATCTGTTTTACACTGGTCTCAATTCTCATTTATTTAAGAAAATGAGGAAGTTAGTGGAAATAAAAATCTAAAAAGGCAGATCAGTGTAGAAGGGAATGGCTGTAAAGAGATGATGAGAGGAATGGCCCTGCTATCTGATCCTGCACAAGTACACTGGGCTGAGATTTGATTCCCTGCCTCAGAAGGCAGTGGAGGCCAATCCTGTGGATGCTTTCAAGAAAGAGATAGAGCTCTTAAAGATAGCAGAGTCAAGGGATATGGGGAGAAGGCAGGAACGGGGTACTGAATGTGGGTGATCACAGTGAATGGCGGTGCTAGCTCAAAGGGCTGAATGGCCTACTCCTGCACCTATTGTCTGGACCCCACTATTTTTAAAAAAAAGAAAAGGAAAAATGGGGTTAATGTGAATTAATGTGAGATCAGTAGTACAGAAAATTCTAGAATCCTATGACAAAAGAAGCAGTAGCAGGATATTTAGCAAATAAATAGGCAAATTTATATTGGAACTAGAAAGGGAAAGTTATGTATGACCACTGTTGGCGTGTTTTGAGGTTGTAATTTTGGAAGGTAAGGTGGCTGTTGGATGTGGGTTACTTAGACTTTGAAAATGCCTTCAATAAGGTACCACTGAGGATTATTAAAGAAAAATAACTACATAATGTTGGAGGTAATGTACTGGCATGGTTTAACGACTGGAATCATTCCTGAGTTGGGAAGCTGTGAGTAGTGGCTGCAGCAGTGAATGGTTCTGGTGCCTCACCTGTTTGCAGTCTGTATCCAGTTCTGGGTCAGTGAATCGAAGATGGTTGGTGTTGCCTGATTGTGTGGGTTGAGAGGAAGATGGGTTTTTTGGGGTATGTGAATGGGACAGCAGAGATTGAAGGAGTGCTATAAGGTTCAGCACTTTGAGCCGAGGGGAGGGGGAGAAGAAAGAAGAAAGGGATGGGTAGAGAATGTCCTCTAACGAGGTTAAACAGGAAAATGAAGCATTCATTGAAACTGAATGAATTCTCAATGGGCTTGACCGGATGGCTGCAAAGATGTTCAGTGGCCAGAGACTGGAAGGAAGGCACTGGCCATTCAGAACGGAGATGGGAAGAAACTTCTACAAGAGGGTTGTGAACCTCTGGAATCCTCTCCCCAAGGGGTTTTGTCCGCTCGGTAGGTGAATATATTCAAATTATGCTTGATGGATTTTTGAATATTAGGGAATCTGGTGAGGGAGTTGGTCTGTGCTTAGCTATATATAAAAAAAACCAATTATTGTGTTAAGCAGCAGAGCAGATTTGAGGAATGAATAGCCAAATTTATCAGGGAAGTGGTTTGAGCCGTGCCTTGTGATATTTTCTGTTTGTTCCCAGGTTACTGGCTATGTGCTCCAAGGACGAATGGGAGAGGCTCGACAGATGCTGGCAAGGAAGGCTTTGCTCGAACCTGCTGCCAGTTCCATGTACAAGTGCATGGCTGATCTGATGAGAAAAATGCCCATTTTCTCAGTAGGTTTTCAACTTGATTATTTTCTTCCCTGTGATGATGTTCCTTGCAAGGATCCTTTGATATCCCTTCCAAAGTGACTATGGATTTGTCATTCTTTCTTCCTTTCCTAAGATGGTAATCCTCACTAAAGTATGTTTTTGCAGCTCTAGCTTCTGTCGGGTTTTATTTTCAATGATGGCTATGAGCTGTTGGTGTCACAGCTTTTTCCTCTACTCTCCTGTCAACCTAATATGTGTATGTAAATATAGGACATCAGGACAACAATTGAGAGTGGGCCCTGTTTTAGTGTTTGTAACTCCCTAACCCTGAATTACCAGCTGAACCGCCCAACAAGACCAGAAAATCTGAGGTACTCAGAAGGTTGGATAGCATCTGTGGAGAGAAAAAAGCACTGGTGTTCCTCCAATGTTAAGCTTCATTAGAAGAGTGTTGGACTAATGTCCCTGCATCGTTCTTCCTTTGAACACAACAGGGCTATGGTGGACATGTCGGCCAAGACTGATTGGGAGCATTTAACAGTACCTGATTGTTGGTTATTGACATTGTGCTTTGCCTATCCTCATTTTGATAGTTTGTGCAGAGTACGACACCCTGACTGCTAGCCTGCATTGTTGGGAGGGGAGTGATCTTGGCTCCTCAGGTGTGTTATGATTTAATTCTGCATTGACTTTGCTCAGTCTGATAACTTCCCTTTTTTATTTAAGCCCATTGTGAATATTCAAAAATGTATCCTGCCACTTAAAATGTTTAAAGGTAACATCGGTTTTAGTGTATTAGTTCTGTGGAAATATTGATAAGCTCATTCTTGTGCTTTCTTGCCCACTTTAGTCCAGCAGCAATCAGACCCTAACGGAGTTCGAGCTGAAGTGGCGTCATTGGCAGGAGGACTGCCAGCGATGCCTGAGAGAGGGAACCTTCGCATCCAATAATGATCTACTGCTGATCTGCCAGGTAAAGAAGGTGTCTTGATGAAT
This sequence comes from Hypanus sabinus, assembly GCF_030144855.1. Lineage (NCBI taxonomy): Eukaryota > Metazoa > Chordata > Chondrichthyes > Myliobatiformes > Dasyatidae > Hypanus > Hypanus sabinus. The sequence continues at coordinate 61,532,150 of NC_082728.1, read as the reverse complement.
TGCAGTCTGTGGCCCAGTCTGAATATCACTCTCAACAGCAGTATTAGTAAGCTAAACAAAAGTCACTTCTTCCTGGATTACTGACAGAATGAAGGACAAGGACGTGTTGGTTACAGGTTAAGGCCATTCTGTCCTGCAGTGCTGTCACTCCAGTTTGCCAAATCCTTCACTTGCTGCATCCTTGCATTTGTCACAAACACATCTGTACCCTCTTCCCTCTGGTTTGCTTTCTTGCTGAAGGCTTCCAGGTTTGCTGTATTTCTCCCTTTCTCCCTGGGTCTGCAGGCTGTTTAGAACATCTTGGTTAATTATTTGCTAGAATTGTTTCTTTTTGTTATATTTCTTTTGGTTATTTATTTATTTTGGTTATATTTCTACAAAGGGTCTTTGTCTCTGTTGCTCTGTCCAAATGCTGCTTGACTTGAGAGTTTTCAGCATCTGTAGTTCGTTGGTATTCATCGTCTTCTAATCTTTGCAGCTCTGATATTCCATTCATGATCACTGTGGTCAGATGCTGAATTGACAATTTGTGTTGCAGCTCTATAAAACTGGCTGGACTACACTTTGACTTTAGCCACTCCTCGGCTACAGTATTGTGTTCAGTTCTGATTGCCTCATTATAGGAAGAATGTGGAAGTTTTGGGAGGGTGAATTACCGGGACAATGCCTGGATTCAGGAGTGTGTTTTATGAGGAATCAGAATCAAGTTTAATATTACTGGCAGGTGTTGTGAAATTTGTTGGTTTTGTGGCAGCAGTACAATGCATGATAGATATAGGAAAAAGACTGAATTACAGTCAGTATGTATATTAAATTAAATTAAGTGCAAAAACAGAAATGAAAGTAGTGGTGAGGTAGTGCTTATGGGTTCAGTGCCCACTGGCAGAGGGGAAGAATCTGTTCCTGGAACGTTGAGTGTGTGCCTTCAGGCTCCTGTACCACCTCCACGATGGTAGCAATGAGAACAAGGCGTGACCTGGGTGCTGGGGGGCCTTAATGATGGATGCTGCTGTTCTGAGACACTGCTCTTTGAAGATGTTTTGGATACAATTGAGGCTGGTACCCATGATGGAGCTGACTAATTTTACAATTTTTTGCAGCTTCTTTCAGTCCTGTGCAGTAGCTGCTACCCCCACCCCCCCAATACCAGACAGTGACGCAGCCAGTCAGAGTGCTCTCACAGTACATTTGTAGAAATACTTGTCTGTTTTAGGTGACAAACTCCTGATGAAATATAGCCTCTGATAGCTGCATCAGTATGTTGACAGGTTAGGTCCTCAGAGATATTGACACCTAGGAACCTGAAATTGCTCACTCTGTCCATTTCTGATCCCCAATGAGGATGGAGTGAGCTTGGGAAGCAAAGGACGATGAGAGATGACTTGATAGATATATACAAGATAAGAGGCATAGACAGAGTGGACAGCCAGAGACATTTTCCCAGAGTGGAAAGCCTAATATGAGGGTGAATAAGTTTTAAGGTGTTTGGAGGAAAGTACTGGGGGATGTTGGGTCGATTTTTTACATAGAGAGTGGTAGGTACATGGGACATCGGTAGGAGTAGTGATGAGGGAACAGACTGGTAGGTACATGGGACGTGCTGGCAGGAGTAGTGGTGAGGGAACAGACTGGTAGGTACATGGGACATCGGTAGGAGTAGTGGTGAGGGAACAGACTGGTATGTACATGGGACATCGGTAGGAGTAGTGGTGAGGGAACAGACTGGTAGGTACATGGGACATCGGTAGGAGTAGTGATGAGGGAACAGACTGGTAGGTACATGGGACATCGGTAGGAGTAGTGGTGAGGGAACAGGCTGGTAGGTACATGGGACATCGGTAGGAGTAGTGGTGAGGGAACAGACTGGTAGGTACATGGGACATTGGTAGGAGTAGTGATGAGGGAACAGACTGGTAGGTACATGGGACATCGGTAGGAGTAGTGATGAGGGAACAGACTGGTAGGTACATGGGACATCGGTAGGAGTAGTGGTGAGGGAACAGACTGGTAGGTACATGGGACATCGGTAGGAGTAGTGGTGAGGGAACAGACTGGTAGGTACATGGGACATCGGTAGGAGTAGTGGTGAGGGAACAGTCTGGTAGGTACATGGGACATCGGTAGGAGTAGTGGTGAGGGAACAGACTGGTAGGTACATGGGACATCGGTAGGAGTAGTGGTGAGGCAGATACTTTATGGATATTAAGAGACTTGGGCACATGGATGAAAGAAAAATGGAGGGCTATGTGGGGGGGGGGGTGGGGGGAGGGTCAGATTGATCTTTACATAGGTTAAAGTGCCAGCTCAGCATTGTGCTGAACGGTTCTATGTTGTTTGGTTACTGTCACTAAATATTAATGTCTTGCAGCCAGATATTATTTTAAATGATTGGAATGAGATGCAGTGTAAAACCTGTCTTGCAAACTGTTCACACAGATCAGATCATTGCACAGGGCAGTGAGGTGAATCAGTAACAGAATGCAGAATGAAGAGTAACAACTGCAGTTAAACAAAAAGGTGCAAGTTCATAACAAGGTAGATTGTGAGGTCAAGAGTCTGTCTTATCGTATGAGGGAACCATTCAATAGTTTTATAAGAGTGGACTAGAAACTGGATTTGAGCCTTGAGCTGTCCTTGAATGGGAAGGGAATTTGGAAACAGACGTTGTTTCATTCACTTTTATTACAGTTATGCTGGTGGTGGTCAGCAATGAGAGACCTGATTGTTATCCTCTCCACCCTGATCAGTGGAATAAAGGTTGACCATCTCACTCTGATCCTTTCCCTGGCTAAGCTTGCCTAACTAGATGATTCTCTCCATTTCCTCCATAGATTCTAGCAGGAAGTGAGGATGCCTTGCTTGAAAAGAAGGATCTCTTAGCCACCTGGTATCACTTCCTGGTTAGCAGGCTGCTGTACTCTCACCCGTCCATAAAGCCCACAGAGCTTTATCAATATGCTGAGGTAAGAACCTGTCTTGGGAGGTTTTTGTGGAACAGGGTAATATCAGATGATAGAGCAGTTAGCCAAATAAGCACTCAGCTGTTTAATTGATCTGTGATCAGCAGGTTACATGCAATGTTAAATTGAAATATTCATTGCATTGCCAGTTAAGTAGAGGACGTGTGAAGGTAGGTTCATCGTGTTGAGGCACCATTTCACTCTGGAAGATTATGCATTTTTGTCTAGATCTTGGTAACGTTGAGCTTGCTGAACAAGGCTTTATGTATATTTCTCTGAATTGTTCTTTTGTTCCCACTTAAATTACAAGTGCTGTGTCCTAAAGACTGTACACTCATGGTGCAGAGAAGTGTAAAGACAGATAGTGTGATGATGGAATAGAGTGATTGGTTTTGAAGGTAGTGAAGGCTGGGGAACGGATGAAACATAGAAAGTATGCTGTGTATTGTTTCTGGAAGGAGTGTGTGGGGAGTGGAAGTGTTTTATTACAAGTAAACAAGGCAGTGAATTCTACACCATGTAGTTTAAGGGAAGGGGCATAATGATCAGTGTCATGGGAAGGTTCTATGGCTGGTGATTCTTTCTGCTGACTTGCAGGTTTGCCTGGATCATTTCTTTCCTTCTGAGAGCCGACCTGATTCTCTCGACCTCATCCTGTTGGCGGCGTTTGAGTTCAACATCCACCAGGTGTTGAAGGACTGCTGGTGAGGATCCAATGTAGAAAATGTTGCCGTTAATCTGCTTGTGTTATTTTGTTTGCAAATATATAGGGGAATTATTTTGATTTTCCCCCAACAAATTATGTCCATTTCTATGTGTAATGTCAGAAGAACAGCCAGTGACTAGGTGTACACATGGAGTTCAGAGCTACCTTTTAGAGGAAACAGCTAAAGAGAACTCAGGCCATGAGAGAAAATCTGCAGATGCTGGAAGTCCAAGCAACACACACAATGCTGGAGGAACTCAGCATCAATGGAAAAGAGTACAGTCATCGTATTGGGCCAACACCGCCTACTAAAGGGTTTTGGCCCGAAACGTCGACGATACACTTTTCCTTAGATGCTCTCTGGCCTGCCGAGTTCCTCCGGCATTTTGTGTGTGTTATCCCGTGAGCTTTCTCTGCCATACAAGATCTCGACTGATGCTGTCTTCATCTCACAGCAGTTTTTGCTCTATCCCCAATCAATTGCCTTCTTTGTGGTTTAACCTCAAGGTTTAAACTCGTTCTCAGCCTTGAATTATTCAATGACTCTCTCTGGGGTATAGAGTTCCAAAGAGTCATGACCCTTGGAGAAGAAGCTCATTTCCATCACTGACTGAAGTGCCTATCTCCCTATTCAGAGTGTTAAAAAAACCTATCTCTGACGCCTCCCTTAAACTTTTCTCCAGTCACTTTAAAAGGACGTCCCCTGGTATTGGTTATTGCCACCCTAAAAATTTGCTGGCTGTCCACTCTGTCAAGTTGTCTCTCATCCTCCTTTGCTCCAAAGAGAAAAGCCCTCGCTTGCTCAACCTATTCTCATGTGACAAGCTGTCTAATCCAGACAGCAAATTGGTGAATCTTCTCTGCACCCTCTCTGAAGCTTCCACATCCTTCCTACAATGAGGTGACCAGAACTGAACACAATACTCCAAGTGCAATCTGATCAATGCCTTGTAAGCCTCAGCATTGCATCCTCGCTTTTAAATTCTACTCCTCTTATAATGATGCTGATATTTCATTTGCCTTCCTTATTGCTAACTCAACCTGAGAATTAACCTCCAGGGAATCCTGCATAAGGACTCTGTCTCCACATTGGTGCTAGAAATTTTGTGAACCCGGTAGAATTTTCTCTAGTTCTGCATGAATATGACCTAAAATGTGAACTGCATAAATATGAGATTATCTTGCTGGTCAAGTCAGTGGTGAGGAAGGCAAATGCCATGTTAACTCATTTCCAGAGGTCGAGAAAACAAGAACAAGAATGTGATGCTGAGTTTTTATAAGGCACTGGTGAGGCCTCAACTTGAGTATTGTGAACAGTTTGGCCCCTCATCTTAGAAAAGGTGTGCTGGCATTGGAGAGGGTCCAGAGGAGGATTGCAGGGATGAACAAGGAATGAAAGGGTTATCATATGAGGAACATTTAATGGGTCTGGAATTCAGAAGGATGAGGGAGGGATCTCATTGAAACCTTTTGAAAGTTGAAAGGCCTAGACAGAGTAGATGTGAAAAGGATATTTCCCATGGAAGGAGAGTCTAGGACAAGAGGGCACAACCTCAGGATAGAGGGGCGCCCATTCAAAACAGAGATGCAGAGAAATTTCTTTAGCCAAAGGGTGATGAATTTGTGGAATTTGTTGCCATGTGCAACAGTGGAGGCCAGGTCATTGGGTGTATTAAGGCAGAGATTAATAGGTTCTTGATTGGACATGGCATCAAAGGTTACGGGGAGAAGGCCGGGGAGTGGGGTTGAGGAGTAGGGCAAAAAAATGATCAGCCGTGATGGGTTAATTCTACTCCTTTGTCTTAGGGTCTTATAGTCTAAAATGTGATCAGATCTTCACGCCTTAAAATTAGATAAAGACAACCCAATTAATTATCACAAAAAACATTATACTTGTTCATTTATATGCAGGTTTCCCCCGCTATCCGAAGGTAGATCATTCCTGTGAAATGGTTCATAAGCCGGAATGTTGTAAAGTGAAGAAGCAATTACCTTTTATTTATATGGGAAAAATTTGTGAGCGTTCCCAGACCCAAAAAATAACACACAAGCCCTAAAACAACAGTAGCATATAGTAAAAGCAGGAATGATATGATAAATACACAGCCTATATAATGTAGGTATAGTTTTCTGCAATCATTGCAGCACTGTCTAGTGTAGTGAAAATCTCACGCAATTGCTTCACGTTCAGTTCCTGGACGACTTCACTTTTGGGCCATTCGCTACTGTGTCCAGTTTCGATTGTTATCCCTTCCCCTTGCAATTGCATCAGCTCTTCATCTGTCGTTCTTGGTTGTGGGATGCCAAAACCTCTTCAACATCATCTTTGTTAACTTCCACAAACCCTTAGCCAAACTCACTATGTCCTTACTTCATTCACCGCAATCAAAACGCTTTATTATGTCTAGTTTTACGCTAGGTGTAACACGCTTACGCGCTCGCTTAGGCTTTTCTGATACCTTAGAACTCATTTTGCTAACGGATGCACAAAATAAGTTGACATAAAGCACAGATGCTCTCAGGCACGTGTTTAAGCAATGCCAGCTAGAATGCAGTTCTGGGGGAGGAGCTCGGCTGCTCGGGGCGTGCGCTGCCTTTTTGTAACAGTGAAAACAGGTAACTAATGTAGGTCTTTCGTAACAGCGAGGTGTCGTGAAGTGAATGTTCAAAAAACGGCGTCCACCTATATCAAGAAAAAATATCCAATATTACATGTTGGAAAAAGAATGTGAACCTTTGCTTTCAGTAACTGGTGTGACCCCCCTGTACAGCAGTAACTTCACCCAAACGTTTTCGGTTGGCTGTTGATCAGAACTGCACTTCGGCTTAGGCCATTTCTCCTAACAAAACTGCTTCAACTCTGGGACATTGGTGCTCTTCCTTGCACGAACTGCTTGATTCAGGTCTTTCCACAATATTGCTATAGGATTAAGATTAGGACTTAAGACTTGGCCATTCCAAAACACACATTTTCTTCTTTTTAAACCATTCAGTTGTTGATTTACTTTTGATTTTCAGATCATTGTCTTGTTGCATCATCCAACTCCTATTAAGCTGCAGGTGACGGACTGCTACCCTGACATTCTCCTGTTAAATGTCTTGGTACAATAGTAAGTTCCTGTTCCCTTGATGATCACAGGCCCTGAGGCAGCAACACGTCCCTGAACCATGATGCTCCTTTCACCATGAGGTGTTGGTGTGCAGTGCCCTTTTTCTTCCAAACATTGCAATGTACATTTCTGCTGAAAAGTTCAACTTTTGTCTCATCTGTCCACTGAATGTTGTCCCAGAAGGGTTGTAGAACATCCAGGTGGTCTTTTGCAAACTTGAGACGCGCAGCAAAATTTTTGTTTTGGAGACCAGTGGTATGCTTCCATGAACAGCATTCAGTGTTTTCTTATAGTGGACACATGAACAGAGATTTCAGCAAGTTCTAGAGATTTCTGCAGGTCTTTTGCTGTTGACCTTGGGTTCTTTTTCACCTCCTTCAGCATTGCACGTTGTGCTCCTGGTGTGATCTTTGCAGGATGCCCACTCCCAGGGAGAGTAGCAACAGTACTGAATTTCCTCCATTTCTAGACAGTTTGTCTTACTGTGGACTGATGAACACTCAGTTCTTTAGAAATACTTTTGTAGCTTTTTTCAGCTTCATGCATCTCTACAATTCTTGTGAGGTCCTCTGAAAGTTGTTGTGATCGAGGTATAGTGCACACAAGCAGATCTTTCTTGAGAAGGGCAGGCCCTGTGGTCAGTTTCTTCTCATTGATTGGAACACCTGACTCCAAATAGCTTTTGAGGAGGGCGTTATTCCGAGGTTCACATACTTCCTCCAACAAATACATGTAATGTTGGGTAAGTAATGGACAAGTATAATATTTTTTGTGTTATTTATTTAATTAGGTTCTATTTATCTAGTTTTAGGACTTGCATGAAGATCTGATCACATTTTAGGTCATACTATTGCAGAAATAGAGAAAATTTCATTGGGCTCACAAACTTTCTAGCAACCCTGTATACCCGCCCTTTAGCCCTGTACAGACAAGGAGTTCCTTTGCACCTCTGATTTCTGAAAATTCTTCCCATTTGCCTTTATTCCTTCTACCAGAGTGCATGGTCATATACTTCTCTACACTGTATTCTCTTTGTCTTTTCTCCTCATCTATCCAAATCATTGTGCAGACTCCCTACTTCTGTCTATCTTTGTATTGTCCGCAAACTTGGCCATAAAGCCATCAATCCTGTCATTTAGATCATTGACGTAATGTGGAAAGAAATGACCCTGAAGAACACCATGAGTCACTGGTAATCAAACCACGCCTTCCTCTTAGGGTGGCTGTGGCTAATATGGCAGGACATAACTTTAAGGTGATTTTATGAAGGTAGGGTACCTGGTCAATGGCAGGTGTGTAGAATCAGTGACATCTTAGGGTCCGTATCCATAGATCACAGAAAGTTGCAGCGCAAGATGATAGGGTAGTTAAGATCTTGCACACCTCTAATTAGTCAATTCTCATCCTCCTTTGCTGTATGCTGCATTAAGGTACTCTGCTAAACTGCAGTACGTATGGGTTCGGTCAGCTCCTCTTCTTCAAACATTAACTGATTCACCCTAGCTTCCTTCCCTATACTTCCTCCATTGCAAGAAAATACTTTCATAAATAGAGATCAGTGTCCTGACTTTCCTGGAGCAATCTCTCCAACACCCTGCTAATTAACATCAATACTTTCTTTCATATCCTTGCAGTAAAGGCCACATTATAATCCCTGCCATGTCTTCATCCTTCCCTCCACCCTTCCCCTCTGTGAGGCAGAACATTCTGTCCTTAGCAAGGGCCTTGCCTTGTTTCCCTTCACCCACACCTCTGTGAGTTCCACGCTCGTCATAACACTATGTCGCCTATATCTGTGAGTCCACTTCTTTGGCAAGAATTCATCACCCTGCACTGATGATCCCTTCTCCCATCTCTAATCCTCCTCTTCTTTGCTCTGGATCTTTTCATCTTTAATTGTTGATGAGACATCAAACAGCTCAACTTTAGTACTCTTCTCTCTTCCTCAAACTTTACCCCCTCTGAACACACTGCCTCTGCTCCCCCTGCCCCAATCCCAATCTTACCATTTAAACCTGCAGTCAAATGGGGTGCTGTTGTAGTGTGGCTCACTGACCTCTACCTTTCTGAGGCCAGGCAGAACTCTCAGACACCTCCTCTTGAAAAGGACCTGACTCTAGCAGACCATCAGGCCACTGTCTCCCAGATCATCACTAACCTCATCAACTCTGAAGATCTCCCATCTACTTCCACCTAAATCACGCTGACCCTGTATCCTCCACAACCTGACTGTCTGGATAGTCCCATTGTCTTCACCTCTACCCCTCTGAATTCTCGTGCTTTGACTCCGTTCTATACCTACGTGTCCCTTCTCACCTATGTCCGTGACTCTTCACGTGTTCTCAATCTCATCAACAACTTTCATTTCCCTGGACCCAACCACCTCATTTTCACCATGGATGTCCAGTCCTTATACACTGCTATCCCTGATAAAGAAGGCCTTAATGCTCTCCACTTCTTTCTTGACAAAGGACTCAACCAGTTCCCTTCTGCCACCACCACCCTCCTCCATCTGGCAGAACTGGTCCTCACACTCAATTTCTTCTTGGCCCCTCCCATTTCAGGGGTAGCTCCGGGCACCTACGTGGGCTTCACTATGCCTGCCTTCTCATTCTGGGTGAGACAGTCCACATTCCAAGCCTTCCCTGGTAATGTTCCCCAGCATTGTTCCTCCTTCCTGCATCAATTTCAACAAGTTTGCCTCCTACTTCCACTCTGACCTTAAATTCACTTTGTCCTCAACTGACATCTTGCTGGCCTTTTTCGATCTCTCTGTCTCCATCTCTGGAAATAAACTGTCTACCGACATCTTTTATAAACCTTCCAATTCCCACAGCAATTTTGACTATATTTCTTCCCATTCTGTTCCCTGTAAAATTCTATTCCCCTTTCTCAGTTCCTTTGTCTCTGCCGAATCTGTTCCCAGGATAAGGCTTTCCTTTCTAGGACGTCAGAGATGTCCTCTTTCTTCAAAGAAGGGGGTTCTCCTTGCTCCACCATTGATAGTGGCCTTGCTTGCATTGCCTTTATTTTCTGAATGTCAACGTTCACCCCATCTTCCTGCCACCTGAACAGGGGTAGAATTCCTCTTGCCCACATCTACCACCCTATCAGCCTCCATCTTTGACAGGATTCTACCACTAAATACCTCTCCTCCCTCCCCCCCCACTCTGCTTTTCACAAGGATCACTCCCTCCGTGATCCTCTATCCATTCGTCCTTCCCCACTAATCTCCCTCCTGACAGAAATGCTACACCTGTCTATTCACCTTCTCCCTCATCTCTATTTGGCTCTAATTAGTCCTTCCAGGTGAGGCAATACTTCATCTGCAAATCTGTTGGGGTCATCTATTGTATCCCGATGCAGCCTCCTCTTCATTGGTGAGACCCAACATAAATTTAAGGGATCGCTTTGTTCAGCACCTCTACTCCATCTGCCAAAAGTGGAATTGCCCCGTGGCCAACCATTTTAGTTCCTGTCCCCATTTCTGTTCTGACATTTTGGTCCATGACCTCTACTGCCAAGATGAGGCCACTCAATTTGGAGGAGCAACACCTCATATTCTGTGTAGGTGGCCTCCAACCTGATGGCATGATCATCAATTTCTCCTTCTGGTAACTAAATTATTATTTTTTTCTTTTCCCTCCTTCTATTCCCCACACCAGCTTCTTACCTCTTCACACCTACTTCTCACTTCCTCCAGGTGTTTGTCCTTCTCTTCCTCCTGCAGTCCATTCTCTCCTATCAGATTCCTTCTTTTCCAATCCTTTACCTTTTCCATCCATTGGGCTTCACCTATCTACTTCCAGCTTGTCCTTTTTCCCCTTCTCCACCTTTTATTCTGGCGTCTTTCCCCTTCCTTGCCAGTCCTGATGAAGGGTCTTGGACTGAAACGTCAACTGCTTATTCATTTCTGTAGTTGCTCCCTGGCCTGCTGAGTTCCTCAAGCAATTTGTGTGTGTGTTGCTCTCGATTTGCAGCATCTGCAAAATCTCTTGTGCATAAGGCTACATTCTAATAACTTTCCCCATTATTTACCGTTGCTGCATGCTAATCTTTTGCATTTGCCTTTTAGATTAGATTCAGCTTTATTGTCGTTGTGCCGAGTACAGATACAAAGCCAAATGAAATGCAGTTAGTATCTAACCAGAAATGCAAAGAATAGTGTTATTTACAAAATAACTGTGAATAAAAAGTAAGTGCTACAGCGCACAAATATAAAAGTACTGAGACAGTGCAATACGGGTGCAATACATGTTCTTACTGCAAACATGACGTTACCCTACATTACCATGATCCTTCTGGGCAATGGAAGCAAGAGCAGGTCCTACAAAACATCCAGCCTGCCCTGTCAACAGTAACGGACTGGTAATTTACCTGAAATCCATGTTCTTGTCAATCTGTCAACTTATTTTTAATATATGCAATTATTAAAAATCCACAACCCTTTGGAGAAGAGAATTCCAAAGACTGGAATGCTCCATTACTTTCTTTGGAACAGTCCAAGCCTTGGCAAAACTGCTAGAAATATTTAGTAAGTCAGCATGAATGGAGGGGAAATTTGATTTAATGTTTTAGATCATCCTCCAGGCTTAGCCATTGTCTTGAACTTGTCTGAACTTTTGCTGCCTCTCTCTGCTACCTATGTCCCTGTCCCAACAATGCTCCAGTTTGAAGATTACCATTGTAATTTTCAAATCATCTGCCTGTTGTTGTCCTTCCTGATTTCGACCATCCTCCTGCCTAATAAGCTCCAAGGTCTTCATACTCCCAAACTTCTTGGTGTACTACATCACTGACTTTAATCAGTCTTCTATTAGCTACAAGCCCCTGGATTCCCCAAGTCCTTTGCTGTTTTGAAAGATGCTCATTAATGTTCCTTGCTGTTCTCTCTCTCCCTTTGTCATTTGGTATCAAATATTGTTTGGTATTGACCTGTTTACTTTGCTAAAAGCTGTACATAAATGTAAGTTGTTGTTGACCCACCTATCTTCCATTTTACTTTGAGCTTGCTTTCTCTGTCTCATCTCGTTTTCTCTGTGGTTTAGTTTTCATCCTTCCACTGTGGTTCAGATGTTGGATTAACTTGCTGTGCAGTTGCAGAGTTGCTGTGAATACACTCATTCTCTTTTATTATATTTCCTGTTCAATTAAAATATGAATATAGTAGAGGCTCACTCTAGCAGGCTGGTTGGTGCTAATCAGCTTCACTTAGTGTCTTGTTTCTCATATTCACTTTATACCATTGTTCCCAGATGTTGACTTGTCCAAATTTCTTATTTCAGCCTTGTCCTGAACAACTGGTGGTTTGTAGCACATCTGACAGACCTGTTGGACCACTGCAACCTCCTGCAGTCCCATAATCTTCAGTAAGTCTGGGGAAGGGTGGGGTTGTCACTTCAGTTCCAATTTGATTCCATGCTGGAAACTGACACGAGCAATCAACACAGCACTCCACCCTTCAGCAATGGAAGAAAGAATAACTCTCAGCTGTGGTTTCCATATTGACTCTGGAAGCAAAACTGTTAAAGATAGACGTCTTGGTAACATAGTAGTGGCAAAACAATTTGGGGCTTCGGAATTCAATTCCATCACTGTCTGTAAGGAGTTTGTACGTTCTTCCTGTGACTGTGTGGATTACCCCTGGGCACTGTGATTTCCTTTCACAGTCCAAAGTCGTACTGGTTAGTTGGTGATTGTAAATTGTCCTGTGATTAGGAAGGACCTGTTCCACGCGGCATCTCTAAATAAATACATCCTTTAGTGTGCAAGCAAAAGAAATTAATGGGGGAAACAAAAGGACTGGACTAGTGAACAAGTTCATTTATCTAACTTCATTGCTAAATAAATGTAACTGAAATCAACAGTCAAAATGATGAGGAAGATTAAGACAACCAAATAAACTGTATTCATGTTCAATATGTATATTATTCCTTCTTTTGTATCTTGGTTTGTAGCTGCTTTCTTCATATTACTTCACTCTGCTGATTCAATCCTATTTGGAATTTATTTAACATCATCCTCTTTGTTTAGAGTTCCAGTCTGCTTCTTATCTCTGCCACACTTCAAGTGGAACAAAAAAATTATTCAATTTTCTTCCAACTGCAGTAAAATATATGCTTGGGGTCAGTGTCACCTTCAGTTTGTTTGACAGTGTAGCTGTCAGACCAAACAGCAGCAAGCCAGTAGTTCAGTTGGCAATTCATTTCAGATCTGGGCCTGTTCTTTGAAGAATGGAGAAAATTCCACAATGAGTTACCCCACTTGAATAAGTGCAGAGTGCCCTTTTGGGGAGCACATTCCCTGTGGTAGAGAATTCTTAAGTTTATAACGCTGAAATTAATATTTTTTTCTTTGTCAAGAACTGCTGAATCCTTGTGTTGCCATGGTCCATCAATTGTAGACTTGGGACAGCATCACAAATGAGGAGCTGGCCGTCAGCATTTAGCCTCTCATATCCCTCTCAGAACCTTAAATGTTTCAGTGAGATCATCCCTTTTTCTTCTGGGTTTCAATGAGTAACAGCAAGTTTACTTTCTTCATCTTGTGAGCCAGTATAGAAGATCTGCTGATTTCTCCATTTAAGCAATGTTTTCGCATTCATCCTGTCAGAATGACCAATCTTACGTTTTCTAGACTTTGGTACCCTGGTAGTATTCTCCATGCTGTTACCCACTCATTCACCTTGACTGCATACCCCCCCTCCCCCCCCAATCTCCTGGGTCTATCATCTTTCTGGCTGCATTTATTTGTCTTTATCATTGTTTTAGACCTTTGAAATGCAAGTTTTTTGGTTGCCTTAATTTCAACTTGATTTTAATCTTGTCATTTTGACCATTGGTTCAGTTATTTAGATAGATGTTTAATAATCCAGTTAATTTATTTCACACCACAGCAGTTCAGTGCTCCTTTCCTGCATTTGGAATAATATCACTTTCCGACAGGGGAGTATCCATAGCGAGTGTGGAAATCACTGCAGACAGCTTATTTTTTTCAGCTGAATCCAAATCGGATTTAATAACACCGGCTTATGTCATGACATTTGTTGTTTTGCAGCTGCAGTACAATGTAATGCATAAATTGAAAACAACTAAATTACAATAAGAAACATATAAAAAGAATTTAAAAAGTAGTGTGTAAAGACTGAGCAAAAAATAGTGACGCAGTGTGGATGGGTTCATTGTCCATTCAGAAATCTGATGGCAGAGTGTCTCTCTTCAGGCTCCTGTAGTTCCTCCTTCATGGTAGTAGCATTGAGAAGAGGGCATGTCCTGGGTGGTGAGGGTCACTGATGATAGATTGCACCTTTTGGTGGCAACGCCTTTTGAAGGTGTCCTCAATACTAGGGAAGCTGGTGTCCCTGATGGGGCTGGCTGAACTTGCAACTTGCTGCAGCTTTTTTCCAGCCGTCAGCAGTGGCCCGTCCGTACCAGAAGGTGATGCAACCAGTTTGAAGGCTCCCAGTGGTACATCCGTAGAAATCTGTGAGAGTCTTTTCTAACGTACCAAATACCTGCTGAAGGGTGGAGATTCTGTGCGTGGATGAGAGGTCTGTTTGATTGCTTAAGTCTGGTTGAACCAGACGCCATCACTCTGTGGTTCTAATGACCATTGTCGTTTGATGGAGGGGCAGGGGTGGTTTTGTGTCCTGTTGCTGTGATGTGGAGGGTTCTCGGGACGTGCCCGTTGCTGAGGTGGAGGGTAGTCGGGACGTGCCCGTTTCTGAGGTGGAGGGTAGTCAGGACGTGCCCGTTGTTGATGTAGAGGGTAGTCGGGACGTGCCCGTTTCTGATGTGGAGGGTAGTCGGGACGTGCCCGTTTGTGATGTGGAGGGTACTCGGGACGTGCCCGTTTCTGATGTGGAGGGTAGTCGGGACGTGCCCGTTGCTGAGGTGGGGGGTAGTCGGGACGTGCCCGTTTCTGATGTGGGGGGTAGTCGGGACGTGCCCGTTGCTGATGTGGAGGGTAGTCGGGACGTGCCCGTTGCTGATGTGGAGGGTAGTCGGGACGTGCCCGTTGCTGAGGTGGAGGGTAGTCGGGACGTGCCCGTTTCTGATGTGGAGGGTAGTCGGGACGTGCCCGTTGCTGAGGTGGAGGGTAGTCGGGACGTGCCCGTTTCTGATGTGGGGGGTAGTCGGGACGTGCCCGTTTCTGATGTGGGGGGTAGTCGGGACGTGCCCGTTTCTGATGTGGGGGGTAGTCGGGACGTGCCCGTTGCTGAGGTGGAGGGTAGTCGGGACGTGCCCGTTGCTGATGTGGAGGGTAGTCGGGACGTGCCCGTTGCTGATGTGGAGGGTAGTCGGGACGTGCCCGTTGCTGATGTGGAGGGTAGTCGGGACGTGCCCGTTTCTGATGTGGAGGGTAGTCGGGACGTGCCCGTTTCTGATGTGGAGGGTGGTCGGGACGTGCCCGTTTCTGATGTGGAGGGTGGTCGGGACGTGCCCGTTGCTGATGTGGAGGGTGGTCGGGACGTGCCCGTTTCTGAGGTGGAGGGTAGTCGGGACGTGCCCGTTGCTGAGGTGGAGGGTAGTCGGGACGTGCCCGTTTCTGATGTGGAGGGTAGTCGGGACGTGCCCGTTTCTGATGTGGAG
This sequence comes from Hypanus sabinus, assembly GCF_030144855.1. Taxonomy (NCBI): domain Eukaryota; kingdom Metazoa; phylum Chordata; class Chondrichthyes; order Myliobatiformes; family Dasyatidae; genus Hypanus; species Hypanus sabinus. Next base: position 61,516,783 of record NC_082728.1, on the reverse strand, counting down.
GGTAGTCGGGACGTGCCCGTTTCTGATGTGGAGGGTAGTCGGGACGTGCCCGTTTCTGATGTGGAGGGTAGTCGGGACGTGCCCGTTGCTGATGTGGAGGGTAGTCGGGACGTGCCCGTTGCTGATGTGGAGGGTAGTCGGGACGTGCCCGTTGCTGATGTGGAGGGTAGTCGGGACGTGCCCGTTGCTGATGTGGAGGGAAGTCGGGACGTGCCCGTTGCTGTTGTGGAGGGTAGTCGGGACGTGCCCGTTTCTGAGGTGGGGGGTAGTCGGGACGTGCCCGTTTCTGATGTGGACGGTAGTCGGGACGTGCCCGTTTCTGATGTGGAGGGTAGTCGGGACGTGCCCGTTTCTGATGTGGAGGGTAGTCGGGACGTGCCCGTTTCTGAGGGGGAGGGTAGTCGGGACGTGCCCGTTTCTGAGGGGGAGGGTAGTCGGGATGTGCCCGTTGCTGATGTGGAGGGTAGTCGGGACGTGCCCGTTGCTGATGTGGAGGGTAGTCGGGACGTGCCCGTTTCTGATGTGGAGGGTAGTCGGGACGTGCCCGTTTCTGAGGTGGGGGGTAGTCGGGACGTGCCCGTTTCTGATGTGGGGGGTAGTCGGGACGTGCCCGTTTCTGAGGTGGAGGGTAGTCGGGACGTGCCCGATGCTGATGTGGAGGGTAGTCGGGACGTGCCCGTTTCTGATGTGGAGGGTAGTCGGGACGTGCCCGTTTCTGATGTGGAGGGTAGTCGGGACGTGCCCGTTGCTGATGTGGAGGGTAGTCGGGACGTGCCCGTTTCTGATGTGGAGGGTAGTCGGGACGTGCCCGTTTCTGATGTGGAGGGTAGTCGGGACGTGCCCGTTGCTGATGTGGAGGGTAGTCGGGACGTGCCCGTTGCTGATGTGGAGGGTAGTCGGGACGTGCCCGTTGCTGATGTGGAGGGTAGTCGGGACGTGCCCGTTGCTGATGTGGAGGGTAGTCGGGACGTGCCCGTTGCTGATGTGGAGGGTAGTCGGGACGTGCCCGTTGCTGAGGTGGAGGGTAGTCGGGACGTGCCCGTTTCTGATGTGGGGGGTAGTCGGGACGTGCCCGTTTCTGAGGTGGGGGGTAGTCGGGACGTGCCCGTTTCTGAGGTGGAGGGTAGTCGGGACGTGCCCGTTTCTGAGGTGGAGGGTAGTCGGGACGTGCCCGTTTCTGAGGTGGAGGGTAGTCGGGACGTGCCCGTTTCTGAGGTGGAGGGTAGTCGGGACGGGCCCGTTGGTGATGTGGAGGGTAGTCGGGACGAGACCGTTTCTGAGGGGGAGGGTAGTCGGGACGTGCCCGTTGCTGATGTGGGGGGTAGTCGGGACGTGCCCGTTGCTGATGTGGGGGGTAGTCGGGACGTGCCCGTTTCTGATGTGGAGGGTAGTCGGGACGTGCCCGTTGCTGATGTGGAGGGTAGTCGGGACGTGCCCGTTGCTGATGTGGAGGGTAGTCGGGACGTGCCCGTTTCTGATGTGGAGGGTAGTCGGGACGTGCCCGTTTCTGATGTGGAGGGTAGTCGGGACGTGCCCGTTTCTGAGGTGGGGGGTAGTCGGGACGTGCCCGTTTCTGATGTGGAGGGTAGTCGGGACGTGCCCGTTTCTGATGTGGAGGGTAGTCGGGACGTGCCCGTTGCTGATGTGGAGGGTAGTCGGGACGTGCCCGTTGCTGATGTGGAGGGTAGTCGGGACGTGCCCGTTGCTGATGTGGAGGGTAGTCGGGACGTGCCCGTTGCTGATGTGGAGGGTAGTCGGGACGTGCCCGTTTCTGATGTGGAGGGTAGTCGGGACGTGCCCGTTGCTGATGTGGAGGGTAGTCGGGACGTGCCCGTTTCTGATGTGGAGGGTAGTCGGGACGTGCCCGTTTCTGATGTGGAGGGTAGTCGGGACGTGCCCGTTTCTGATGTGGAGGGTAGTCGGGACGTGCCCGTTTCTGAGGTGGGGGGTAGTCGGGACGTGCCCGTTTCTGATGTGGAGGGTAGTCGGGACGTGCCCGTTGCTGAGGTGGAGTGTAGTCGGGACGTGCCCGTTGCTGATGTGGAGGGTAGTCGGGACGTGCCCGTTGCTGATGTGGAGGGTAGTCGGGACGTGCCCGTTGCTGATGTGGAGGGTAGTCGGGACGTGCCCGTTGCTGATGTGGAGGGTAGTCGGGACGTGCCCGTTTCTGATGTGGGGGGTAGTCGGGACGTGCCCGTTGCTGATGTGGAGGGTAGTCGGGACGTGCCCGTTGCTGATGTGGAGGGTAGTCGGGACGTGCCCGTTTCTGAGGTGGAGGGTAGTCGGGACGTGCCCGTTTCTGATGTGGAGGGTAGTCGGGACGTGCCCGTTGCTGATGTGGAGGGTAGTCGGGACGTGCCCGTTGCTGATGTGGAGGGTAGTCGGGACGTGCCCGTTTCTGATGTGGGGGGTAGTCGGGACGTGCCCGTTTCTGATGTGGAGGGTAGTCGGGACGTGCCCGTTGCTGATGTGGAGGGTAGTCGGGACGTGCCCGTTTCTGATGTGGAGGGTAGTCGGGACGTGCCCGTTGCTGATGTGGAGGGTAGTCGGGACGTGCCCGTTTCTGATGTGGAGGGTAGTCGGGACGTGCCCGTTTCTGATGTGGAGGGTAGTCGGGACGTGCCCGTTTCTGAGGTGGGGGGTAGTCGGGACGTGCCCGTTGCTGATGTGGAGGGTAGTCGGGACGTGCCCGTTTCTGATGTGGAGGGTAGTCGGGACGTGCCCGTTTCTGAGGTGGGGGGTAGTCGGGACGTGCCCGTTTCTGATGTGGGGGGTAGTCGGGACGTGCCCGTTGCTGATGTGGAGGGTAGTCGGGACGTGCCCGTTGCTGATGTGGAGGGTAGTCGGGACGTGCCCGTTGCTGATGTGGAGGGTAGTCGGGACGTGCCCGTTGCTGATGTGGAGGGTAGTCGGGACGTGCCCGTTTCTGATGTGGAGGGTAGTCGGGACGTGCCCGTTGCTGATGTGGAGGGTAGTCGGGACGTGCCCGTTTCTGATGTGGAGGGTAGTCGGGACGTGCCCGTTTCTGATGTGGAGGGTAGTCGGGACGTGCCCGTTTCTGATGTGGAGGGTAGTCGGGACGTGCCCGTTTCTGAGGTGGGGGGTAGTCGGGACGTGCCCGTTTCTGATGTGGAGGGTAGTCGGGACGTGCCCGTTGCTGAGGTGGAGTGTAGTCGGGACGTGCCCGTTGCTGATGTGGAGGGTAGTCGGGACGTGCCCGTTGCTGATGTGGAGGGTAGTCGGGACGTGCCCGTTGCTGATGTGGAGGGTAGTCGGGACGTGCCCGTTTCTGATGTGGAGGGTAGTCGGGACGTGCCCGTTGCTGATGTGGAGGGTAGTCGGGACGTGCCCGTTTCTGAGGTGGAGGGTAGTCGGGACGTGCCCGTTGCTGATGTGGAGGGTAGTCGGGACGTGCCCGTTTCTGATGTGGAGGGTAGTCGGGACGTGCCCGTTTCTGAGGTGGGGGGTAGTCGGGACGTGCCCGTTTCTGATGTGGAGGGTAGTCGGGACGTGCCTGTTGCTGATGTGGAGGGTAGTCGGGACGTGCCCGTTTCTGAGGTGGAGGGTAGTCGGGACGTGCCCGTTTCTGAGGTGGAGGGTAGTCGGGACGTGCCCGTTGCTGATGTGGAGGGTAGTCGGGACGTGCCCGTTTCTGAGGTGGAGGGTAGTCGGGACGTGCCCGTTTCTGATGTGGAGGGTAGTCGGGACGTGCCCGTTTCTGAGGTGGGGGGTAGTCGGGACGTGCCCGTTTCTGATGTGGAGGGTAGTCGGGACGTGCCCGTTGCTGAGGTGGAGGGTAGTCGGGACGTGCCCGTTGCTGAGGTGGAGGGTAGTCGGGACGTGCCCGTTTCTGAGGTGGAGGGTAGTCGGGACGTGCCCGTTTCTGAGGTGGAGGGTAGTCGGGACGTGCCCGTTTCTGAGGTGGAGGGTAGTCGGGACGTGCCCGTTTCTGAGGTGGAGGGTAGTCGGGACGTGCCCGTTTCTGAGGTGGGGGGTAGTCGGGACGTGCCCGTTGCTGATGTGGAGGGTAGTCGGGACGTGCCCGTTTCTGATGTGGAGGGTAGTCGGGACGTGCCCGTTTCTGATGTGGAGGGTAGTCGGGACGTGCCCGTTGCTGATGTGGAGGGTAGTCGGGACGTGCCCGTTGTTGATGTGGAGGGTAGTCGGGACGTGCCCGTTTCTGAGGTGGAGGGTAGTCGGGACGTGCCCGTTTCTGAGGTGGGGGGTAGTCGGGACGTGCCCGTTTCTGATGTGGAGGGTAGTCGGGACGTGCCCGTTGCTGAGGTGGAGTGTAGTCGGGACGTGCCCGTTGCTGATGTGGAGGGTAGTCGGGACGTGCCCGTTTCTGAGGTGGTGGGTAGTCGGGACGTGCCCGTTGCTGATGTGGAGGGTAGTCGGGACGTGCCCGTTGCTGATGTGGAGGGTAGTCGGGACGTGCCCGTTGCTGATGTGGAGGGTAGTCGGGACGTGCCCGTTTCTGATGTGGGGGGTAGTCGGGACGTGCCCGTTTCTGATGTGGAGGGTAGTCGGGACGTGCCCGTTTCTGATGTGGAGGGTAGTCGGGACGTGCCCGTTTCTGATGTGGAGGGTAGTCGGGACGTGCCCGTTTCTGAGGGGGAGGGTAGTCGGGACGTGCCCGTTTCTGAGGGGGAGGGTAGTCGGGATGTGCCCGTTGCTGATGTGGAGGGTAGTCGGGACGTGCCCGTTGCTGATGTGGAGGGTAGTCGGGACGTGCCCGTTTCTGATGTGGAGGGTAGTCGGGACGTGCCCGTTTCTGAGGTGGGGGGTAGTCGGGACGTGCCCGTTTCTGATGTGGGGGGTAGTCGGGACGTGCCCGTTTCTGAGGTGGAGGGTAGTCGGGACGTGCCCGATGCTGATGTGGAGGGTAGTCGGGACGTGCCCGTTTCTGATGTGGAGGGTAGTCGGGACGTGCCCGTTTCTGATGTGGAGGGTAGTCGGGACGTGCCCGTTGCTGATGTGGAGGGTAGTCGGGACGTGCCCGTTTCTGATGTGGAGGGTAGTCGGGACGTGCCCGTTTCTGATGTGGAGGGTAGTCGGGACGTGCCCGTTGCTGATGTGGAGGGTAGTCGGGACGTGCCCGTTGCTGATGTGGAGGGTAGTCGGGACGTGCCCGTTGCTGAGGTGGAGGGTAGTCGGGACGTGCCCGTTGCTGATGTGGAGGGTAGTCGGGACGTGCCCGTTGCTGATGTGGAGGGTAGTCGGGACGTGCCCGTTGCTGATGTGGAGGGTAGTCGGGACGTGCCCGTTGCTGATGTGGAGGGTAGTCGGGACGTGCCCGTTGCTGATGTGGAGGGTAGTCGGGACGTGCCCGTTGCTGATGTGGAGGGTAGTCGGGACGTGCCCGTTGCTGAGGTGGAGGGTAGTCGGGACGTGCCCGTTTCTGATGTGGGGGGTAGTCGGGACGTGCCCGTTTCTGAGGTGGGGGGTAGTCGGGACGTGCCCGTTTCTGAGGTGGAGGGTAGTCGGGACGTGCCCGTTTCTGAGGTGGAGGGTAGTCGGGACGTGCCCGTTTCTGAGGTGGAGGGTAGTCGGGACGTGCCCGTTTCTGAGGTGGAGGGTAGTCGGGACGGGCCCGTTGGTGATGTGGAGGGTAGTCGGGACGAGACCGTTTCTGAGGGGGAGGGTAGTCGGGACGTGCCCGTTGCTGATGTGGGGGGTAGTCGGGACGTGCCCGTTGCTGATGTGGGGGGTAGTCGGGACGTGCCCGTTTCTGATGTGGAGGGTAGTCGGGACGTGCCCGTTGCTGATGTGGAGGGTAGTCGGGACGTGCCCGTTGCTGATGTGGAGGGTAGTCGGGACGTGCCCGTTTCTGATGTGGAGGGTAGTCGGGACGTGCCCGTTTCTGATGTGGAGGGTAGTCGGGACGTGCCCGTTTCTGAGGTGGGGGGTAGTCGGGACGTGCCCGTTTCTGATGTGGAGGGTAGTCGGGACGTGCCCGTTTCTGATGTGGAGGGTAGTCGGGACGTGCCCGTTGCTGATGTGGAGGGTAGTCGGGACGTGCCCGTTGCTGATGTGGAGGGTAGTCGGGACGTGCCCGTTGCTGATGTGGAGGGTAGTCGGGACGTGCCCGTTGCTGATGTGGAGGGTAGTCGGGACGTGCCCGTTTCTGATGTGGAGGGTAGTCGGGACGTGCCCGTTGCTGATGTGGAGGGTAGTCGGGACGTGCCCGTTTCTGATGTGGAGGGTAGTCGGGACGTGCCCGTTTCTGATGTGGAGGGTAGTCGGGACGTGCCCGTTTCTGATGTGGAGGGTAGTCGGGACGTGCCCGTTTCTGAGGTGGGGGGTAGTCGGGACGTGCCCGTTTCTGATGTGGAGGGTAGTCGGGACGTGCCCGTTGCTGAGGTGGAGTGTAGTCGGGACGTGCCCGTTGCTGATGTGGAGGGTAGTCGGGACGTGCCCGTTGCTGATGTGGAGGGTAGTCGGGACGTGCCCGTTGCTGATGTGGAGGGTAGTCGGGACGTGCCCGTTGCTGATGTGGAGGGTAGTCGGGACGTGCCCGTTTCTGATGTGGGGGGTAGTCGGGACGTGCCCGTTGCTGATGTGGAGGGTAGTCGGGACGTGCCCGTTGCTGATGTGGAGGGTAGTCGGGACGTGCCCGTTTCTGAGGTGGAGGGTAGTCGGGACGTGCCAGTTTCTGATGTGGAGGGTAGTCGGGACGTGCCCGTTGCTGATGTGGAGGGTAGTCGGGACGTGCCCGTTTCTGATGTGGAGGGTAGTCGGGACGTGCCCGTTGCTGATGTGGAGGGTAGTCGGGACGTGCCCGTTGTTGATGTGGAGGGTAGTCGGGACGTGCCCGTTTCTGAGGTGGAGGGTAGTCGGGACGTGCCCGTTTCTGAGGTGGGGGGTAGTCGGGACGTGCCCGTTTCTGATGTGGAGGGTAGTCGGGACGTGCCCGTTGCTGAGGTGGAGTGTAGTCGGGACGTGCCCGTTGCTGATGTGGAGGGTAGTCGGGACGTGCCCGTTTCTGAGGTGGTGGGTAGTCGGGACGTGCCCGTTGCTGATGTGGAGGGTAGTCGGGACGTGCCCGTTGCTGATGTGGAGGGTAGTCGGGACGTGCCCGTTGCTGATGTGGAGGGTAGTCGGGACGTGCCCGTTTCTGATGTGGGGGGTAGTCGGGACGTGCCCGTTTCTGATGTGGAGGGTAGTCGGGACGTGCCCGTTGCTGATGTGGAGGGTAGTCGGGACGTGCCCGTTTCTGAGGTGGAGGGTAGTCGGGACGTGCCCGTTGCTGATGTGGAGGGTAGTCGGGACGTGCCCGTTGCTGATGTGGAGGGTAGTCGGGACGTGCCCGTTTCTGATGTGGGGGGTAGTCGGGACGTGCCCGTTTCTGATGTGGAGGGTAGTCGGGACGTGCCCGTTGCTGATGTGGAGGGTAGTCGGGACGTGCCCGTTTCTGATGTGGAGGGTAGTCGGGACGTGCCCGTTTCTGATGTGGAGGGTAGTCGGGACGTGCCCGTTTCTGATGTGGAGGGTAGTCGGGACGTGCCCGTTTCTGAGGTGGGGGGTAGTCGGGACGTGCCCGTTTCTGATGTGGAGGGTAGTCGGGACGTGCCCGTTGCTGAGGTGGAGGGTAGTCGGGACGTGCCCGTTGCTGAGGTGGAGGGTAGTCGGGACGTGCCCGTTTCTGAGGTGGAGGGTAGTCGGGACGTGCCCGTTGCTGAGGTGGAGGGTAGTCGGGACGTGCCCGTTTCTGAGGTGGAGGGTAGTCGGGACGTGCCCGTTTCTGAGGTGGAGGGTAGTCGGGACGTGCCCGTTTCTGAGGTGGGGGGTAGTCGGGACGTGCCCGTTTCTAATGTGGAGGGTAGTCGGGACGTGCCCGTTGCTGAGGTGGAGGGTAGTCGGGACGTGCCCGTTGCTGAGGTGGAGGGTAGTCGGGACGTGCCCGTTGCTGAGGTGGAGGGTAGTCGGGACGTGCCCGTTTCTGAGGTGGAGGGTAGTCGGGACGTGCCCGTTTCTGAGGTGGAGGGTAGTCGGGACGTGCCCGTTTCTGAGGTGGAGGGTAGTCGGGACGTGCCCGTTTCTGAGGTGGGGGGTAGTCGGGACGTGCCCGTTGCTGATGTGGAGGGTAGTCGGGACGTGCCCGTTTCTGATGTGGAGGGTAGTCGGGACGTGCCCGTTTCTGATGTGGAGGGTAGTCGGGACGTGCCCGTTGCTGATGTGGAGGGTAGTCGGGACGTGCCCATTGCTGATGTGGAGGGTAGTCGGGACGTGCCCGTTTCTGAGGTGGAGGGTAGTCGGGACGTGCCCATTGCTGATGTGGAGGGTAGTCGGGACGTGCCCGTTTCTGAGGTGGAGGGTAGTCGGGACGTGCCCGTTGCTGAGGTGGAGGGTAGTCGGGACGTGCCCGTTTCTGATGTGGAGGGTAGTCGGGACGTGCCCGTTTCTGATGTGGAGGGTAGTCGGGACGTGCCCGTTGCTGATGTGGAGGGTAGTCGGGACGTGCCCGTTGCTGATGTGGAGGGTAGTCGGGACGTGCCCGTTTCTGATGTGGAGGGTTCTCGGGACGTGCCCGTTGCTGATGTGGAGGGTAGTCGGGACCTGCCCGTTGTTGATGTGGAGGGTAGTCGGGACGTGCCCGTTTCTGATGTGGAGGGTAGTCGGGACGTGCCCGTTGCTGAGGTGGGGGGTAGTAGGGACGTGCCCGTTTCTGATGTGGAGGGTAGTCGGGACGTGCCCGTTGCTGATGTGGAGGGTAGTCGGGACGTGCCCGTTGCTGATGTGGAGGGTACTCGGGACGTGCCCGTTTCTGATGTGGAGGGTAGTCGGGACGTGCCCGTTGCTGATGTGGAGGGTAGTCGGGACGTGCCCGTTGCTGAGGTGGAGGGTAGTCGGGACGTGCCCGTTGCTGAGGTGGAGGGTAGTCGGGACGTGCCCGTTTCTGAGGTGGAGGGTAGTCGGGACGTGCCCGTTTCTGAGGTGGAGGGTAGTCGGGACGTGCCCGTTTCTGATGTGGAGGGTAGTCGGGACGTGCCCGTTTCTGATGTGGAGGGTAGTCGGGACGTGCCCGTTTCTGATGTGGAGGGTAGTCGGGACGTGCCCGTTTCTGATGTGGAGGGTAGTCGGGACGTGCCCGTTTCTGATGTGGAGGGTAGTCGGGACGTGCCCGTTGCTGATGTGGAGGGTAGTCGGGATCTGCCCGTTTCTGATGTGGAGGGTAGTCGGGACGTGCCCGTTTCTGAGGTGGAGGGTAGTCGGGACGTGCCCGTTTCTGATGTGGAGGGTAGTCGGGACTTGCCCGTTTCTGATGTGGGGGGTTCTCGGGACGTGCCCGTTGCTGAGGTGGAGGGTAGTCGGGACGTGCCCGTTGCTGATGTGGAGGGTAGTCGGGACGTGCCCGTTTCTGAGGTGGGGGGTAGTCGGGACGTGCCCGTTTCTGAGGTGGGGGGTAGTCGGGACGTGCCCGTTTCTGATGTGGGGGGTAGTCGGGACGTGCCCGTTTCTGATGTGGAGGGTAGTCGGGACGTGCCCGTTGCTGATGTGGAGGGTAGTCGGGACGTGCCCGTTGCTGATGTGGAGGGTAGTCGGGACGTGCCCGTTTCTGATGTGGAGGGTTCTCGGGACGTGCCCGTTGCTGATGTGGAGGGTAGTCGGGACCTGCCCGTTGTTGATGTGGAGGGTAGTCGGGACGTGCCCGTTTCTGATGTGGAGGGTAGTCGGGACGTGCCCGTTGCTGATGTGGAGGGTAGTCGGGACGTGCCCGTTGCTGATGTGGAGGGTACTCGGGACGTGCCCGTTTCTGATGTGGAGGGTAGTCGGGACGTGCCCGTTGCTGATGTGGAGGGTAGTCGGGACGTGCCCGTTGCTGAGGTGGAGGGTAGTCGGGACGTGCCCGTTGCTGAGGTGGAGGGTAGTCGGGACGTGCCCGTTTCTGAGGTGGAGGGTAGTCGGGACGTGCCCGTTTCTGAGGTGGAGGGTAGTCGGGACGTGCCCGTTTCTGATGTGGAGGGTAGTCGGGACGTGCCCGTTTCTGATGTGGAGGGTAGTCGGGACGTGCCCGTTTCTGATGTGGAGGGTAGTCGGGACGTGCCCGTTTCTGATGTGGAGGGTAGTCGGGACGTGCCCGTTTCTGATGTGGAGGGTAGTCGGGACGTGCCCGTTGCTGATGTGGAGGGTAGTCGGGATCTGCCCGTTTCTGATGTGGAGGGTAGTCGGGACGTGCCCGTTTCTGAGGTGGAGGGTAGTCGGGACGTGCCCGTTTCTGATGTGGAGGGTAGTCGGGACTTGCCCGTTTCTGATGTGGGGGGTTCTCGGGACGTGCCCGTTGCTGAGGTGGAGGGTAGTCGGGACGTGCCCGTTGCTGATGTGGAGGGTAGTCGGGACGTGCCCGTTTCTGAGGTGGGGGGTAGTCGGGACGTGCCCGTTTCTGAGGTGGGGGGTAGTCGGGACGTGCCCGTTTCTGATGTGGGGGGTAGTCGGGACGTGCCCGTTTCTGATGTGGAGGGTAGTCGGGACGTGCCCGTTTCTGAGGTGGAGGGTAGTCGGGACGTGCCCGTTTCTGAGGTGGAGGGTAGTCGGGACGTGCCCGTTTCTGATGTGGGGGGTAGTCGGGACGTGCCCGTTTCTGATGTGGAGGGTAGTCGGGACGTGCCCGTTGCTGATGTGGAGGGTAGTCGGGACGTGCCCGTTTCTGATGTGGAGGGTAGTCGGGACGTGCCCGTTGCTGATGTGGAGGGTAGTCGGGACGTGCCCGTTTCTGATGTGGAGGGTAGTCGGGACGTGCCCGTTGCTGATGTGGAGGGTAGTCGGGACGTGCCCGTTGCTGAGGTGGAGGGTAGTCGGGACGTGCCCGTTTCTGAGGTGGAGGGTAGTCGGGACGTGCCCGTTTCTGATGTGGAGGGTTCTCGGGACGTGCCCGTTGCTGATGTGGAGGGTAGTCGGGACCTGCCCGTTGTTGATGTGGAGGGTAGTCGGGACGTGCCCGTTTCTGATGTGGAGGGTAGTCGGGACGTGCCCGTTGCTGATGTGGAGGGTAGTCGGGACGTGCCCGTTGCTGATGTGGAGGGTACTCGGGACGTGCCCGTTTCTGATGTGGAGGGTAGTCGGGACGTGCCCGTTGCTGATGTGGAGGGTAGTCGGGACGTGCCCGTTGCTGAGGTGGAGGGTAGTCGGGACGTGCCCGTTGCTGAGGTGGAGGGTAGTCGGGACGTGCCCGTTTCTGAGGTGGAGGGTAGTCGGGACGTGCCCGTTTCTGAGGTGGAGGGTAGTCGGGACGTGCCCGTTTCTGATGTGGAGGGTAGTCGGGACGTGCCCGTTTCTGATGTGGAGGGTAGTCGGGACGTGCCCGTTTCTGATGTGGAGGGTAGTCGGGACGTGCCCGTTTCTGATGTGGAGGGTAGTCGGGACGTGCCCGTTTCTGATGTGGAGGGTAGTCGGGACGTGCCCGTTGCTGATGTGGAGGGTAGTCGGGATCTGCCCGTTTCTGATGTGGAGGGTAGTCGGGACGTGCCCGTTTCTGAGGTGGAGGGTAGTCGGGACGTGCCCGTTTCTGATGTGGAGGGTAGTCGGGACTTGCCCGTTTCTGATGTGGGGGGTTCTCGGGACGTGCCCGTTGCTGAGGTGGAGGGTAGTCGGGACGTGCCCGTTGCTGATGTGGAGGGTAGTCGGGACGTGCCCGTTTCTGAGGTGGGGGGTAGTCGGGACGTGCCCGTTTCTGAGGTGGGGGGTAGTCGGGACGTGCCCGTTTCTGATGTGGGGGGTAGTCGGGACGTGCCCGTTTCTGATGTGGAGGGTAGTCGGGACGTGCCCGTTTCTGAGGTGGAGGGTAGTCGGGACGTGCCCGTTTCTGAGGTGGAGGGTAGTCGGGACGTGCCCGTTTCTGATGTGGGGGGTAGTCGGGACGTGCCCGTTTCTGATGTGGAGGGTAGTCGGGACGTGCCCGTTGCTGATGTGGAGGGTAGTCGGGACGTGCCCGTTTCTGATGTGGAGGGTAGTCGGGACGTGCCCGTTGCTGATGTGGAGGGTAGTCGGGACGTGCCCGTTTCTGATGTGGAGGGTAGTCGGGACGTGCCCGTTGCTGATGTGGAGGGTAGTCGGGACGTGCCCGTTGCTGAGGTGGAGGGTAGTCGGGACGTGCCCGTTTCTGAGGTGGAGGGTAGTCGGGACGTGCCCGTTTCTGATGTGGGGGGTAGTCGGGACGTGCCCGTTTCTGATGTGGAGGGTAGTCGGGACGTGCCCGTTGCTGATGTGGAGGGTAGTCGGGACGTGCCCGTTGCTGAGGTGGAGGGTAGTCGGGACGTGCCCGTTGCTGATGTGGAGGGTAGTCGGGACGTGCCCGTTTCTGATGTGGAGGGTAGTCGGGACGTGCCCGTTTCTGAGGTGGAGGGTAGTCGGGACGTGCCCGTTTCTGATGTGGAGGGTAGTCGGGACGTGCCCGTTGCTGATGTGGAGGGTAGTCGGGACGTGCCCGTTTCTGAGGTGGAGGGTAGTCGGGACGTGCCCGTTGCTGATGTGGAGGGTAGTCGGGACGTGCCCGTTTCTGATGTGGAGGGTAGTCGGGACGTGCCCGTTTCTGATGTGGAGGGTAGTCGGGACGTGCCCGTTGCTGATGTGGAGGGTAGTCGGGACGTGCCCGTTTCTGAGGTGGAGGGTAGTCGGGACGTGCCCGTTGCTGAGGTGGAGGGTAGTCGGGACGTGACCGTTTCTGATGTGGAGGGTAGTCGGGACGTGCCCGTTTCTGATGTGGAGGGTAGTCGGGACGTGCCCGTTGCTGAGGTGGAGGGTAGTCGGGACGTGCCCGTTTCTGATGTGGAGGGTAGTCGGGACGTGCCCGTTTCTGATGTGGAGGGTAGTCGGGACGTGCCCGTTTCTGATGTGGAGGGTAGTCGGGACGTGCCCGTTGCTGAGGTGGAGGGTAGTCGGGACGTGCCCGTTTCTGATGTGGAGGGTAGTCGGGACGTGCCCGTTTCTGAGGTGGAGGGTAGTCGGGACGTGCCCGTTGCTGAGGTGGAGGGTAGTCGGGACGTGCCCGTTTCTAATGTGGAGGGTAGTCGGGACGTGCCCGTTTCTGATGTGGAGGGTAGTCGGGACGTGCCCGTTTCTGAGGTGGAGGGTAGTCGGGACGTGCCCGTTGCTGAGGTGGAGGGTAGTCGGGACGTGCCCGTTTCTGATGTGGAGGGTAGTCGGGACGTGCCCGTTTCTGATGTGGAGGGTAGTCGGGACGTGCCCGTTTCTGATGTGGAGGGTAGTCGGGACGTGCCCGTTGCTGATGTGGAGGGTAGTCGGGACGTGCCCGTTTCTGATGTGGAGGGTAGTCGGGACGTGCCCGTTTCTGATGTGGAGGGTAGTCGGGACGTGCCCGTTGCTGATGTGGAGGGTAGTCGGGACGTGCCCGTTGCTGAGGTGGAGGGTAGTCGGGACGTGCCCGTTGCTGATGTGGAGGGTAGTCGGGACGTGTCGGTTGCTCTGCAGTGGAGAGGAAGTTGTATCTTGAACTTGCTGTTCTGTAGTGATAGGTATCACCTGCCTCTGATCCTGTTCTCCCTCTGTAATTGGCCAAATTGCTTTTTGCCAAATCAGGTGAAATCCAGGATGCAGTTGTCAGGTTTTTGTTGTTTAGGATTAGGGTTTTGCGTGTTGGTGATATTTAGACATAACAATTTAAATTGTTGCTTGAGATACTGGTAGAGGATTATGATAAAGGGATTAAATGTTTGAGAAAACAGAGCATATACAGTTTACTCATGATTTGTGGTCATTCTCTGAACTAGTTTGCTTTCCTAGTTGTTAAAAACTTAGTAAGGTTTTGTTGGATGGGTGGAGGTCATGGTGATATTCTTTCATTGGGCTTTTCTCTTTACAGTTTTGGTTCAAATCTTCGTGAATTCCTCATTCTGGAATATGCTTCAGGACTTTTCTGTCACAACAGGTGGGTCACCCTTGACATCTGTGGTTTTCCACAGTGAAACACTATTCAAGTTGTTGATCACTGAAGGGTTAGTGTTGTTGGTGGGTAATGTCTCCATTTGGTTGGATGTTTCAGCTTGTGGCAGCTGGCAGTGGATTACTTTGACCACTGTCTGGAGTTTGGCCGTGTATACCTAGAACTACATATCGAGCGCATTCCCCTCGACACAGAACGCAAGGCGCTGAAGGTGCTTCGGATATGTGAACAGCGGCACATGACTGAACAAGGTGATGTCTGAACCCTGATGGGTCGAGTTTGGTATGATAGATGATGTGGGGAAACAAAACCGTTGCTGGGTTACAGTGGGACTCTGGTACAGATGGATTCCCTTTTGTAGTTTTGGCCATTTCCGTTAGAACCTTCTGCCCACTTCTCTCTTCTCCAATACCATAAGCCATAGGAGTCGAATTAGGTCATTTTGGCCATCGAGTCTGCTCTGCAATTCAAACATGGCTGATCCTTTTTTTCCTTCCTCAGCCCCACTCCTTGGCCTTCTCCCTGTAACATTTGATGCTGTGGCCAATCAAGAACCTATCAATCTCCACCTTAAATAAACACAATGACCTGGCTTCCACAGCTGTCTGCTGTAACAAATTCCACAAATTTACCACCCTTTAGTTCAAAAAATTTCTCTGCATCTCTGTTTTAAATGGACGTCCATCTATCCTGAGAATGTGCCCTCTTGTCCTAGACCCCAGCAATCTTCATATCATCTGCAAACTCGCAACAAAACCATCATCTAACACACACAAAATGCTGGTGGAACACAGCAGGCCAGGCAGCATCTATAAGGAGAAGCGCTGTCGACGTTCGGGCCGAGACTCTTCGTCAGGACTAACTGAAAGGAAAGATAGTAAGAGATTTGAAAGTAGGAGGGGGAGGGGGAAATGTGAAATGATAGAAGACCAGAGGGGGTGGGGTGAAGCTGAGAGCCAGACAAAAGGGATTGGCAAAAGTGGTACAGAGCTGGAGAAGGGAAGGATCATGTGACGGGAGGCCTAGGGAGAAAGAAAGGGGGAGGGGAGCACCAGAGGGAGATGGAGAACAGGCAGAGTGATGGGCAGAAAGAGAGAAAAAAAGGGGGGGAAACTAAATACGTCAGGGATGGGGTAAGAAGGGGAGGAGGGGTATTAACAGAAGTTAGAGAAGTCAGTGTTCATGCTATCAGGTTGGAGGCTACCCAGCTGTTATATAAGGTGGTGTTCCTCCAACCTGAGTGTGGGATATATTTAGTTCCCCCCTTTTCTCTCTCTGTCTGCCCATCACTGCCTGTTCTCCATGTGTTGCTTGAATTATCAGCATCTGCAGATTTTCTCGTATTCCATCATCTAAATCATTTATACACAGCATAAGAAGAAATGGTCCCAACATTGGCCCCTAGTCACTGGCAGCCAACCAGAAAAGAATCCTTTTATTCCCATTCGATGCTTCCTACCGATCAGCCAATGCTCTAAACATGCCAGTAACTTTCCTGTAATAGCACGGGCTCTTAACTTGGTAAGCAGCCTCATGTGTGGCACTTTGTCAAAGGCCTTCTGAAAGTCCAAATATAAAAACATCCACTGCACCCTTTTATCTATCCTACTTGTAATCTTGAAGAATTCCAATAGGTTCATCAGGCGAGAGTTTCCCCGAAGGAAACCATGTTGACTTTGTCCTATCTTGTCCTGTGTCACCAAGTACTCCATAACATCATGCTTAACAATCGACTCCAACATCTTCCCAACCACTGAGGTCAGGCTAACTGGTCTATAATTTCCTTTCTGCTGCCTTCTTAAGGAGTGGAGTGACATTTGCAATTTTCCAGTTCCCTGGAACTATGGCAGAGTCCAATGATTCTTGAAAGATCATTACTAATCCCTCCACAACCTCTACTGCTGTCTGTTAAAGAACCCTAGGGTGTAGTTCATCTGGTCCGGGTGACTTATGTACCTTTAGGTCTTTCAGCTTTTTGAACACCTTCTCCCTTGTAATAGTAATGGACTCACTTCTTTTCCCTCACACCCTTCAACACCTGGCACAATGCTAGTGTACTCCACAATGAAGATCAATGCAAAATACTCATTTAGTTCATCTGCAATCTTTGTCCTATTATTCTTTGTCCAGCCTCATTTTATAGCGGTCCCATATCCACTCTCATCTATTTTTAGAGAGCTCAAAAAGGTCTTTCTATCCACTTTGCTAGCTTGCTTTCATATTTCATCTTTTCCTTATGATTCTTATAGTTGCTCTCTGTAGGTTTTTAAAAGCTTCCCAATTCTCTATCTTTATGCTAATTTTTGCTTTGTTGTATGCCTTCTCTTTTACTTTTACATTAGCTATGACTTCCCTTGTCAGCCACGGTTGTACTATTTTGCTTTTGGAATACATCTATTCTGCACCTTCCTCATTTTTCCCAGAAATTCGTGTCATTCTTGCAAACAGCTCCTTACAATTTACTTTGGCCAGCTCCTCTCAAGTAACACTAATTTCCTTTACTCCACTGAAATATTACTAG
The DNA here is from genome assembly GCF_030144855.1 of Hypanus sabinus. NCBI lineage: Eukaryota > Metazoa > Chordata > Chondrichthyes > Myliobatiformes > Dasyatidae > Hypanus > Hypanus sabinus. The sequence continues at coordinate 61,500,362 of NC_082728.1, read as the reverse complement.
GTAGACTTTACTTTCTCCCCGTAAAATTTCCAATTGAGCTTAAATCATATTGTGATCACTGTCTCTTAACGGTTCCTTTACCTTAAGCTCCCTAATCACTTCCAGTATAGCTGATCCCCTAGTAGGCTCAGCGATAAACTGCTCCAAAAAGCCATCTCGTAGCCATTCAACAGACTCACTCTCTTGGGATCCATTTCCAACCTGAATTTCAGATGATGATCGTGTGGGTAGTCAGAGGCTTTTCCCCAGGGCTGAAATGGCTAGCATGAGAGGGAACAGTTTTAAGGTGCTTGGAAGTAGGTACAGATGTCAGGGGTAAGTTTTTTAAAGCAGAGTGGTGAGTGCGTGGAATGGGTTGCTGGCGACAGTGTTGGAGGCGGAAACGATAGGGTCTTTTAAGAGACTCCTGGACAGTTACGTGGAGCTCAGAAAAAGAGGGCTATGGGTAACCCTAGGTAATTTCTAAGGTAATGACATGTTTAGCACAGCTTTGTGGGCTGAAGTGCTTTAGGTTTTCTGTGTTTCTCAGTCAACCTGCATGATGAAATCCCATGTGACTATCATAACATTGCCCTTTTGACACACTTTTTCTATTTCCTGTTGTAATTTGTGGTCCACATTCCAGCTACTGTTTGGAGACCTGTATATAACTGCCATCAGGGTACTTTTACCCTTGTAATTTCTTAACTCAACCCACAAGGATTCAACATTTTCTGAACAAATGTCATAGCTTTCTACTGATTTTATGCCATTCATTACCAGCAGACCCCCTCTGCCTACCTTCCTATCCCTCTGATACATTGTGTGACCTTGGACATTCAGCTCCCAACTATAACTATCCTTCAGCTACAATTCAGTGATGGCCACAAAATCATACCAATAATCTGTAAAAGTCAACAAGATCCCCACCTTATTTCTTGTAGTCTGTGCATTAAGATGTAGCACTTTGAGAGCTGTATTTGCTGCCCTTTTTTGATTCTGCATCCCCAATGCACCAGTACTGATCCTGCTGGCTGTAATTTTGGCCTATCATTTGCCTGTCCTTCCTAACAGTCTGACTGTATGCAACCTTTGCTTTTTTTTTAAAACCATCAGTATGATCCTGAGTCAATTCACTCCAGTTCCCATCTCCCTGCCAAGTTAGTTTATACCCTCCCCAACAGCTCTAAACAATTCTGCCCGCGAGAATATTGGCCTTTTCTACAGGTCATACCTCCCCTCTCTGAGATGCGAGTAGTCCAAGAACATGAAGTCCTGCCTCCTGCACCAGCTTGTCAGCCACATCATCCTGTTCCCACCCTCACTGGCGTGCAGTTCCCAGGTTGATACCATCTCTCACTCTCCTTGCTCTTGCTGGTTACGAGCTGTACATAAAATCCAATGTTCTTCAGCAGGCAGAGTCTCACTCCTGACTGCCTGTGCTTAATGATGTTCCCTTACAGAGTGACCCAGTCACACCACTCATAGAACACGGTATTTATCAGTGAGAGTGACAGTGAGGGCAGTGTCAAGCAGGCTGATATGCTAGAACATTAAAGGGGATGTGCAAGTCCCTGGGCTGGATGGGATATACCCCAGGTTACCATGGGAAGCAAGGGAAGAGAATGCAGTGCCTTTGGCAATGATCTTTGTATTCTCACTGGCCACAGGATTAGTACCTGATGACTGGAGAGCGACAAATATTACTCCTTTGCTTGAGAAGTGTGATAGTGAAAACCCAAATAATTATAGACCAGTGAGCTGTGGTGACATATTGGAGAAGATTCTTAGAGACAGGAACTACGAGCATTTGGACAAGCATAGGGCAGATCAGCCTGATTGAAGTCTTTGAGGATGTGACAAAGCACATTGTAGTTTGAGCAGTGGGCTTGGTAAGGTTCCCCATAGTAGGCTCATTCCGTAGTTCAGGAGGCATGGGATCAAGGGAAACTTGACTGTTTGGATACAGAACTGGCTTGCTCATAGTTGTTTATAGATGGAGAGTATTCTGTCCAGAGGTCGGTGACCACTGGCGTTCCGTAGCCTTGTATTCTGCGATCCCTGCTCTTCCTGATTTCTATAAATGTCTTGGATGAGAAAGCGGAAGGGTGACTTAGTAAGTTTACAGATGACACAAAGGTTTTTGGAGTTGTGGATAGTGCACTGGGGGACAGCGACAGGTTGGAGATGCGGCAGATGGAGTTCAACTGGAGAAAAGTAAAGAAATTTATTTTAGTATGTCAAATATGAAGGTAGAATTCAGGATTGTTAGCAGTGTGGAGGGACAGAGGGATCTTGGAGTCCACAATGTTGTAGTTTTTGATTCCCTTTTTCACTGGGAAAAAGACTGCCTTTACCCTTTCTATGCCATTAATAACTTTATGCCCTCTATAAGCCATCCCTCAGTCTCCTGTGTTTCAAGTGTATCTCTACACACTCAGTTTCATGTTGTCTACTTGCATTTCATCTGCCGGTATCGCTTTCCGAACTTGCATATGGATCACTTCAATTTTGGTTTTACTACCAGTAAAATGGGCTACCAGTAGCGATGGTGGAGTTGGAAACGATAGGGTCTTTTAAGAGACTCCTGGATGGATACATGGAGCTTAGAAAAATAGAGAGCTGTGGGTAAAGTCTAGGTAGTTCTAAGGTAGGGACGTGCTTGGCACAGCTTTGTGGGCCAAAGGGCCTGTATTGTGCTGTAGGTTTTCTATGTTTCTATGTCAGGGCAACATCAAAATATAATATTCCAAATGCTGCCTCGCCAACATCTTGTACAAATGCAACATGACATCCCGACTCCTGTACTCAAACTTTGACTTAACTTCCCCTTACTCTACCAGCACATCAATCTGCATTGTACCATCCAATCTCATTTTGTCCCTGTGAATTTCTGCAGGCCCGACCCTTGCTCTCTGCCTGCCTGTTGAGGCCAGAGGCCTTTGAGTTCAGTCTGCTGTCCCTCTCACACGGCAATTGTGTGTATCTTTCCACAGTAAGGAGCATCTGTAAAATCATGGCCATGAAAGCAATGCGCAGCAACCGACTGGGATCAGCACTGTCCTGGAGTGTTCGAGCTAAAGACTCCTCCTTCGCAACTCTCATCTCTGACAGGTCTGTGAATGTTGGTGGTGAGCCAGGAGAGCAGCCAGGGTACTGCCCTCATTTTCTGTGTTTCCAGGTGGACCACTAACTGATTCGTGCAGTAGCTGCTGGCAGGCTTTCAAACTGGAAGGCATCACAAACACTTGGCAGACCCCGCAGAGCTGTGTACTTATTATTGAATTGGCGGAGTGGTCACGAGAGCCATCTGAAGGCTTCTTGTCTGTGTTCTCTGACCTGATGCCCTGAAGGTGAGCTGCTGCCCCTCCCCTCTCTGCTCTGAAGGCTGTTGCAGCCCATCAGCCACCTTGGTCAAGGTCGTGAAGGAGCAGTCTAGACGCACCTACATGTCCCATCCTCAGTGAGGGATGAGTTCCTCACTACTCCCAACAGTGCTGAGTCCCTGTCAGTGTAATCTCTTGTGAGAGATTTGACATGCTGATGCTCTCGGGAGAAGTATGTGGACGTCCATTTCAGGTGGTGTGAGGCAGTAGGTGTAACACTGCTACCCTGCGTCAGATTGATGGTTCCTTCAGCCAGTGGAATGGTAATTTGCAGACTGCAGTAATTTGTTTTAACTAAAAGTCTGGTTTCTTTGTAGGTTACTGCAGGATTATTCAAACAATGGAAGCTTTTCTGACTTTGACTTGATCAGCAACTTGGGTTCGTCAATGCTGTTGAGTGACCGGCTCACCTTCCTGGGTAAGTGACCCTCGGTGGGTAGTCTCCCAGTGCGACTGATACAACCAGACCGCCAGTGAAAACAATAAATACAAAGTATCTCTCTCATTTCCTCTTGCTCCAGCCCCTGAGTAATCCTAATCTGTCCCTAAAATAGAGGGTAGTTAATACATCTGTAGAGTCCTCGGGAATTTCCTTAAGCCTGTTTGCTAAGAATGTTTCATTGTCCCTTTTAGTAACCCTGCCCCCTCCCCATTCCTGGTTTAAACTCTTTCCCGTGATCTCATTAAATGGCAGAGTAATCTCAAGGAGACAGCTGGTCTCTTATCTAATGAATCAGAAACCTTTCTGAGCAGCTTCCCTGACAGTGGAAAGATGACTGCTGAACTTCAGGTTAACAGTGGGCTGGTTGGTGAGGCAAATGAAGATAGAGTGACCAGTAGAATGGGTTAGGTCGGGATGAGGAGCAGATTCTGTAGAAACCCCCGCTGCTCTGGAGCTCAGAGCTTTTACCTGAGAGCCGATTTATTGAGAAAATAAAAGGCAGATGGTTTGATATTTCAAATTGAGAAGCTCATTGCACGAGGGAAGCCTTGAGGCTTCTATAGAGCGCTGTATTCATCAGTGTGTTTCTGATTGACAGGGAAGTACTGCGAGTTTCACAAGTTGTACGGGGAGATGCGGTTTGTGGAGGCTGCTAAACTACTGCTCCTGCTGATGACTGCCCGCATTGCTCCACGCAGCTTTTGGATGACACTGCTCCTGGATGCACTTCCCCTCATGGAACAGAAAGAGGTTGGTCAGAATCAGCGTGGAGTGCAGACTGTAATCCTCTTCATCTACCATGTTTACACGTCCTAATGCAAGCCCAGCTTGTGGCGATTGGTTTACATAGATTTTGAGAAAGTTGCCCAACCTGCAGTCATCCCTGTTACTGAAAGTCTAGTAGGAGGGTTTAAGTGCAAATATTCAATGCCATTGGGGTCAATTTTGGTCTTACACACTGACTCATCAGCCCTGCCTTCTCAGTATCTCTAGTGCTTTTTAATGTAGAGAGTAGAGAGCTTTAACTCCTAAGCCACAAGCTGTACCTGTCCTGGGGGTGATGTGTTCCCTTTCCAGTACTAACATTCTTCACTCAGATGTGGTATGAAGAGAACTTAACATGAAACATAATGTGATGATTTGTCCTTGCTTACGATGTACGGGGCTTCAAGATTTACCGAGCGTGTTGAAGTTCTGAGGTCGAGGACAGAATCCTGGCAGCAGAGCACGGGTATAACACTATGACTTGAGCATTTCCTTTGTTTCTCCTGAGCAGGTTATCTTCTCCACTGAGCAAACCTATGAGCTCATGCATTGCCTAGAGGATGTGACAGCAGATGAGATGGAGAGAGAGAAGGTGGCACAAGCAGCATCGGTAAGGCGCGGACCAAAAAGTCTTCTGCTACCCCCATCGGGTGGAAGTGATTTCTGGCATATAGTTAAGGAGGCTACTCAGTCTGCTCACTGGCACTGTGATAGAATTCCCTGATATTTCACCACCAATTTTTTTAAAAATTACACTCCCAAGTTTGTTTAAGACAGTGCACCTCAGTTCCGTACCATATATCCTGACTTCAACTGATGCTTGCAGTATGTTCTGACCTTACATTACACTTTCATGGCCTATTCCTAAAACCTTTCTCTGGGCTGCCCACTACTAAAGAAAATGGTTCCCTGCTGGAAAATGTGCCCTGTGGGTGTGAATCCTGACCCATCAGCCCCTGGACAGCCCAGAGCTTGGCTTTGGAGAGACATTGCATCAGTGGCTTTCACTGTCAACCTTCCAGAGATAACGCTGACCTCATTGTGTATTGTTCTAGGGCGAGGATGATGTGGAGATCACAAAACTGAACCTCCTTCGATTAGCCTTCACTCGCAATCTGGCTAAAGCCATCATCCATGAAGGAACTCGTCAAGGATCTTGAAACTGGGTGGGCAGCCTGGTCATGTAACTAAGGTTTAATTTTCCTGTTTGTTTTGAATCCAAAGTAAAATTTGCAAATTAAAATGTTTTCTAGTTAGAAAGTAGTTTCCTCTGCATTTCTCATTGGCATGTCTTCTGCCTTCTCTTGTGCTTAGTCAGTCTGACGAAGTACACTATTCAACTGTTTTCTCCTGCTGCCCCAGTCGTAGTTCACTCTTCACCTTTGATTACTTCACGTGCTGCAGTTGGACAGCAGTAATTCCTGAGACTGCCCTGAATACAACCCTTTTATTTCCACTGTGTGTCTGCTGACTAATCTGGTGGTAATCATGTGGTCAGAAGGGGAACATGCAAACTCCACACAGACAGACTCAAAGGTTAGGACTGAACTGGTCACTGCAGCCCTGAGGAAATGGCTGTATCACCGTCTCATCCATTTCTGATGCCTTGTCTACCTGCAGCCAATTAAAATAAGACCATAAATATAAATATCAACCACAGACTGGGAGAAAATTTCTGGAAATCAGGAAGATGTAAAGATAAATTTATCATGCAGGAATCAACAGCTTAGAATTTAAAAATAACACTTTTAAAATTTGAGTTAGAACACAAACTGCACTGGATGCAGGACAGTTTCAAGAATGAAATCTTGAACAATAAATACGTTATACAGAGCAGCAACAACTTGTGACAGCACTGGGAGCGAGAAGTGCCTGTATCTCCGAGCACTGTGACAGTCACACATTGTCAAAGCATTTAGGGGAGGAGGGTGCTCTGGGGGTAGGGATGAGGAAGGCTGAACCAGTTTTTTACAGAACAAATTTTTACGGCTTAACTTAGGTGGATGGAACATTTATCAATAAATGCTACTGTGCAATCTAAGAGCTGAGCAGTGCAACGGTGCAGGGAATAGATCCTGTGGGTGTCCTGTCCACAGGAGTTGGAGGTCTGGACAGCAGGTGGTTCTGTAACCAACCCTCTCAATGCAGAAAAGCAAAATGAAAGTTTCCTTTATTTAATGCTCAGTAAATTTCAGAATCACCTGAACTATGTTGAGACCATTCCTCAATATTCAGGTGAAGACAGCCTCAGTCTGAGGGATCTGAACGGGATGTGCAGGTGTCTTGCCCCAGTCCCTTTCGGGACAACCCCGAGGCCAAAGTCACAACCTCTTTCCCTACATTAGCAACAGTTTCCTTTTCAGTCCCACTAACCCCTCTGCCTTCTGAGCAGCATTAAAATGTGGAGTCAATGTAGCTTTAAGGGATAAGAGCCAATCTTTTGATGAGACTTTTTAAGGCCTTTAGATCCAACCCTCAGTACAGTGCTGTTTGGTACTGATCCACCAGAGCTATCTGTTGTCTTTCATGGTCACACCACTATCTCTTTGGTCATTGCCTGTACCTGTAATATTAATCTTTCCAGTTCTGATGAATAGTCATCAACCTGCAGGTTCATAACAACAGAAAGTGCTTGAAATACTCAGCACGTCAGTCTCTGTAGGTATTGGCCAGGTGACAATTTCCTGTTATATTTCAGAATCTTTTTGACCCAAATATTTACTCTGTCTCACTTGCTACAGAAACTGTCTGACCTGCTGAGTATGTCTTAACATTTTACAGACCAGTGGTGCTGGTCACCTTCCTGGACCTTAACCATGGCAATGATGGTGGATAAATACAGGGGGCACTACAGCCTAATTCTTCAACTTCGGAGCCGGGATCTCAATCAGGCCAGCAACCTGGTTGTGTTTGGTGAATTTAGCTGCACCCGGGTGTCACTGATAAAGAAATTGGTGAAGGGTGCAGTGTGCTTTTGCCATTTTTGACTGGAGTATTTGGAGAATGGACACAGTGTAGCCTCCACAGTGCGACAGAATAACAGAGGCAGCGACAAGACTCAAGTCCTGTGGAAGACATCAACCTATTTCCACACCTTCAAATACATTCCTTCATTACTTGCTGAAACTTCAGACAAAACAGATAACACAGTGCTTCATGGAAACTGTTCAAATTCACTGTCACGGGAAACGAGCTGTGACCCTGGGGGTCAGAGGCTTCCCCACTTCTCCGCTGGGGGAAACTGGTCCACTTCAGCAAACTCCGAGCAGATCTGATGTCCCATTGCAAAAGTCAGCTTGTACCTCAGCCGCACCTTCTCCTAGAGACACAAATACATGAGAAGGCATAATGAAGTTGAGCCTGAATTCACCCCAAAGACGTCACCTCCGGGTTAATCCAGACCAGAAACCGGAAAGGAAGGAGGATTAATGAGTGGCTTGAGGTCTGGTGTAGGAGGGTGGCTAGATTCCATCTCAGGAAAGCAAGCTTATGGGGGAGGGGGATAGGTACATTCAGCAGTGAAATTTCTGATAGCAAGACAAAATTCATACCATATTAAAATGCAGGGATAAGGAGGAGTTTGTAGAAACTCTTGGGAGTGTTGTGGATAGTGTGGAGGGCTGTCAGAGGCTTTAGCGGGACTTTGACAGGATGCAAAACTGGGCTGAGAAGTGGCAGATGGAGTTCAACACAGATAAGTGTGAAGTGGTTCATTTTGGTAGGTCAAATATGATGGCAGAATACAGTATTAATGGTAAGACTCTTGGCAGTGTGGAGGATCAGAGGGATCTTGGGGTCCGAGTCCATAGGACGCTCAAAGCAGCTGTGCAGGTTGACTCTGTGGTTAACAAGGTGTACAGTGTATTGGCCTTCGTCAATCGTAGAATTGAATTTAGGAGTCGAGAGGTAATGTTGCAGCTATATAGGACCCTGGTCAGACCCCACTTGGAGTACTGTGGTCAGTTCTGGTCACCTCACTACAGGAAGGATGGGGAAGCCATAGAAAGGGTGCAGAGGAGGTTTACAAGGATGTTGCCCAGATTGGGGAGCATGCTTTATGAGAACAGGTTGAGTGAACTCGGCCTCTTCTCCTTGGAGCGACGAAGGATGAGAGGTGACCTGATAGAGGTGTACAAGATGATGAGAGGTATTGATTGTGTGGATAGTCAGGGATTTTTCCCAGGGCTGAAATGGTTGCCACAAGAGGACACAGGTTTAAGGTGCTGGGGAGTGGGTACAGAGGAGATGTCAGGGGTAAGTTTTTTACTCAGAGTGGGGAGTGCATGGAATGGGCTGCCGTCAATGGTGGTGGAGGCAGCTATGATAGGGTCTTTTAGGAGACTTTTGGATAGGTACATGGAGCTTAGTAAAATAGAGAGCTATGGGTAAGCCTAGTAATTTCTAAGGTATGGACATGTTTGGCACAACTTTGTGGGCTGAAGGGCCTGTATTGTGCTGCAGGTTTTCTGTTTCTATGGGCGGTGGGTTCATATTGCATGTGTCCAATATACTGTACTGAATACAGATGGTCAACTAGAAATACAAATGGCTACAGAACGATAATAGAATAGCCTAAAATGATGAACTATATAATGCTCAGAAAAGATAGGAAAGGAGAAAGAGAGGTAGCGTGGCAAAACTGAAGGAGGAAGGAAGAAATTGGAAGGAGAGGAGCCTAGCACATAGTGCACTTGGTGAGAGCTAAGAAGCTAAAAGACTTTGATTACACTACCAGAAAGTAGGAGAGTAAACAGGAACAAATCTGCAGGGAAATTACAACGTTCAAACACTAGCTGGTGTAGACTATAACCCTCTTAATATTTTGTAGTTAACTTTAGAATATGAGAAAAGGAGGGAGAGAAGTTCCAGGAATGTGGGTACAACTCTTCTGTGGTCAGTATCACCTTGGGAGAGAACAGCTGCTGGATCCAGTACTTGGGAATGAAGTTTGTGACACTAGATCAGGAGTCAGTGGGTGCACATTGTGGTAAGATTTAGATTAGCTGTTGAATGACTGAATAATCCAAAGTAAACCTTCTTTACTGAAGTCTGATGAACAAAGTTGTAATCAGTCTAAAATGGAGTCAAAAATTGACATGAAAACTGATTAAATAATTGCTGAGGATGTTTCATTGGCAGGTGAGTACATTCCCACAAGATGGAAATGGGCAGGAAGCCAAAGCTGGTGAGGTAGAGAGTGAGTACAATGAAGTATGTGCGAGCACAGCAAGTGGGTCCTGAACAGGGAAACAGGTTCATTACTGTCAGAGAGAAAGTATAATGAAACACAGAGGGTGTGAGAGCACGGCAAGTGGGTCCTGAATGGGGAAACAGGTTCAGTAGTGTAGGAAGCAGTAGGCAGAATGTCTCTTTGCAAGCACAAGTGAAAAGAATGGCAATTTACAGGCATGAAAACAGTAAGCAGTCGGTAAAGGCTGGGATTTATCAAACAAAATCTGAAGCTTAGAAGTACAGGGCATGTTGGAACCCTAAACCTGTGTTTAATGAGAAGAGATACTGTAGAGACCGGAGGTGAGGTTAGACTGGTAGGCAGGACATTCTGGAAACTGCCATGCTTAGAGGGAATAAATCACCTGGCTCAGACACCCTCCACTTCCGCTTGTTTAGCGAAGAGATTGGAGAAAGTCTTCCAATCTTCCCTCATTCAAGAAAGAATGCAGGGGCATCACTGGCAACTACAGGGTGACTGGTTCAGCAATGATGGGAGGTTTTAGAATAAAACAATCAAGAAAACATTAACATACACTCAGTTTACTCTGTACACCCATGACTGTGTCACCACCCACAGCTCCAATCTGCTAATTAAATTTGCTGATGACACTACACTGATTGGCCTAATCTCAAGTAATAAGGCAGCCTACAAAGAAAAAGTCATCACCCTGACACAGTGGTGTCAAGAGAACAGCCTCTCCCTCAATGTCACAAAAACAAAGGAGCTGGTTGTGGATTACAGGAGGAAGGAGATGGGCTAACCCCTATTGACATCAATGGATCTAGGGTTGAGAATTAAAGTTCCTCAGCATACACTTCACTGAGGACCTCACGTGGTCTGTACGCACCGGCCGTGTGGTGAAAAAAAGCACAACAGCACCTCTTTCACCTCAGACGGTTCAGGAAGTTCGACGAGTCACCTAATCCTAAGGACTTTCTACAGGGGCATCCTGACTGGTATGGGAACTGTACCTCCCTTAATCGCAGGACTCTGCAGAGAATGGTGTGGACAGCCCAGCGCATCTGTAGTTGTGAATTTCCCATGATTCAGGACATTTACATTGACAGGTGTGTGAAAAGGGCCCGTGGGATCACTGGGGACCCGAGTCACTCCAACCACAAACTATTCCAGCTGTTACCATCTGGGAGACGGTACCGCAGCATAAAAGCCAGGACCAACAGGCTCCAGGACAGCTTCTTCCACCAGGCCATCAGACTGATTAATTCCTGCTGACACAACTGTATTTCTGTTATATTGACTGTTGTTGTATGTACTACTTATTATAAATTGCACATTCAGACAGATGTAACATAAAGATTTTTACTCATGTATATGAAGGATGTAAGAAATAAAGTCAATTCAGTTAGGGCAAGCAGTATTTGTAAAAGGCAGTTTCTGCTGGACTAAATGAATTAGAAACATAGAAAATCTACAGCACCATACAGGCCCTTTGGCCCACAAACCTGTGCTGAACATGTCCTTACCTTAGAAATTACCTAGGGTTATCCATAGCCCTTTATTTTTCTGAGCCCCATGTACCAGTCCAGGAGTCCCACAATTGGTGCACTGGCCTTCATCGTATGCTTTCTACAGAGTCAACCTGTGCAGCAGCTTTGTGTGTCCTGTGGACTCAGACCCCAGATCCCTCTGATCCTCCACACTGTCAAGGGTCTTACATAAATACATATTCTGCCATCATATTTGACCTACCAAAATGAACCACCTCACACTTATCTGGGTTAAACTCCATCTGCCACTTCTCAACCCAGTTTTATATCCTATCAATGTCCCGCTGTAACCTCTGACAGCCCTCCACACTATCCACAACATCCCCAACCTTTGTGTTATCAGCAAATTTACTAACCCATCCCTCCACTTCCTCATCCAGGTCATTTGTAAAAGTCATGAATGATAGGGGTCCCAGAACAGATCCCTGAGCCACACCACTGGTCACCAAACTCCATGCAGAGTATGACCCGTCTACAACCACTCTTTGCCTTCTGTGGGCAAGCCAGTTCTGGATCCACAAAGCAACGTCCCCTTGGATCCCATGCCTCCTTACTTCCTCAATAAGCCTTGCATGGGGTACCTTATTAAATGCCTTGCTGAAATCCATATACACTACATCTACTGCTCTTCCTTCATCAATGTGTTTAGTCACATCCTCAAAAAATTCACTCAGGCTCATAAGGCACGACCTGCCCTTGACAAAGCCATGCTGACTATTCCTAATCATATTATACCTCTCCAAATGTTCATAAATCCTGCCTCTCAGGATCTTCTCCATCAACTTACCAACCACTGAGGTAAGAATCACTGGTCTATAATTTCCTGGGCTATCCCTACTGCCTTTCTTGAATAAAGGAACAACATCCTTTATTCTGATTGCGTACACAGCATTCTGAAATGGGAGGGTGATCAGCCAGATGTCATGGTACACATCGGTACCAATGACGTAGGAAGAAAGAGTGAGGAGGTCCTGAAGAGTGAGTATAGAGAGCTTGGTAGGAAGTTAAAGAGCAAGACCTCGAGGGTGGTAATCTCAGGATTGCTTTCCCTTCTCCAGCTTGGTATCACTTTCGCCAATCACCTTTCCAGCTCTTGGCTTCATCCCACCCCCTCCGGTCTTCTCCCATCATTTTGCATTTCCCCATCCCTATCTATAATTTTAGTCTGGTTCTCTTTCTCTCTTTCCCCCCCTCACTATAATCTCCCCCCAGCCCTACTTTTCTTTTATTTCCCATAATTCTCCACCTCCCCCCTAGCCCATTTCCCAGCTCTCTACTTCATCCCTCCCCCCACTTCTTATCCCCCTTTGACCATCCCATGTTACTTCACTCCTGATGAAGGGTTTCAGCCTGAAAAGTCATCACTACCTCCTCCCATAGATGCTGTCTGGCCTGCTGAATTCTGCCAGCATTTTGTGTTTTTGTTTTGACTTACCAACTTGATGCTTTCCAAAAGCTCCAGCACATTCTTTCTTAACATCTACATGCTCACGCTTTGCAGTCAGCTAAAAGTCATCCCTACAATCGCCAAGATCCTTTTCCATGTTGAATACTGAAACACTCATTAAGTACCTCTGCTGTCTCCTCCAGGTCCATACACACTTTTCCACTGTCACACTTGATTGGTGCTATTCTCTCACGAGTTATCCTCTTGCTCTTCACATACTTGTACCATGCTTTGGTGTTTTCCTTAATTCTGTCTGCCATGGCCTTCTCATGGTCCCTTCTGGCTCTCCTAATTTCTTTCTTAAGCTCCTTCCTGCTTATAATCTTCTACATCTCTATTATTACCAAGTTTTTTGAACCTTTTGTAAGCTCTTCTTTTCTTCTTGACTAGATTTACAACAGCCGTCGTATACCACAGTTCCTGTACCCTACCATCCTTTCCCTGTCTCATTGGAACATAACTATGCAAAACTCCGCACAAATATCCTCTGAACATTTGCCACATTTCTTCCGTATACTTCCAAGAATATCTGTTCCCAATTTATGCTTCCAAGTTCCTGCCTGATAGCCTCATATTTTCCCTTACTCCAATTAAACACTTTCCTAACTTGTCTGTTCCTATCCCTCTCCAATGCTACGGTAAAGAAGATAGAATTGTGAGCACTATCTCCAAAATCTCTCCCACTGAGAGACCTGACACCTGACCAGGTTCATTTCCCAATACCAGATCAAGTACAGCCTCTCCTCTTGTAGGCTTATCTACATATTGGGTCAAGAAACCTTCCTGAACCCACTTAACAAACTCCACCCCATCTAAACCCCTTGCTCCAGGGAGATGCCAATTGACATTTGGGAAATTAAAATTTCCCACCACGATAACCCTGTTATTATTACACCTTCCCAGAACCTGTCTCCTTATCTGCTCCCAGATTTCCCAGTTACAATTGGGTGATCTATAAAAAACATCCAGTAGTGTTATTGACCCTTTCCTGTTCCTAACTCCGTTCTTAGGGAATCCATAGACAATCCCTCCATGGCGTCCTCCTTTTCTGCAGCCATGACACTGTCTCTGATCAGCAATGCCATGCCCCCACCTCTTTTGCCTCCCTCCCTGTCCTTTCTGAAACATCTAAAGCCTGGCACTCTAAGTAACCGTTCCTGCCCCTAAGCCATCCAAGTCTCTGTAATAGCTACAACATCATAGCTCCAAGTATTGATCCACACTCTTTAATCTCATCCGCTTTGTTCATAATACTCCTTGAATTAAAATAGACACATCTCAAACTATCAGTCTGAGCGTATCCCTTCTCTATCACCTGTCTATTCTCTAATTGTGACCCAAATGCCCTTTCCTCCATCTCTTCAGTTTGGTTCCCACCCCTCAGCAATCCTAGTTTAAACTCTCCCCAACAGCCTTAGCAAACTACCCTGCCAGGATGTTGGTCCCACTAGGATTCAAGTGCAACCCGTCCTTTTTTGTACAGGTCACACCTGCCACAAAAGAGGTCCCAATGATCCAGAAATCTGAATCCCTGCCCCCTGCTCCAATCCCTCAGCCACACATTTACCCTCCACCTCACTCTATTCCTATACTCACTGTTATGTGGCACAGGCAGTAATCCCGAGATTACTACCTTTGTGGTTCTGCTTCTTAACTTCCTTCCTAATTCCCTGTAGTCTGCTTTCAGGACCTCCTCCCTTTTCCTGCCTAGATCATTGGTACCGATAGGTACCACCACCTCTCAATTGTTTGTTGAGAAGGTAGATGAAGGGAACCATAGATGTTATATCTGTACATTTTAAGGATGTGCTTGATGAGGTACCTCACAAAGGCTGATTGAGTAGGTTCAGCATCACCTTAGGCACAAAGCAATGGATCGTGTTAATGGCAAGGACAACTACCATCTACTAAACTATCCATAAATGCCTCAACATTGGAATAGAGAGTGAATTTTAAAATAAATTTGGTTGGTAACACCAAACCTGGCAAAGAAGTGAATGGTAAGGATAATATCAGCTGCAGGACGGTCATAAATTGAGTGGATAGACAAGTGACAGAGCTTTGTACAGAGAAACGCGAGCTCATGTATTTCAGCAGAAGGGATGGGGCCTCGGTTCATGCACATCTGTCAGTAAGTCCTCACAGATTGAAGTTAGAAATACCAGCAGAGAGTGGGAAAGCAACACACACAAAATGCTGGTGGAACACAGCAGGCCAGGCAGCACCTATAGGGAGAAGCACTGTCGACGTTTTGGGCTGAGACCCTTCATCAGGAGGGTAAAGTTGAGGAAAGCTATGGATTGACCATAACTGGAGCACAGCCGGTCACTACACTTCAGGAAGAATGTGAAGGTCCATTACAGGATTGTTCCTCGGAGAAGAGGAACAATTGTAAGGTTGGACTGGAGTTTTTCTCCTCACAACTTTGAAGGGAGATTTGAAAGGGGTGTACGAACCCAACACAGGTACAGAACGGCTGCTGTTACAAGGAATTGGGGCGGGTGGGGGAGGGCAGTGGCTGTGGTAGAGTTTGCAAGTTTTGGACCATGGAAGAACTGCTGCAGAGAGGCAGTGGTTCCAAGTGGACTTCATTCCTTACAAAGGTCTGGAGAGTCAATGGTTTTAAAATGTATTGGATCGACTCCTGAGAGAAGTAAGCCTGTGGGGATAATACAGGGGAATGAGATGGTCTGCACTGCTCTAGGTAGAGAGGATGCTTTTAATGGGGTGAATAGCCTCCTGTGATGAAATGACAAATATCCTAACATGCATGGGTAGAGTAAGAGTTAGAAATGTATTCACATACACTGATCAGAGGACAGGACCTACCTTTAATGGGTTTGCCAGTAGCATGACCTGGGTGATGGCGGCTGGAGGCAGGATGGGATTAAATGGAGCCAGTTCAGTCCCTGACGGAGGCTGTAACTTCACTTTCATTGTCTGAGGATAAACAGAGTCAGTCCATTATCAGGATGCTGGTCTCAGAGGGGAATGTGTTTACGGGTGCTGTACCCAGGGGCTCCTTACCTTGGGTACTGCTGCCTGCAGTACGATGTTGGTGATGGGCAGGGGCGAGGTGTTGATCATGGAAATGACTATGACCAGCACGTCCAGCCTGGCGGGGGGGCAGTCCTTCGCAAAGTGCAACAGGATCCTGAAGCCGTTCTTGTCATACGCAGTCACTGGGAGAACACTACCTGTGATGGTGGGACGTATGGCATTCACTGCATGATACCGGACACGGAGAAGCCATTCAGCATCATCTTGATCACAATCCCATTTGACCCGTCCAAACTACATTTCCATACAACTTCATGTGCTTTCCAAGGCTGTTACTGAATCGACATCACCAGCTGGCTCAGTTTATCCACCTCTGTTCTTTCACCCACTTACCACTGACCTGCTTCTCTCTTTTTTAGTCAAATTAAATAACTCACTGTTCTTTCTCAGCTGCACGGGAGCCTCGGGCCTACACTCCTACAACTTGGTAGATGTGACATTCTCGAACAATTTCCTGTCTCGACAAGTTTCACTTCCCTGAGCTGTTGTGCTCTGTCATCACCTGTACAAACTGAGTCATGGACCAGTAACCACAGAGGTGACTGGACATCTCTTGCCACTGCAGACTGGACTCGATGTTGCTCGTTCCCCCTTACTTGTGGCTCTGGCAGCAGAGGTAAGAAATACTCACTTGGTTTAATGGTCTCCAGAGGAACCAGCACATTGGCAAGTGACACTTCTGGTGCTCCAGTTCGGAGGGGACTGACCGGCTGAGAGGAGAGCGAGTGAAAAAGGGGGCTTCCCGGTGCCACCGAGGATGTGCACTGGCCACTGCCTCTCACTGTCCCAGACACCACACCCATCACACGAGAAGCACTAGGGTCAAAAATAAGTACAGACAAGTTTCCTTTGTGAAAAATATTCTACCACATCTCCCGTCCTTATCTGCGCCATTCTCCCAAACAATATCCCCTCCACACAGGAAGATGAGGAGAGTAAGGAGAGGTGTCTTTAACAAGGATAAGCAGTATCTGCTTTCAGTTCTCACCCACTCCCTCCACCCTTCCTTTCTCTTCCCCCTCCCTCCAACATCCTCTCTCCCCTCCACCCTCCCTCCTTCCTCTTCCCCCTCGACAACCTCCCTCCCTCTCCTGTCCCTCCTTCCTCTTCTCTTCAAGCACCTCCTCCCTACATCTCCCCCTCCCTTCCACCACCATATCCTTCTGCCCTCCACCTCCTCCTACCAAATTGCGTCCCTCCCTCCCCCATGCCTTCGACACGTTGTCAGTAATGGAGCGGGCCGTGCACGACCCCCGTGCCGACTCACCCCCAGGGCTCCTCTCGCTGCTTCTGCTCCAGTGTGTTCAGGGTGAAGCTGCTGCTGAACACCGCTGGGGACGAGGAGCACAAGTCTCCTGGGAAGAGGGGGAGCGTCTGGGTGGGCAGACGGGGGGCAGGGGCATGAGTGAGTTGGGAAGCCAGGAATGAGTGCGAAGGGGGCTGCTCGAAGATGCTGGTATGGGAATGTGCTGCCGGAGTTGTGGAGGGTATGGTCCCAGCAGGAGCGAGGGGCACAGTGAAGGGGCTGTCCATCTGCAACAGAAAACCTCGTTAGAATCCAATTGACTTTATTACTTACATCTTTCACATACATGAGGAGTAAAAATCTTTACATCTCCATCACAATGTGCAATCAAAGTAATTTATAATAAATAGAACAGTCAATGTAGCATAGAAATACACTCAGATCAGTGTGAGTTAATCAGTCTGATGGCCTGGTGGAAGAAGCTGCCCTGGAGCCTGTTGGTCCTGGCTTTTATGCTGCAGTACCGTCTCCCGGATGGTAAAAACTGGAATAGATTGTGGTTGGGGTGACTCGGGTCCCCAATGATCCTATGGGCCCTTTTTACACACCTGTCCTTGTAAATGTCCTGAATCATGGGAAGTTCACAACTACAGATGCGCTGGGCTGTCCACACCACTCTCTGCAGAGTCCTGTGATCAAGGGAGGTACAGTTCCTATACCAGGCAGTGATGCAGCCAGTCAGGATGCTCTCAATTGTGCTCCTGTAGAAGGTTCTTAGGATTTGGGGGCCCATACCAAACTTCTTCAACCATCTGAGGTGAAAGAGGTGCTGTTGATCTTTTTTCACCACACAGCTGGTGTGTACAGACCACGTGAGGTCCTCGGTGATGTGGATGCCGAGGAACTTGAAGCTGTTTACCCTCTCAACCCCAGATCCATTGATGTCAATAGGGGTCAGCCTGTCTCCATTCCTCTTGTAATCCACAACCAGCTCCTTTGTTTTTGCGCCATTGAGGGAGAGGCTGTTTTCGTGACACCACTGTGTCAGAGAGATGACTTCTTCCCTGTAGGCCACCTCGTTATTATGAGATTAGGTCAATCAATGTAGTGTTATTGGCAAATTTAATTCGCATATTAGAGCTGTGGGTGGCGACACAGTCATGGGTGTACAGTGAGTAAAGGAGGGAACTCAGTACACAGCCCTGAGGAGCTTCTGTGTGTATTGAGAGTCAGAGGGGTGGATGTGAGGGAGCCCACTCTTAAACTTGCTGGCAATCTGACAGGAAGTCCAGGACGGGGTCAAAGCCGAGCACTCTGAGCATCTCGTCATGGAACTGTGGTGTTGAATGCTGAACTGTAATCCAAAAGAGTATTCTCGCATAAGCAACCTTCTTCTCAGAATCAGGTTTATTATCACTGACATGTGACGTGAAATTTGTTAGCTTAGCAGCAGCAGTTCAATGCAATACATAATCTAGTAGAGAGAGAGAAAAAAATAATAACAAATAAAATAAACATAATACTAAATAAACAAGTAAGTCAATTTCATATATTGAATAGATGATTAAAAAATGTGCAAAAACAGAAATACTGTATATTAAATAAAGAGAGGTCATGTCCAAAGCTTCAAAGTCCATTCAGGAATCAGATGGCAGGGGAAGAAGCTGTTCCTGAATCGTTGACTGTGTGCCTTCAGACTTCTGTACCTCCTACCTGATGGTAACAGTGGGAAAAGGGCAAGCCCTGGGTGCTGGAGGTCTTTAACAATGGACACTGCCTTTCTGAGACACCACTCCCTAACGATGTCCTGGGTACTTTGTAGGCCAGTACCCAAGATGGAGCTGATTAGATTTACAACCTTCTGTAGCTTCTTTCAGTCCCGTGCAGTAGCCCCTCCATACCAGACAGTGATGCAGCCTGTCAGAATGCTCTCCACAGTACAACTATTGAAGTTTTTGAGTGTATTTGTTGACATGCCAAACCGCTTGAAACTCCTAATAAAGTATAGCCACTGTCTTGCCTTCTTTATAACTACATCGATGTGTTGGGACCAGGTTAGATCCTCAGAGATCTTGACACCCAGGAACTTGAAGCTGCTCACTCTCTCCACTTCTGATCCCTCTATGAGGATTGGTATGTGTTCCTTCATCTTACCCTTCCTGAAGTACACAATCAGCTCTTTCGTCTTGCTGGCGTTGAGTGCCAGGTTGTTACTGTGGCACCACTCCACTAGTTGGCATATCTCATTCCTGTATGCCCATTCGTCACCACCTGAGATTCTACCAACAATGGTTGTATCAACAGCAGGTTTACAGATAGTATTTGAGCTATGCCTAGCCACATAGTCATGTGTATATAGAGAGTGGGCTAAGCACACACCCCTGAGGTGCGGAGGTGTTGATTGTCAGCGAGGAGAAGATTTTATCACCAATCTGCACAGACTGTGGTCTTCTGGTTTGAAAGTCGAGGATCCAATTGCAGAGGGAGGGACAGAGGCCCAGGTTCTGCAACTTCTCAATCAGAATTGTGGGAATATTGGTATTAAATGCTCAGCTATAGTCGATGAACAGCATCCTGACGTAGGTGTTTGTGTTGTCCAGGTGGTCTAAAGCTGTGTGAAGAGCCATTGAGATTGCATCTGCCATTGACCTATTGTGGCGATAGGCAAATTGCAGTGGGTCCAGGTCCTTGCTGAGGCAGGAGTTCAGTCCAGTCATAACCAACCTCTCAAAGCATTCTCCAGATGTGTAAGGACGGTATGCAGAGCAGTGGCTATGGCATCATCTGTCGATCGGTTGTGTCGGTAGTCGAGTTGAAGGGGGTCCAGTTTGGGTGGTATCAAGCTGCAGATGCAATCCTCGACCAGCCTTTCAAAGCATTGAGGTGAGTGCAACAGGACGCCAGTCGTTCAGGCATGTTACCTTGGTCTTTTTTGGTACAAGGACCCAGGCGTGACCCAGTGTTAGGGCAGCTCTTCTGGGTGCCCATTACACACAGCAAGAGCCAGGTTCAAACAGGCAGCAATGGGTGCTGGGTGGGGAGGGGACGGCAGCAACGAGGGTCGGGCTGAGTCAGAGAAATCACTCTACCAGTAAACTTTTCAGCGGAGGTTCACTACGCTCTTTATCGACACCGTTAAACAAAGGAGGATCATTCAGTCCTGAAAGGCAAGAACATGATTAATAGCACACTCAGAATGGTTCTGCACAAAACCATTTCTTCAACAAACCCTGGGACACCATATTCTACTGCCTCTCAGGGAAGTGCACAGTGCCAACGATCCTTGAGCGGATGAGAACTCAGACAGCATTGAGTCACAAGTTTGTAACCAAGAGAATGGGCTGTTGCAGAAACACCAAACGCAAGGGTGTCTCAGTCCATCCACAAGCAGACACAGAGGGCAAGGAATTACCACGGTAACAGCACAGGTGCAATGCAGTCATCAGGACTCAGGCCTCAGTGTGGGAGAGAGATTACTGCAGTCCAGACGGTGACAGGCCAGCAGCATACAGGCTAAATTATTGGACTGGTAACAAGATTTTAGGTCACAAATTGAAACCCTACCTATTGCAAGGGAATTTAAATCTAATCAATTAAATATATCTGGAATAAGAAGATGGAATCAGTAACACTGACCACACAATACAGGATGGGGTGAGATTTCTGTAGTAGCAGCACAACATCACTAGAGTTGTGGATGATGGACTACTGATGGCCGTAGAGACGGATTCGTGATGCTCACATCCTGGTGCAGCTTGGTAGGTACTGATGACAGCCACATCATTCTTCGCCTCCTTACAAAGATGAATGTCAGATTGGCATTGTTCACTGAATGGGAAACACACAGTTCGAAACAAGGACTTACAGGGACTTGGAGTTTCCGGCTGTCTCAGGTATAAGGCTTGGATACAAGGCTTGCTGAGGGAATTGTTACAGTTTCCACCAATGAGAAAGTGGCTTTTTAAGAATCCCTGATCCAATAAGTAATATCTCAGTTTAAAATATCCTGACTCACCATGATGAGGCGGCTAAAGAGATTCTGCAGGCATTAGTAATGATATTTCAAGAATCAATTGATTCTGGCATGGTTCCAGAGGAATGGAAAATTTCAAATGTCACTCCACTCTTCAGGAAAGGAGAGAGGGAGAAGTAAAGTTGGTCTGACCTCAGTGGTTGGGAAGATGTTGGAGTCAATTATTGAGGATGAGGTGTCAGGGTACCTGGAGGAACACGATAAAACAGGCTGTAGTCAGCATGAGAGGGCTGAAGATCAAAAGAGAGGGCATACAAGGAAGCCAGATCTAGTGGGAAGACAGAGGATTGGGAAGCTTTTGAAAACTTACAAAAGGAAACTAAGAAGGTCATTAGGAAGGAAAAGATGAATTGTGAAAGGAAGCTGGTGACTAATATCAAAGAAGATACTAAAAGCTTTTTTAAGTGTATAAAGGGTAAAAGAGAGTCAAGGGTAGATATAGGACCAATAGAAAATGACGCTGGAGATATTGTAATGAGAGATGCAGAGATGACAGAGGAACTGAATGCATATTTTGAATCAGTCTTCACAGTGGAATAATCTGCAGTTTACCGGATATTCAAGAGTGTCAGGGAAGTGAAGTTTGTGCAGTGAAAATTACAACTGAGAAGGTGCTCAGAAAGCTTAGTGGTCTGGGGGTGGATAAATCTCCTGGACCTGATGGAATGCACCCTCGGGGTCTGAAGGAAGTAGCTGGAGAGATTGTTCAATGATGATCTTTCAAGAATCGATAGATTCTGGCATTGTACCAGATGATTGGAAAATTGCAAATGTTACTCCACTATTTAAGAAGGGTGGGAGGCAGCAGAAAGGAAACTATAGACCTGTTAGCCTGACATCAGTGGTTGGAAAGTTGTTGGAATCGATTGTTAGGGATGAGATTACGGAGTACCTGAGGCACATGACAAGACAGGCCAAAGCCAGCATGGTTTCCTGAAAGGAAAATCTGGCTTGACTAACCCACTGCAATTCTTTGAGGAAATTACAAGCAGGGTAGACAAAGGAGAATGTAGTAGATGTGGTGTACTTGGAGCTTCAGAAGGCCTTTGACAAGGTGCTGCACATGAGGCTGCTTAGCAAGATAAGAGCCCATGGAATTACAGGGAAGTTACGAGCATGGGTGGAGCATTGGCTGGTCGGCAGAAACAGAGAGTGGGAATAAAGGGATCCTATTCTGGCTGGCTGCTAGTTACCAGTGGAGTTCCACAGGGGTCGATGTTGGGACCACTGCTTTTTACAATGTACGTCAATGATTTGAACTACGGTATTAATGGATTTGTGGCTAAATTTGCCATTGATACAAAGACAGGTGGAGGAGCCGGTAGGGTTGAGGAAACAGAGTCTGCAGAGAGACTTGGAGAGTTTAGAGGAATGGGCAAAGAAGTGGCAAATGAAATACAATGTTGGAAATTGTATGGTCATGCACTTTGGTGGAAGAAATAAACGGGCAAACTATTATTTAGATGGGAGAGAATTCAAAATGTCCTTGTGCAAGATATTGTAAAGGTTAACCTCCAGGTTGAGTCGGTTGTGAAGAAGGCGAATGCAATGTTGGCATTCATTTCTACAGGTATAGAATATAAGTGCAGGGAGCAGGTCTTTATTCTTTGGAGCGTAGAAGGTTGAGGTATTTAAAATTATGAGGGGGATAGATAGAGTTGATGTGGATAGGCTTTTTCCATTGAGAGTAGGGGAGATTCAAACAAAGGGACATGAGTTGAGAGTCAGGGGGCAAAAGTTAAGGGGTAACACTTGGGGGAACTTCTTTACTCAGAGAGTGGTAGCTGTGTGGAACGAGCTTCCAGTAGAAGTGGTAGAGGCAGGTTCGATTTTGTCATTTTAAAAAAATTGAATAGGTATATGGACAAAAAAGGAATAGAGGGTTATGGGCTGAGTGCAGGTCAGTGAGTCTAGGTGAGAGTAAGCATTCAGCGTGGACTAGAAGGACCGAGATGGCCTGTTTCTGTGCTGTAATTGTTATATGGTTATATGTGATGTTGAGGCTCTATAAGGCACTCGTGAGACCACACTTAGGAATATTCTGTGCAGTTTTGGGTTCCTTATTTTACAAAGGATATACTGACATTGGAGAGGGTTCAGAGAAGATTCACGAGAATGATTCCTGGAATGAAAGGGTTACCATATGAGGAATGCCTGGCAGCTCTTGAGCTGTATTCCCTGGAGTTCAGGAGAATGAGAGGAGATCTAATGGAAACATCCCGAATGTTAAAAGGCCTGAACAGATAAGATATGGCGAAGTTATTTTCCATAGTAGGGGATTCTAGGACAAGAGGGCATGACTTCAGGATTGAAGGACGTCCATTTAGAACTGAGATGCGGATAAATTACTTGAGTCAGAGGGTGGTAAATCTGTGGAATTTGTTGCCATGAGCGGTTGTGGATGCCAAGTCATTGGGTGTATTTAAGGCAGAGATAAGATAGGTTCTTGATTAGGCAGGACATCAAAGGGTATGGGGTGAAAGCAGGGGAGTGGGGATGACTGAAAGAATTGGATCAGCCCATGACTGAATGGTGGAGCAGCAGACTCGATGGGCTGAATGTCCTACTTCTGCTCCTATATTTTATGGTTTTATGACTTCCTTAAGGGAAAATCTTGCCTGACAAATCTGATGGAATTCTTTGAAGAAATAACAAGCAGGACAGGCAAGACAGATAAAGGAGAATTGGTGGATGTTGTGCAAGGCCTTTGACAAGCTGCCACATATGAAGTTGCTTAACAAGGTAAGACCCATGGTATTACAGGAAAGAAACCAGCATGGATTGATTGGCAGGAGGCAAAGAATGGGAATAAAGGATGCCTTTTCTAGTGGTCTGCCGGTGACTCCTGTTCCACAGGGGTCTATGTTAGAACCGCTTCTTTTTGCATTATATGTCAACAAGTTAGATGACATAATTGATGGCTTTGTGGCCAGGTTTGCGGATGATACGGAGATGGGTGGAGGAGCAGATAGCCTTGAGGAAATAGACAGGCTGCAGAAACACTTAGACAGTTTAGGAGAATGGCAAAGAAATGGCCCATGGAATATAGTGTCGGGAAGTGTGTGGTCATTTAATTTGGTAGAAGAAATAAAAGGATAGACCATTTTGGAAATGGAGACAAAATTCAAAAATCTGAGGTGCAAAGGTCTCCCTCCTTGTGCAGGATTCCCTAAAGGTTAACTTGCAGGTTGAGTTGGTGGTGAGGAAGGCAAATGCAATGTTATCATTCATTTTGAGAGGACTAGAATATAAAATCAAGGTGTAATGTTGAGACTTTATAAAGCACTGGTGAAGCTTCACTTGGAATATTGTGAGCCGTTTTGAGCCCCTTATTATCTAAAAAAGGATGTACTGAGATTGAACAGGGCTCAGAGGAGGTTCACAAAAATAATTATGGGATTGAAAGACTTGTTATATGAGGAGCACTTGGTGGCTCTGAGGCTCTACTCAGTGGAATTCAGAAAAATGTGGGGTGACCTCACTGAAACCTATCAAATGGTGAAAAGTCTTGATAGAGTGGATGTGGAGATGTTTCCTATGGTGGGAGTGTAGGACCAGAAGACACAACCTCAGAATAGGGGGTATCGTTTTAGAACGAAGATGAGGAAGAATTTCTTTAGCCAGAGGGTGGTAAATCTGTGGAATTCATTGCTACAGGCAGCTGAAGAGGTCAAGTCATTGGGGATATTTAGGTTGATTCTTGATTAGTCAGGGCATGAAAGGATAGGGGTAGACGGTGGGAGATTGGAGCTGAGAGGAAAATGGATCAGCCATGACCAAATGGCCTAACTCTGCTCCTATATCTTATGGTCTCAGCACTAACGTCATGTTTAGCCACCCCAAAACTCATTGCTCACATGTAATAATACAGTGCTGTCCTTAGCGCACTGCCAACCGTGTACGTGCAGGCCTCAGGGTGAGAGCACTTACCCAGTGAGAGCAGCTCCACGTCCAGTAGTCCCAAAGCAGCAGCTGTACTGGGAGGCTGCTTGTTCACATCCGGCAGGCTGCTCAATCGGCACGTAGAGTCGCCCGAGACGTTTGGTGGAGGAGGGATGATGGGAAATATTGGAGCTACCGTGTGATCAGGCTTTGCAGAGGTCACATCCAACTCAGCCAAGTCAATCAGTGTCCCTGTATCACTGGCTCCAGCACTGCCTGCAAAATACATGGTGAGCTCATGTTAAACAGAGCCTGCTCACTGGCAACACCAGTGGTATATTGTGGGCAGCAAAAAAACAGCTAATTATTCTATTAAATATACTTTTCCTGGGCTACGATCACTGCAATCCGCATCTTGTCATTTTGCTTTGCGGGTTGTGCTGCGGCTGTGGTGACCATTGCTGGAGATGGAGAGGCCTTCTCACTTGTTTGAAGCAACAGGGCCCAAGGCCGAGACTGATAAACAGGGTGAGTGAGGAGAGGGCTGAGAATCAGGTGTGTCAGAAGGTGGGTGAGGGGAAGGGGACTGAGAATCAGGTGTGTCAGGAGGTTGGTGAGGGAGGAGAGGGCTGAGAATCAGGTGTGTCAGGAGGTTGGTGAGGGGAAGGGGACTGAGAATCAGGTGTGTCAGGAGGTGGGTGAGGGGAAGGGGCTGAGAATCAGGTGTGTCAGCAGGTGGGTGAGGGAGGAGAGGGCTGAGAATCAGGTGTGTCAGGAGGTTGGTGAGGGGAAGGGGCTGAGAATCAGGTGTGTCAGGAGGTGGGTGAGGGGAAGGGGACTGAGAATCAGGTGTGTCAGGAGGTTGGTGAGGGGAAGGGGTTGAGAATCAGGTGTGTCAGGAGGTTGGTGAGGGAGGAGAGGGCTGAGAATCAGGTGTGTCAGGAGGTTGGTGAGGGAGGAGAGGGCTGAGAATCAGGAGTGTCAGCAGGTGGGTGAGGGGAAGGGGCTGAGAATCAGGTGTGTCAGGAGGTGGGTGAGGGGAAGGGGACTGAGAATCAGGTGTGTCAGGAGGTTGGTGAGGGGAAGGGGCTGAGAATCAGGTGTGTCAGGAGGTTGGTGAGGGGAAGGGGTTGAGAATCAGGTGTGTCAGGAGGTTGGTGAGGGGAAGGGGCTGAGAATCAGGTGTGTCAGGAGGTTGGTGAGGGAGGAGAGGGCTGAGAATCAGGTGTGTCAGGAGGTTGGTGAGGGGAAGGGGCTGAGAATCAGGTGTGTCAGGAGGTTGGTGAGGGGAAGGGGCTGAGAATCAGGTGTGTCAGGAGGTTGGTGAGGGAGGAGAGGGCTGAGAATCAGGTGTGTCAGGAGGTGGGTGAGGGAGCAGAGGGCTGAGAATCAGGTGTGTCAGGAGGTTGGTGAGGGAGGAGAGGGCTGAGAATCAGGTGTGTCAGGAGGTGGGTGAGGGAGCAGAGGGCTGAGAATCAGGTGTGTCAGGAGGTTGGTGAGGGAGGAGAGGGCTGAGAATCAGGTGTGTCAGGAGGTGGGTGAGGGAGGAGAGGGCTGAGAATCAGGTGTGTCAGGAGGTTGGTGAGGGAGGAGAGGGCTGAGAATCAGGTGTGTCAGGAGGTTGGTGAGGGGAAGGGGCTGAGAGTCAGATGTGTCAGGAGGTGGGTGAGGGGAAGGGGCTGAGAATCAGGTGTGTCAGGAGGTGGGTGAGGGAGGAGAGGGCTGAGAATCAGGTGTGTCAGGAGGTGGGTAAGGAGAGGGCTGAGAATCAGGTGTGTCAGGAGGTGGGTGAGGGAGGAGAGGGCTGAGAATCAGGTGTGTCAGGAGGTGGGTGAGGGAGGAGAGGGCTGAGAACCAGGTGTGTCAGGAGGTGGGTGAGGGGAAGGGGACAGAGAATCAGGTGTGTCAGGAGGTTGGTGAGGGGAAGTGGGCTGAGAATCAGGTGTGTCAGGAGGTTGGTGAGGGGAAGGGGCTGAGAATCAGGTGTGTCAGGAGGTGAGTGAGGGAGGAGAGGGCTGAGAATCAGGTGTGTCAGGAGGTTGGTGAGGGGAAGGGGCTGAGAATCAGGTGTGTCAGGAGGCTGGTGAGTGAGGAGAGGGCTGAGAATCAGGTGTGTCAGGAGGTTGGTGAGGGAGGAGAGGGCTGAGAATCAGGTGTGTCAGGAGGTTGGTGAGGGGAAGGGGCTGAGAATCAGGTGTGTCAGGAGGTTGGTGAGTGAGGAGAGGGCTGAGAATCAGGTGTGTCAGGAGGTTGGTGAGGGGAAGGGGCTGAGAATCAGGTGTGTCAGGAGGTGGGTGAGGTGAAGGGGCTGAGAATCAGGTGTGTCAGGAGGTGGGTGAGGGAGGAGAGGGCTGAGAATCAGGTGTGTCAGGAGGTTGGTGAGGGGAAGGGGCTGAGAATCAGGTGTGTCAGGAGGTGGGTGAGGGAGGAGAGGGCTGAGAATCAGGTGTGTCAGGAGGTTGGTGAGTGAGGAGAGGGCTGAGAATCAGGTGTGTCAGGAGGTTGGTGAGGGGAAGGGGCTGAGAATCAGGTGTGTCAGGAGGTGGGTGAGGGGAAGGGGACTGAGAATCAGGTGTGTCAGGAGGTTGGTGAGGGGAAGGGGCTGAGAATCAGGTGTGTCAGGAGGTTGGTGAGGGAGGAGAGGGCTGAGAATCAGGTGTGTCAGGAGGTTGGTGAGGGGAAGGGGCTGAGAATCAGGTGTGTCAGGAGGTTGGTGAGGGGAAGGGGCTGAGAATCAGGTGTGTCAGGAGGTTGGTGAGGGGAAGGGGTTGAGAATCAGGTGTGTCAGGAGGTTGGTGAGGGGAAGGGGCTGAGAGTCAGATGTGTCAGGAGGTGGGTGAGGGGAAGGGGCTGAGAATCAGGTGTCAGGAGGTTGGTGAGGGAGGAGAGGGCTGAGAATCAGGTGTGTCAGGAGGTTGGTGAGGGAGGAGAGGGCTGAGAATCAGGTGTGTCAGGAGGTGGGTGAGGGGAAGGGGACAGAGAATCAGGTGTGTCAGGAGGTTGGTGAGGGGAAGGGGCTGAGAATCAGGTGTGTCAGGAGGTTGGTGAGGGAGGAGAGGGCTGAGAATCAGGTGTGTCAGGAGGTTGGTGAGGGAGGAGAGGGCTGAGAATCAGGTGTGTCAGGAGGTTGGTGAGGGAGGAGAGGGCTGAGAATCAGGTGTGTCAGGAGGTTGGTGAGGGAGGAGAGGGCTGAGAATCAGGTGTGTCAGGAGGTTGGTGAGGGAGGAGAGGGCTGAGAATCAGGTGTGTCAGGAGGTTGGTGAGGGAGGAGAGGGCTGAGAATCAGGTGTGTCAGGAGGTTGGTGAGGGGAAGGGGCTGAGAGTCAGATGTGTCAGGAGGTGGGTGAGGGGAAGGGGCTGAGAATCAGGTGTGTCAGGAGGTGGGTGAGGAGAGGGCTGAGAATCAGGTGTGTCAGGAGGTGGGTGAGGGAGGAGAGGGCTGAGAATCAGGTGTGTCAGGAGGTGGGTGAGGGAGGAGAGGGCTGAGAATCAGGTGTGTCAGGAGGTTGGTGAGGGGAAGGGGCTGAGAATCAGGTGTGTCAGGAGGTGGGTGAGGGGAAGGGGCTGAGAATCAGGTGTGTCAGGAGGTGGGTGAGGGAGGAGAGGGCTGAGAATCAGGTGTGTCAGGAGGTGGGTGAGGGGAAGGGGACAGAGAATCAGGTGTGTCAGGAGGTTGGTGAGGGGAAGTGGGCTGAGAATCAGGTGTGTCAGGAGGTTGGTGAGGGGAAGGGGCTGAGAATCAGGTGTGTCAGGAGGTGGGTGAGGGAGGAGAGGGCTGAGAATCAGGTGTGTCAGGAGGTTGGTGAGGGGAAGGGGCTGAGAATCAGGTGTGTCAGGAAGTTGGTGAGGGGAAGGGGTTAAGAATCAGGTGTGTCAGGAGGTTGGTGAGGGGAAGGGGCTGAGAGTCAGATGTGTCAGGAGGTGGGTGAGGGGAAGGGGCTGAGAATCAGGTGTCAGGAGGTTGGTGAGGGAGGAGAGGGCTGAGAATCAGGTGTGTCAGGAGGTTGGTGAGGGAGGAGAGGGCTGAGAATCAGGTGTGTCAGGAGGTGGGTGAGGGGAAGGGGACAGAGAATCAGGTGTGTCAGGAGGTTGGTGAGGGGAAGGGGCTGAGAATCAGGTGTGTCAGGAGGTTGGTGAGGGAGGAGAGGGCTGAGAATCAGGTGTGTCAGGAGGTTGGTGAGGGAGGAGAGGGCTGAGAATCAGGTGTGTCAGGAGGTTGGTGAGGGAGGAGAGGGCTGAGAATCAGGTGTGTCAGGAGGTTGGTGAGGGAGGAGAGGGCTGAGAATCAGGTGTGTCAGGAGGTTGGTGAGGGAGGAGAGGGCTGAGAATCAGGTGTGTCAGGAGGTTGGTGAGGGAGGAGAGGGCTGAGAATCAGGTGTGTCAGGAGGTTGGTGAGGGGAAGGGGCTGAGAGTCAGATGTGTCAGGAGGTGGGTGAGGGGAAGGGGCTGAGAATCAGGTGTGTCAGGAGGTGGGTGAGGAGAGGGCTGAGAATCAGGTGTGTCAGGAGGTGGGTGAGGGAGGAGAGGGCTGAGAATCAGGTGTGTCAGGAGGTGGGTGAGGGAGGAGAGGGCTGAGAATCAGGTGTGTCAGGAGGTTGGTGAGGGGAAGGGGCTGAGAATCAGGTGTGTCAGGAGGTGGGTGAGGGGAAGGGGCTGAGAATCAGGTGTGTCAGGAGGTGGGTGAGGGAGGAGAGGGCTGAGAATCAGGTGTGTCAGGAGGTGGGTGAGGGGAAGGGGACAGAGAATCAGGTGTGTCAGGAGGTTGGTGAGGGGAAGTGGGCTGAGAATCAGGTGTGTCAGGAGGTTGGTGAGGGGAAGGGGCTGAGAATCAGGTGTGTCAGGAGGTGGGTGAGGGAGGAGAGGGCTGAGAATCAGGTGTGTCAGGAGGTTGGTGAGGGGAAGGGGCTGAGAATCAGGTGTGTCAGGAGGTGGGTGAGGGAGGAGTGGGCTGAGAATCAGGTGTGTCAGGAGGTTGGTGAGTGAGGAGAGGGCTGAGAATCAGGTGTGTCAGGAGGTTGGTGAGGGGAAGGGGCTGAGAATAAGGTGTGTCAGGAGGTGGGTGAGGGGAAGGGGACTGAGAATCAGGTGTGTCAGGAGGTTGGTGAGGGGAAGGGGCTGAGAATCAGGTGTGTCAGGAGGTTGGTGAGGGGAAGGGGCTGAGAATCAGGTGTGTCAGGAGGTTGGTGAGGGAGGAGAGGGCTGAGAATCAGGTGTGTCAGGAGGTGGGTGAGGGAGCAGAGGGCTGAGAATCAGGTGTGTCAGGAGGTTGGTGAGGGAGGAGAGGGCTGAGAATCAGGTGTGTCAGGAGGTGGGTGAGGGAGCAGAGGGCTGAGAATCAGGTGTGTCAGGAGGTTGGTGAGGGAGGAGAGGGCTGAGAATCAGGTGTGTCAGGAGGTTGGTGAGGGAGGAGAGGGCTGAGAATCAGGTGTGTCAGGAGGTGGGTGAGGGAGGAGAGGGCTGAGAATCAGGTGTGTCAGGAGGTTGGTGAGGGAGGAGAGGGCTGAGAATCAGGTGTGTCAGGAGGTTGGTGAGGGGAAGGGGCTGAGAGTCAGATGTGTCAGGAGGTGGGTGAGGGGAAGGGGCTGAGAATCAGGTGTGTCAGGAGGTGGGTGAGGGAGGAGAGGGCTGAGAATCAGGTGTGTCAGGAGGTGGGTAAGGAGAGGGCTGAGAATCAGGTGTGTCAGGAGGTGGGTGAGGGAGGAGAGGGCTGAGAATCAGGTGTGTCAGGAGGTGGGTGAGGGAGGAGAGGGCTGAGAACCAGGTGTGTCAGGAGGTGGGTGAGGGGAAGGGGACAGAGAATCAGGTGTGTCAGGAGGTTGGTGAGGGGAAGTGGGCTGAGAATCAGGTGTGTCAGGAGGTTGGTGAGGGGAAGGGGCTGAGAATCAGGTGTGTCAGGAGGTGAGTGAGGGAGGAGAGGGCTGAGAATCAGGTGTGTCAGGAGGTTGGTGAGGGGAAGGGGCTGAGAATCAGGTGTGTCAGGAGGCTGGTGAGTGAGGAGAGGGCTGAGAATCAGGTGTGTCAGGAGGTTGGTGAGGGAGGAGAGGGCTGAGAATCAGGTGTGTCAGGAGGTTGGTGAGGGGAAGGGGCTGAGAATCAGGTGTGTCAGGAGGTTGGTGAGTGAGGAGAGGGCTGAGAATCAGGTGTGTCAGGAGGTTGGTGAGGGGAAGGGGCTGAGAATCAGGTGTGTCAGGAGGTGGGTGAGGTGAAGGGGCTGAGAATCAGGTGTGTCAGGAGGTGGGTGAGGGAGGAGAGGGCTGAGAATCAGGTGTGTCAGGAGGTTGGTGAGGGGAAGGGGCTGAGAATCAGGTGTGTCAGGAGGTGGGTGAGGGAGGAGAGGGCTGAGAATCAGGTGTGTCAGGAGGTTGGTGAGTGAGGAGAGGGCTGAGAATCAGGTGTGTCAGGAGGTTGGTGAGGGGAAGGGGCTGAGAATCAGGTGTGTCAGGAGGTGGGTGAGGGGAAGGGGACTGAGAATCAGGTGTGTCAGGAGGTTGGTGAGGGGAAGGGGCTGAGAATCAGGTGTGTCAGGAGGTTGGTGAGGGAGGAGAGGGCTGAGAATCAGGTGTGTCAGGAGGTTGGTGAGGGGAAGGGGCTGAGAATCAGGTGTGTCAGGAGGTTGGTGAGGGGAAGGGGCTGAGAATCAGGTGTGTCAGGAGGTTGGTGAGGGGAAGGGGTTGAGAATCAGGTGTGTCAGGAGGTTGGTGAGGGGAAGGGGCTGAGAGTCAGATGTGTCAGGAGGTGGGTGAGGGGAAGGGGCTGAGAATCAGGTGTCAGGAGGTTGGTGAGGGAGGAGAGGGCTGAGAATCAGGTGTGTCAGGAGGTTGGTGAGGGAGGAGAGGGCTGAGAATCAGGTGTGTCAGGAGGTGGGTGAGGGGAAGGGGACAGAGAATCAGGTGTGTCAGGAGGTTGGTGAGGGGAAGGGGCTGAGAATCAGGTGTGTCAGGAGGTTGGTGAGGGAGGAGAGGGCTGAGAATCAGGTGTGTCAGGAGGTTGGTGAGGGAGGAGAGGGCTGAGAATCAGGTGTGTCAGGAGGTTGGTGAGGGAGGAGAGGGCTGAGAATCAGGTGTGTCAGGAGGTTGGTGAGGGAGGAGAGGGCTGAGAATCAGGTGTGTCAGGAGGTTGGTGAGGGAGGAGAGGGCTGAGAATCAGGTGTGTCAGGAGGTTGGTGAGGGAGGAGAGGGCTGAGAATCAGGTGTGTCAGGAGGTTGGTGAGGGGAAGGGGCTGAGAGTCAGATGTGTCAGGAGGTGGGTGAGGGGAAGGGGCTGAGAATCAGGTGTGTCAGGAGGTGGGTGAGGAGAGGGCTGAGAATCAGGTGTGTCAGGAGGTGGGTGAGGGAGGAGAGGGCTGAGAATCAGGTGTGTCAGGAGGTGGGTGAGGGAGGAGAGGGCTGAGAATCAGGTGTGTCAGGAGGTTGGTGAGGGGAAGGGGCTGAGAATCAGGTGTGTCAGGAGGTGGGTGAGGGGAAGGGGCTGAGAATCAGGTGTGTCAGGAGGTGGGTGAGGGAGGAGAGGGCTGAGAATCAGGTGTGTCAGGAGGTGGGTGAGGGGAAGGGGACAGAGAATCAGGTGTGTCAGGAGGTTGGTGAGGGGAAGTGGGCTGAGAATCAGGTGTGTCAGGAGGTTGGTGAGGGGAAGGGGCTGAGAATCAGGTGTGTCAGGAGGTGGGTGAGGGAGGAGAGGGCTGAGAATCAGGTGTGTCAGGAGGTTGGTGAGGGGAAGGGGCTGAGAATCAGGTGTGTCAGGAAGTTGGTGAGGGGAAGGGGTTAAGAATCAGGTGTGTCAGGAGGTTGGTGAGGGGAAGGGGCTGAGAGTCAGATGTGTCAGGAGGTGGGTGAGGGGAAGGGGCTGAGAATCAGGTGTCAGGAGGTTGGTGAGGGAGGAGAGGGCTGAGAATCAGGTGTGTCAGGAGGTTGGTGAGGGAGGAGAGGGCTGAGAATCAGGTGTGTCAGGAGGTGGGTGAGGGGAAGGGGACAGAGAATCAGGTGTGTCAGGAGGTTGGTGAGGGGAAGGGGCTGAGAATCAGGTGTGTCAGGAGGTTGGTGAGGGAGGAGAGGGCTGAGAATCAGGTGTGTCAGGAGGTTGGTGAGGGAGGAGAGGGCTGAGAATCAGGTGTGTCAGGAGGTTGGTGAGGGAGGAGAGGGCTGCGAATCAGGTGTGTCAGGAGGTTGGTGAGGGAGGAGAGGGCTGAGAATCAGGTGTGTCAGGAGGTTGGTGAGGGAGGAGAGGGCTGAGAATCAGGTGTGTCAGGAGGTTGGTGAGGGAGGAGAGGGCTGAGAATCAGGTGTGTCAGGAGGTTGGTGAGGGGAAGGGGCTGAGAGTCAGATGTGTCAGGAGGTGGGTGAGGGGAAGGGGCTGAGAATCAGGTGTGTCAGGAGGTGGGTGAGGAGAGGGCTGAGAATCAGGTGTGTCAGGAGGTGGGTGAGGGAGGAGAGGGCTGAGAATCAGGTGTGTCAGGAGGTGGGTGAGGGAGGAGAGGGCTGAGAATCAGGTGTGTCAGGAGGTTGGTGAGGGGAAGGGGCTGAGAATCAGGTGTGTCAGGAGGTGGGTGAGGGGAAGGGGCTGAGAATCAGGTGTGTCAGGAGGTGGGTGAGGGAGGAGAGGGCTGAGAATCAGGTGTGTCAGGAGGTGGGTGAGGGGAAGGGGACAGAGAATCAGGTGTGTCAGGAGGTTGGTGAGGGGAAGTGGGCTGAGAATCAGGTGTGTCAGGAGGTTGGTGAGGGGAAGGGGCTGAGAATCAGGTGTGTCAGGAGGTGGGTGAGGGAGGAGAGGGCTGAGAATCAGGTGTGTCAGGAGGTTGGTGAGGGGAAGGGGCTGAGAATCAGGTGTGTCAGGAGGTGGGTGAGGGAGGAGAGGGCTGAGAATCAGGTGTGTCAGGAGGTTGGTGAGTGAGGAGAGGGCTGAGAATCAGGTGTGTCAGGAGGTTGGTGAGGGGAAGGGGCTGAGAATAAGGTGTGTCAGGAGGTGGGTGAGGGGAAGGGGACTGAGAATCAGGTGTGTCAGGAGGTTGGTGAGGGGAAGGGGCTGAGAATCAGGTGTGTCAGGAGGTTGGTGAGGGAGGAGAGGGCTGAGAATCAGGTGTGTCAGGAGGTTGGTGAGGGGAAGGGGCTGAGAATCAGGTGTGTCAGGAGGTTGGTGAGGGGAAGGGGCTGAGAATCAGGTCTGTCAGGAGGTTGGTGAGGGGAAGGGGTTGAGAATCAGGTGTGTCAGGAGGTTGGTGAGGGGAAGGGGCTGAGAGTCAGATGTGTCAGGAGGTGGGTGAGGGGAAGGGGCTGAGAATCAGGTGTCAGGAGGTTGGTGAGGGAGGAGAGGGCTGAGAATCAGGTGTGTCAGGAGGTTGGTGAGGGAGGAGAGGGCTGAGAATCAGGTGTGTCAGGAGGTGGGTGAGGGGAAGGGGACAGAGAATCAGGTGTGTCAGGAGGCTGGTGAGGGGAAGTGGGCTGAGAATCAGGTGTGTCAGGAGGTTGGTGAGGGGAAGGGGCTGAGAATCAGGTGTGTCAGGAGGTTGGTGAGGGGAAGGGGACTGAGAATCAGGTGTGTCAGGAGGTGGGTGAGGGGAAGGGGCTGAGAATCAGGTGTGTCAGGAGGTGGGTGAGGGAGGAGAGGGCTGAGAATCAGGTGTGTCAGCAGGTGGGTGAGGGGAAGGGGCTGAGAATCAGGTGTGTCAGGAGGTGGGTGAGGGGAAGGGGACTGAGAATCAGGTGTGTCAGGAGGTGGGTGAGGGGAAGGGGCTGAGAATCAGGTGTGTCAGGAGGTGGGTGAGGGGAAGGGGCTGAGAATCAGGTGTGTCAGGAGGTGGGTGAGGGGAAGGGGCTGAGAATCAGGTGTGTCAGGAGGTGGGTGAGGGGAAGGGGCTGAGAATCAGGTGTGTCAGGAGGTGGGTGATGGAGGAGAGGGCTGAGAATCAGGTGTGTCAGGAGGTTGGTGAGGGAGGAGAGGGCTGAGAATCAGGTGTGTCAGGAAGTGGGTGAGGGGAAGAGGACAGAGAATCAGGTGTGTCAGGAGGTGGGTGAGGGAGGAGAGGGCTGAGAATCAGGTGTGTCAGGAGGTGGGTGAGGGGAAGAGGACAGAGAATCAGGTGTGTCAGGAGGTGGGTGAGGGAGGAGAGGGCTGAGAATCAGGTGTGTCAGGAGGTTGGTGAGGGAGGAGAGGGCTGAGAATCAGGTGTGTCAGGAGGTGGGTGAGGGAGGAGAGGGCTGAGAATCAGGTGTGTCAGGAGGTGGGTGAGGGGAAGTGGGCTGAGAATCAGGTGTGTCAGGAGCTTGGTGAGGGGAAGTGGGCTGAGAATCAGGTGTGTCAGGAGGTTGGTGAGGGGAAGGGGCTGAGAATCAGGTGTGTCAGCAGGTGGGTGAGGGGAGGGCTGAGAATCAAGTGTGTCAGGAGGTTGGTGAGGGGAAGTGGGCTGAGAATCAGGTGTGTCAGGAGGTTGGTGAGGGGAAGGGGCTGAGAATCAGGTGTGTCAGCAGGTGGGTGAGGGGAGGGCTGAGAATCAAGTGTGTCAGGAGGTTGGTGAGGGAGGAGAGGGCTGAGAATCAGGTGAGTCAGGAGATTGGTGAGGGAGGAGAGGGCTGAGAATCAGGTGTGTCAGGAGGTGGGTGAGGGAGGAGAGGGCTGAGAATCAGGTGTGTCAGGAGGTGGGTGAGGGGAGGGGCTGAGAATCAGGTGTGTCAGGAGGTGGGTGAGGGGAAGGGGCTGAGAATCAGGTGTGTCAGGAGGTTGGTGAGGGAGGAGAGGGCTGAGAATCAGGTGTGTCAGGAGGTGGGTGAGGGAGGAGAGGGCTGAGAATCAGGTGTGTCAGGACATTGGTGAGGGAGGAGAGGGTTGAGAATCAGGTGTGACAGGAGGTGGGTGAGGGAGGAGAGGGCTGAGAATCAGGTGTGTCAGGAGGTTGGTGAGGGAGGAGAGGGCTGAGAATCAGGTGTGACAGGAGGTTGGTGAGGGGAAGGGGCTGAGAATCAGGTGTGTCAGGAGGTGGGTGAGGGAGGAGAGGGCTGAGAATCAGGTGTGTCAGGAGGTGGGTGAGGGAGGAGAGGGCTGAGAATCAGGAGTGTCAGGAGGTTGGTGAGGAAGGAGAGGTCTGAGAATCAGGTGTGTCAGGAGGTTGGTGAGGGAGGAGAGGGCTGAGAATCAGGTGTGTCAGGAGGTTGGTGAGGGAGGAGAGGGCTGAGAATCAGGTGTGACAGGAGGTTGGTGAGGGGAAGGGGACTGAGAATCAGGTGTGTCAGGAGGTTGGTGAGGGAGGAGAGGGCTGAGAATCAGGTGTGTCAGGAGGTTGGTGAGGGGAAGGGGACTGAGAATCAGGTGTGTCAGGAGGTGGGTGAGGGGAAGTGGACTGAGAATCAGGTGTGTCAGGAGGTGGGTGAGGGGAAGGGGACTGAGAATCAGGTGTGTCAGGAGGTGGGTGAGGGAGGAGAGAGCTGAGAATCAGGTGTGTCAGGAGGTTGGTGAGGGGAAGGGGCTGAGAATCAGATGTGTCAGGAGGTGGGTGAGGGAGGAGAGGGCTGACAATCAGGTGTGTCAGGAGGTTGGTGAGGGGAAGGGTCTGAGAATCAGGTGTGTCAGGAGGTGGGTGAGGGGAAGGGGGGCTGAGAATCAGGTGTGTCAGGAGGTGGGTGAGGAGAGGGCTGAGAATCAAGTGTGTCAGGAGGTCGGTGAGGGGAAGTGGGCTGAGAATCAGGTGTGTCAGGAGGTGGGTGAGGGAGGAGAGGGCTGAGAATCAGGTGTGTCAGGAGGTTGGTGAGGGGAAGGGGCTGAGAATCAGGTGTGTCAGCAGGTGGGTGAGGGGAGGGCTGAGAATCAAGTGTGTCAGGAGGTTGGTGAGGGGAAGTGGGCTGAGAATCAGGTGTGTCAGGAGGTTGGTGAGGGGAAGGGGCTGAGAATCAGGTGTGTCAGCAGGTGGGTGAGGGGAGGGCTGAGAATCAAGTGTGTCAGGAGGTTGGTGAGGGAGGAGAGGGCTGAGAATCAGGTGAGTCAGGAGATTGGTGAGGGAGGAGAGGGCTGAGAATCAGGTGTGTCAGGAGGTGGGTGAGGGAGGAGAGGGCTGAGAATCAGGTGTGTCAGGAGGTGGGTGAGGGGAGGGGCTGAGAATCAGGTGTGTCAGGAGGTGGGTGAGGGGAAGGGGCTGAGAATCAGGTGTGTCAGGAGGTTGGTGAGGGAGGAGAGGGCTGAGAATCAGGTGTGTCAGGAGGTGGGTGAGGGAGGAGAGGGCTGAGAATCAGGTGTGTCAGGAGGTTGGTGAGGGAGGAGAGGGTTGAGAATCAGGTGTGACAGGAGGTGGGTGAGGGAGGAGAGGGCTGAGAATCAGGTGTGTCAGGAGGTTGGTGAGGGAGGAGAGGGCTGAGAATCAGGTGTGACAGGAGGTTGGTGAGGGGAAGGGGCTGAGAATCAGGTGTGTCAGGAGGTGGGTGAGGGAGGAGAGGGCTGAGAATCAGGTGTGTCAGGAGGTGGGTGAGGGAGGAGAGGGCTGAGAATCAGGAGTGTCAGGAGGTTGGTGAGGGGAAGTGGGCTGAGAATCAGGTGTGTCAGGAGCTTGGTGAGGGGAAGTGGGCTGAGAATCAGGTGTGTCAGGAGGTTGGTGAGGGGAAGGGGCTGAGAATCAGGTGTGTCAGCAGGTGGGTGAGGGGAGGGCTGAGAATCAAGTGTGTCAGGAGGTTGGTGAGGGGAAGTGGGCTGAGAATCAGGTGTGTCAGGAGGTTGGTGAGGGGAAGGGGCTGAGAATCAGGTGTGTCAGCAGGTGGGTGAGGGGAGGGCTGAGAATCAAGTGTGTCAGGAGGTTGGTGAGGGAGGAGAGGGCTGAGAATCAGGTGAGTCAGGAGATTGGTGAGGGAGGAGAGGGCTGAGAATCAGGTGTGTCAGGAGGTGGGTGAGGGAGGAGAGGGCTGAGAATCAGGTGTGTCAGGAGGTGGGTGAGGGGAGGGGCTGAGAATCAGGTGTGTCAGGAGGTGGGTGAGCGGAAGGGGCTGAGAATCAGGTGTGTCAGGAGGTTGGTGAGGGAGGAGAGGGCTGAGAATCAGGTGTGTCAGGAGGTGGGTGAGGGAGGAGAGGGCTGAGAATCAGGTGTGTCAGGAGGTTGGTGAGGGAGGAGAGGGTTGAGAATCAGGTGTGACAGGAGGTGGGTGAGGGAGGAGAGGGCTGAGAATCAGGTGTGTCAGGAGGTTGGTGAGGGAGGAGAGGGCTGAGAATCAGGTGTGTCAGGAGGTGGGTGAGGGAGGAGAGGGCTGAGAATCAGGTGTGTCAGGAGGTGGGTGAGGGAGGAGAGGGCTGAGAATCAGGAGTGTCAGGAGGTTGGTGAGGAAGGAGAGGTCTGAGAATCAGGTGTGTCAGGAGGTTGGTGAGGGAGGAGAGGGCTGAGAATCAGGTGTGTCAGGAGGTTGGTGAGGGAGGAGAGGGCTGAGAATCAGGTGTGACAGGAGGTTGGTGAGGGGAAGGGGACTGAGAATCAGGTGTGTCAGGAGGTTGGTGAGGGAGGAGAGGGCTGAGAATCAGGTGTGTCAGGAGGTGGGTGAGGGGAAGTGGACTGAGAATCAGGTGTGTCAGGAGGTGGGTGAGGGGAAGGGGCTGAGAATCAGGTGTGTCAGGAGGTTGGTGAGGGGAAGGGGACTGAGAATCAGGTGTGTCAGGAGGTGGGTGAGGGAGGAGAGAGCTGAGAATCAGGTGTGTCAGCAGGTTGGTGAGGGGAAGGGGCTGAGAATCAGATGTGTCAGGAGGTGGGTGAGGGAGGAGAGGGCTGAGAATCAGGTGTGTCAGGAGGTGGGTGAGGGGAAGGGGCTGACAATCAGGTGTGTCAGGAGGTTGGTGAGGGGAAGGGTCTGAGAATCAGGTGTGTCAGGAGGTTGGTGAGGGGAAGGGGCTGAGAATCAGGTGTGTCAGCAGGTGGGTGAGGGGAAGGGGACTGAGAATCAGGTGTGTCAGGAGGTGGGTGAGGGGAAGGGGGGCTGAGAATCAGGTGTGTCAGGAGGTGGGTGAGGGGAAGTGGGCTGAGAATCAGGTGTGTCAGGAGCTTGGTGAGGGGAAGTGGGCTGAGAATCAGGTGTGTCAGGAGGTTGGTGAGGGGAAGGGGCTGAGAATCAGGTGTGTCAGCAGGTGGGTGAGGGGAGGGCTGAGAATCAAGTGTGTCAGGAGGTTGGTGAGGGAGGAGAGGGCTGAGAATCAGGTGAGTCAGGAGATTGGTGAGGGAGGAGAGGGCTGAGAATCAGGTGTGTCAGGAGGTGGGTGAGGGAGGAGAGGGCTGAGAATCAGGTGTGTCAGGAGGTGGGTGAGGGGAGGGGCTGAGAATCAGGTGTGTCAGGAGGTGGGTGAGGGGAAGGGGCTGAGAATCAGGTGTGTCAGGAGGTTGGTGAGGGAGGAGAGGGCTGAGAATCAGGTGTGTCAGGAGGTGGGTGAGGGAGGAGAGGGCTGAGAATCAGGTGTGTCAGGAGGTTGGTGAGGGAGGAGAGGGTTGAGAATCAGGTGTGACAGGAGGTGGGTGAGGGAGGAGAGGGCTGAGAATCAGGTGTGTCAGGAGGTTGGTGAGGGAGGAGAGGGCTGAGAATCAGGTGTGTCAGGAGGTGGGTGAGGGAGGAGAGGGCTGAGAATCAGGTGTGTCAGGAGGTGGGTGAGGGAGGAGAGGGCTGAGAATCAGGAGTGTCAGGAGGTTGGTGAGGAAGGAGAGGTCTGAGAATCAGGTGTGTCAGGAGGTGGGTGAGGGAGGAGAGGGCTGAGAATCAGGTGTGTCAGGAGGTTGGTGAGGGAGGAGAGGGCTGAGAATCAGGTGTGTCAGGAGGTTGGTGAGGGAGGAGAGGGCTGAGAATCAGGTGTGACAGGAGGTTGGTGAGGGAAAGGGGACTGAGAATCAGGTGTGTCAGGAGGTTGGTGAGGGAGGAGAGGGCTGAGAATCAGGTGTGTCAGGAGGTTGGTGAGGGGAAGGGGACTGAGAATCAGGTGTGTCAGGAGGTGGGTGAGGGGAAGGGGACTGAGAATCAGGTGTGTCAGGAGGAGGGTGAGGGGAAGGGGCTGAGAATCAGGTGTGTCAGGAGGTTGGTGAGGGGAAGGGGACTGAGAATCAGGTGTGTCAGGAGGTGGGTGAGGGAGGAGAGGGCTGAGAATCAGGTGTGTCAGGAGGTTGGTGAGGGGAAGGGGCTGAGAATCAGATGTGTCAGGAGGTGGGTGAGGGAGGAGAGGGCTGACAATCAGGTGTGTCAGGAGGTTGGTGAGGGGAAGGGTCTGAGAATCAGGTGTGTCAGGAGGTTGGTGAGTGGAAGGGTCTGAGAATCAGGTGTGTCAGGAGGTGGGTGAGGGGAAGGGGGGCTGAGAATCAGGTGTGTCAGGAGGTGGGTGAGGAGAGGGCTGAGAATCAAGTGTGTCAGGAGGTCGGTGAGGGGAAGTGGGCTGAGAATCAGGTGTGTCAGGAGGTTGGTGAGGGGAAGGGGCTGAGAATCAGATGTGTCAGGAGGTGGGTGAGGGAGGAGAGGGCTGACAATCAGGTGTGTCAGGAGGTGGGTGAGGGGAAAGGGGGCTGAGAATCAGGTGTGTCAGGAGGTTGGTGAGGGAGGAGAGGGCTGAGAATCAGGTGTGTCAGCAGGTGGGTGAGGGGAAGGGGCTGAGAATCAGGTGTGTCAGGAGGTTGGTGAGGGGAAGGGGCTGAGAATCAGGTGTGTCAGGAGGTGGGTGAGGGGAAGGGGCTGAGAATCAGGTGTGTCAGGAGGTGGGTGAGGGAGGAGAGGGCTGAGAATCAGGTGTGTCAGGAGATTGGTGAGGGAGGAGAGGGCTGAGAATCAGGTGTGTCAGGAGGTGGGTGAGGGGAAGGGGACAGAGAATCAGGTGTGTCAGGAGGTTGGTGAGGGGAAGGGGCTGAGAATCAGGTGTGTCAGAAGGTTGGTGAGGGGAAGGGGCTGAGAATCAGGTGTGTCAGCAGGTGGGTGAGGGGAGGGCTGAGAATCAAGTGTGTCAGGAGGTTGGTGAGGGGAAGGGGCTGAGAATCAGATGTGTCAGGAGGTGGGTGAGGGAGGAGAGGGCTGACAATCAGGTGTGTCGGGGTGGGTGAGGGGAAGGGGCTGAGAATCATGTGTGTCAGGAGGTGGGTGAGGGAGGAGAGGGCTGAGAATCACGTGTGTCAGGAGGTTGGTGAGGGAGGAGAGGGCTGAGAATCAGGTGAGTCAGGAGATTGGTGAGGGAGGAGAGGGCTGAGAATCAGGTGTGTCAGGAGGTTGGTGAGGGAGGAGAGGGCTGAGAATCAGGTGTGTCAGGAGGTTGGTGAGGGAGGAGAGGGCTGAGAATCAGGTGTGTCAGGAGGTTGGTGAGGGAGGAGAGGGCTGAGAATCAGGTGTGACAGGAGGTGGGTGAGGGAGGAGTGGGCTGAGAATCAGGTGTGTCAGGAGGTTGGTGAGGGAGGAGAGGGCTGAGAATCAGGAGTGTCAGGAGGTTGGTGAGGGAGGAGAGGGCTGAGAATCAGGAGTGTCAGGAGGTTGGTGAGGGAGGAGAGGGCTGAGAATCAGGTGTGTCAGGAGGTTGGTGAGGGAGGAGAGGGCTGAGAATCAGGTGTGTCAGGAGGTGGGTGAGGGGAAGGGGGGCTGAGAATCAGGTGTGTCAGGAGGTTGGTGAGGGAGGAGAGGGCTGAGAATCAGGTGTGACAGGAGGTTGGTGAGGGGAAGGGGACTGAGAATCAGGTGTGTCAGGAGGTTGGTGAGGGAGGAGAGGGCTGAGAATCAGGTGTGTCAGGAGGTTGGTGAGGGGATGGGGCTGAGAAAGGTGTGTCAGGAGGTGGGTGAGGGAGGAGAGGGCTGAGAATCAGGTGTGTCAGGAGGTGGGTGAGGGGAAGGGGCTGAGAATCAGGTGTGTCAGGAGGTGGGTGAGGGGAAGTGGGCTGAGAATCAGGTG
The DNA here is from genome assembly GCF_030144855.1 of Hypanus sabinus. NCBI lineage: Eukaryota > Metazoa > Chordata > Chondrichthyes > Myliobatiformes > Dasyatidae > Hypanus > Hypanus sabinus. The sequence continues at coordinate 61,458,533 of NC_082728.1, read as the reverse complement.
TGTCAGGAGGTTGGTGAGGGGAAGGGGCTGAGAATCAGGTGTGTCAGCAGGTGGGTGAGGGGAGGGCTGAGAATCAAGTGTGTCAGGAGGTTGGTGAGGGAGGAGAGGGCTGAGAATCAGGTGAGTCAGGAGATTGGTGAGGGAGGAGAGGGCTGAGAATCAGGTGTGTCAGGAGGTGGGTGAGGGAGGAGAGGGCTGAGAATCAGGTGTGTCAGGAGGTGGGTGAGGGGAGGGGCTGAGAATCAGGTGTGTCAGGAGGTGGGTGAGGGGAAGGGGCTGAGAATCAGGTGTGTTAGGAGGTTGGTGAGGGAGGAGAGGGCTGAGAATCAGGTGTGTCAGGAGGTGGGTGAGGGAGGAGAGGGCTGAGAATCAGGTGTGTCAGGAGGTTGGTGAGGGAGGAGAGGGTTGAGAATCAGGTGTGACAGGAGGTGGGTGAGGGAGGAGAGGGCTGAGAATCAGGTGTGTCAGGAGGTTGGTGAGGGAGGAGAGGGCTGAGAATCAGGTGTGACAGGAGGTTGGTGAGGGGAAGGGGCTGAGAATCAGGTGTGTCAGGAGGTGGGTGAGGGAGGAGAGGGCTGAGAATCAGGTGTGTCAGGAGGTGGGTGAGGGAGGAGAGGGCTGAGAATCAGGAGTGTCAGGAGGTTGGTGAGGAAGGAGAGGTCTGAGAATCAGGTGTGTCAGGAGGTTGGTGAGGGAGGAGAGGGCTGAGAATCAGGTGTGTCAGGAGGTTGGTGAGGGAGGAGAGGGCTGAGAATCAGGTGTGACAGGAGGTTGGTGAGGGGAAGGGGACTGAGAATCAGGTGTGTCAGGAGGTGGGTGAGGGAGGAGAGGGCTGAGAATCAGGTGTGTCAGGAGGTGGGTGAGGGAGGAGAGGGCTGAGAATCAGGAGTGTCAGGAGGTTGGTGAGGAAGGAGAGGTCTGAGAATCAGGTGTGTCAGGAGGTTGGTGAGGGAGGAGAGGGCTGAGAATCAGGTGTGACAGGAGGTTGGTGAGGGGAAGGGGACTGAGAATCAGGTGTGTCAGGAGGTTGGTGAGGGAGGAGAGGGCTGAGAATCAGGTGTGTCAGGAGGTTGGTGAGGGGAAGGGGCTGAGAAAGGTGTGTCAGGAGGTTGGTGAGGGAGGAGAGGGCTGAGAATCAGGTGTGTCAGGAGGTTGGTGAGGGGAAGGGGACTGAGAATCAGGTGTGTCAGGAGGTGGGTGAGGGGAAGTGGACTGAGAATCAGGTGTGTCAGGAGGTGGGTGAGGGGAAGGGGCTGAGAATCAGGTGTGTCAGGAGGTTGGTGAGGGGAAGGGGACTGAGAATCAGGTGTGTCAGGAGGTGGGTGAGGGAGGAGAGAGCTGAGAATCAGGTGTGTCAGGAGGTTGGTGAGGGGAAGGGGCTGAGAATCAGATGTGTCAGGAGGTGGGTGAGGGAGGAGAGGGCTGACAATCAGGTGTGTCAGGAGGTTGGTGAGGGGAAGGGGCTGAGAATCAGATGTGTCAGGAGGTGGGTGAGGGAGGAGAGGGCTGACAATCAGGTGTGTCAGGAGGTTGGTGAGGGGAAGGGTCTGAGAATCAGGTGTGTCAGGAGGTGGGTGAGGGGAAGGGGGGCTGCGAATCAGGTGTGTCAGGAGGTGGGTGAGGAGAGGGCTGAGAATCAAGTGTGTCAGGAGGTCGGTGAGGGGAAGTGGGCTGAGAATCAGGTGTGTCAGGAGGTGGGTGAGGGGAAGTGGGCTGAGAATCAGGTGTGTCAGGAGCTTGGTGAGGGGAAGTGGGCTGAGAATCAGGTGTGTCAGGAGGTTGGTGAGGGGAAGGGGCTGAGAATCAGGTGTGTCAGCAGGTGGGTGAGGGGAGGGCTGAGAATCAAGTGTGTCAGGAGGTTGGTGAGGGGAAGTGGGCTGAGAATCAGGTGTGTCAGGAGGTTGGTGAGGGGAAGGGGCTGAGAATCAGGTGTGTCAGCAGGTGGGTGAGGGGAGGGCTGAGAATCAAGTGTGTCAGGAGGTTGGTGAGGGAGGAGAGGGCTGAGAATCAGGTGAGTCAGGAGATTGGTGAGGGAGGAGAGGGCTGAGAATCAGGTGTGTCAGGAGGTGGGTGAGGGAGGAGAGGGCTGAGAATCAGGTGTGTCAGGAGGTGGGTGAGGGGAGGGGCTGAGAATCAGGTGTGTCAGGAGGTGGGTGAGGGGAAGGGGCTGAGAATCAGGTGTGTCAGGAGGTTGGTGAGGGAGGAGAGGGCTGAGAATCAGGTGTGTCAGGAGGTGGGTGAGGGAGGAGAGGGCTGAGAATCAGGTGTGTCAGGAGGTTGGTGAGGGAGGAGAGGGTTGAGAATCAGGTGTGACAGGAGGTGGGTGAGGGAGGAGAGGGCTGAGAATCAGGTGTGTCAGGAGGTTGGTGAGGGAGGAGAGGGCTGAGAATCAGGTGTGACAGGAGGTTGGTGAGGGGAAGGGGCTGAGAATCAGGTGTGTCCGGAGGTGGGTGAGGGAGGAGAGGGCTGAGAATCAGGTGTGTCAGGAGGTGGGTGAGGGAGGAGAGGGCTGAGAATCAGGAGTGTCAGGAGGTTGGTGAGGAAGGAGAGGTCTGAGAATCAGGTGTGTCAGGAGGTGGGTGAGGGAGGAGAGGGCTGAGAATCAGGTGTGTCAGGAGGTTGGTGAGGGAGGAGAGGGCTGAGAATCAGGTGTGTCAGGAGGTTGGTGAGGGAGGAGAGGGCTGAGAATCAGGTGTGACAGGAGGTTGGTGAGGGAAAGGGGACTGAGAATCAGGTGTGTCAGGAGGTTGGTGAGGGAGGAGAGGGCTGAGAATCAGGTGTGACAGGAGGTGGGTGAGGGAGGAGTGGGCTGAGAATCAGGTGTGTCAGGAGGTTGGTGAGGGAGGAGAGGGCTGAGAATCAGGAGTGTCAGGAGGTTGGTGAGGGAGGAGAGGGCTGAGAATCAGGAGTGTCAGGAGGTTGGTGAGGGAGGAGAGGGCTGAGAATCAGGTGTGTCAGGAGGTTGGTGAGGGAGGAGAGGGCTGAGAATCAGGTGTGTCAGGAGGTGGGTGAGGGGAAGGGGGGCTGAGAATCAGGTGTGTCAGGAGGTTGGTGAGGGAGGAGAGGGCTGAGAATCAGGTGTGACAGGAGGTTGGTGAGGGGAAGGGGACTGAGAATCAGGTGTGTCAGGAGGTTGGTGAGGGAGGAGAGGGCTGAGAATCAGGTGTGTCAGGAGGTTGGTGAGGGGAAGGGGCTGAGAAAGGTGTGACAGGAGGTGGGTGAGGGAGGAGAGGGCTGAGAATCAGGTGTGTCAGGAGGTGGGTGAGGGGAAGGGGCTGAGAATCAGGTGTGTCAGGAGGTGGGTGAGGGGAAGTGGGCTGAGAATCAGGTGTGTCAGGAGGTTGGTGAGGGGAAGGGGCTGAGAATCAGGTGTGTCAGCAGGTGGGTGAGGGGAGGGCTGAGAATCAAGTGTGTCAGGAGGTTGGTGAGGGAGGAGAGGGCTGAGAATCAGGTGAGTCAGGAGATTGGTGAGGGAGGAGAGGGCTGAGAATCAGGTGTGTCAGGAGGTGGGTGAGGGAGGAGAGGGCTGAGAATCAGGTGTGTCAGGAGGTGGGTGAGGGGAGGGGCTGAGAATCAGGTGTGTCAGGAGGTGGGTGAGGGGAGGGGCTGAGAATCAGGTGTGTCAGGAGGTGGGTGAGGGGAAGGGGCTGAGAATCAGGTGTGTCAGGAGGTTGGTGAGGGAGGAGAGGGCTGAGAATCAGGTGTGTCAGGAGGTGGGTGAGGGAGGAGAGGGCTGAGAATCAGGTGTGTCAGGAGGTTGGTGAGGGAGGAGAGGGTTGAGAATCAGGTGTGACAGGAGGTGGGTGAGGGAGGAGAGGGCTGAGAATCAGGTGTGTCAGGAGGTTGGTGAGGGAGGAGAGGGCTGAGAATCAGGTGTGACAGGAGGTTGGTGAGGGGAAGGGGCTGAGAATCAGGTGTGTCAGGAGGTGGGTGAGGGAGGAGAGGGCTGAGAATCAGGTGTGTCAGGAGGTGGGTGAGGGAGGAGAGGGCTGAGAATCAGGAGTGTCAGGAGGTTGGTGAGGAAGGAGAGGTCTGAGAATCAGGTGTGTCAGGAGGTTGGTGAGGGAGGAGAGGGCTGAGAATCAGGTGTGTCAGGAGGTTGGTGAGGGAGGAGAGGGCTGAGAATCAGGTGTGACAGGAGGTTGGTGAGGGGAAGGGGACTGAGAATCAGGTGTGTCAGGAGGTGGGTGAGGGAGGAGAGGGCTGAGAATCAGGTGTGTCAGGAGGTGGGTGAGGGAGGAGAGGGCTGAGAATCAGGAGTGTCAGGAGGTTGGTGAGGAAGGAGAGGTCTGAGAATCAGGTGTGTCAGGAGGTTGGTGAGGGAGGAGAGGGCTGAGAATCAGGTGTGTCAGGAGGTTGGTGAGGGGAAGGGGCTGAGAAAGGTGTGTCAGGAGGTTGGTGAGGGAGGAGAGGGCTGAGAATCAGGTGTGTCAGGAGGTTGGTGAGGGGAAGGGGACTGAGAATCAGGTGTGTCAGGAGGTGGGTGAGGGGAAGTGGACTGAGAATCAGGTGTGTCAGGAGGTGGGTGAGGGGAAGGGGACTGAGAATCAGGTGTGTCAGGAGGTGGGTGAGGGAGGAGAGGGCTGACAATCAGGTGTGTCAGGAGGTTGGTGAGGGGAAGGGTCTGAGAATCAGGTGTGTCAGGAGGTGGGTGAGGGGAAGGGGGGCTGCGAATCAGGTGTGTCAGGAGGTGGGTGAGGAGAGGGCTGAGAATCAAGTGTGTCAGGAGGTCGGTGAGGGGAAGTGGGCTGAGAATCAGGTGTGTCAGGAGGTGGGTGAGGGGAAGTGGGCTGAGAATCAGGTGTGTCAGGAGCTTGGTGAGGGGAAGTGGGCTGAGAATCAGGTGTGTCAGGAGGTTGGTGAGGGGAAGGGGCTGAGAATCAGGTGTGTCAGCAGGTGGGTGAGGGGAGGGCTGAGAATCAAGTGTGTCAGGAGGTTGGTGAGGGAGGAGAGGGCTGAGAATCAGGTGAGTCAGGAGATTGGTGAGGGAGGAGAGGGCTGAGAATCAGGTGTGTCAGGAGGTGGGTGAGGGAGGAGAGGGCTGAGAATCAGGTGTGTCAGGAGGTGGGTGAGGGGAGGGGCTGAGAATCAGGTGTGTCAGGAGGTGGGTGAGGGGAAGGGGCTGAGAATCAGGTGTGTCAGGAGGTTGGTGAGGGAGGAGAGGGCTGAGAATCAGGTGTGTCAGGAGGTGGGTGAGGGAGGAGAGGGCTGAGAATCAGGTGTGTCAGGAGGTTGGTGAGGGAGGAGAGGGTTGAGAATCAGGTGTGACAGGAGGTGGGTGAGGGAGGAGAGGGCTGAGAATCAGGTGTGTCAGGAGGTTGGTGAGGGAGGAGAGGGCTGAGAATCAGGTGTGACAGGAGGTTGGTGAGGGGAAGGGGCTGAGAATCAGGTGTGTCCGGAGGTGGGTGAGGGAGGAGAGGGCTGAGAATCAGGTGTGTCAGGAGGTGGGTGAGGGAGGAGAGGGCTGAGAATCAGGAGTGTCAGGAGGTTGGTGAGGAAGGAGAGGTCTGAGAATCAGGTGTGTCAGGAGGTGGGTGAGGGAGGAGAGGGCTGAGAATCAGGTGTGTCAGGAGGTTGGTGAGGGAGGAGAGGGCTGAGAATCAGGTGTGTCAGGAGGTTGGTGAGGGAGGAGAGGGCTGAGAATCAGGTGTGACAGGAGGTTGGTGAGGGAAAGGGGACTGAGAATCAGGTGTGTCAGGAGGTTGGTGAGGGAGGAGAGGGCTGAGAATCAGGTGTGTCAGGAGGTTGGTGAGGGGAAGGGGACTGAGAATCAGGTGTGTCAGGAGGTGGGTGAGGGGAAGGGGACTGAGAATCAGGTGTGTCAGGAGGTGGGTGAGGGGAAGGGGCTGAGAATCAGGTGTGTCAGGAGGTTGGTGAGGGGAAGGGGACTGAGAATCAGGTGTGTCAGGAGGTGGGTGAGGGAGGAGAGGGCTGAGAATCAGGTGTGTCAGGAGGTTGGTGAGGGGAAGGGGCTGAGAATCAGATGTGTCAGGAGGTGGGTGAGGGAGGAGAGGGCTGACAATCAGGTGTGTCAGGAGGTTGGTGAGGGGAAGGGTCTGAGAATCAGGTGTGTCAGGAGGTTGGTGAGGGGAAGGGGCTGAGAATCAGGTGTGTCAGGAGGTGGGTGAGGGGAAGGGGGGCTGAGAATCAGGTGTGTCAGGAGGTGGGTGAGGAGAGGGCTGAGAATCAAGTGTGTCAGGAGGTCGGTGAGGGGAAGTGGGCTGAGAATCAGATGTGTCAGGAGGTGGGTGAGGGAGGAGAGGGCTGACAATCAGGTGTGTCAGGAGGTGGGTGAGGGGAAAGGGGGCTGAGAATCAGGTGTGTCAGGAGGTTGGTGAGGGAGGAGAGGGCTGAGAATCAGGTGTGTCAGCAGGTGGGTGAGGGGAAGGGGCTGAGAATCAGGTGTGTCAGGAGGTTGGTGAGGGGAAGGGGCTGAGAATCAGGTGTGTCAGGAGGTGGGTGAGGGGAAGGGGCTGAGAATCAGGTGTGTCAGGAGGTGGGTGAGGGAGGAGAGGGCTGAGAATCAGGTGTGTCAGGAGATTGGTGAGGGAGGAGAGGGCTGAGAATCAGGTGTGTCAGGAGGTGGGTGAGGGGAAGGGGACAGAGAATCAGGTGTGTCAGGAGGTTGGTGAGGGGAAGGGGCTGAGAATCAGGTGTGTCAGAAGGTTGGTGAGGGGAAGGGGCTGAGAATCAAGTGTGTCAGGAGGTTGGTGAGGGGAAGGGGCTGAGAATCAGATGTGTCAGGAGGTGGGTGAGGGGAAGGGGCTGAGAATCAGGTGTGTCAGCAGGTGGGTGAGGGGAAGGGGCTGAGAATCAAGTGTGTCAGGAGGTTGGTGAGGGGAAGTGGGCTGAGAATCAGGTGTGTCAGGAGGTTGGTGAGGGGAAGGGGCTGAGAATCAGGTGTGTCAGGAGGTGGGTGAGGGGAGGGCTGAGAATCAGGTGTGTCAGGAGGTGGGTGAGGGGAAGGGGCTGAGAATCAGGTGTGTCAGGAGGTTGGTGAGGGGAAGGGGCTGAGAAAGGTGTGTCAGGAGGTGGGTGAGGGAGGAGAGGGCTGAGAATCAGGTGTGTCAGGAGGTGGGTGAGGGGAAGTGGACTGAGAATCAGGTGTGTCAGGAGGTTGGTGAGGGAGGAGAGGGCTGAGAATCAGGTGTGTCAATAGGTTGGTGAGGGGAAGGGGACTGAGAATCAGGTGTGTCAGGAGGTTGGTGAGGGGAAGGGGCTGAGAATCAGGTGTGTCAGGAGGTGGGTGAGGGGAAGGGGACTGAGAATCAGGTGTGTCAGGAGGTTGGTGAGGGGAAGGGGTTGAGAATCAGGTGTGTCAGGAGGTTGGTGAAGGAGGAGAGGGCTGAGAATCAGGTGTGTCAGGAGGTTGGTGAGGAGAGGGCTGAGAATCAGGTGTGTCAGGAGGTGGGTGAGGGGAAGGGGCTGAGAATCAGGTGTGTCAGCAGGTGGGTGAGGGGAAGGGGCTGAGAATCAAGTGTGTCAGGAGGTTGGTGAGGGGAAGTGGGCTGAGAATCAGGTGTGTCAGGAGGTTGGTGAGGGGAAGGGGCTGAGAATCAGGTGTGTCAGGAGGTGGGTGAGGGGAGGGCTGAGAATCAGGTGTGTCAGGAGGTGGGTGAGGGGAAGGGGCTGAGAATCAGGTGTGTCAGGAGGTTGGTGAGGGGAAGGGGCTGAGAATCAGGTGTGTCAGGAGGTGGGTGAGGGGAAGGGACTGAGAATCAGGTGTGTCAGGAGGTTGGTGAGGGGAAGGGGCTGAGAATCAGGTGTGTCAGGAGGTGGGTGAGGAGAGGGCTGAGAATCAAGTGTGTCAGGAGGTGGGTGAGGGGAAGGGGCTGAGAATCAGGTGTGTCAGGAGGTGGGTGAGGGAGGAGAGGGCTGAGAATCAGGTGTGTCAGGAGGTGGGTGAGGGGAAGGGGGGCTGAGAATCAGGTGTGTCAGGAGGTTGGTGAGGGAGGAGAGGGCTGAGAATCAGGTGTGTCAGCAGGTGGGTGAGTGGAAGGGTCTGAGAATCAGGTGTGTCAGGAGGTGGGTGAGGGGAAGGGGCTGAGAATCAGGTGTGTCAGGAGGTTGGTGAGGGGAAGGGGCTGAGAGTCAGATGTGTCAGGAGGTGGGTGAGGGGAAGGGACTGAGAATCAGGTGTGTCAGGAGGTGGGTGAGGGAGGAGAGGGCTGAGAATCAGGTGTGTCAGGAGGTTGGTGAGGGAGGAGAGGGCTGAGAATCAGGTGTGTCAGGAGGTGGGTGAGGGGAAGGGGACAGAGAATCAGGTGTGTCAGGAGGTTGGTGAGGGGAAGTGGGCTGAGAATCAGGTGTGTCAGGAGGTTGGTGAGGGGAAGGGGCTGAGAATCAGGTGTGTCAGGAGGTGGGTGAGGGGAAGTGGGCTGAGAATCAGGTGTGTCAGGAGGTGGGTGAGGGGAAGTGGGCTGAGAATCAGGTGTGTCAGGAGGTTGGTGAGGGAGGAGAGGGCTGAGAAAGGTGTGTCAGGAGGTGGGTGAGGGAGGAGAGGGCTGAGAATCAGGTGTGTCAGGAGGTGGGTGAGGGAGGAGAGGGCTGAGAATCAGGTGTGTCAGGAGGTGGGTGAGGGAGGAGAGGGCTGAGAATCAGGTGTGTCAGGAGGTTGGTGAGGGGAAGTGGGCTGAGAATCAGGTGTGTCAGGAGGTTGGTGAGGGGAAGGGGCTGAGAATCAGGTGTGTCAGGAGGTTGGTGAGGGGAAGGGGCTGAGAATCAAGTGTGTCAGGAGGTTGGTGAGGGGAAGTGGGCTGAGAATCAGGTGTGTCAGGAGGTTGGTGAGGGGAAGGGGCTGAGAATCAGGTGTGTCAGGAGGTGGGTGAGGGGAGGGCTGAGAATCAGGTGTGTCAGGAGGTGGGTGAGGGGAAGGGGCTGAGAATCAGGTGTGTCAGGAGGTGGGTGAAGAGAGGGCTGAGAATCAGGTGTGTCAGGAGGTTGGTGAGGGGAAGTGGGCTGAGAATCAGGTGTGTCAGGAGGTTGGTGAGGGGAAGTGGGCTGAGAATCAGGTGTGTCAGGAGGTGGGTGAGGGAGGAGAGGGCTGAGAATCAGATGTGTCAGGAGGTGGGTGAGGGAGGAGAGGGCTGAGAATCAGGTGTGTCAGGAGGTGGGTGAGGGAGGAGAGGGCTGAGAATCAGGTGTGTCAGGAGGTTGGTGAGGGAGGAGAGGGTTGAGAATCAGGTGTGACAGGAGGTGGGTGAGGGAGGAGAAGGCTGAGAATCAGGTGTGACAGGAGGTTGGTGAGGGAGGAGAGGGCTGAGAATCAGGTGTGACAGGAGGTTGGTGAGGGGAAGGGGCTGAGAATCAGGTGTGTCAGGAGGTGGGTGAGGGAGGAGAGGGCTGAGAATCAGGTGTGTCAGGAGGTGGGTGAGGGAGGAGAGGGCTGAGAATCAGGTGTGTCAGGAGGTGGGTGAGGGGAAGGGGCTGAGAATCAGGTGTGTCAGGAGGTGGGTGAGGGGAAGGGGACTGAGAATCAGGTGTGTCAGGAGGTTGGTGAGGGGAAGGGGCTGAGAATCAGGTGTGTCAGGAGGTGGGTGAGGGGAAGCGGCTGAGAATTACCCGGTGGCTTCGGAGGTTCTGTCAAACTGAGCTCTCCGTTTACTGCCTGTCCCTCAACAATCTTTTTGTAGGAGTTCATTGTACGTGAAAGGTCATCACTGGCTTGTAAAATTTCACCTGTAATAAAATGTCAAGAACCATTAAAAGTTTACAGACCTAATTTAATATCATACATTTCTTTAAAAAAATGTTTTCTTGAAGGACTAGCTTCTGTTTAATAAATGAAACTGATGAGTTTATCAAATGGATGCAATGTGTTTTTAATGTACCAAAGGGACCATTACATCTGGAAACTCAAAGTCTTTTTATAATGCATCAAACAACAACACACACAAAATGCTGCTGGAACACAGCAGGCCAGGTAGCATCTATAGGGAGAAGCGCTGTCAACGTTTCGGGCCGAGACCCTACATCAACCTATTCTCCTTTAAAACAATTCAAACTAATCCCCCCCACCAAACCATTTTACAGTAAATTGGTTAAAAGATCCCAAAATGGCATCACAAAGTTAAAATCAGTCATAGCAAAAGACTGAAAATACATAAAGCAAGATGACCCGTAAATGAAGAGAAAGGATCCTTTTGTGTGTTGGCTCTTCATCAGAAACTGGTCCTTTCTTCATCATATTTGGATAAATGCATTTGGCATTTTTACTGCTGGTTCACAGGATTGAAAGGCTTATGATATGAAGAGCGTTTGATGGCTCTGGCCTGTATTCACTGGAAATCAGAAGAATCGCGGGGGGGGGGGGGGAATCTCATTGAAATCTATCACATGTTGAAAGGCCTTGATAAAGTGAGTATGAAGAGGATGTTGCCTATGGTGGGGGAGTCTAAGACCAGAGAACACAGCCTCAGAACAGAGGGACGTCTATTTGGAACGGAGATGAAGAGGAATTTCTTTAGCCAGAGAATGGTGAATCTGTGGAATTCATTGCCACAGGCAGCTGTGGACACCAAATCATTGGGTATAGTTAAAGCAGGGGTTGTTGGATTCTTCATTAGGGCATAAAGAGATACGGGAAGAAGGCAGGAGACTGGGGCTGAGAGGGAAATGGATCAGCCATGATGAAATGATGGAGCAGACTCAATGGGCCAAATGGCCTAATTTTGCTCCTATATCTTATGATTGAAGATGGTAGGAGGCTGTGCACTGCTAAAAGCTGTTTGCCTCCGAGGCGCATTGTGAGTACAACACAAAGGAGCACTTGGCCAACTTGGCCAGTTGTCCTTACGCAATTCAGTCAGTGTTGCGGGTGTGATCCCACCTTCTTGCAGCTTCCATCAGACAGGAGGTTCAGATTCAAGAACAGCTGCTTCCTCTCGACCGCTAGCTTGTTGGACCAACCTGCACAATCTAATCACTCGAGTTTAATATCACTACGATCACTGAACTAAAATGGACACCGTTTTGTTCTAATCATGCTAGTGTGCAAAAATTACGTTTAACAAGATTTTTCTGTGAATTCTGCTTGTCTGATGCTATGTGCACATAGACACATAGCATGATATGTTTTCATGCACCTGTGTGTACACGTCCTTGTGAATATGACAATAAACTTGATTTAGAGTTTTCTGACTCCAATTAAAACCTTGGTGCTAGTCCTACAATTTGACATCCCGAATTATGTTTCCATGCGCCATATACTGTGCTGGGGGCAGGGGAGTGACTGACTGGGTTACCAGTTCCTCTTTGTCCCTCCTCAGTGTTTGCCTGTGCATCCTCCATGTAATCATAAAACTGGACTCAGTGAAATCCTCTGTGCTTAAAAAGCTTGCTGATACTTACGGAGCTGGTGTCAGCAGGAGAACGTGTGCATCTAGACGAGGTGCTGGAGAATACTGTGTGGATGGTTAACACAGAACATAAAAAAAAGTACAACACAGAAACAGGCCCTTTGGCCCGCAAGTCCATATCCATCGATCCTCCTTACACCCATGTGCCTATTTAAAACTCTTTAAAAGCCCTAGTGTGTTTGTCTCTTAACACCATACCAGGCAGCACATTCCAGGCATCTATGACTCTCTGAATAAAAAACTTAGCTTTGAACCTACCCCCTCTCATCTTCACTGCATGCCCTCTGGTAGTAAACACTTCCACTCGGGGGGAAAAAAGATACTCCCTGTCTACTCTCTCTTTGCCTCTCAGAATCTTATAAACCTGTATCAGATCCCCACTCTGCCTCCGCCATTCCAGGGAAAACAGCCCAAGTTTATCCAGCCTGTCATGATAGCAAACCAGCAGCACCCAATCCAAAGCCTCGAAATTCTTCCTATAGTGGAGGAACCAGAACTGTACACAATGCTCCAGATGTGGTCTCACCTGAGTTTTATAAAGTTGCAAAATAACCTTTTGACTTTTAAAATAAATGCTTTGACTAATAAAAGCAAGTATTCCATAAGCCTTCTTAACCCCCAAACCACCCATCCTGGCGAAAGGTTTAGGCCCGAAACGTCGACTATACTTTTTTCCATAGATGCTGCCTGGCCTGCTGAGTTCCTCCAGCATTGTGTGTGTGTGTAGTTCTCAATCAGCCTATCAACCTGTGTAGCTACTTTCAAGGAGCTATGAGCTTTGACTCTGAGATAACACTGCTCAGTAAGGGTTTTGTCCTTAACAGTGTACTGTCGTTTGCCCTATAAGGTGCAACACCTCACATGTATCTGGGTTAAACTCTATCTGCCATTTCTCTGCCCATATTTGCAAATGATCTATATTGTGCTGTATTCTTTGCCAGTCTTCTACTGTCCACAACTCCACCAATCTTGGTATCATCGACAAAAAATATACTAATCCACCCACCTACATTTTCAACCAGACCTCTTACTTACATCACAAACAACAGAGGTCCCACACAGATCCCTGTGGAACACCACTAATTACAGACATCCAGCTCGATTAAGTCCCTTCAACCAACTCCCATGTGCAAGCCAGTTCTGAACCCACACAGCCAATTTGCCACAGACCCCATGCATTCTAATTTTCTGGATTAGCCTCTCATGAGGGAGTTTGCTGAATGCTTTACTAAAATCCATGTAGACAACATCCACTGCTCTACCTTCATCAATCTCACTTGTCACCTTGTCAAAAAAAACTTGATTAAATCGGTAAGACATGATCTGCTCGCCCTAATTAGCTTCTCCAGTAGCTTCAGTCGAGGAGGGGAGGAGATGCCACCACTGCCATTCACTCCCACCTCTACCAAACCCATACAGATGGAACCAGAAGCTTTTTGACGTACCTAAGCTGTTGTCGTTGTCCTCTGTCTCACTGGCAATTTTGAATAATGCCCGCCTCATTTTCTCACATTGGTCGTATAACTCCTGTAAAGCAATAGAGCTCTTGTTAGTTTAACCTCAGCCTCAATTACTGATTTCACTGCACCTTCTGTATTACAATGTTAATTAGAGCATTACCTTCAAAGTTGAATGTACTCCAAGTCACTTTGCAGAAGTGCATTCAGTTAAAAGAGGGCAAAGAAATAAGGAAAGGCAGCCAAAACCTTTAGTTAAAGCTGTGGTCTGGATGCAAGTCATTAATATCTAGAGGTTTAGAGGGCCATTTCCACAATAAGAGTCCTGGTTGGTGAAGCACAGTCCCTAGTTGCAGAGTACAATGAGAACAAAGTTAGGAACAGGGAGCCTCAAGGAATTGAGGTTATGCACATTGAAAGGATAGAACAGCTCATGAAAAAACCATCTTCAGGATACTTTGGGGATATTTGCAGTTGAAAGTTGACACACATCTAAACAATGATGCATGATGGCAAGTATTTAAAGGATTTTGACAGCCTCTCAAGGGTGGCCTTGGTGACTTGCGAATGGAGCTTGTGGTGGTGAAATTACTGCTCATTCAGCATTGGACAAGGAGACCGAGGCAACGAGGAGTCAGCAGACACACTGAGTCTGAGTCTGACTGGACGTATTTGCATGGTGTCACAGAGGGACAACATCTAGAAGAGGAACAGAGGTTCAAAGATTAGCTTTTGGAAACTCCAGAGGCACTATATGAAGATATTGGGAGAAGTCCATCAATGAGATATTTGAGATAGGCTTGGCTTGATGAAGATTCGACTAGATGAGTGAAAATCCACTGAGCTACACAGTGGAGAAGAATGTGAAATTGACTATATTGGAATTGGAAAGAGAAATCAAAGAAGATAACACATCACAATCAAAGGATATTGTTTGTAACTAGTTACAGACACTTCAATAATAATGGAGCTCATGGATAACACAAGCTTGGAAAGGGCACGAGATGCAAAACAGCAGTAGGGTTTGGGCTGATGGTGCCTTCAGGAAGAATTGACCGGCTAGGATATCAGAGCAAATAGCAAAGATGGCTGAATGGAATAGATGGTTTTAGTGACTTGAGGTTGAAGGAAAGGGAGGGATTTGTAGCAAAGACAAGTTAGTGGTCATCTTTAAATTCAGGGGTAATCTTTGGCAACTAGCAGTTGTCCTGGCTTGATTAGCACTTAATATGGTTCAGAAAAATCATGTGATATCTGAGAAAAACACTGAAAGCCTCACTTCTTGGAACTGAGGAGTGGAAATGAGGTCACTCTTGGTTGTGCAAGGGTTAAGGGTGTGGAAAGCAGTGGATTGCAGAGGATGTATACTACTGACATAAAATATATCAAATGTACCTGCAGATTCAAAACTGTGACATATTGAGTGGCTAGTGAGAAATAATCTGGATACCCCATTGACTCCTGAGAAAATATGTTGTCCAGCTCCAAGGTGGCAAAGGAACATACCAGTGAACCAATGCAGATGGGTGAATGGGCACGTAGACGGGTCAATGGGTATGTAGATGGGTCAATGGGCATGTAGACGGGTGGACACTTGTAAGTATGCTGGTCCAGAGAAGTTTGAAGGTTGACATCAGGCACTGTGGAGTAGTTCAATACCCAGATGTGAAGCATACAGGAGGGGAGTTAGGATTACCATCATCAACTCTTTATCCCCTTCCGTCGAGTCATCCTTGTTGTAATGGGCCAACATCTCATTCAGAAGACGCACATTATTGTTCACTTCCTCGAGTGTGTTTAAGCGTTTTGTTATTTTCTGCATTCGGGCTTCATCCTGTGGAAGGTAAAGCAGCAAAACACCTGAGAGTTTAAACACGAGCCCTCTCTCATTGTCACACTCCCCATCACACACCCGCCATTACCAGGGCCACTCTGTGTAGTTTACTGTTAGCACCAATCTGATGAGGCTTTGTGATCATCAGGGCATTGAAACATAAACATTCATCCAGGCTGAGCATAGAACCACAGCTCACAGTCTCAGCCTGCAGGGACAGACATTTCAGAGTACGTTGAGGGAAAATTTCCTCGCTCAGGGTGGTGGACCTGTAGAATTCACTCCACAAAATACTGAATGTATTTCTGAATGAATTAGGTATACTCCTAGACATGAAAGGCTAGATCTGTAGGGAGAGAAGAGAATGCAGGATCAACCACAAGCATATTATGACAAAGTAAACTTGCTTCTACTGTTCCCTGTGTAGCTCTGATCGAACACTATAGGTACATGTAAGTGGCTCGGATTTCCAGCATCTGCCAATTTCCGCTTGACTGTGACTACAGATACAGTTCGATGCTGATTATCCACAGACCTGGACCACTGATTCAGATACCTTGTTTGGGGTACCCCTGTACGAGACATCAGAACCACGTCCCAGCTCATAATTTCAGTTCAGAGGAAATAAGCCGTGGATAACAAACAATGGTCTTGCCAACAACACACACAAAATGCTGGTGGAACACAGCAGGCTAGGCAGCACCTATAGGGAGAAGCGCTGTCGACATTTCCTTTCAGTTAGTCCTGACGAAGGGTCTCGGCCTGAAACGTCGACAGCGCTTCTCCCTATAGATGCTGCCTGGCCTGCTGGGTTCCACCAGCATTTTGTGTGTGTTGTTGTTTGAATTTCCAGCATCTGCAGATTTCCTCGTGTTTGGTCTTGCCAATAATGTTTGCACCCTGTGAATGCACAAATACAACCCTCCCAGGCACGATCCACCAAAATGCTCTCCACAAGCATAGATCTAGCCATCTTCTCCAGCGCTCATCCAATCAGTTTCCTAGCTTAGCCTCAACGTTCTCCTGTTGGAAGGGGAACTACTCGTCTGCATCTGACCAGCTTCGGTCTGCTTGCTGAGCATTAGATCTCATTTGGATTCTGCCTCCCCTCTTCTTCCTTACCTCCTTTACCATGTTCTTTATCAGTTTATTAGCCTCTTGTAAGTCCTCAGGCTTTTTGCTCTTCAGTAACCTGGCTAATAGCTGAAAAACAGTAACAGATTGGAAAGTTTATTTCAAACTACAGGACGGTCTGACGTGTTCAGAACACTGGAGAAGTTTGTAACCAAACCATGTCAGACTTTCAACTCTCCCCACACTTGCAATGCAACAGTTAAGATTACAACATGGACTGTACTCCTGGACCATTTGTCCATCCCCCCCATCCCCATCCCTCAAACTCCTGTGTCCACCTGGGACTCCAGTCCCTTCCTTGGTCTGCCTGTTGACTGATCCCCTTCAGCATGAATGCACTTGCATATTTGTGGAGCAGGAAGGACACTTTCTCCTTTCTGATCTATTCCAGAAGGCAAGACCTTTGGCCCAACTCATCCATGCTGTCCATATCTACTAAAATGGATTAGTGTAGGATTATTCTTGACAAATCCTATCACATTCCACCCCTCTCCAGCACCATTTTACAGTCCAACCCACATGATTGGGATATGGGAGAAACTAGAAGAGCCGGGGAAGCCCATAGGATGCAGAATCCATACAGATGGCACGAGATCGGGACTGAACCTGGGCCACTAGCGCTGTGAAATGATCCGAAATGTACCTTAGACTTTTCATCATCTTCAAACACTGTATTTTTAGGACGAGTTGTAGGCGAAGGAACCAGTGTTTTATCAATGGGGATCTGAGGATCCTGTTGCAAAATCCCTGTAAGAGGAATATTCAGCACCTGAGTGCACAGAACTGTTCAGAGTCGAAACACAACTTCACAGATGAGAAGCACTATACAGTTGTAAACACGAGGAAATCTGCAGATGCTGACACAAAATGCTGGTGGAACACAGCAGGCCAGGTAGCATCTATGGGAAGAAGTACAGTCGACGTTTCGGGCTGAGACCCTTAATCAGGACTAACTGAAAGAACAGATAGTAAGAGATCTGAAAGTGGGGAGGGGGAATGCGAAATGATAGGAGAAGACCGGAGGGGGTGGGATGAAGCTAAGAGCTGGAAAGTTGATTGGCAAAAGGGATACAGAGCTGGAGAATGGAAAAAAAGAAAAAGGGAGGGAGGTACCAGAGGGAGATGGAGAACAGGCAAAGAGTGATTGTGAGAGAGGCAGAGAGAGGAAAAAAGGAGAGAAAAAAAGGGGAGGGGAGAGGGTAAGACAGTGCCGCTCCAATACCAGCCAGGTGACTTGTTCGGCATTTTTGCTCAAGTCCATCTATAACACACACCCCTTCTCCAGATGCACTGTTAGTAGATCTGACACAGACAATGGTTGTTGAAGTGGCTTATGATAGTCTCATGACTGGCCTTGAGGACTTGTGGGAAATCTTCAATCAGGATTCCAATGTAGGGTCGCTACCCTGCCATCAGCTTCTCACAAGAATTGCATGAAACAGCCATCCCCTACAGTTTAACATCGGTCTATGCTGAGTACACTTTATGCAGCAGATGAGCTGGACATCTTGGAGAGAGTCAGAGCAAACTCTGGCCATGGAACTTCATGCCAAAGAGATGTAAGGCTGGTAATGAAATAGGGTACAGGAAAGCAAGCTTCTGCGCTTGCAATAATGCTCATGGGCAGATGAACCTCACCTAGATTCTTCAGTGACTACCCTATTTTTGCAACTATCCCATTATTTCTTCTTAGGTAATTCATCAGGACAGAAGATGACTTGCTTTCACTCCAAATTCATAGGGCCCAAGGTGGTTGTTGAGGTCGAAATGGAAGCCACAGACTTTGTCATGGGTGCGGCAGGGGCTGTTTGGGACCCGGGACACTCCTTTCACTCCTCACATTTGGTCCTCATGTGCTTTCCTAGATGCTTCTTCTCCATTCTGAGTTGTTGCAGGATAGGGGTGTGCAATAGTCAGTTCAGGGTGTTACTTTCTCCCAAGGAGGATTTGAGAATATCTTTGAATTGTCCTCCTGAGAATCCTCTGTTGCGACACAGCCTGTTTCCAGAACCTGGTGTGAGGCACAGGGATAAAGTGACCTGTCCAATGGACCAGACTCGGACTTCACACTGGGTGGAAGAGGGAACTGACATTCTGCTGCCTATTACCCTGCCAATGGATTTCGAGGATTCTGCACAGAAATTTGCTAGTGTTGTCAAAGTGCCTACTACACAGACGGATCTTGCCTCCAAACCATGCAGGTTGTTGGGAAACAGTTTCTGCTCAATAGACTGCCAGGTTAATACTCACACATAAAACACGAACAGTGTCAAAGAATTCTTTGGAAAATGCTACCTACCTTGTTTCTTTAACATTTGATAAGCTTCTTTAATTTTGGTTTCCTCTGGGAGAGCAACTGTCCAGCTGAAGAGTAATTCAATGACTTTAGTTTTCACTTTTTCAGATATTCTGTCTCCTAAATACTAGAGAAAGAACATTAAGTTTTCACAAGCTATTCAGTTTTCAGCCTTGGTTCAACCAATTCGATTAGAGCCATTTAGCCATTTAACTCTGTCACATAACTTGGTTCCGTATCTT
The DNA here is from genome assembly GCF_030144855.1 of Hypanus sabinus. NCBI lineage: Eukaryota > Metazoa > Chordata > Chondrichthyes > Myliobatiformes > Dasyatidae > Hypanus > Hypanus sabinus. The sequence continues at coordinate 61,440,213 of NC_082728.1, read as the reverse complement.
CCCGAGTTTCCAACAGAAGTCATGTCTTGAACCCACCCATTACCGGTTCCAAGTTACCTGGGCCTTGGGCACAGCATCATATGGCTAATGTTGATAAAGTTGATCAAAGTTCATTTTTTGATTGTTCTCTTACACAACAGTACTCCAACGTTAATATCATTCCCTATTTGTTCTGGACCACAATAAGCATAGGGGAGTTTCAACCCTATTCCATCCCTTTGAACACAGAATAGTACAGCATCAATCAAAGGGTCTTGACCCACAATGTCCTCTCCATAGATGCTGCCTGAACTGCAGAGGTCTTCCAGCATTTTGTGTGTGTTACCTGACTAGCAGTGGAATCAAAGTCCAGAATGGGAAGTGGGGGAAGTGGGGAAAGTGGGGAAAGTGGGGGAAGTGGGGTCATGCTGAGCACAGTTGTGGTTTGTGCTTGGTGGAGGCTAATCTCAGTCTAAGAAATCATAGTTTCTCAGGGCAGTGTTGTTGAATTAGCTGCCACCTTTTCCTCTGTCACTGGGTCAGAATTAGGGATGTTCACCATGTAGATTATGTAGACAGACCTGAAGAACACGCAGGCGTGGGCCAGTACCTATCAAGTAACATACAAAGAAATGTAATACTGTACACATAAAATGCTGCAGGAACTCCGCAGGTCAGGCAGCATCTGTGGAAATGAGTAAACAGTCGATGTTTCGGGCTGAGACCCTTCATCAGGACTGGAAAGGAAGGGGGAAAATGCCAGAATAATAAAGTGGGAGAGGGGAAGGAGGATAGCAAGGTGATAGGTGAAGCCAGGTGGGCAGGAAAGGTAAAAGGCTGGAGAGGAAAGAATCTGATAAGAGTGGGGCATGGGAGAAAGGGAAGGAGGAACAGAACAGTGGGAAGTGATAAGCAGAAGAGGTAAGAGGCCAGAATGAGGAATAAAAGAGGGGAGGGGGACAAAATAATTTTTTTACTGAAAAGAGAAATTAATATTCATAAAGGCTACCCAGATGGAATATAAAGTGTTGCTCCCCCACCCTGAGCATGATCTCATTTTGGCACAAGAGAAGGCACGGAATTTAAATGTTTGGCCACAGGGAAATTCTGCTTTTGGTGGATGGAGCATAAGTGCCAGGAAAGCAATCTCCACTCTGGAGCCAGGCAGATGAGGACTGGCTACCCTGGGTGTGAGGGCTTAGAGACTCTGCCACTAGCTGTGGGATTTTAATTAACCTCAGATTAGTCCGAGTGCCCACTGAAACTCACAGTACTTCGGCTGCCGGGGGCAGATCAAGGGAATCACGGAGGGAGATGGCAGAAGCTGCAGGGGATGTGGAGGCTCACAGAATGGTAGGTAAGGCGGTGGGAAGATGGGGCAAGTGTGGATGTTCAGGAAAAGAAGGAGACACAGGTCAACGGTTAGGGAGGGGAAACTGTTCTTTGAAGGACGAGGATGTCTCCGATGTTCTGGACAGGAAAGCGGCATCCTAGGAACAGATGAGATGTAGGTGAAGGAACTGAGGTAAGGGATTTTACTGGAGACAGGGTTGGAAGAGGTATAGTCAAAATAACCATGGGAATTAGTAGGTTTAAGAAAGATGTCAGTTGACAATTTGTCTCCAGAGATGGAGACAGAGAGATCGAGAAAGGGAAGGGAGGTGTCAGAAATGGATCAAGTGAATTTAAGGGCAGGGTAGAAGTTAGAGGCAAAATTGATGAGCTCAGCACGAGTGCATGAAACAGCAACAATGCAGTCATCAATGTAATGGAAGAAGAGTTGGGGAGCATTACCAGGGAAGGCTTGGATCATGGACTGTTCTACATAGCCAATGAAAAGGCAGACATAGCTTCCCCCCCCCCCCCCCCCGAGTTTGGAGAAAGTGGGAGAAATTGTTGAGGCTGAGGACCAATTCTGGCAAACAGAGGAGTGAGGTGGTGGAGGGGAACTGGTTGGGTTGTTTGTCGAGAAAGAAACGGAGAACTTTAAGGCCTTCTTGATGGGGGGCAGAAGTGTATAGAGGCTGGTGAAAACGTGCCAGAGAACTGAAAGTTAACGAGGAGATTGAGAGCATGAGAAGTGCAAATGCAGGTGGGAAGGGTCTGAACCAAAGGAGATAGAATGGAGTCGATGTATGAGGGCACAGATTCAGAGGGGCAGGAGCAGGCGGAGACAATGGGCTTAACCGGTCAGTCAGGTTTGTAGATCTTGGGTACAAGGTAGAAGCGAGCAGTGTTGGGTAAGAGAATTACAAGTTTGCTGGGTTGATGAGGTCGGTGATGGTGTTGGAGACAGTTTTCTGAGGGTTCCATAAGGCCAAGGCAGTGATGGTCTCCAGCATGAGCCGAATCATCAGCCATTGCAATTCAACAGTATTGGTATTAATGAAAACTACTGGACCAACTATATAAATACAGCAGCTACAAATAAACTAAAAAATTTGTATTCTGCCTTTCTCTGAATCTTCCCAAAACATGTCTTAACTGTGATGGAACTTGATGAGTGCAGTTTCATAACCACAATTAACATGACATCATTCACAACAAAGGAACAGTTTTGATTTGCATCTCCAAACCCACAATCATTGATTCTCTCCAGTACCAGTGTACATGTACTTTGTTTGCAGCTAAAGGAGCATTACCACAGTATTAGCAATATTCCCAAACTCGTGAACTTGACCACAAAGAAGGTTAACTCATAGGACGCCTCACCAACTCTAGGCCTCCTCCAATTTATATACCACCTTGAACTGTAAATAATCAGCAACTGTTCACTTTCATTGTGTCAATACCCTGGATCTCCCGAACAGTGCTGTCCCAGTTCATTGTGTCAATACCCTGGATCTCCCGAACAGTGCTGTCCCAGTTCATTGTGTCAATACCCTGGATCTCCCGAACAGCGCTGTCCCAGTTCATTGTGTCAATACCCTGGATCTCCCGAACAGTGCTGTCCCAGTTCATTGTGTCAATACCCTGGATCTCCCGAACAGTGCTGTCCCAGTTCATTGTGTCAATACCCTGGATCTCCCGAACAGTGCTGTCCCAGTTCATTGTGTCAATACCCTGGATCTCCCGAACAGTGCTGTCCCAGTTCATTGTGTCAATACCCTGGATCTCCCGAACAGTGCTGTCCCAGTTCATTGTGTCAATACCCTGGATCTCCCGAACAGTGCTGTCCCAGTTCATTGTGTCAATACCCTGGATCTCCCGAACAGCGCTGTCCCAGTTCATTGTGTCAATACCCTGGATCTCCCGAACAGTGCTGTCCCAGTTCATTGTGTCAATACCCTGGATCTCCCGAACAGTGCTGTCCCAGTTCATTGTGTCAATACCCTGGATCTCCCGAACAGTGCTGTCCTAGTTCGCTATTTGGACTGCAGCAGTTCAAGGTACAGACAAGAAATGTGGGCCTTTGAATTTGAAGAATAACTTTCTTCCCTCTCACAGCTCAGACCTCAGTACTGGAACCCACCTTTGGAGATACCACTTTGATTAATTCATTTAGGAATCGAAATTTTCCAACTTCATTGTGGAATCTCCGCCCACAGTTCTTCATAGAAGCTTCTAAGACCTAGGTTCAACCAAAACATTAACATTATATCATGCATCACTAAAGCATGCAAGACTCTGAGAAGAATTGACAGATGATGCTTCCCAGGGAGGGGCGGCATCTAAAATCAGAGGGCAAAGCTTCAGAATATGAGACTGCCCATTTCAGATGGCCAAGACGGAGAAATCCTTGTCCCTCAAAACTGTGAACCTTTGAAAACCTCTACCTCAGAGATATGGCTGCTGAGTCAAGGTTTTAAACTACAACGGCAACAAGATGTTTGCAGGGAAATCCCGATAAAGGTGATAAAGAGTGAGAGGTTGTACAAGTCTGATCTCACTGAACGTAAAGCAAGCTCATGCAGCTATTAGGCCTTCCTCTGGTCCTTATGTTCTTGGAACATCACGCATCATCCTGACCCCCAGTTTTCAATAACAGATCAGTAAACAATAGGCACTGTTTTCAAAAACAAACACAGAGGGTGACTTGTTTCTGCTCTGGTTCTGAGGTAACGTAGGAGATATGGTTTCTACAGATGGGACAAGTGGGGACTGGTGGGTCGGTGTATTTCCTCCACATTTATATCGGGCTCCTGCGTGCTCTGCTCATGGACTCCTAGTTCGCGATGCCACCCTGAATGGTCTTGATCCACTAGGCCAGGAATCCACAATGGTCAGTGGATATCTTCCAAGAGTCTCTGGGCACGTCCAGAGACAGCCTCTATCCGACTGGTAACATTATCCCAGCTCAGAACAGAGGGTCTGCTCGCGTCTGACATCATGGACAGTCTGACCTCAGTGTTGATTTGCTCATTAGTAGCGGGATAGAGTACAAAAGCAACGAAGACTAAACTTATATAAAATATTGGCATCAATGCAGAACTACTTTCAATACTGGTCATCATGTTAGATTAAGAATGTAATGACATTAGAGGGGGTCCAGAAATTGCTTTTGAAAATAAGTTCTATAATGGCAAGAGGCTGCTTTCTAAAGCTGCCATGGGATAGTTGAGGGACTCGTGCTTCCAGTAGCACTGACTCTTTGTCCTTTATAAATTCACCCTCATTCAGCCCATAGGGTCAATGGCAGCCCCCAGATTAGTGAATCCATCAATTATAATCCTCTCCCCTTGCTTCCCGTACCGTTGCAAACTATTCCCTCTCACATGTTTATCAACTTTTAATGCTTTTGCCACTAATGTTGCCAAATAACTGACCATCACGCGTGTGGGATGTCGGAGGAAAGCAGTGCACGCAACAGATATACACGTAGTCACAAGGGGAACGTCCGAGCTCCACGCAGACAGCACCCAAGGTTGGGATGGAACCAGGGTCCCTGCACTACGACGAGGCTGATGTGTTAAGGGATTTCACAGATCAGCTGGCGGTCGTCGGAGCAGTTATTCCAGCTGAGGTGATGCAGATACCTTTGTGATGATGTAAACCTAACACTGTGGTGCCAGTCCAGTCTCTGTAGGTCTTCTGCTTACCCCTCTATTGAAGCAGAGTGCTTTTTATGACAATGTTTTGCCTCAAACATTCCATCAGGAGGACCATCTCACTAGAGCTAGTCTTCCTACACCTTCCTTGGTATTTACACCATCCTGGCAGATTTATCATTCCCCAGCAAACACGAGGAAATCTGCAGATGCTGGAAATTCAAACAACACACACCAAATGCTGGTGGAACACAGCAGGCCAGGCAGCGTCTATAAGGAGAAGTGCTGTCGACGTTTCGGGCCGAGATAATTCCTGATGTCCTGATGAAGGGTCTCGGCCCGAAACGTCGACAGCGCTTCTCCCTACAGATCCTGCCAGGCCTGCTGTGTTCTACCAGCATTTTGTGTGTGTTGTCATTCCCCACCCTGGTACTGAAGTCATCCATGTGAGTAAGTTGGGATGTGGACTGGGTTGGAGTAAGAGTCCAGTTTGGCCTCTTCCCAAGGTTCCAGGGTTTTGTGTGTACCCATAACTGTAGTTTGAGGCAGGGCAAGTTGCTCATCTCTGGATGGTGAGGGCAACAGCATCCTTTCCTTGGTTTGCCTCTACAGTAGAAGATGCACCCACTTCCAGACTATCTTAGCTGCCCATCTCCTGCTCACCTTTCAGCGATGTTGACATCAAAGTGCCCGAGCTTCAAAGCAGTGTGATGGTCAGATCGATTGCTGAGGGACTGGCTGTGACTGTCCTGATCTTGTATTTCATTTGTGAAATGGAAGCTATCTGTGCATTAAGGTGGAGGAGTGGCTAAGCACCAGCTACCACACTGACTTCACAGAGCTAGCCCTCGAACTTCAGTGAGGGGGTCCAGAATGGCCAGAGACCAAGTTCTGCCTCATCCTCACTCACAGGTGGATGCAACCCTCCTCCCTTCAACTCAGTGACATAAAGACATGTGACTCCGTACTTACAGTAAGGGCTTGCACTGCTTCCCACTCCTGTGGAGACTGGATTTTATGAGCCAGCAACCGGACAGCAATTTGTGGTCTGAGGAGAGAAGTTAAAGAGCTTTAGGTTGGGTAAATAAAGGTACTTTTCCACTGGTATCAAGGCAGGAGTCTATCATGGGACAAGGGGAATTGATCTGAGGGGACGGTGTAAATCCAGCTCAGGCAAAGGTACAGACAAGGCAAATCCCCCCAGGCCTTGCATTTAAGGTCACATGGGCTGATTTTATTCAGCCAGCAAGATAATTTCTGCCTCCTTCCTACCCTACCCAACACAGATGGGATCATACTCTCCTACTTCCGTTAATGCAGCAATCCCTTGTCAATATTACAGAGGAACATTGCTTATCTGTAGCTGTCCTGATCCCAGACCAGGTCATTTGACACACAATTGAAAATCTGAGTTGTTACAGAAAAGGACTTTTATCAACTCATTAGCACTTGTTAAATTACAATTGTCTAGAGAATTGCTGTTGTTTTCAATACAAGGTGCTAAGAAGGCTTGGCACCCCACTAAACAGCCCCAGGATGGTTTCAAGCTACATCCACACTAGACCAGATAAATCCATAACCGAAGAGTTTGCTCTTTGTTTTGTCCCTCTGTCCACACCGAAACAACATTTTCCTCCCCCGAAAAAGGAGCTTTTCCAAAACACCCTCCGGAGTGTGTAAATTTGAAAACAGCGATTAGGCAGAGCAGTGTGGACGGGGTAACCAGAGATTTCTGGAAATGCCGTCATGACGTGCCAGAACAGATGGTGGTGCAGTGCAGCATTTCATTGTTTTCTTGAACGCAACCCCCACACGACCTACCAATTTCAGAACAGAAGGCAAAGAGACTGAAGCCAGAAGAGTTAGAAATGTACTCACCAAATACTTAGACATATAACTTACTGAATAAATAAGTATACTCACTTTGCCCTGTTTTCTGTCCTTGCTCGTACGAAGGTGGTTTACCTATTTATGCAAGTACTTCTCTGACAATAGATGTGTAACAGCCTAATGTAACATTGTACAGAAATACAGTCGGCCCTCCTAAGCCGCGAGTTCTGCATGCACGAATTTAACCAACCGTGAATCGCGAAAACCCGGAAGTGCTCTTCCAGCACTTGTTGTTCGAGCATGTACAGACTTTTTTTCTTGTCATTATTCCCTAAGCAATACAGTATAATAACTATTTACATAGCATTTACATTGTATTAGGTATTATAAGTAATCTAGAGATGACTTAAAGTATACATGAGGATGTGAGGTTATCGTGGATCGGGATGAAGAAAAATCAGAAGTTCTCTTACTAAGTAAGTCAGAACAGGTACATCAGGTATTATTTAGCGTCAATTTGTCAAATGTCTTAGTATATACCTTACCTTTCTATGCATATAAAACACTTAAGAATGTACGTTTCAGCATCGTGCTCAGAAATGGAAGTTCCCGAGTTCGATCCAATGACAGATTGTCCCCAAGCGCGCTCTCCATCCATGTCTGGTTGACGTGGAGGATCAAAAACCCAAAACAAAATAATTAAACCACTGCGTTGCTTAATAATTGTAGCTTTCATCACGGCAGGGCCTTTCTCACTTTATCCTTTAAAATTGTTCCAATCGTTGACCAACTGTAGCCTAACGCTTTTACAATGACGGATGGTGTTTCACCTCTTCCCAATCACTTTATTATTTCCACTTTATTTTCAATCGCGATCGTGATTATTTTCGTGAACAGAAACACTACGGATTCAGAACTCTGCCGTCGGGTCTTAATGTTCACCGCACTGAGCCAGGTTAAATAAGGTCTGGGGTTCCGCTGGGTCCTAAGGTCCACTGCATTGAGTCAGGTTGAATAAAGGACTTGAGCATCCGCGTTTTTTGGTATCCGCGAGGGGTCCTGAAACCAATCCCTCGCTGATAAGGAGGGCCGACTCTACAAGGTAACACTGATGCAGGCATGTTTTATACATTTAACAAGGTGCTTTATTAATGCAACAGAGTTAGTCAGTTTTTCAACGTTCGTCATCAGCCGGGTCATACTGTCAGTGAACTCCCTGTCTGTTGCCTCCATATGCTCCAGTATTTGTTTATTTTTAGTTTTAAGTCCTCCTGCGCGAGAGCCAACAGCTGTCCATCATTTGGCAATTTCCTTTTAAGTTTTTCTAGTCTGAAACAGTACAAATGTGCACTTTCACAGCAAGATTCAACACCAAACATGTCTCTTGTTTTCTGCAGATATGTCTTGCACATGCTCAGTAGGAGGAGATTCACCCAAATACCCGTTTTAATGTGTACCGAAGTATTTTCAAAAATGCTTGGTGTGGATGCCTATGGTTTTTACGCGAAACCGGCGTTTTCAAAATTATCCAGTCTAGTGTGGACGTAGCCTCAGCCAGCAAGGGTTACTTTTCTGGGTCAAACAAGCATTTCAGTGGCAAATGTGAGTAGCATGCCCACCTATCAACGACTGGGCGAAATTAACAGAATGGATCAGATAAAGAACTGAAAACAAACAAAGATAAAGATCAATTTCAGTTTGTTGACTGCAGATCGTGGAGTTGCCAAACAAGGCCCAGTGTCCCATTCGCCCACATTTGATCGATATACCTTTGTCACACTGAGCAGAACTGGGGTTCAGCTGCTTGCAATCTATATTAATAATGATGGTTAAGGCAGGAGAATGAGCAATGGGGTGTAAAAACTGAGTCTTCATGGTGATTGATTAAGAGAGAAGTCAGAAAAATGGCTGATGAAGTATTATGTAGGAAAATGTAAAATTAGCTAGCTTGGCAAAAAAAATTAGAAAATAAAAATCTTTCACTTGGTGTTTCTCTATCCAGAGATGCAGCCTGACCTGCTGGGTTTTCCCATCGCTTACTGCTTTTACTTATTTCCAGCAGCTGCTGTTCTGATTTGTAAGAAACACATGATGTTGCTCTGTTTTGGAAGGGGTTGCAGTGAATCGGGAACCACACAGGACTTTGGTGAAACAAAACACCTGGAGAATGCTGGGCAATTGTGGCATTGGTACACAAGAAAGGAGAAACTTGCTCTAGAGGAGGAGAAATGTAAATTGTTTAGATCATGGATTGGGCAATTTAGAAACATACATACATTGAAACAGAAAACCGACAGCACCATATAGGCACTTTGACCCACAAAGTTGTGCCGAACATGTCCCTACCTTAGAAATTACTAGGTTTACCTATAGCCCTCCATTTTACTAAGCTCCATGTACCTATCTAAAAGCCTCTTAAAAGACCCTATCGTATCCACCTCCACCATCGTTGCCAGCAGGCCAGTCCAAGCACTCACCACTCTCTAAGTAAAAAACTTACCCCTGACATCTCTTCTATACCTACTCCACAGCACTTTAAACCTGTGTTCTCTTGTGGCAGCCATTTCAGCCCTGGGAAAAATCCCTGACTATCCACACAATCAATACCTCTCATCATCTTGTACACCTCTATCAGATCACCTCTCATCCTTCGTCGCTCCAAGGAGAAAAGGCCGAGTTCACTCAACCTATTCTCATAAGGCATGCTCCCTAATCCAGGCAACATCCTTGTAAATCTCCTCTGCACCCTTTCTACAGCTTCCATGTCCTTCCTGTAGTGAGGCAACCAGAACTGAGCACAGTACTCCAAGTGGGTTCTGACCAGGGTCCCATCCCTCCACTTCCTCATCCAGGTCATTTACCATTAATACTCTATTCTGCCATCACATTTGACCTACCAAAATGAACCACTTCACACTTACCTGAGTTGAACTCTATCTGCCACTTCTCAGCCCAGTTTTGCATCCTATCGATGTCCTGCTGTAACCTCTGACAGCCCTCCACACTATCCACAACACCTCCAACCTTTGTGTCATCAGCAAACTTACTAACCCATCCCTCCACTTCCTCATCCAGGTCATTTATAAAAATCACGAAGAGTAAGGGTCCCAGAACAGATCCCTGAGGCATTCCACTGGTGGCCAACCTCCATGCAGAATATGAGCCATCTACAACCATTCTTTGCCTTCTTTGGGCGAGCCAGTTCTGGATCCACAAAGCAATGTCCCCTTCGATCCCACACCTCCTTACTTTCTCAATAAGCCTTGCAAATGGGGTACCTTATCAAATGCCTTGCTGAAATCCATATACACTACATCTACTACTCTTCCTTCATCAATATGTTTAGCCACATCCTCAAAAACCACAATCAGGCTCATAAGGCACGACCTGCATTTTACAAAGCCATGCTGACTACTCCTAATCATACTATGCCTCTCCAAATGTTCATTAATACTGCCTCTCAGGATCTTCTCCATCAGCTTACCAACCAGTAAGACTCATTGCTCTATAACTTCCTGGGCTATCTATACAGTTGGCCCTCTTATCTGTAGGGGATTGGTTCTGGGACCCCCCCCCCCCCGTAGATACCAAAATTCGCGGATGCTCAAATCCCTTATTTAACATGTATCAGCGCAATGGTCTTTAGGACCCAGTGGAACCCTGGACTTTATTTAACATGTCTCCGTGCGGTGGACATTAGGACCTGGCGTCGCAGCTCTGAACCTGCAGTGTTTCTGTTCACGAAAATAATGACGATCGTGATTGAAAATAAGGTGGAAGTAATAAAGCGATCGGAAAGAGATTAAACACCATCGGTCATTGGAAAAGAGTTAGGCTACAATTGGTCAACGATTGGAACAATTTCAATGGAGCATGTGAAAGGCCCTTTCCCGATGAAAGCTACAATTATTACTAAGCAACACAGTGGTTAAATTATTGAAATCTATATGCTTCTTAAGTGTTTTATATGCATAGAAAGGTAAAATATGTATTATTTACTAAGAAAAACGCTTGACTAACTGACGCTAAATAATACCGGATGTACCTGTTCCGACTTCAAATCTGACTTAAAGATGGACTCAAGAATGGAACTCATTCATAACCCGGGGACTGCCTGTACTTTAAAATCATCTCTAGATTACTTATAATACCTAATACAATGCAAATGCTATGTAAATAGTTGTTATACTGTATTGTTTAGGGAATAATGTCAAGAAAAAATAGTTTGTTCATGCTCAAGCAACGAGTGCTGGAGAGAAAACTTCCGGGTTTTCCCAATTGGCGGTTGGTTGAATCCGCACATACGGAATCCACGGATAAGGAGGGCTGACTGTACTCCCTTTCTTGAATAAAGGAAAAACATTCACAATACACCAATCCTCCAGAACCTCTACCGTCCCCATTGATGAGGCAAAGATCATCGCCAGAGGCTCAGCAATCTCCTCCCTCGCCTCCCACAGAAGCCTGGGGTACATCTCGTCCAGTCCCGGCGACTTATCCAACTTGATGCTTTCCAAAAGCTCCAGCACATCCTCTTTCATAATATCTACATGCTCAAGCTTTTCAGTCTGCTGAAAGTCATCACTACAATCACCAAGATCCTTTTCCATGTTGAATACTGAAGTAAAGTATTCATTAAGTACCTCTGCTATTTCCTCCGTTTCCATACACACTTTCCGACTGTCACACTTGATAGGTTCTATTCTTTCACGTCTTATCCTCCTGCTCTTCACATACTTGTAGAATGCCTTGGGGTTTTCCTTAATGCTGCCCGCCAAGGCCTTCTCATAGCCCCTTCTGGCTCTCCTAATTTCCTTCTTAAACTCCTTCCTGTTAGCCTTATAATCTTCTAGATCTCTAACATTACCTAGCTCTCTGAACCTTTTGTAAGCTTTTTTCTTCTTGACTAGATTTATTACAGCCTTTGTACACCACGGTTCCTGTACCCTACCATAACTTCCCTGTCTCATTGGAAAGTACCTATGCAGAACTTCACACAAATATGCCCTGAATACTTGCCACATTTTTTCCATAATTTACCCTGAGAACATCTGTTTCCAATTTAAGCCTCCAATTTCCTGCCTGATAGCCTCATAATTCCCCTTACTCCAATTAAATGCTTTTCTAACTCATCTGTTCCTATCTCTTTCCAATGCAATTGTAAAGGAGACAGAATTATGATCGCTATCAACAAAGTGCTCTCCCACTGAGAGATCTGATACATGACCAGGTTAATTTCCCAATACCAAATCAAGTACAGCCTCTCCTCTTGTAGGCTTATCTACATATTGTGTCAAGAAGCCTTCCTGAACACACCTAACAAAGTTCACTCCATCTAAACCCCTTGCTCTCGGGAGATGCCAATTGATATTTGGGAAACTAAAATCTCCCATTACAACAACTCTATGATTATTATGCCTTTCCAGGATCTGTTTCTCTATCTGCTCCTTGATATCCCTGTTACTACTGGGCAGCCTATAAAAAACACCCAGTAAAGTTATTGACCCCTTCCTGTTCCTAACATCCACCCACAGAGACTCCACAGACAATCCTTCCATGATGTCCACCTTTTCTGCAGCCGTGACACTATCTCTGATCAACAGTGCCACACCCCCACCTCTTTTGCCTCCCTCCCTGTCCTTTCTGAAACAACTAAAACCCGGCACTTGAAGTAACCATTCCTGTCCCTGAGCCATCTAAGTCTCTGTAATGGCCACCACATCACATCTCCAAGTACTGATCCACACTCTAAGCTCATCACTTTGTTCACAACACTCCTTGCGTTGAAATAGACACATCTCAAACCTTCGGTCTGAGCGCATCCCTTCTCTATCACCTGCCTATCCTCCCTCTCGCTCTGTCTGCAAGCTTTCTCTATTTGTGAGCCAACCTCCTCTTCCCCAGTTTCTTTAGTTCAGTTCCCACCCCCCAACAATTCTAGATTAAACTCTCCCCAGTAAGCCTTATCAAACCTCCCTGCCAGGATATTGGTCCCTCTGGGATTCGAGTGCAACCCGTCCTTTTTGTACAGGTCACACCTGCCCCAAAAGTGGTCCAAATGATCCAGAAACCTGAATCCCTACCCCCTGCTTCAATCCCTCAGCCACACATTTATCCTCCACCTCATCCTATTCCTATTTTCACTGTCACGTCGCAATAAAGAGATACTGAATCAAATGGCCTCACACAAAGTGGAATCTGCAAGAGTAGGAGGTGATCTTTCTGAAAATTGAAGGGGTTTACACCCCCTCTAGAACTAGAGAGCACATTCCTGGAATATTTTCAAACTCAAAATTTCTTCTAGAAGAGGCAGTTGATAGGAAATCCATTATTTATTTTTAAATGTCTAATTGGAAAGAACATGGTCAGAAAGTTGTGAAATGTTTGGAGCTCGGTACCCTTGAGGGACATACAGTACTGTGCAAAAAGTTATATATAAGAGCTGAAGCCAATGATGTACTCATTATATTCCTGACGATTTGCAGGGTTTGTGGCTTTATCTATGGGTGAGGAAAAGGCACATTGAATTACGATTCTCCAGGTTAGCTGGACTCAGCAGTACTGCAGCATGCTCCAGAACTGGGCAACTGACCAGACACAAACCTTGCAGTCACACATTGTTAAACCTACACTGAAACTCGTTGCACAGCTGATATGTCAGAGAGAGAGGTAGAGAGGGGGGAGGGAGAGGGAAGCTAGGGTGCCCAAGACTTTTGACAGAACTGTATTTATTAATGTGGAGTGGAGAGTGAGTTTATAAATCTTGCGGGAGCAAAAGATGTTGGGAATGGTGAGGGTGGGGTGCCGCAGGACAGGGGTGGTGTGAGGATAGGTGGCAGAGAAAGAGTGCCAGGGTTGGGATTGGAGCAGGTGCAGGCACACCCAGCACTGAGACACCTGGCAGAGTAATCTGATACCATACAATTGGTTTATTGATTATTACAGAATGTCTCTCTGGTGCTTTCCGTTCCCTCTCCCTTTCCCTTTTCCCAACCATGATTCCCCTCTCCCTGCCCCCTTCCCACTCTCAGTCCACAATAGAGACTCATACCAGAATCGGGTTTGTCATCACTCACATGTCATGAATTTGTTTTTTTCCCAGCAACAGTAGAGGGCAATAAATAAAATTACTACAGTACTGTGCAAAGGTTTTCAGCCCCGTAACTATATATGTGTGCCTAAGACTTCTGCACGATAGTGTGCTGTAGACCCTCATTGGTTCTGAACTATGAAATTAAGAAACAGGGGATCCATACAAACTGATGAACGAGAATCAATGACAATCATATGGAATATACGGAGCAGATTTGGTGATGGGAGTGGTGAGGTGGCCCACTCATTTCTCTTATCCAGTATCAGCTAGATGCAAATTATTTTTCATTTTGTTCTTCTGTCAGTTGTTATCAGCCCTAAAAACTCTGGAGAAAGGAATGAAGAATAAAATCTTTCAACAAATATTCTGTAAATAAGTGCAACATAAACATTTCTTTACACACCCTTCCAACTCCTTGTTGACCTGGTCACAGAAGCCGATGATGTACTCCCAATCTTCCTGACGATTTGCAGGGTTTGTGGCTTTATCTATGGGTGAGGAAAAGGCACATTGAATTACGATTCTCCAGGTTAGCTGGACTCAGCAGTACTGCAGCATGCTCCAGAACTGGGCAACTGACCAGACACAAACCTTGCAGTCACACATTGTTAAACCTACACTGAAACACGTTGCACAGCTGATATGTCAAGTATCTGAAAGGGACATTGATTCTGAGACTCAGAAACCAAATCCTGTGGTTTCTGGACAAGTGACTGAAGCAGGGGGAAGTCCTCAGTGGATAAACCTGCACGATGGAATGTTTTCTTCAGTTAATCAGTTTTCAAGATGTGTTCACTGCTGGTACATATGCCTATCCTCAAGAGCCAGCACTGAATAGATCGCTGAATTCATGCAGCCCTTCGCTGAAGGAGAAGTTCCAACATTTAGCTCCAGAGGACAATGTGTGATTCAGAAGGGAACACACAGGTGGTGGTTTACATTCTGCCCCACTGAAGGAAAGAGCTTGTGTGTTTTAGAGTTGCCATGTAAATACAATACTTAGAATAGAGCAGACAAATTTAAAATGGTTAATTTTAAATGTTCATCTTCAGTTACAGAGGAAACTGCACTGTCACAAAATCTAGCCTCACTAACATCACGCAGGGAAAGAAAAACAATACCCCTAAGTAACATAGTTCATTGATAACAAGCACATGAATAATCCATAACAGCACTACAAAATGCTCAGTGTGTGAAAACGCTGTACAAAACTGGGCAGCCACCCAGTAACAACTGAGGCACCAGATTTCACACAGCAAATTCATTTTTGGGAAAGTTAAGGAAACACTGCGGCCTAACATCATAGAAACCCCATCCCCTCGCGCACCAACCTACCCCCTCGCGCACCAACCTACCCCCTTGCGCACCACCCCACCCCCTCGCGCACCACCCCACCCCCTCACGCACCAACCCATCCCCCACGCACCACCCCATCCCCTCACGCACCAACCCATCCCCCACGCACCAACCCATCCCCTCAAACACCAATCTACCCCTCACGCACCACCCGACCCCCTCGCGCACCACCCCACCCCCTCGCGCACCACCCCATCCCCCACGCACCACCCCATCCCCCACGCACCAACCCATCCCCTCACACACCACCCGACCCCCTCACACACCACCCCATCCCCTCACACACCAACCTACACCTTCATACACCAAACTACCCCGTCACACACAAACCTACACCTTCATACACCAAACTACCCCGTCACACACAAACCTACACCTTCATACACCACCCCCATCCCCTCAAACAACCTACCCCCTCACACACCACCCCATCCCCTCAAACACAAACCTACCTCCTCACACACCACCCCATCTCCTCAGCACACCACCCCCACTCACTCCTCACACACCAGCCCCCTCCCCTCCATGTATACTACCCTCCCCATGTACACTAACCCCATTCCCTCACACACCACCCCCACTCCTTCCTTGGCCTCTACTTCACAAACTATCCCCACAACCTCCTCCTACACTACCCCCTTCCCTCCTCCTACACTGGCTCCTTTCCCTCATCAGTGAGTCTCTGAATTCTCTCATCAGTAATTCTCTCAGCCCGTGACTGAGATGGGAACAGAGGGTGAAGCCATTCACTACTGCTCACGATGATCTGGGGAGTTGGACAGACAAGTCAGGGTGGCAAAGCTGCATTTGCAGAATCATACTAACAGGTAAACACAAAGTACACTGCAGATGCTGTGGTCAAATCAACGTGTACATAAGCTGGATGAACTCAGCAGGTCGGGCAGCGGGGAGGATGAGGCCTTCCGTTCCAGGACATCGCAAATGTCCTCTTTCTTTAAGAATCGTGGTTTCCCTTCTGCCATCACCAACAATGCCCTCACCCGCATCTCCTCCATTTCCCGCACTTCAGCCCTCAACGCATCCTCCCGTCACCACAACAGAGACCATGTTCCCCTTGTCCTCACCTACCACCCCACCAGCCTCCGGATCCAGCACATTATCCTCCACAACTTCCGCCAGCTTCAACAGGACCCCACCAGTAAGCACATCTTTCCCTCTCTACACCTCTCTGCTTTCTGCAGGGATCATTCCCTCCACGACTCTCTTACACCTCCTCTCTTACCACCATTCAGGGCCCCAAACAGTCCTTCCAGGTGAGGCAACACTTCACTTGTGAGTCTGTTGGGGTCATCTATTGTATCCAGTGCTCCCGGTGCGGCCTCCTCTACATCGGCGAGACCCGACGCAGATTGGGGGACTGCTTCGTCGAGCACCTACGCTCTGTCCGTCACAACAGACAGGATCTCCCGGTTGCCACTCATTTCAACTCTCCTTCACATTCCCATTCGGATATGTCCATACATGGCCTCCTCTGCTGTCATGATGAGGCCAAACTCAGGTTGGAGGAACAACACCTCATATACCGTCTGGGTAGTCTCCAGCCCCTTGGTATGAACATCGAATTCTCCAACTTCCGGTAATTCCCTCCCTCTCCCTTCACCCATCCCACTTTCACTCTGCCTTCTCTTCTAGCTGCCTATCACCTCTCTCATGACTCTGCCTTCTTCTACTACCCACAGGGTACCCATACCCTCACATTCCTTCTTCACCTCTCTGGCCTATCCCCTCCCTCCTTCCCCTCCCCCTTGATCTTTCCTCTGATTGGTTTTTCACCTGGCATCTTCCACCCAACCCCCAACTTCTTTATAGGGCCCCTGCCCCCTCCTTCTTCAGTCCTGACAAAGGGTCTCGGCCCGAAACATTGACTGCTCATTTCAACGGATGCTGCCCAACCTGCTGAGTTCATCCAGCTTATGTACATGTTGATACTAACAGGTAGCATCAGACTCCTGCATTTGAGAACAGACGCCCACTTGCCAGCCTTACGTTGAAGTTACTGAAACCCTTGCACAGTGGTTAGTGGTACTGTACACTATTACTGCGCCAACAATCCAGCTTGAATTCCCGCTGTGGCCTGTGGCCTGCAGCCAGCTTGTACGTTTTCCTGTGACAGTGTGGGTTTCCTCACGCTCCCTGCCGCGTTCCAAAGATGTGAGGTTTAGTCGGTTAATTGGTCACATGGGTGTAATTGGGCAGTGTGGTCTCATTGGGCCAGAAGGGCTTCTTACCACTCAGTATCTCGAAATTAATAAATAGCTCATCACCCTGTAAATACTCCCTTGACTCCCACAAATTACTGTAAAATTTCTCACCCACTGGGCATCCTCTCACCTTCTTTCCATTTCCAGTATAAACAGTGCCTTGCCATCCCTTCATCACTGGTACATCTCACACTTTCCATCTTGCTGTCAATGGAACTTCTCCTCTCCTCTAGTATTCTTTAAATTTGTTTATAGTTTCTGACTATTTATTGTCCATCCTTAAATGGCCCTTACAATACCTAGTCAGGTGGCAATAAAAAGACAACCACATTGGCTGACACGGAGTCACTAATTAAACCAGATGCACTCCTACCAATATAAGCTTTTATAGCAAGTGTGCTTACTTCATTTCAATTCCCTGGCTATGATGGTGAGATTCAAACCCATAAATAGTTGAACACTGACCACTAGTTTAATAATTTAATGACTCCTATAGATACACATTATTATTAATAATCAAAATTGATTGTGCTCATTGTAATCAGATAACTGCTACTATGTCACTAAATACAAGCATCAAATAACGTGGCTGAGGAGTGGGGTCGGCAAATGTATTTTGTCAGTCAAACTTCAGCTTTAGTTTTAACAAAACAGCTGTGCCTGGTACAATGTTTATTCCCCAGACTTCTAAACGGATAGGAATGAATTAATTCCTCATCAAGAACTATCATTTCAACTGAGTGCATGCTGGATCTAGATAAAACCATCCAGTCAAAGCCCCAAAGCTCCATCACCCACCTGTATCCCTGAAAATTAATTTCCAAGTGTTCACTACGAATCAACTTGTAACATCTTACACAGACTGGGGACCACTTCGTCGAATATCTTCATTCTATCCGCCACAAAAGGCAGATATTCTGTAGCTACCTATTTCAATCTGATTTTCCATTCCCATTATGACATGTTGGTCCATGGCCTCCTTAGTGCCACGATGAGGCCAAACTCAGATTGGGAAAGCAACATCCTGACTGGACAGCCTCCAGTCTGACGGCATGACTAATGATTTCTCTAACTCCCCCTCCTCCCTCTTCTCTTTTTCTACTCCCTATTCTGGTTACCATCACTGCTCTTTTCCTCACCTGCCCATCACTACCCTCCTCTTCTCATTCCTCCATGATATACTGGCAACACCTATTACATTCCTTCTCCTTTAGCCCTTTACCTCTTCCAACCTACCCCCACCTTCTGACTTCATTCCTCTGCATCACTCATCACCTGCCAGCTTGTCCTCCTTCCCCTCCTCCCACCTTCTTATTCTGGCTTCTTCCCCCTTCCTTTCCAGTCCTGATGAAGGGCCTCAGTGTGAAACCTCTACTGTCTGTGAACTGGAGTTTCTTCCTGCTGCCCACCATCACCTGTGAATGGGAATTGCTCCCTTCTCTTTAACAGTCATGATCTCCTACCTCATTTATCAGAGTACGTTCCCTGAGATTCCTCTGCCCACAGGCATGATACAAGGAGACACCATGGAACTCATTTAAAGAAAACATCAAACAGCCAATATGCAGAAAAAAAGAACAAATTCCACAAACCACGAAAAGTGATCTAATCTCACAGTGAATATTAAATCTCACAGTGAATCAATATTAAAATATTAAACGTCAAACTGAAAAGTCCCCAAAATGGTCCTGGAGCCGTGGCCACCAAGTCAGTTGGGTTTAATGCTGTGTAGATGACCACAGAGAAAGTTCTACGCCAAAGTGCCTCAATCAAATCACGCAAATAGCAAAAGAGTAACCAGAAACACATGCAACACGTACTGCAAAGTCCCGCGTAAGCATGGAGTGTGTTCAGCACTGAGGACATAAACATCAAATCACAGTCCCCCACAGAAAAAAATTCCACAGCACTGAGGCAGCACGGGGGAAATCAGTCAAATGTGCTGAACACCCACTCATCTTCATCTCAGCTTCCCCAGCAAATCTTCTCTGCACCCTCACAATCTGAAAAACATTACCTGCCAACTTATAATCTAAAAAATACCACAGCTCTTCAGCATTGTACAATTAATCTAACTTGCTGACACCCCCCCTCCCCCATCCAACCATTGATTCTTTTAGTCTAGGGCTTCACTTTTTGTTCTCCAGCCTTTTATGTGGGACTTCATCAAACATTTTGAAAATTCATGAAGATGAGAAATGTCTTCATCTTGTTTACCTCATCAAAGGAATCAGTGAATCAACATGCCAGTGATATCTCTCCTCAAGTCAAACTTCTTCTTAGAATAATTCTTCCTTAACCACACTGATTAAACGAACTGATAGCTTGTTTACTCTTCCCAAGAAGCGTGTCTTAACAGTAGCTGGGAAGTAGACCACAGATTACAATGGAAAATTAAAAAGGCACATCAAAAGGGCAATATTTTGATAGTCATGAGAGATAGTCAGGTTGATGGGAAAATCAGGTTGGTAATGGATCTCAAGAGAGAGTTTGTTGAATGCCTAAGAAAAAGCTTCTTAGAGCAGTTTGACATTGAGCCTACTAAGGGATTAGCTATATTGATCCGTAATGAACCTGATGTGATTGGGGCTTAGGGTAAAGGAACCCTTAGGAGGCAGTGGTCACAATATGACTGAGTTCATGGATTGGGAATGTTTTTAAACCCCTACAGAGAGCAACTAAAAGAATCATTAGGAAAAAGATGAAATATGTAAGCAAGCTAACAAACAATATCAAAGTGGATAGTAAAGGCTTTCTCAAGCATGTTAAAAAAAAAAGAGATGAGAGTGGATACAAAACTGCTAGAAAATAAGGCCAGAGAAATAGTAACGGGGACGAGGAGATGGCAGGTGAACTAAATGAGTATATTACATCAGTCTTCACTGTGGAAGACACTAATAGTATGCCAGATATTGAAGGGTGTGAAGAAAAACCTGAAAGACCTAAGGGTACAGAAGTTACTTGGACCAGGTGAACAGCACCCTGGGCTTCTAAAATATATTGTGTAGGCATTAATGATCTTTCAAAAATAATGACATCCGGTCTGGTGACAGAACACTGGAAAACTGCAAATGTCACTCTACTCTTTAAGAAAGAAGGAAGGCAGCAGAAAGGAAACTATAGACCAGTTAGCCTGACCTCAGTGGTTAGGAATATATTAGAGTCAATTGTTAAGGATGAGGTGATGGAGTACTTGGTGACACAGGACAAGATAGGATAACGTCAGCGTTGTTTCCTTAAGGGAAAATCTTGCCTGACGAACCTGTTGGAATTCTTTGAGGAGATTACAAGTAGGGAATCAATGGGTGTTGGAAATTTGGACTTTCCGAAGGCCTTTGACAAGGTGCCACACATGAGGTTGCTTACCAAGTTAAGAGCCCATGGTATTACAGGAAAGTTACTGGCATGTTTAGAGCATTGGCTGATTGGTAGGAGGCATCGAGTGGGAATAAAAGGATTCTTTTCTGGTTGACTGCCAGTGACGAGTGGTGTTCTGCAGGGGTTGTTGTTGGGACCACTTCTTTTTATGCTGTATATAAATGATTTAGATGATGGAATAGATGGTTTTGTTGCCAAGTTTGCAGATGATACAAAGATTGGTGGAGGAGCAGTAAGTGTTGAGGAAACAGGTAGGCTGCAGAAGGACTTAGACAGATTAGGAGACAGGCAAGAAAGAGGCAAACAAAATACAATGTTGGAAAATGCATGGTCGTGCACTTTGGTAGTAAAAATAAATGTCTGGACTATTTTCTAAATGGGGAGAAAATACAAAAATCTGAGATGCAGAAGGACTTGGGGGTCCTTGTGCAGTGCAGACTAAAGGTTAACTCGCAGTTTAAGCTGGTGGTGAGGAGAGCAATTGCATTCATTTCAAGAGGTCTAGAATACAAGAGCAAGGTTGTGATGCTGAGGCTTTATAAGGCACTGGTGAGGCCTCACCTTGAGTATTGGGAACAGCTTTGGGCTCCACATCTTAGAAAAGATGTGCTGGCATTGGAGAGGGTCCACAAGAGGTTCATAAAGATGATCCCAGGAATGAAAGGGTTATCATACGAGGAACGTTTGATGGCTCTAGTTCTGCACTCACTGGAATTTAGAAGGATGAGGGGAGGATCTCATTGAAACCTTTCAATGGTGGAAGGCCTAGATGGAGTAGATGTTGAAAGGATGTCTCCCACGATGGGGGAGTCTAGGACAAGAGGGCACAGCCTCAGGATAGATGTGCATCCATTTAAAGCAGATGCAGAGTAATATGTTTAGCCAAAGGGTGGTGAATTTGTTACCATAGGAAGCTGTGGAGGCCAGGTCGTTCCAGGTCATTGGGAGTATTTAAGGCAGAGATTGATAGCTTCTTCATTGGACATGGCATCAAAGGTTCTGGGGAGAAGGTTGGGGAGTAAGATTGAGGAGGGAAAAAAGGATCAGCAATGATTGAATAGTGGAGCAGCCTCAATGGGCCAAAAGGCCTAATTCTGCTCCTATGTCTTATGGCCTTTATTATTCCTCACCCAATAGGAATACTTACTGCTGTTAACATGGAGAAATTGCTTTGACACAAACCTCACAGTAAAACAAACCATTGTCCTGAATCATTCAGCTGTGTTGGCAGTTCATTATGAACACTATAACAGTAAGGATGCTATTCTCAAACAGTATTAAACATTCATCAGGCTGCAGGCAGACTAGAAAAACTTCCGATCAACACACTGTGATAGAGATGCTCTTGTAGTAGAGGATGTACAGGGCTGATATGAAAAGTTATTATGAATGAAGAAGTTAAGACTGGAAAAACTGGTTAGACTAGAGTTATACACTTTAGAACAGAAGAGGCTGGGGAACCTAAAGAGGTGATTAGAAGGACAAGTAGGCAATAACCTGGGACAATAAAATTAATAGCTAACAGGGTTAAAGAGGAAAATAAAATTCACCCAAAGAAATTCATATTAAATTCTAAAAAAAATCTTTATGTGCTGTAACTTTCAGAGCTGCAAATGAAGCCCAACAATGCACCATTAACTACCATAAACTTGATGAGCTGAATGGCTTTCTTCTGTACCATAAAAAGCTGCCGTTTACGTCCTTAGTTATAAAAACCCACTGCTAGCGTCCTTGATACGACTGGTGCAGATAATCCGTCATCCTTACAATTAGGTACCACTCTATCCCCAGTATTATTATTGCAGGCAGCACAACCCCTACATCATCTCTTCTTCAAACATCTTGTTCTGCAAGTTGATGGAGGGTGCCCTTCACTTCACTTATGACAACTACAGGCAACACAACTGCTGGAGTAGGGGGCGTATTGCCACCCCCGTGTTGATACAGTCGGTCAGTAACCGGACCACTCCTGTGCTATTACTACAAGTGACCATCATCCCTTTAATACTGTAACCAAGCCACTTTGTTTATTCCTGTTATACTGCATCATGCTGGCATTATTAAAAAGTAATACTCCACCGCCCCGTTTCCCAAGAATCAATCACCAGCCCTATTTCATTACTCGGTATCTCCTCGGAGTATTACTGTAGGGAACAGCCCACCACCCTGTATCATTGACAGACACCGCGTCAACGGTATTATTTCCAGTAATAACCCCAACCACGGCTGTACTAATAATGCTCACTGTCCCCAGTATAACTTCGGAGAACTCCAACCTCTCATCCCACCACACCGGACACTCACTCAACCAGGACTCCAGCGTCTCTCCATCCGCTTCCGCCATGTTGCCTGCGACATGTCCAAAATATCGCGATACCACGTAGAGGGCGTACGAGAATCTAAGAGGGGGGAGGGTAGGGGAAAAGAAAGGGGGGTGGGGAGGGGAGTAAGAGGGGGTAGAGTGGGGAGGAGACGAGGGGTGGGGAAGGGAGGGGGAGGAAAGAAGGAGAGGGAAGAGGGGAAGTGAGGGGGAGGGGAGGAGAAAGAGGGGAAATGAGTGAGGGGGAGGGGAGGGCAGGGAGTGGGGGAGGGGTAGAGAGGGAAGAGGGGAAGTGAGGGGGAGGTGAATGGAGGGAAAGGGGAGGGGAGGAGAAAGGGGAAAAGAGTGAGGGGGAGGGGAGGGCAGGGAGTGGGGGAGGGGAGGGAGGGGTAGAGTGGGGAGGGGACAAGGGGAGGGAGGGGGAGGAAAGCAGGAGAGGGGTGGGGAAGGGAGAGGAAATGGGGAGATGAGGGGGAGGGGAGAGATGAGGAGAGAGAGGGGAAGGGAGCAAGAGTGGAAGGGGAGAGGGGAGGAGGGGCAAAGTAGGGAAGAAGAGAGGAAGTGGGTGGAGAGGAAGAGGGGGAGGGTGGGGAGAGAGGGGGTAGGGAGAGAATGGGAGGTGGTGAGAGAGCGGATGTAGGCCAAGGAAGAGAGGGTGAGAGGGGTATGAGGAGGGATGGGATAGAGGGAGAAAGGGGGAGGGAAAGAGAGGTGGAGGGGAGAGAGAGAGGTGGTGGGAGGGAGAGAGGCGTGGGGGAGGTGAGAGTGGGTAGGGGAGAGGGGTGGGTGGGAGGGAGAGGGGGTAGGGGGAGAGAGGATGGGGTAAGGAGAGAGGAGATAGGAAGAAGGGGAGTGGGGAGAGTGAGGGGAGTGGGATAGGGGAGAGGAAGAGGGAAGGGGTACGGAGAGTGGGTGGAGGGTGAGGGAAGGGAAAGGAGAGGGAAGGGGAGAAGACGGAGAGAGGAGGGCAGAGGGGAAGAAAGGAGAGGGTGGGGGATTTGTTTGTGGGAATGTTTGTTTATGTTTTGAGGAGACATATATTGATGAGGGGAGTGTAGTAGATTACCTGCATGGATATTAGGAAAGCCTGAACAAGGTTCCATTGGAGGGGAGCTACACTGGCGCCAATGGGCGACTTCTTTAAATTTATCTGAATCAGCTTAAATTCCTCTCTCTTCTTTCCATTTCAAGGTGTCTGGGGTTCAGTCGTGGTCCATGATCTACAGCTGACTCAAGCTACGGTTCTTCATGGTAGTGGGTTCCCACTGGGTGGCCCAGCATTTTCACAGCTCCGAGTGACCTGGAAGACATGCACCTTCAGGGCCCAAGTCCTCCAGGGGATCAGAACATCAAGACAGAGAGTGCTGCTATCAGAGTCTCCCCCTACCCTCCCCCTCCCCCTCCCTTTCCTCTCCCCCTCACTCTCCCCCTCCCTCCTCTCCCGTCCTCTCCCCTTCCCCTCCTCTCCCCTCCCTCTCCCCTTCCCCTCCTCTCCCCTCCCTCTCCCCTCCCCTCTTCCTCTCCCCCTCCCGACCTCTCCCCTTCCCCCTCCTCTCTCTCCTCTCCCCCTCCCCATCCCTCTCCCCTTCCTGACCTCTCTCTCGGTCTCTGTCACTCTCTCCCTCTGCCTTGAGGTGGTGAGAGAGAGAGAGAGTTTGGGAAACTCGAGATCTAAGTGACTCTGCACTTTGTAACATTGAAACAGTGAGCTCTTCTCCCCTTTTGCTATGAAGCAGTGATACCTGTCATCTTCGTTAGAGAGAGGGAGAGCCTGTGCATGCCGAAGTGCTGGACTGTAGGTTTCGATGGATTCTAGATCTCTTTGGGGGGGGTTTGCTATCACCTGCATGGTAGCTGGTGGATGGATACGCTGTCCCAGTTGGTGGGGGGGGGGGGGGTGCACTACCCCAGTAGGTGGTGCAGGTAAATTCATGACATTTAAGAGGCACCTCGACAAGTATTGGAATCAATGAGACATTTTTGGAAAAACTAAGAAGCTTCTAGAGAATACAGAATCAGCCATTCTACAACGACTATAAATTTGACCAAACAATTGTACATATATAGGTGGTTATAGATAATAAGCAAGCATGCCAGGATGATAACGGTTCTGCACCCTGACCCAGCAGCGTAGAAGTCGATGGACCTAATGCAAGTAAAGGGGATTGGTGTGGATGGCATGGACACAATGGGCTGAGGTTCACCTCCATGATTCTGTAAGCTGTTTGTCCATATGGGTGTAGAGGTCATTGTGGTCCTGAGCCAGGAATCGTTCCTGTCAGAGCTTGTGTTGATTTTGAATTTGTTGTCACAGAACAGATTGTGAAATTAGCTGTGGGAATTCTGTACTACTGTTGACATTAGAGAGTTTGGCAGTGAAGCCAGCACAGGTGTAGGAGCTACGATATCAGGTGGGACTGGATTCTGATCACTGTAGGTGGGAAAGGGCACTGATTGGACCTAAACCCTGTGCACAGACCTGCCCGTTTTAAGGGAGGGATCTGTCAGTTTGACAGGAAGCATTCCGGGACTTTGTACATTATCGAGAGGAGTGGGACAGGGTGGGAGCTGCTTTGATCGTTATGGCTTAGTGCTTGGATTGATGCCAAATGTTTGAAGCAAAGCTGGCATTTACGTCAGATGTTCAAAATACTGATACTGCTGGTGGCAGGAGTGTTGGTGAACAGTTTTGCTAGCTACTTCCCTGCCTTCTGGAATGTTCTTTAAGAATTATGGGCGGATTCAATCAGCTGTTTGCCGCTTGATTGCCTTCAGGCCTTTGTCCAGTTCCGGGCTCGGAAAGTCACTACTCTGGAACATTCTAGAAACATCACTTATTATGTTTGCTTTCCTTGCTGTCAATTAATTTTGGTGCTGTAGATCTCATTGGCTTGCTGTATTCATGTCACAATTTTATTCCAGAAAGAGATCAGTCAGCACAGTTCTACCCCTCCATGTTCCAGCAGATTATTTCAGGAATTTATCCACTAGTCGAGTCTGCCCGCTCTCTGCATTCCGACTCAAGCCGCTTGTGTATAAAATCTTTTCTACATGTGATAGAATCGCACAGCATGGAAGAAAGCCAAACTAACCAAACCATCCTCGCTGACCAGCGGGCATCACATCTCCCCTCACTGGCTCCATAACCTTCAGTGCCTAAGTTATTCAAGTGCTTTGTTGACATTTCCTGCTGTGCAGATGCTCCCAATCTACATTTGCTATGTCTTGCTTTATGTTAATGAAACTGGCCCTACAGCAATTTCAAACTGAAAACGGGCCCATGCCTCGCCTTTTCTACAACTCTAAATGATATGGTTTGTTGTCACTATCTTAGAAATGATCTTCCATTCGCACTTTTTCCACATGACCAGCTACATTTCCAAAGGTCAGGTTGCATAATTTTCCTTCTATTGTTGGTTCATCCACAAACTCACCCCAAAAATTTCATCTCCTGTTTTTCACTCAGAATCGGCTTATTATCACTGACTTAAATGTTGTGAAATTTGCTGTTTTGCGCAGACATAAACATACTATAAATTACAAAATAAGCAAATAGTGAAAAAAAGGACTGACTATAAGGCAATTCCAGTAAAAAACTGGAAAATTCAAATCCCTCAGTAAGATAACCTTATTTTAATTCCAGCTCTCTGACAGTTACCTTCATTTCTGTCCCTGTCTCCTGCTGACTGTTGGTAGGTCTGTAATACATGCCAAGCAAAGTGACAACACTCTTTTTATTTCTCATCTCTGGCTTCATTTGTGGGTCCTTTTAGGATATCTTTCTGCTGTACTGAAGTAATGCAACCTCTGGCTAATAGTGCAATATCTTCTCTTCTTTTACCAGCACCCTCCACTATCTCACCTGGAAACCCTACACACATGGATTTCAAGTGGCCAGTCCTGCTGCTCCTTCAATAACAGTAAATGTATCATAGACCACTGGTTAATTAAAGCTTTGTGTCATCTACTTTATGAGTGCTATTCCTTGCATTAAAATAGATATAATTTAGCTTTGAAATTCCCTTGATGTTCAGTTTCTTGTTTGACCTATTTTACTATTGGATTTACTATTTTACCTTGAGGTAATTAGAAACATCAGAAACCTACAGCACAATACAGGCCCTTCGGCCCACAAAGTTGTGCCGAACATGTCCTTACCTTAGAACTACCTAGGCTTTACCCATAGCCCTCTATTTTTCTAAGCTGCATGTAGCCAACCAGGAATCTCTTAAAAGACCCTATTGCATCCGCTGCTGCCAGCAGCCCATTCCACGCACTCACCACTCGCTGCGTAAAAAGCCTACCCCAACATCTCCTCTGTACCTACTTCCACGCACCTTAAAACTGTGCCCTCTCGTGCTAGACATTTGAGCCTGGGAAAAAGCCTCTGACTATCCACACGATCAATGCCCCTCATTATCTTATACACCTCTATCAGGTCACCTCTCATCCTCTGTCGCTCCAAGGAGAAAAGGCTGAGTTCACTCGAACTATTCTCATAAGGCATACTCCCCAATCCAGGCAACATCCTTGTAAATCTCCTCTGCACCCTTTCTATGGTTTCCAAGTCCTTCCTGTAGTGAGGCGACTAGAACTGAGCACAGTACTCCAAGTGGGGTCTGACCAGGGTCCTATATAGCTGCAACATTACTGCTCGGCTCCAAAACTCAATCCCACGGTTCATGAAGGCCAATGCACCGTATGCCTTCTTAACCACAGAATCAACCTGCGTGGCTGCTTTGAGTGTCCTGTGGACTCTGACCCCAAGATCCCTCTGATTCTCCACAGGAGTCTTACCTCTTTATTTGAACAACTACTGTGAGACCTCTTCCCTGGCCTGCTCAATTTAAAATTTTCTAACAGAGCTAGCAAACTTCCCAATAAGAATGTTGGTCCCACCTTGCTTTATCTGCAACCTGTCGCACTTGTGCATGTCCCTGGAAGTGATCCTAATGATTACAGAAACTAAAGCCCACTCCCCTGCATCATTCCTTCATGTGACCTCACTAGCTCATGACAGCAGAGGCAATTTGGAAACATTTTTAAAGAACCATAAAAAGCTGGAGGCACTGTCTGACCTGGTGTGTTCCTCCAGCTTTTCTGTGTGTTGTTCCAGATTTCCAGCAACTCTTGGCTCTTGTGTCATTTTTGGTTCTTTTGCCAGTCAGCTTCACTCTACATTCCCTACTTCTCCATCAAAGGAACCAGGCCTCTCTATCACCATTCTTTCTGATGTCATGTCAAAGTGAAAACATCTCGACAAAGTGCTCTAAATTAATTACAAATATAAACCACAAAATAATTGATTGTGTAGTATTCACCCCTTTAATGTGACACCCCAAATCATCACTGGTACAGACAATTGGTTTAAGAAGTCACATAACTGGAGATCACCTGTGTGCAGACAAGGTGCTTCAATTGATTGTAGAAAGTGACCCTGTACCTGGAAGGTCCAACTGCTGGTGAGTCAGTATCCTGGCAAAAACTACACCATGAAGACAAAAGAACACTCCAAATAACTCTGTGAAAAAAGTTATTGAAAAGCATACGTTAGGAGACGGATACATGAAAATTTCAAGTCACTGTATATCCCTTGGAGCACAGTCAAGGCCATCCTCAAAAACTGAGTGACCATGCAAGAAGGGGACGTGAGAGAGGCCACCAAGAGACCCATGACAACTCTGGAGGAGTTACAAGCTTCAGTGCCTGAGATGGGAGAGACTGTGCATACAACAACCGTTGCCTGGGTGCCTCATGTGTCACAGCTTTATGGGAGTGGCAAAGAGAAAGGTTTCAATGAGGTCACCTCTCATTCTTTTGAATTCCAGTGATTACAGGCCCAGAGGCATCAAACACTCTTCATATGGCAAACTATTCGATCCTGGAATCATTTTAGTGAACCTCCATTGAACTCTCTCCAGTTTCAGCACATCCTTTCTAAGATAAAGGGTTGAAGTGCATGCATTTCAATGCAAGAAGCATCAGGAACAAAGGTGATGAACTGAGCTTGGATACACACATGGAATTATGATGTAGAGGCCATTACGGAGACTTGGCTGGCAACAGGGCGGGAATGGATTCTCAATATTCCTGGATTTCAGTGCTTTGAAAGGGATACGGGGGGGGGGGGGAGAGGAGGGGAGGAGGGATGGCATTACTGGTCAAGGATACTATTACAGCTACAGAAAGGGTGAGTAATGTAGCAGGATCCTCTTTTGAGTCAGTATGGGTAGAAGTCAGGAACAGGAAGGGAGCAGTTACTCTATTGGGAGTATTCTATAGGCCCCCTGGTAGCAGAAGAGATACCAAGGAGCAGATTGGGAGACAGATTTTGGAAAGGTGCAAAAATAATGGTTGTTATCATAGGTGACTTTAACTTCCCTAATATTGGTTGGCACCTGATTAGTTCCAATGGTTTAGATGGGGCAGAGTCTGAAAAGTGCGTCTGGGATGGATTCCTGTCACAGTATGTTGACAGGTTGATGAGGGGGAATACCATACTAGAACTAGTATATAATGAACCAGGTCAGGTGACAGATCTCTCAGTGGGTGAGCAACTGGGGGACAGTGACCACTGCTCCCTGGCCTTTAACATTATCATGAAAAAGGATAGAATCAGAGACGACAGGAAAATTTTTAATTGGAGAAGGGCAAATTATGAGGCTATAGGCTAGAACTTGCAGGTGTGAATTGGGATGATGTTTTTTGCAGGGAAATTTACTATAGACATGTGGTCGATGTTTAGGGATATCTTGCAGGATGTTAGGGATAAATTTGTCCCAGTGAGGAAGATAAAGAATGGTAGGGTGAAGGAACCATGGGTGACAAGTGAGGTGGAGAATCTAGTCAGGTGGAAGAAGGCAGCATATGTGAGGTTTAGGAAGCAAGGATCAGATGAGTCTATTGAGGAATATAGGGTAGCAAGAAAGGAGCTTAAGAAGGGGCTGAGAAGAGCAAGAAGGGGGCATGAGAAGGCCTTGGCTAGTAGGGTAAAGAAAAATCCCAAAGCATTCTTCAATTATGTGAAGAACAAAAGATTGACAGGAGTGAAGATAGGACTGATTAGAGTTTAAGGTGGGAAGATGTTCCTGGAGGCTGTGAAAGTGAGTGAGGTCCTCAATGAATACTTCTCTTCAGTATTCACCAATGAGAGGGAGCTTGATGACGGTGAGGACAATATGAATGTGTTTGATGTTCTGGAGCATTAAGGGAAGAGGTGTTGGAGTTGTTAAAATACATTAGGATGGATAAGACCCTGGGGCCTGACGGAATATTCCCCAGGCTGCCCATGAGGTGAGGGAAGAGATTTCTGAGCCTCTGGCTATGATCTTTATGTCCTCGTTGTCCACAGGAATGGTACTGGAGGATTGGAGGGAGGTGAATGTTGTCCCCTTGTTCAAAAAAGGTAGTAGGGATAGTCCGGGTAATTATAGACCAGTGAGCCTTACATCTGTGGTGGGAAAGCTGTTGGAAAAGACTCTTAGAGATAGGATCTATGGGCATTTAGAGAATCATGGTCTGATCAGGGACAGTCAGCATGGCTTTGTGAAGGGCAGATCGTGTCTAACAAGCCTAATAGAGTACTTTGAGGAGGTGACCAGGCATATTGTGCAGTGGATGTGATCTACATGGATTCCACAAGGTTCCACACGGTAGGCTTATTCAGAAAGTCAGAAGGCATGGGATCCAGGGAAGTTTGGCCAGATGGATTCAGAATTGGCTTGCCTGCAGAAAGCAGAGGGTTGTGGTGGAGGGAGTACATTCAGATTGGAGGGTTGTGACTAGTGGTGTCCCACAAGGATCGGTTCTGGGACCTCTACTTTTTGTGATTTTTATTACGACCTGGATGTGGGGGTAGAAGGGTGGGTTGGCAAGTTTGAAGATGACACAAAGGTTGGTGGTGTTGTGGATAATGTAGAGGATTGTCAAAGATTGCAGAGAGACATTGATAGGATGAAGAAGTGGGCTGAGAAGTGGCAGATGGAGTTCAACCCGGAGAAGTGTGAGGTGGTACACTTTGGAAGGACAAACTCCAAGGCAGAGTACAAAGTAGATGGCAGGATACTTGGTAGTGTGGAGGAGCAGAGGGATCTAGGGGTACATGTCCACAGATCCCTGAAAGTTGCCTCACAGGTAGATAGGGTAGTTAAGAAAGCTTATGGGGTGTTAGCTTTCAGAAGTCGAGGCACAGAGTTTAAGAGATGCGATGTTATGATGGAGCTCTATAAAACTCTAGTTGGGCCACACTTGGAGTACTGTGTCCAGTTCTGGTCACCTCACTATAGGAAGGATGTGGAAGCAATGGAAAGGGTACAGAGGAGATCTACCAGGATGCTGCCTGGTTTAGAGAGTATGGATCATGATCAGAGATTAAGGGAGCTAGGGCTTTACTCTTTGGAGAGAATGAGGATGAGAGGAGACATGATAGAGGTGTACAAGATATTAAGAGGAATAGATAGAGTGGATAGCCAGCACCTCTTCCCCAGGGCACCACTGCTCAATACAAGAGGACATGGCTTTAACATAAGGGGAGGGAAGTTCAAGGGGGATATTAGAGGAAGGTTTTTCACTCAGAGAGTGGTTGGTGCATGGAATGCACTGCCTGAGTCAGTGGTGGAGGCAGATACACTAGTGAAGTTTAAGAGACTACTAGACAAGTATATGGAGGAATTTAAGGTGGGGGGGGGATATATGGGAGGCAGGATTTAAGGGTTGGCACAACATCGAGGACTGAATGGCCTGTAGTGTGCTGTATTGTTCCATGTTCTATCTAAAACTGCTCACAATACTCCAAGTGAGGCCTCACCAGTGCTTTATAAAGTCTCAACATTACATCCTTGCTTTTATATTCTAGTCCTCTTGAAATGAATGTTACCTTCCTCACCACAGTCTCAACCTGCAAATTAATCTTTAGGGAATCCTGCACCAAGGCTCCCAAGCCCCTTTGCACCCCAGTTTTTGTATTTTCTCTCTATTTAGAAAACAGTCAACCCTTTCATTATTTCTATCAAAGTGCATGATCATGCACTTCCAGACACTGTAGTTCATCTACCATTTGTTTGTCAATTTTCCTCATCTGTCTAAGTCCTTCTGCAGCCTCTCTTCTTCCTCAAAACTACCTGCCCCTCTACCTATCTTCATATCATCTGAAAACTTTGCAACAAAGCCATCAATTCCAGCAGCCAACCAGACAAGGCTTCCTGCTCTTAGCCTCCTGCCAATTCACAGGAGCAGTTGCAGTAAGCAGTATCCATCATCAAGGGAGCCTATCCAGGCCAATCTCTCTTTTCACTGCAGCCTCAACTCTTACACCACCAGGTTGAGGAAACGTTATCCCCTCTTATACCAGAGGGGAGAACTTTACTCACTCCATCACTGACCTGTTCCCACACCTCTGGACTGACTTTCAAGGACTTTGCAACTCATTCTTTTGATATTTGCTGTTTATTTAATCATTCTTTTTGTATTTGTATAGATTGTTTCTTCTGCATATTGTTTGTTTGTCTGTCTCTGCCATGTGTGGTTTTTCATTATTCCATTGTTTCTTTCTATTTATCAGGAATGCCCACAAGAAAACATATGAAGAGATAAAATGAATACCCCCTCAAAATGAAGAGATGTAATGAATACCCTTAAGAAACCCCTCTCATTTGGCTCTTTTGTTATTGGTTCCCCAGTCCAAATTTGGACAGTTGAGGTCTCTCTTTGTGGCTTTCGTACATCTGGCCAATTTGCTCCTTGATATAACTTAGCTCTGAGAATGGAATGCTAATTGGTTTGTTATTGTCTCATGTGCCGAGATAGAGGAACAGCTTATCCTAAAGACAGTTCATGTAGTTCATTACACAACGCATTGAGGTAGAACAAGCTGAAACACAACACAGCAGAATAACGAGAAAGTGCAGTGCGCTAACAGGGAAGAACAAGATCATAACGAGGTCGATTGCTAATGTTTTTGTACTATGAAACAATAGTCTCATCACACCAGGATAGAAGCTGTCCGTGAGACCGTACCTTCAGGAAGAGTGGAAAAGAGAAGAGCGGGGTGGGTGGGCTGTTTGATTACGCTGGCTGTTTAATTGAGGGAGCGGGAAGCATAGGCAGAGTCCACAGAGGTTTTCAGAAATGTAATGACACTTGTTTCTTAATTCCAAAGAGGTAATTTCTTTCTCCGGTCATTCCAAAACATCGCCTCTTAATACGAAAATATTCTTCCCTATCACACGGTCACTCCATTACTCCCTATCTGCTCTGAATGCTTGGCGTCCGGGAGTATTAAGAACCCGTTCCGACTCTGTTTTCGCCAGGTTTCGCCAGTTGCCATGGTATCCGAATCTTAACTGGTGAATTGCGCAGCAATTTACTAATCCCGTTTAATGAGCTTCTTACCTTTAAAACGCGTACTTTTAGCCTGGTTCTGAATTAAACCTTATTACTTATTCTGATGATTTTTATTGCTTCCAATAATTCACAATGCATTTTCTCAGTTTTAATGTAACCTCCTATGCTCATTGTACTGTCAAATTAGTTTGAATTCCCAGCCGTCTCTTATCCTAAAATTGTTAAACAATACTCGCGGTTCCCAGCAAGTGGCAGCACACACGGGACGACGGCGCAGATAAAGCGATTTCACTGATATGTTTATTTTAAATTAATTTTCAGTTCTGCTTCGAACTTTCTAACTTTGTTTTGTCATTATGTATTCTAAATACAAGGGACGGGTTATTCAGTTTATCGCCTTTGACTGTGGGGACGCCTCGCTCCGCAGGTGGTTGCAAATCAATATTCCGGACTCGTTACCGGGCGACCCTGGCCAAGCTTTATGAATACTCGACGCTTCACGATGCAATGTTATAACATGTATAAAATACGATATATATAAAACCACATAGGGTTTAAATGCATTGAACGAAGTCATGGCAAGTGAAACCACTTCTTTCGCTTATCAACAAAGTTCTATAAATATTAATGAGGGGCGGGGCCGGCCGTCGCCGATTGGCTGATTAGAGGACCGCCCTGAGGTCATGTTCCTTTGGCGCGCGCTGATTGGGAGCGTGAGCTGCCAGTCAGGGCGGCGAGCGGGAGAGCGCCACTCGGCCGTCTGTCCGGCCGGCCGGCGGAGCGCAGCGCAGCGGAGGCACCATGACCAAGGAGCAGCTGAGGCCGCGGCTCTGTGTCATCAGCAAGGGCCCGAACGGCTACGGGTTTCACCTGCACGGCGAGAAGGGCAAGACGGGCCAGTTCATCCGGCTGGTGGAGGCGGGCTCGCCGGCCGAGGCAGCGGGGCTGCGGGCCGGAGACAAGGTGGTGCAGGTCAACGGCGACAACGTGGAGCAGGACAGCCACCAGCAAGTGGTGGAGAAGATCAAGGCAGTGGCCGGCGAGACCCGGCTGCTGGTGGTGGACAAGGAGACGGATGAGTTGCTGAGGAGCCTGGGGCTGGAGTGCAAGATGGAATACGTCCACGGCATCCCCGAGCAGGGGCAGAGCGTCGAGCAGCGGGAGCCGGGAGGCGAGCTCAAACAGGCCGGCAGCGAGAAGGTAAGCGACGGCCCGGCCGCTCACCGCATCTGCTCACATGCCGTGTGGACGCTGGTTTGGGAGCGGGCAGAGGCGCCTGAGCCGTTTCCTCCAGACCACTGCACTCACTGCTCATGAAAGTAGCAGGGGCGCGCCTCCACATGGAGACCTGCTTGACAACTGGAAGCCCGTTAGGGAGTCTTTTACTCGTGTGAATGATCTGTGTGTCTGCACTGGGGTGAATTTCTGGAATTATAATCCCTGCCTTAAATTAAGTGAAATGTGTTGTTTGTGACGAAAGTACAGTGGAAATATTGATTTTTTTCCCCAAAGTAATGTATAAAATACATTGAGGTGGTGAGTATAGGCTCATGGACCTATTCAGAAATGTGATGGAGCTGAGGTTGGAAACTTCTTGTGGATCATAACTCCGTTACAGGAAGAGGATATATCCAGGATGGTGAGGTCCTTGACTCTCTGCAGCCTCTTTTGACCCTGTGCATTGGAGCCTCCGTGCCAATGGTGATGAAACCAGTCCAAGTGTTCATCTCCGGAAATCTGCAAGAGGTCTCTGAGTGACATGCAGAGTTCCAAGTAGCATCAATGACAGGACAGGTCCTCTGAGATGTTGACACCCAGGAACTGAAAGCTGGCCACCCTTTTCATCAATGGTTCTTGGTGAAGACTAGTGCGTGCTGTCTGCCCTTCCCCTTCCTGAAGTCCACCGTACAGTCCTTGGTGTTGAGTGCGAGTTTGTTGTTGGAACCACTTGAGCAGCTGATCTATCTCACTTCTGGAAGCCTCGTCTGAGGTTCTACCAACAACAGCTGGGGTGTTATCAGTGCATCTGAGCTGTGCTTAGCCACATAGAGTAAAGCAGTACACATCCTGAGGTGAGTCAGTGTGTTAACACCAATCCATACCCATTGCAGTTTCCTGATGATGAAGTTGCTGAAGGGAGATACAGAGGCCCGGGTTTAGAAGCTTGTTTCTAAAACTACCCCTCACAATCTCCAAAGACAGTTTGTGGGTGTCTTGGGCTTTGTTTGGGCAGTGAGTCTTACCCAATGTGTTTGCCCTTCCCTGTGCCCTGCACATTTAAGAGGTTTAATTGGGTAAGAGGGTTTCCACCTGATTTCCTTCCCTGTTAGGGTGCCTCCTGTGCATTAGAAGAAAAGGACTTTTACATACTTGTAAGCCACTGAGATTAAAATGAAAGTTCCTTCTGTAAGATTTTAAAAACACCCTTTCATTTTTGAGCAGAGTTCTAGATGCATTCCTCAAAGAAGAATGATTTCCACCTTTCAAGACTCCTCAGGATCTTATCAAGTCCCTCCTCACACTTATAAATTCCAGTGGACAGAAGATTTGTCCACGCCAGATCCTAGTGCAGTAATCGTGAATTGCTTCCAAAGTATTGATATCCTTCCTTTAAGTAAGAAACCCAGTGGACTTTCTGGTGAAGAGTGGCTCTCAGGATAAGAGCTGAATCTTTTAAAGTGAGCTAATTTGCTGCATTGACTGAATCACGGTGGAGAGCTGCTGGATTTAGTTTTGAAGGTGCATCTAAAATTAATGAGTTTTACGGTGTTGTATGTGGTTCACTTCATTAGTCAGACCTGAATACATCGCTTCAGATTTCCTCTCCTGAGCAGGGTTAAATGTCAGCGGAAAATGACTGTCAGGGTAGAAAATTTTTTCTTTGAAATTTGTAACTCAGTGCTGTCAACTGTCTGTTAGCTTTCCTGATCTACTAATATAGGTTGGAAATTCACAAACTGCCACCCAATGTGCAAGATGTACCTCCAGTGACAACAGTCTGGGAAGTGGTGGGGTTTCAGAGGTCAAACGCCAAGGGAAGATGTAGCAAAGGGTAGCCAGATCTTTAGGAGCATTGATGATCTTGGGGTGCAAGCCCATAGCTCTCTGAAAGTTTTGACACAAGTAAATGGGTGGTAATGAAGGTGTGGCCATGTCTATTTACATTGCTGTGTGTGATGTATGAGAGTCAGGAAGTTGTGTTCCTGTTGTTTAAAACTTTGGTCGGGCTGCATTTGAAATACTCTGCGCAGTTCTGGCCACCTCGTTACAGGAAGGATGTGGAGGCTTTCGGTGGGGGGGGGGGGGGGTGCAGCTGAAGAGGTTTACCAGGATATTGCCTGGATTAGAGGGCACGTGTTGTAAGGAGAGTTTAGACAAACTTGATTTGTTTTCTCTGGAGCACGGACGGCTGAGGAGAGACTGGGGTTGTGAAATTGAAGTATATAACATTACAGCAAAATACAGGCCCACAATATTTGCCAATCTTTTAACGTACTCTAAAATCAATCTAACCCCTCCCTCCTGTGTCGCCCCCTATTTTCCTATCATCTTTGTGATTTTGTTTCTTAAATGCCCTTTATGTATCTGTCTCTACCACCACCCACCACTCTGTTAGGAAAAATTATCACTGCTGCTCAAAACTTGTGTTGCATTCGCTTGCCTTTAATTACTGATGCTTGGAGACAGAACAGAGCCGGAGC
This sequence comes from Hypanus sabinus, assembly GCF_030144855.1. Lineage (NCBI taxonomy): Eukaryota > Metazoa > Chordata > Chondrichthyes > Myliobatiformes > Dasyatidae > Hypanus > Hypanus sabinus. Next base: position 61,403,005 of record NC_082728.1, on the reverse strand, counting down.
ACGAAATAACCTTTATTCAGTAAGCCATGCAGCTAACAGTGCACCCAGAGCACAACTATTTACCAAGAACATTTGAGAGGTCATTAGGAACAACAACCTGGGATTGGTTGTCATCCAATCAGTTAGCTTTGTTAGTTTGCCTTTCCTCCAGTCGTCGTAAAATTATGCCCCTCTTGTTAGTCATTTATGTCCTGGTTAAAAGTCTCTGAGTATCTACTTCAAGGGTCGGCAACCCGCGGCTCCGGAGCCGCATGCGGCTCTTTGATCTCTGTGCTGCGGCTCCCCGTGGTTTGTTAGTTTTTGAAATGTAATTCGAAATTTGAAGATTATGGTGATCTTGTACAATCTAAATAAAACGTTGTGAAGACCCCATTTCCCGGCACATCCGAACCGGCTCACAATTAGCCACCGTTCCGGCTAAGGGAGATAGCCTACGGGGGTTTGTGAGTACATGTCTTTTGGAGCATCCGCGCCCACTGTGACGGGTTGAGGGAGGCTTTAAAGCAAGGCTGTTTAGTTTGAATAAAGATAGCTTTGACTGCAGTGTCTTTATTTTAGCGCTGAGTGTAGCGCTACACCGCTACAACGTGTTTTTTTTATTGCTATTAATACACATCACCACTGCCAATGCCTGACACCCGCCAGTGCGCGCTTTCTTTTAATTCTTCGATCCAAGGTAGGCTACCTATGGAGTAACCTTCAACCCAACGTCTTTTTTTCGGAGTTCAAAATGTTTTTGTTGCATGCAGAAATGTAATTTTGTTTTCTCTGTAGGAGTTCATCAATTTCATAAATGCAACACATTATAGTTTGTTTATACATAGCATAAAGGCAAAAAAAAAACGTTGCATGCAGTGTTATTTCATTTTAAATGTCAAACGGGTTTTGTGGCTCCCAGTGTTTTCTTTTCAGTGGGAAATGGGTCCATATTGGCTCTTTCAGTGGTAAACGTTGCCGACCTTTGATCTACTTGATCTGTGCCTATTATCTTCATGTCAAGTCACCTCTCATCTTTCTTTCTTCCAAAGAGAAAGTCCCTACCTTTCTCAAATTATCTGCATAAGATATGCTCTCCAGTCCAGGCAGCATCCTGGTAAATCTCTGCACCCTTTCTAAAGCTTCCACCTCCTTTCTATAATGAGGTGACAAGAATGAAACACAACGTTGCAAGTGTGGTCTGACCAGGGTTTTCCAGAGCTGCAACATTACCTCGTGGCTTTTGAACTCAATCCACTAATTAAATAAGGCCAACACAACTTATGCCCTCTTAACAACCAAATCAACTTGTGCTGCAACTTTCAGGGATCTTTGGATGTGAACCCCAAGATCCCTCTGTTCCTTCACACTAAGTTGTATTCTGTCTTCAAATGCGTTCTTAAGTGAGTCACCTCATGCTTGCCTGGGTGGAACTCCGTTTGCCTCTTCTCAGCCCATTTCAGCATGCTGTCAATGTCCCTTTGCAACCTACACATTATCCACAACTCCACCAACCATCGTGTCGCCTGCAAACTTAGTAAGCCACCCTTCCACTCCCTCATCCAAGTCGTTTACAAAAATAGTAGAGAGCAGGGGTCCCAGAACAGATCCCTGTGGAACACTGGTCACCGACCTCCAGGCAGAATACACTCCATCTACTAATCACTCTCTGCCTTCTATGGGCAAAATAGGATAGTAAGGTTTTTTTTGCCTCATAGTCAAATAAGAGAGGATAAAAATTTAAGGTGAGTAGGAATACTTTGTAGGAGATATGCAGGGTGTGTTTTTTTTAATGTGTAAGCTACTCGATTGGAAAAGGCAGCCGTGGGTGGTGATGGAAATGTATATTTAAGAGGGATTACCTGCAGGAAACTGAGGGAAATGGATCATGAGCCAGCAGATAAGTGTAGCTTAATCTGACATCCTAGTTGGCCCAGACGGAAGGGCCTCTTGTTGTGCTGTACCATTTTGCTTTTGTTTTGTGTTTAATGCCCACGAGAGTTGGTCAAGTCCAGGTAAACTTGGCTTTAAAAAAAACCAGTTTAGAATTGGGGTGAATCACTGTGTGTCTTCAGCACAATGTGATAATATTAGTTACATGCACCCTTCATTCACAAAAGGGTTGGCATAACATTGTGGGCCGGAGGGCCCATCCTGCCCTGAAAATCCAGAAAAACTTGAAATATTTCATCAAGATATTGGCTCTTGAATCTTAAATCTGGACCAGATATTTGGAAAGGCAAATGTTCTATAAACTTATGTCAAATGGAAACTTGATAATTATACTATTACTAAGTTACGAATGATACCTCTCTGCCAAGTTCAAGAGCAGAAAGGAACTGCAAGAATATCTGTACAGACCAAAATCTGATTTTGAGTGTAGCTGCCACTTGGTCAGGCAGCAGCAAGCTTCCCTTTGCATACCCAAATCCTCCTCAGCATCAGAGGACATTTAATTTTTAACTCTAGAAATTTCTGTCAGTTACATAAACGCAGGAGATTTTATTTCTGTGGAAGGTGATTGTCTGAATAAAATTGTGGCAAGTGGTCTGATAATCACCCGTGTTTCACTCCTGCACTGACAGAAGCACAAGGCAAACCTGAATCTGTGCTGAATTCCCTTTGCAGTTTGTTGAGGGTTTCAGGATTAAGGATCATTGCCAGATGGTAAACTGGAGAGAGAGCGGGCTAATCAGGACTTGTCTGCCTTATGTAGCTGTTTGCCTGAATTTAGTTAAATACACAAGCTGTCAAAGTTCTGATTGCTGAACAAAAGTCCCACGCAGAGTAATATATTGATTTAGTACAGCTGTGTGTGTGTGTGACTAATGATTGCTGGGATATTGAAAATCCAGGAAGAAATTGTAAATATTCTGATTAAGATATTCTTAATTCTTAAAGCTAGGACAGATGTTTGGAAATTCCTGAAAGAGCAAGGATGAGCTTTAATTGATAATGAGATTCTAGAAAATGAAATGATGGTTTGAAATCTGCTGAGCCCCCGACCCACTGGAAAACACGCGCATTTTTCTAATCACCAGTTTGCCAAAAAGGACCAGCTTTGTGCCCAGCACGGATTGGGGCATCCAAGTTCAATTCTGGCACCCTCTTTAAGAAGGTTTGTTTGTCCTTTCTGTGAAGTGCACGGACTTCCTCCGGGTGCTCCAGTTTCCTCCCGTGGTCCAAAGACATACTGGTTAATTGGTCATTGTGAACTGTCCTGTGATTGGCTAGGGTAGATAGGTGGCTGCTGGCTGGTGCAGCTTAGTGAGGTGGAAACGCCTGTCCTAGGCAGTATCTCTAAGTAAACAAATAAACCTTGGCATTGAGATTCTGAGAGTCTGTGTCCTTTTGCTGATAATTCCCTACCCACAAATTACATAATGGCTGGCTATACCATGCACTGGTCCCAGATGTTCAGAAACATTCAGAATTGCTCCAAAATATTTCACAGAATCAACTTTATTATCACAAGCATATGTGAAATTTGTTGTAATAATAAAAATTGTAAATTACATTAAATGTATAAATATTTTTTTAAAGTTAAATAGTGCAACAAGAGAAAAAACAAATAGTGAGGTTCAATGTGCATTCAGAAATCTGATGGCAGAGCGGAAGAAGCTGTCCTTGAATCGTGTGTGTGTCTTCAGGCTCCTGTACCTCTTCGCTGACGGTAGCATTGAAAAGAGGCCATGTCCTGGGTGATGGAGTCCTTCATGATGGATGCTGCCTTGTTGAGGCATTCCTCCTGGATGCCCAGGATGGTACTGATTGAGTTCACAACTTTCTGCAGCTTATTGTGGTCCTGTGCTGTAGTCTCCTACCGCCCCCCCCCCCCCCATATGTTGATGCAGCCAGTTAGAATGCTGTACACAGTACATTTGTAGAAATTAATGAAAGTCTTGGTTACATAGTAAATCTCTTCAAACTCCTAATGAAGTATACCCTCTGTTGTGCTCTTTATGCTGGGCCCAGGGTAGATCCTCAGAGATGTTGACACCCAGGAGCCTACTCACTCACTCACTATTTCTGATCCCTTGCCTTTCTCTTTCTGAAGTGCACGATTGGCTGTTTGGTCCGACTGACGCTTAGTGCAAGGTTACTCAACCAGCTGATCCTGCTCACTTCTGTACACCTTCATTTAATCCGTACTTTTTAAAGAAAAACTCAAAACAATGTTGCATAGAGTCCATGCCAACCATCAAACTTGTATTTACACTAATTTTACTTTAAATCCATTTTATTTTCCCACATTTTCGTCAGCTCTGCCAGATTTTACCACACTCGCACACTGGGGCACCCTGTAGCAGCCGGTTTCTTTGTAATCTGCAGGTCTTTGGTATGGGAACCTGTTCTCTGTTGAAACTCCGTACAGAGAGCACCAGGGTCAGGATTGAACTCTAATGTGGCTTGACCACCCTGACTATTGTGTTATTTAAACCTGTGATGACCAAAGCAATCCAAAACATCCCACCAAGCAGAAATCAAGCTTCGAGTGGAACTCAGGTTGTCGGGCAGAGGGAAATGGGCAATTGGCATTCTAGATCAAGGCCCTTCTGAACTGATGGGACAGGGTCTCAACCTGAAATGACAGTTATCCATTTGCTCTGCAGGTACTGTACAGATGAAGACTCTTATGAACTGGTGGTGTGGTGTAGATAATGATCCTCGACTCAGAATGTCAGTTGTCCATTACCCTCCGCAGATACTGTCTGACCCACTAAGTTCCTCAGCGATTTGTTTTACTTTGCTCCAGGTTCCAGTGTCTGCAGTCTTTAGTCTCTAAAAATCCTACTGGTTGCCTTGAAATGAATGGAACAGAACTTGTTGCATAGGGTCTAATCCAGTGCAATCCTCGGAGTGGGTTCCCAGTGTAAGTTCAAACACATTTGGGAAACTGCTGGTGAACGACTCGGTGAGTTTGGGGATTTGTCTTCACATATACGCACGGTGGAAGTTCGGAACTTGTTAGCTCTAAGATGGGGAAAAGGCAGTATTTCCTCACAGAGACAGCTCCGTGCGCTTGCAGGCAGAATGTTTGATTTTGTCTACTGTTGAATGTGTGTTTCAGCCATAAAATATTATTTTTCAGAAAACTAGATATCACCTTTTGATGGACTATTTGGATGACAAACAATGAGATTCACTGTTTATTTCCTGACTACATTATTACAGGATCTCATTGCTACAGGGCAAGTACAGAGGTTAACCAAGACCTGTAAATTTAGCAGCTTTAAGCAATTCGTTAACTGAAAACAGGAACTGTTGTGTAAAGAATGCATTGCTTTCATTGGTGCTGTTAACTTGTGGTTTTTAATTGATAATGCACAATGTAGGCTTGATTTGCTGGCTGTCCCAGGGAGAGCAATGTGACTTGGAAGAGAACAGACTGATGGTGTTAGTGATATTGACCGGGGAGTAAACTTTGAGTAACTCAATCTTCTTTTGGAGGAGTGTTTCAATTTTGTTTTACCGAGGGAGGAAGGGTGCATGCCTGTTTCAGGGTTACTCGTTTTTATATATTCTAGTTTTACTAGCCTTTGTGCTCTGCCTTGTGTCCCAGTGTTGATGTCTTTGCTTTGCATCTCTTGGGCCCCATTTCATATACCTTGCTTCGCACATGTGTGTATCACTGTAGGAAGCCAACATTTAGTTGTCACGTTCTCTTGGCAGTTGTTTAATCATTGAGTTGCAGTTTAGGCTAATCCAGTTCCTGGGTAAACGTCAAGGAAAACAGTGAAAGCTGGACATACCCAGCAGGTCAGACGGCATCTGTGGCTTATCACAGTTGGAAAGAAGCTGTTCCCAAATCTGGCCGTACGAATCTTCAAGCTCCTGAACCTTCTCCCAGAGACTCCCGTAGTATGGGATGACTCTTCCAAAGATGGCAAGATGTGGTGCACCCTGCCACTCCCAGCTCGGGGAAGGGAAGGAGAAATACGGCTCTGGCTGCACAGGGCCAGGACAGTGTAAAAAATAGATGCTCTTGCACCAATACAGTAAAATTGTACTGAGTGGTGACTCTGTGAGCTAACACATGCCAGGAATATGGATGCTAGCTTTGGAGGGCATGCAACAAAGTGTGGTAATCACATGGTGGGTGTTGCAATTATATTGAATGTCCACAGCAGGTGTGATTGTAATACGTGAAGTTTAATGGAGGTTTATGGTTTTGATTGTTTCTTTAACAAAATGAAGGAGAATGATAACTGAAGGCCACTGGCTAATGAGAGGTGAGATTAGGCTGTTTATATAGGTTTTGATTTGTGATATGTCCTGAAAAGGGTGCTGAAAGTTACTATTTGATCTGTGTCTGAAGGGTAATTGAGTAAACATTCAAAAGGAAAATATTGTTATATTCTGAAGTTAACAAGCTTCGAAACCTGGGCCTCCGTACCTTAGTCTGCAACTGGAATCCTCAACGTTCTTATCGGGGGACCACAATCAGTGTGCTGATTGGAAATAATCTCTTGCTCACTAACACTGATACAGGTGCACTTTGTGGATGTGTACTTAGCCCGCTGCTCTATTCTCTACGGTCATCACTGTGTGGCTGGGCCCAGCTCAAGCACCCTCCATAAACTCTGTGATGACACAACTGTTGCTGGGAGAGAGGCAAGGAGGCGTACAGGAGTGAGGTCGGAGGCGAGGAGGCGTACAGGAGTGAGGACGGAGGCAAGGAGGCATACAGGAGTGAGGTCAGAGGCAAGGAGGCGTACAGGAGTGAGGTCAGAGGCAAGGAGGCGTACAGGAGTGAGGACGGAGGCGAGGAGGTGTACAGGAGTGAGGTCGGAGGCGAGGAGGCGTACAGGAGTGAGGTCAGAGGCAAGGAGGCGTACAGGAGTGAGGTCGGAGGCAAGGAGGCGTACAGGAGTGAGGTCGGAGGCGAGGAGGCGTACAGGAGTGAGGTCGGAGGCGAGGAGGCGTACAGGTCGGAGGCGAGGAGGCGTACAGGAGTGAGGTCGGAGGCAAGGAGGCGTACAGGTCGGAGGCGAGGAGGCGTACAGGAGTGAGGTCGGAGGCGAGGAGGCATACAGGAGTGAGGTCGGAGGCGAGGAGGCGTACAGGAGTGAGGACAGAGGCGAGGAGGCGTACAGGAGTGAGGTCGGAGGCGAGGAGGTGTACAGGAGTGAGGTCGGAGGCGAGGCATACAGGAGTGAGGTCGGAGGCGAGGCATACAGGAGTGAGGTCAGTGGTGAGGAGGCGTACAGGAGTGAGGTCAGTGGTGAGGAGGCGTACAGGAGTGAGGTCAGAGGCAAGGAGGCGTACAGGAGTGAGGTCGGAGGCATACAGGAGTGAGGTCGGAGGCATACAGGAGTGAGGTCGGAGGCGAGGAGGCGTACAGGAGTGAGGTCAGTGGCGAGGAGGCGTACAGGAGTGAGGTCGGAGGCAAGGAGGCGTACAGGAGTGAGGTCGGAGGCAAGGAGGCGTACAGGAGTGAGGTCGGAGGCGAGGAGGCGTACAGGAGTGAGGTCGGAGGCGAGGAGGCGTACAGGAGTGAGGTCAGTGGCGAGGAGGCGTACAGGAGTGAGGTCAGTGGCGAGGAGGCGTACAGGAGTGAGGTCAGTGGCGAGGAGGCGTACAGGAGTGAGGTCGGAGGCGAGGAGGCGTACAGGAGTGAGGTCGGAGGCGAGGAGGCGTACAGGAGTGAGGTCGGAGGCGAGGAGGTGTACAGGAGTGAGGTCATTACTGGTAGTGGAGAGTTGATATAGGAGAGCTGACCTGAAACCTCCATCCTCCAGGGAGCAAACACTGGAGAGCAGCACCAACAGGAGAGCTGGCCTGGAACCTCCATCCTCCAGGGAGCGAACACTGGAGAGCAGCACCAACAGGAGAGCTGGCCTGAAACCTCCATCCTCCAGGGAGCAAACACTGGAGACAACACCAACAGGAGAGCTGGCCTGAAACCTCCATCCTCCAGGGAGCAAACACTGGAGACAACACCAACAGGAGAGCTGGCCTGGAACCTCCATCCTCCAGGGAGCAAACACTGGAGAGCAGCACCAACAGGAGAGCTGGCCTGAAACCTCCATCCTCCAGGGAGCAAACACTGGAGACAACACCAACAGGAGAGCTGGCCTGGAACCTCCATCCTCCAGGGAGCAAACACTGGAGACAACACCAACAGGAGAGCTGGCCTGGAACCTCCAGGGAGCAAACACTGGAGAGCAGCACCAACAGGAGAGCTGGCCTGGAACCTCCATCCTCTAGGGAGCAAACACTGGAGAGCAGCACCAACAGGAGAGCTGGCCTGGAACCTCCATCCTCCAGGGAGCAAACACTGGAGAGCAGCACCAACAGGAGAGCTGGCCTGGAACCTCCAGGGAGCAAACACTGGAGAGCAGCACCAACAGGAGAGCTGGCCTGAAACCTCCATCCTCCAGGGAGCAAACACTGGAGAGCAGCACCAACAGGAGAGCTGGCCTGGAACCTCCAGCATTATTTTCCAGCAGTCCAATATCACTTTGCCTCTCTTTTATTGCTTATATATCTGAAAAAAAAGTTTGGTATCTTTTATGTTACTGGCTGGTTTAAGTTCATAATACATTTTTTCTTTATTTAGGTTTCTGGTGTAAGCGAGGCTTCTGATTGTGGTGTGCATAGCTTAGGTGTTGATGAGGCCTCTGTAGTGTGCACCGTTCTGGTGTTGGTGAGGACTCTGACTGTAGTGTGCACCGTTCTGGTGTTGGTGAGGACTCTGACTGTAGTGTGCACTGTTCTGGTGTTGGTGAGGACTCTGACTGTAGTGTGCACCATTCTGGTGTTGGTGAGGACTCTGACTGTAGTGTGCACCATTCTGGTGTTGGTGAGGACTCTGACTGTAGTGTGCACCGTTCTGGTGTTGGTGAGGACTCTGACTGTAGTGTGCACCGTTCTGGTGTTGGTGAGGATTCTGACTGTAGTGTGCACAGTTCTGCTGTTGGTGCGGACTGTGACTGTAGTGTGCACAGTTCTGGTGTTGGTGAGGACTCTGGCTGTAGTGTGCACAGTTCTGGTGTTGGTGAGGATTCTGGCTGTAGTGTGCACAGTTCTGCTGTTGGTGCGGACTGTGACTGTAGTGTGCACAGTTCTGGTGTTGGTGAGGACTGACTGTAGTGTGCACAGTTCTGGTGTTGGTGAGGACTGACTGTAGTGTGCACAGATCTGGTGTTGGTGAGGAGTCTGACTAGTGTGAACAGTTCTGTTGGTGCGGACTCTGGCTGTAGTGTGCACAGTTCTGGTGTTGGTGAGGATTCTGACTGTAGTGTGCACAGTTCTGGTGTTGGTGAGGACTCTGGCTGTAGTGTGCACAGTTCTGGTGTTGGTGAGGATTCTGACTGTAGTGTGCACAGTTCTGGTGTTGGTGAGGACTCTGACTGTAGTGTGCACTGTTCTGGTGTTGGTGAGGACTCTGACTGTAGTGTGCACAGTTCTGGTGTTGGTGAGGATTCTGACTGTAGTGTGCACAGTTCTGCTGTTGGTGCGGACTGTGACTGCAGTGTGCACAGTTCTGGTGTTGGTGAGGACTCTGTCGTGTGCACAGATCTGGTGTTGGTGAGGACTGGCTAGTGTGCACAGATCTGGTGTTGGTGAGGCTGACTGTAGTGTGCACAGATCTGGTGTTGGTGAGGACTCTGACTGTAGTGTGCACAGATCTGGTGTTGGTGAGGCTGACTAGTGTGCACAGATCTGGTGTTGGTGAGGCTGACTGTAGTGTGCACAGTTCTGGTGTTGAGGACTCTGTAGTGTGCACAGATCTGGTGTTGGTGAGGACTCTGACTGTAGTGTGCACAGATCTGGTGTTGAGGACTCTGTAGTGTGCACAGATCTGGTGTTGGTGAGGATTCTGACTGTAGTGTGCACAGATCTGGTGTTGGTGAGGATTCTGACTGTAGTGTGCACAGCTCTGGTGTTGGTGAGGACTCTGACTGTAGTGTGCACAGATCTGGTGTTGGTGAGGATTCTGACTGTAGTGTGCACAGTTCTGCTGTTGGTGCGGACTGTGACTGCAGTGTGCACAGTTCTGGTGTTGGTGAGGACTCTGTCGTGTGCACAGATCTGGTGTTGGTGAGGCTGACTGTAGTGAGCACAGTTCTGGTGTTGGTGAGGACTCTGACTGTAGTGTGCACAGTTCTGGTGTTGGTGAGGATTCTGACTGTAGTGTGCACAGATCTGGTGTTGGTGAGGATTCTGACTGTAGTGTGCACAGCTCTGGTGTTGGTGAGGACTCTGACTGTAGTGTGCACAGATCTGGTGTTGGTGCGGACTCTGACTGTAGTGTGCACAGTTCTGGTGTTGGTGAGGACTCTGACTGTAGTGTGCACAGTTCTGGTGTTGTTGAGGACTCTGACTGTAGTGTGCACCGTTCTGGTGTTGCTGAGGACTCTGACTGTAGTGTGCACCGTTCTGGTGTTGGTGAGGACTCTGACTGTAGTGTGCACAGTTTTGGTGTTGGTGAGGCCAGATCGACTGTAGTGTATGAGAGGTGATATTAGGCAAACATGCAAAATCTTAAAGGGTCTGGACAGGGTGGATGTTGAAATGTTTTCACTGGTGGGAGAATTGCTGACAAAGTGCTAGTTGTTTAAAATGACAGTAGGTAGAAAGCTTTAGAATTCTCTAACCGAGAGGATTGTGGAGGCTAGTTCAGCAGAAGTTTGCAAAGCAGGAGTAGGTGACTTTTTGGGGAATTGAGGACTGTGGGGATGTGACACAGGAGAGGGGTTGAGGTCTGAGATGGGTCACATAGTCACAATGATTGACTAAAGGGGCCGAATGGCCGGCTTCCGTTCGAACTTCGATATTGTTGCTTGTCAACATAAGTGTGAACTTCATTCTTTTCCTTTTGTTATTCTTCCCCTGAAAACGAAGGTTGGTGAGGAGTGTGACTTGCCATCCTGGCTAACTGCCGAGTCGCCACTGCTAAAACGAATCGTTGTGGAGCTGGCTGGAGATCAGCTCGCACCTTTGCAGTGTGCACCGCAGCAGACCTGGGAGACTGTACTGTCTCTCCTTTGGTCACAGTACAATGCAGCCGTGTGCCATTCCTGCCACTGTAGTTTCTAGTCTGCAGGTGCACCACATTGAACCTAAAATTTTTGCTTAAAGTGCATGTTGGAGTTAAATATTAACACCTGAAAAATAATTACAGGCCATGACTTTAGAGATAATTTTAGTTAAGCAGCCCTGGTATTTGGACTTCTCCCTTAACAGTATCTGGACAGTTGACTATTAACAGACTCCAGTGAACTTTGTGACTATGTGTGAATGACACTTGACTTGGGTGCGGGGGCAGCTATGTGCTTTTTGTTGTCTTCAATGTTGGCAATCATATGCACACGTTTAGTACCTTCTATCAAAGTAGAACTCGTAGATGGTAGCATGGGAAAAGATATCAAACTGGCTATCTTGTACTGTAAATTATCTAAAACCATTTTGGACCTCTCTCACTTAAGGCAGGTACAGCCACAAGTTAGGTAAAGGTAAATATTTTTTCCTGTAGATGATGTCAGGTGGGATGAATGTTGCAGGGAGAAAGGAGACTGACTCAGAAAGTTCAGAATTAGAATTAATTTGGATGAAGATAAAAAATAGTAAGGGCCAAGCACACTGGGGATTGTATATCGACCCCGGTTATGGTGAATCTATGAAAAGTATCTGGCCCAGATGGTGTACATACCTGAGTACTGAAGACTTATGCTAATCAACTGTCTGGAACGTTTACTGATATCTTCGGCAGTCTGAGGCTTCAATTATACTGGTGCCCAAGAAGAGTGTGGAAAAAGGGGAAAGTGCTGAGCTAGTTCATTGTTCGGCGCTCATTCAGAACTCTGATGGCAGAGGGGAAGAAGCTGTTTGTGAAACATTAAGTGTGTCTCTTCAGGCTCCTGTACCTCCTTTGTGGTAACAAAAGAGAAGAGGGCATGTCCTGGGTGATGGGGGAAGTACAGTAGAGCCTCTGCTTTCTCAGAAGTTTGTGCAGATTCAGCATATCATCTCAAACTTTGAGAAACTTCTATAGATGTACAGTGGAGAGCATCCTGCATGGTTGCATTATGCTGTGGTGTGGGATCACCTATTAAAATCAGTGGATACCACCCAGTTCATCACAGGAAAAGCCCTTCCCACTATTGAGCACATCTACAAAGAGGGTTTGTCAACTTGGTCCATCTTCATTGATTCTATTGTATGTTGTTCTGCTGTGAATGCCTGCAGGAATATCAGAGGTGTATTTGGTGACATGTACGTACTTTGATAATAAATTTACGTTGAACTGTTGTACCAAACGATACTTTTGAGATGCATGAATATAGTAATCATTGGGGTCTTCAATATTAGGAAAAGTTGTTCTGCAGAACAAGCAGTGAAGTGAGGTGAAGTTCGGAAGTTTAACTGAGAACAGTGAAGCTTCGGACCAGGCTCGTCAGCCCAGTGTTGTACCAAACTGGTTAAAACTGGCAATTAAAAGCCTCCTGTCCACACATCTATATCCCCCTGTTCTTTATAATTTAATGTGCCTTTCCAAGAGTCTCTTAAATGCTTGTATTGTATTTCCTTCACTATCACATCTGGCAGTATATTCGAGGCATCTTCCAGTCCGTTTAAAATAAATTTGTCCCCAACTCCACCTTTTGAATTTACCCCCCCCTCATCTTAAATGCACGTCCTGAAGTGGGATCTCAGCCCAAAACGTTGACTGTGTGCTCTTTTCCTGAGCTGCTGAGTCCCTCAGGCATTTTGTGTGTTGCTTTGAGTTTGAAAGGAATGGTTTTCCAGATTGGAGTGCTAAGGAACTAAGGAGAGAGCAGGTTATTTTGTTTCTGCCTGTGGTGCCTTGTGGGAAAAGTCATCATAAAATGACAGAATTTTGGGTTGAGATTGAAAGTAATTTGGATTCTGATAGTAAGTGGTTTATTTCTATGTAAAACCTGTGTCTTGAATCTCAGTCTAAAGTCCAAAGGTGTGAGTCATGATTTGGTTATGAAAAGGTGGAAAACTGCATGAAAGCAGAAGCTAACGTATAAAGAAAAACACATTAAAATATATGCCCATTCTAACGAAGTTGTCCAGTTGTGGTTCATAAAAGCTAAGGTAGTATTAATTCAAAGAAGAAGTGTTGGCAAAATGCATCAAGTCTGACAATTGGGAAAGTTTCAACATTTGGTAGAAGAGAGCCAAGGCTGGAAGGATGGCAGAGGGATCAGTGAGGGAAGAGGGAGAGCTTCAGCTAAAGGATCCCTTGTGATGCAGTGATTCACCCTGTAATTTGAGGGAGAAGCTAATGTCAGATGTAACAGTATTACAGTGGAGTAAAGGGAATTACAGAGGCATGAAAGAGGAGCTGGCCAAGTTTGATTGGAATGGGACACCAGCAGGAATGATGGCAAAACAACAATGGCTGGAGTTTCTGGGGGAGATTCAAGATTCATTTATTAATTATATAACTTTGAGATTTGCTTGCTCACAGGTAGCTACAAAGCAAGAAAATCGAAAGGACTCAATTAAAGAAAGCGGGGGGGGGGGAATAAAAGACCAACATTCGGTGTGCAAGTGAAAGAAAAAATATAAATCATGCAAACAATTGAAGCAAACAACAGCAGCATTCTGAAACAGAGTTCTCAGATCCAAGCCCCTGGAGTGGGCCAAAGCCTCGATTATCAGTTCATCATATTCAGAAAGTGGTGGATAGATACCGCCAAAGATGAAGAAGTATTTGAAAAGGACAATGATGCAAAGAGTGGGAATAAAGGGAGCCCTTTCTGACTGGCCACCGGTAACTAGTGGTGTTCCAGAGGGCTCTGTGCTGTGATTGCTTCTTTTCGTGTTAGTTGTCATTGATTTGGATGACAGAATTGATGGCTTTTTGACCACGTTTGTGGATAATATGAAGATGGGTGGAGGAGCAAGTAGTGCTGAGGAAGCAGGGGGTCTGCAGAAGGGCTGAGTCATATTGGAAGAATGGGCAAAGAAGTGGCTAATGGAATATAGTGTTGGAAAGTGATTGGTCATGTACTTTGATAGAAAGAATAAAGTCATAGACTATTTTCTAAATGGGGAGAGATTCAGATATCAGAGGTACAGGTGCAGTTATAGAGAAAATGTAGTGCAGGTCGACAGTCAGACATAAGGTAGATTGTGAGGCAAAGATCATCTTTAATGCATAGGAGGTCTGTTCAAGTGCCTTACAACAGTTGGATGGAAGCTGTCCTACGGGGTGTAAGCAACTATAGGCCAGTTAGCTTAACATCTATAGTCGGGAAAATGCTTGAAGCTGTCATTAAGGAAGAAATAGCGAAACATTTAGAAAGGAGTGGTTCCATTAGACAGACACAGCATGGATTCAGAAAGGGCAGGTCCTGTTTGACAAACTTACTGGAGTTCTTTGAGGACATAATGAGTGCAGTGGATAGAGCTAAACAAGTGGATGTCGTATACTTGGATTTCCAGAAGGTGTTGGATAAGGTGGCGCACAAGAGACTTATAAATAAGATTCAGATGCATGGAGTCGGAGGGAGTGTACTGGCATGGATAGTGGATTGGTTAACCGATAGAAGGCAGAGAGTTGGTATAAATGGGTGTTTCTCCAGTTGGCAGTGAGTGGGGTGCCGCAGGGGTCAGTGCTGGGCCCGCAGCTGTTTACATTGATGATTTGGAAGAGGGGACTGAGTGTAATGTAGCAAAATTTGCTGCTAACACTAAACTGAGTGGAAAAGCAAATTGTACAGAGGATGGGGAGAGTCTGCAGAGGGATAGAGATAGGTTAAGTGAGTGGGCCAAGGTCTGGCAGATGGAATACAACATTGGTAAATGTGAGATCATCCACTTTGTAGGGTATAATAGAAGAGCAGATTATTATTTAAATGGTGAAAGACTGCAGCATGCTGTTGTGCACAGGGACTTGGGAGTGCTTGTTCATGAATCGCAAAAATTTGGCTGCAAATACAACAGGTTATTAAGAAGGCAAACGGAATGTTGGCCTTCATTACTAGAGGAATTGAATTCAAGAGCAGGGAGGCCATGCTGCAACTATACAAGGTACTGGTAAGGCTGCACCTGAAGTATTGTGTGCAGTTCTGGTCTTGAAGTTCTGCCTGCTTTGGAGGCAGTGCAGAGGAGGTTCACCAGGTTGATTCCAGACATGAAGGGGTTAACCTATGAGGAGAGATTGAGTTGCCTGGGACTATACTCTCTGGAGTTCAGAAGAATGAGAGGGGATCTTGTAGAAACATACAAAATTTTGAAAGGGATAGATAAGATAGAAGCAGGAAAGTTGTTTCCATTGGTAGGTGAGACTAGAACGAGGAGACATTGCCTCGACATTCAGGAGAGAAGATATAGAATGGAGATGAGCAGAAACTGTTTTTCCCAGAGAGTGGTGAATCAGGAATTCTCTGCCCAGGGAAGCACTAAAAGGTTGTCAGTTGTCCATCTGCTGTAATGAAGGATAGCAGTATTTGTGTACATTGTTCAAAGGAAGGGTCAGGGACTGCCTAGCGTTTTGGCACAGAAGTACTGACTTGGAGGTTGGCGACGAGAACCGGAGGTAGACTGGTCAGCTCTAAGTTGCCTCTACCCCCCCCCCCCCACCCCCACTGTTCAGGATTCTGAGTTCATCCTGCCTCATGTTCAGTCTCTGATACCCCTGGCAGCTTCTGTGATGTTATTTGGGTTGAAATTGATTAAATATTCTTTTTTTTTTGCATATCCACTGTGCATCAGCTGGCAGAAAGGTCTTGATCAACAGTTTTCTCTGAAAGTTTTGCAACCCTCCCTCTGTGGTTTCCGATTGAGCAACTGAGGCACTAGATTCAGCAAAGCCAGTCAGGTGACCCAGAATGAGATGGAACTGCCGAGGAGGGTGAAGATCGGAGAGCTAGTTACAGTGAAGCCACAGGAGGCTTGCTGTGGCTGCCTCAAGCACAAACATGCTGGAATACCCTTGACCTTGTCATGCTGTCATCTCAGTGTTCAGTCCCCATTTCAGTTATCATCCATTGTTGCCACATGATGCAAGTCAGCTGTAGTTAAAATCTTCAGCTTTATTTGGAAGAGTTTGATATCAGAGAGTTTTCTGCCACTCAGTTAGGGCCCATTATGAAGTTTTTTTTCTGCCGATAGGTGGTCTAAACCTCAGTTTCCTCTGTAATAGGGTTATTGGACGATTTTATATGAATTCCTTTGCCTCTACAAATACTAACTAGCCCTCTGAGTCCCTTCTGTTTATTTCTTTACTCCAGATTCCAGCTTCTGCAGTCTCTCGTGTTTGAACTTCTTGAATCAATTATTGTTTTATTCATGAGATGAGAAGATTAGAACTGATTTTTAAATCTTGGGAACCTGCTGATGATGTCCAGTTCTAGCTAAGGGAACCTTGTTTGCTGTTGGAGTGAAAACTACAGATGTGCAAATCTAAAAGAAAGGCAGAAAATACTGAAAATAGTAATTGTGGGGGCGAAGAACCGGGCTGATATTTTGGGTAATGGGCCCTGCTTCAGAAGCATGTGGTGAAAGATTAATCGGACCCCCCCCCCCCCCCCCCCCCCCCCCAAGCATCTGGAAGGAGCAAAGAAGTCTGACAGCTGGTCTCATTATTGCCAAATGCACCCCTCTCCCGTAACTCATAAAGGGATAAAGCTAACAGCTTCATCAGCTGCTCCCAAACTGGGCTGGAAGCAGGCCCCCGGTCCCCGAGGGACAGCAATGGGAAGGAGAGGGCAGCAAACGGCTCGGGTGCTTGAGTCAGCGGCAGAATGTGCATTAGGTGGATAGTTTGAACAGCGGGGCCTTTGTGCTGCTGTGGGTATCAGGTGCTGCAGTCAGGCATGGGAATGTACGCAGGGCAAAGCCATTATCCTGTTGATACAAATAGCTCTGTTCATGTGCATTTCCCCTACGTCCCTTCATTCCCTCATCTCTGACTCCTTGCTCTCATTCCCATTATTGGTGGCAACTGTCAAATTTATTAAGTACCTTTTTATTAAATGATTCTGTTTACTGTCACATCTTTTGTCCCAATGAAAGAGCTGTCTAATTTATAACTTTTGGTTCTGGTGGGCACTGGATTTAAGGCAGGGTCACTGTCATGAACCTTGCAATCCGGCTGGTTCTAGGATCTATCTGTTTCACATTGCCTTTTGTTGTAAGCCTCAAAGACTTGGCTGGGTTTTCTTTTTAAAGACAAGCTAGAATGTTCTTGCAGAAAGCGGTGAGAAGTCCTTTTGGATAAACCGTTTAAACCTACGAGGCACTGTGTCTTATGTTTGTGGGTGACATGCTGAGCATGTTCTCTTGCTGTACAGAATAACTATCCTTGCCCAAGGAGGATGTGGTATCCACAATTCATGCTTCCTCTCTGTAACCCTTTAAACCTAACTCCCCACCCCTCTGTGTTCCTCCCATTCTGGACTATTCCACAACCATACACATGGGGAAGCTCTTTGGAAACCCCTGTAACCATACTGTTGCTCTTCCTCGGTGAAACCTCAAACTGTGTGCTGTTGCTCATCTATCTCTGTATCTAGATGTGGATGAGTGTTACCTGTGGCTGAATCTGTTCTTGCAAAGCACTCTGCAGTTATTAGCAGCTTTTCCACTTCACACTGTGATGCCAGGAGCTGCAGATGTTTGACTTTAAATGGGTTTCGGCCCGAAACGCCAACTGTAGCTGCTGCTTGGCCTGCTGAGTTCCTCCAGTATTTTGTGCGTGTTGCTCAGTGAAATATTGTTAGTATCTGTGACTAAGTGGTGTCCTGGGAAACTTTTACTAATGTGCAAAAGAAACACTTCACCTACTTGAAAGCAGCCGTCCGTTCAGCTCAGCGTATGACTGTGACAGTATAATTCTCAAACGTGCAGAGCAGTGTGACGCATGCTGTGTTTCATTGTCCATCACTCATTGTGATCGTATCAGAGTTTATATTGTGTGTCTTCTGACGGGACAACCAAACAAAACAACCATGGTACCTCCACAAAACATACAAATCCACACAGCACATAAAACAAAATATGTTAATAAAATACAATTTAAAATGCATGTAGTGCACAGCATAGGTAAACGGTAAACAGCTCCTCTTTCTAGTGATGGGGCCTTGGTGGTGGCCGGGTTTCCATTAGTTTCTCAGCCTGAGGGAAGAAGCTGTTTCCCAGTCTGGCAGTCCTAGTCCTGATGCTCCTGTACCAGTTCCCTAACAGTAGTGGGATGGGTGGAGCGGATCATCAGCAATGCTTTGTCCCTTCGTATACAAGGCTGGAATCAACTCTGAACGTGGGACTTAATTTGTGATCTGAACGCACTTGGAGAATTGTTTGTTTAGTTTTGTTGTAACGTGAGTCGAGGAATTGTTCAGTGGGGAATCAAGCCACTTGGGCCAACTGGACCACGTCGAGCAATGGGCACCTTTCATCTCATCACCCAGCACTTGATTCTATCCCTCTGTGCATAGGTGATTTATTGAAGTTCTCACTTAGAAACTTGTTAAGTGGTTTTAAGTCACCTAGCTTTAACCCTCTCTCTGGAACTGTGTTCCAGAAACTAACTTCCCTTTGAGTGAAGGAGGTTTCCCTCAGTTCCTCTCTAGATCGTTTACCACTGACCCTAACTCTTTATCTTATAGTTTTATTTACTCTGGTACAGAGAGAGAGAGAGCTCCTGCAGTCAATACAGACTTTTGATATTTCTCATAATTTTCTATACTTTAATCTTCCCATTTCAAACTCCCATCCATCCCACAGGATGACCAGATCCGAGGTCTGGCCAGGGTTTGATAAAGTGCGAGCAGGGGGCCTCTGTACTTTTGTATTAAATATCCTGACCAACCAACCAGTGAAGGCCAATCTGGGGGAAAAAATGTACTGACAATCAAAGAATGCAGTGTATGTATCTGACAGTATTGTTACCAGCCTGTCGACAGTGATGCTAGCAATCACCACCCCACCCTTCTAAGGAAAGCCACATACATCAAACTGACTTTCTCCAGCAGAGAAGTTGAACTGAACTCTAACCCCCATTTCATCCATTTCCACTCATAAGTAAAGGCCTCCTATTGGGATTCTAGGGGACGAGAGAAGGAATTGATAGATCTACTGGGAGCCATGTCAGCTTGGTGCATCACACTTTACTCTTAGAGTTGTTAATCAAACAATGAAACTTCTGGAAACAGCAGCACTTCAAATACCCGTGCTTGCCCAAGTTGGATGTCTTCTTTTTTCAAGATAGTGGTGTTAATGGCATCTTTGAGATAGCCTTGTACAGTAAATTCTCCTCTTCCCAGTTGCTGGAGAAGAGGTGGTGAATTTGTGACTAAGTTCCTCGCTGCTAGTTTTTAGAACCTCAGACAGAATAGTGTCTGTCCTTTAGGCATAGTTGTTATTGATTGGGAAGTGAGTCTTACAACTCCTTGTGGTCCCAAGGTGGGGGTGAGGCTGGACTGGCTGGTTTTGTCACTGCCCAGAACTCCCCATGATAAGATTGAGGAATTGGAGATATTAAAAATAATTTTGAACCTATGCAACCTCTGACTAAAAGAATAATTGAGACTAAATAGGAATTTTTGAACTGAAGTAAACTCTGCCTTCTGCAGCCAGCTATGACAGGCTCATTACCAGTTCTCTTTGGCTTGTAGAGAGACACTGAGAGTTTGATAACATTGTACATTGTACCATTGTTTGAGTAGGGGGAAGGAGGACTCACGGATAAGGACAGGAATGAACATCCATCTGTAATTAAGTCAGGGCCTAGCAAAGGGAATAATTTATAAGGACTGGTCAACACATCCATCTTTAATTAAACCTTGATCTAGCAGACTCTCTTATCTGTAACTAAGTTTTGCACCAACAGACTTGGTGGGCGTACCAGTTCAAATAACATCTTGCAACGGTAATGTATGGGGCTTACTATGTATTAGTATGTGACTGTAACCGGAGCGAGTGGGCCCACTTGGATGGTGGCAGTACAGGTGCCTTCCCTTTGATAACTGGGTCTCAAACTCCTGCAGGAGTGTGCGCAATAAACTGCGGTAACTGCTGGTCTCCCAAGTTTTATTCAGATTCAACTTTAACAGGATCTGCCCTGATCTTAGCACCTTCATTATCTCACTTCTCACAAGCTTAAGCTCGAAATGAAGTCGTTGCCATTTAGTCAATGTTGCAGTAAAGCCACTGGACTGGTCATTCACTGTCACATGTAGCATTCTGGTAATGATCAGTTAGGTTGGCCGGGGCATGGGGGCATTCAGTTTGGTGGGGTCATATGGCCTAGTATTATTTCTTATCTTCACAGTGATAACATGACTTGGAGGGTGGAGTAGAGGAACAGATAGATCTTGGAGAATAAATACACCAACCGCTATAAGATGCACCACTGGTTAGCAAAAAACCGCAAAAAATGCTAATCGAGCACTTAAAGTCTTTTTTCCCCAAGAGGTTTCAAATTGAGGAAGTGGGGAAGCTGTATCAGTTAGGTTGTTTAGACCACACTTAGGGAGTTGTATACAGTTCTGGTCACTATTAGAAATATGGAAACCTGATACCAGAAACGTGGGGAGTAGTATCATGAAAGGGTGAACATTCTGGCCCTTGTTTCACTTGAGAAAAGAATGCTGAGGGGTAATCTTATATTTAAAATGGAATTGTTTTGAGGGTGGATGGAAGGGGATTGTGGTAACTGAATGCCAGTGATGCAGGTTAGCCATTGGGGAAGAGTTGAGGTGAGTAATTGTAAGGCAGTAGATGGATGTAAATGAGGAAGGACAGACAGAGCCTTGTGATATCGGTCCTTTCATAGATTGGTTTGGCTAAGTGGCCTGTTTCTTTGCTTCATTTTCTGTTTTACCTCTGGGTAGCCATAGACAGCTCATTGTATGATGTTGAAGAACAGAGCTGTCAGTCCATTATTATGGAGGTGAGAGGAGGCTCTGGTATTGGGAAGATAATGCAACATTGCCACAGAACTATTAGCCTTCTCCAACTGTTTGTGCTTGGTGTCTGTCCCCAGTGACGCAACCCTCCCACCTGTAGTGTGAACGTGTAGTTGGACAGACTGTTCAGGACCTGTGCTGACTGAGCTTTGAGCTGAGCCATCTGCCACAGAATTCTTGCTATATATAGAACATAGTGGAGAGAATGGGCTCTTCAGCCCACAATGTTGTGCTGGTTTCAATCTAACCCCTCCCCTCCTACATGGCCCATAACCCTCCATTACTCTTCCCTCCAAATGCCTGGGAGTCTCTTAAGTGTCTTAATGTATCAGCCACAATCACCATCCCTGCCTGTGGCTTCCAGCCATTTACCACTTCCTCTAAACACAAAAATAAAACTGCAGATGCTGTGGATCAAAGAATACGTACACAACGCTGGAAGAACTCAGCAGTCCAGGCAGCATCCGTGAGAAAAGAGTAACCAACGTTTCGGGCCGAGACCCCCATTCCTGATGAAGGGTCTCGGCCCAAAATGTCAGCTACTCTTTTCTCACGGATGCTGCCTGGACTACCACTTCCTCTAACACCCCCCTGAGCTCACTTTAAAGGGATGTCTGCTGCTATTACCCATTGCCACGCTGGGGAAAACTTGTACACTGCTGTCAAGTATTATTCATCTTCCTTTGCTTCAAACAGAAATGTCTTGCTCAGCTTTTCCTCAGGAGACACTCTGTCTAATCCAGGCAGCAGCCTGGTATTTACTGCACCGTCTCTCAAGTTTCCAATTCCTTCCAGAAGGTGACCAGAACTGAGCACAGTTTACAAGTGTGGCCTAACGAGTTTTTTATCACTAATTTGTATTGCAGCACCAGCAAATTACATTCAATACAACCAGTTGCCAATTACATTTTGACTGTTTAACCCAGCCACCCCCAACCCTCATCGCCATCCCCCTCCACCCCTCATCCTTATCCCCACCCCCACCCCCTCTCCCCTCCACCAACCAACTGAATAGAGTGCATACACAGACACAGCATTTCTATTTTAACAGAAGATTTTAAAGTTAGGTGTCAAATTTGTCCACATTAAGATTGTGTTTGGTCATGCATCATTTACTCTCGCTGGTGATAATTCCAGGTAAGAAATGTCCAAGAAGCTCCGAAGCTAGTGAGTACTTGAAATATCATGAGGAGGTTTCCAACGCTGGTCTACAATCTTCTTAGCTGCAGTCAGGCCTGCCAGCCAGACTTTGCATGTTTTTTCTGTAAGGGAAAGGTGGGAGTCATCATTTAGAAGGTGTACAGCGGAGTCCATTGGTAATTGTACCCTCGTTAGTTCTGTAAGAGTACTGATAACCTTCCCCCACAAACCAAAAACCCCTGGACATTCCCATACAACATGTATAAAAGAGCCAACGGTTCCGTGGGGGCAAAATGAGCAATATGGGTCAGGAACCAGTCCCATTTGATGTCTAATTCTCGGTGTTAGATATGCTGTATGACAAAATTTCAAGTGTATATACCGATGATTTGGGTTTTTCGAAGCACCGGCAGCATTATCCCAAATCACATCCCAGTCTAAATCTTGTCCCAATTCAGATATGTCCCTATCCCAGGCTTTCATTCCCGATGTGGAATTTAATTTATCATAGATATATGACACTATCTGTTTTGGAGCACTCTGTATCCAACTTAAAATGAGATGGTCATTTAAATCTGACCCCCAGGGAGCCGCTAACAAGAGTTTTATAGAGTTGCAGTGTTACCTAGTGGCGCTTGAACTCAGTCCCCTTGACTAATGAAGGACAAAACACAATACCTCCCTATCAACTTGTATGGCAACTTTCAGCAATCTGTGGACTTGGATCCCAAGATCCCTTTGTTCCCTCACACTGCCATAATCTTATACTCTGCCTTCAAGTTCGACTTCCCAAAGTGTCTCTTTGCACTTATCGGGATTAAATTCCATTTGCTGCTGCTTTGCCCCGCTATGTCCTGTCGTAACCCATGACAACCTTTACTTCATCCACTACACCACCAAACCTTTGTGTCAATTAGTGGAAGTTCAAAGTTCAACGTAAATTTATTATCAAAGAACATATACATCACCATATACAACCCTGGGATTCATTTTCTTGCGGGCATTCACAATAGATATAAGAAACATAATACTCGAGGTGCATGGGCATGATTCTTCAATGTATTTTTTAACAGAAGCTAAATCTAACCCTTATTGAATGTAAAAAGCTTCACAGCCTTTTATTCACATACTGCTGGACTGAGTTGATGGGGCCAAGTTTCACTGCCATGGTATTGCTCCTGTGGACTCTTGCAATGCTTCCACACTTTGTAAAAGTGGGTGCACTCCGAAAGAAATCCCACTGGCTTTAAAACATCCTGGGAGGTCAAAGATACTATGCTGGTTACAGTTCTACTCTTGCCTTCCGACTGATCCTGTTGCACAATGGCACCACTCTCAAGGTGGCATATGGTAACATATCTGTACTTCGATAATAAATTTAGTTTGAAATTTGAGCATCGGAATTTCTTCTAGAGTCTGGTTATGCAGGGGTGTCTGGTCACGGAACGCTGTCCTGAGAGCCCTGTGCAGCTGGAAAAGTAGCCATCATACAACACGACAGAAAACGTCTACGTGTGGGTCGAGTTCTCACAGACCCACACTCATGTCTTGTGTAAATTGCAGTAAGTGAAGCCTGTAAGACCTGGGAACTATGGAGGGAAATAAACAGTCACTGAGACCCTTCATCAGGCACAAATTGAAGTGGAAGAGGTGGAACTGAGGATGCTGTTTTGGTATTGAGGGAATGGGTGCTGAAGCAGATTACACTGATGGGGGAAAATGGCTTTATCGGCAGGAAAAAGAAGTTTGATTTGGAGACAGGGATTGCAGACCTCCCAGTGTTTGGTCTGCATGCAGGATTCCAGATAAGGTGGCCCAAAGATTGGCTGTGTGTGAGTTTCTTTCCGGTGGACATGATCAGAGTGGATTCCTCTTGATTGCTTTCAGCCAAGGTGGCCTATTAATGTAGTCTGGGTCTATCTCCAGTAGGCCAGAGTGGTCAGTTAACGTCGTCCTGATCTATCTCCAGTGGAACAAAGTGAGGCCATCCAGTTGGTGGTTTTAAAAACTGAAAGGGAAAAATGTTGGGGAAGGAACAGACATTGGTACTGACTGGTTTGTAGTCTGACAAAATTAGCATGGCCCAAATGCTCTGATGCTCCATGATTGTGTTAAGTTGACAGTCTCAGCAGTGAAGTGATAACTTTTCATATCATTTTCCATGCTAGAGCATTAGGAAGAGATAAGTATAGATAATTTTTGGGTTTGGCCTGGTGTTGAAATATGCTGACCTTGTGGAAGATATTCCAAGGCTGCTTATCGAAGGATTCTAAACCCCATCAATGATCTACTAGTAGTATCCCAAAGTCTCATAAACGTGATGATTCACTGTATAACAATGAGCATTGATCTGGATGAAGAAAGTAAGTTTTCAGGTACAAGGCTGTGAGTGGGGGTGTGGGGAATGTGTGCCACAGAAGGCACTGGTGCTTGAATGAATAAAAGTCAGTGTAGATATATTTCCTAATGAAAAGAGTTCAAAGGCTATGGGGATGGTGGGAATCTGGTACTGAGGTGGACAGTCTGACATGAAGGGCTGAATGGCTCACTCCTATATTCTATGTTGGTATCCAAAATAGTGAAGCACCTGAGACAGAGAGAATGCATGCAGAAGGCAATGGGACCAGTCCATCCTTTGTTTTCAACACCTTCTAATCCATTCTTGGAGGCTCCTGCACAGGGCCATGGGTGAAGTTTCTGAGAGCTCCCCTCCCCCTCCCCCACCCCCACCCCCACCCTGCTTTCTGACCGTATTGGTGGGAGCAGGGTACAGAATAGTGAGGATGGGTGTGTCACTGTACTCTTATTCTCAATCCAGCTGATCATCCCACCCAGGTTTTGCTGAAAGCCGTTGGCCTGTGGTGTAGGAAACAGGAGTTGTTGTAGGCCACTCAGCCTTCTGAACTTGCTCTCCCATTCATTACAATTCCCATAACCATATCACATTCTTTGGCCATTCTCGCAGAATGGCTCTGCTCCCTCAGAATGAACAAGCTTCTGCTCCTTTCAGCCTAGCCCTACATCCCAAACATGTGACACCTGCCAGGGAAAATGCCCTCCATTTCCAGCCAATTGACACCTGTCAGTAATTTCAATAAACAACACACAAACCGCTGGAGGAACTCAGCAGGCCAGGCGACAGCTATGGAAAAAAGTATAGTCGATGTCTCTGCCCAAAATGTTGACTGTCTACTCTTTTTCATAGATGCTTCCTGGCCTGCTGAGTTTCTCCAGCATTTTTTGTGTGTGTTGCTTGGATTTCCAGCATCTACAGATTCTCCCTTGTTAGTAATTTCAATAAAACTTTTCCCCATTCTGGATCTTCATCCTTCTAAGTTCTCATGAATGTAGGCCTGGTCATGCCAAGTTCTGCTTATACAAACACCCCACCATCACAGGAGTCTGTCATGAACTTTCTTTGTACTCCTACTATGGTAAGAGTATCTGTGGGAGACTGGTAACTGCAAACAATGCTGTAAGTGTCACAGTCACGAGATTCTGCAGGTGATGGAACTGGCACAGCATGCTTGAACTCAAGGGATCAGGCAGCATTTAAGGAAGGTAGTGTACAGTAAACTCAATCTTTAATCAGTACCATATATTATTGTCATTGTTCTGGTTGCTGTACAGAGTCAGAGAAAAGTACAGCACAGAAACAGGCCATTCAGCCCATCTAGTCCATGCTAAACCATTTAAACTGCCTAGAACTATCAACCTGAACCTGGACCATAGTTCTGCCATCCATGTTACCTATCCAAACTAATATTAAACGTTGAAATTGAACTCATGGGCTCCACTTGTGCTGACAGCTCATTCCTCTATCTCATCACCCTCTGAGTGAAGAAGTTCTCCCTCAGGTTCCCCTTAAACTTTTCACCTTTCACCCTTAACCTATGACCTCTAACTTTAATTCCATCCAACCTCAGTGGGAAAAGCCTGCTTGCATTTTCTCTGTCTATACCATCATAGTTTTGTACACCTCTATCAATCTTATGCGTTCTAAGAAATAAAATTTGAACCTATTCAGTCTGTCCTTATAACTCAGGTCTTCTAGTTCTGTCAACATTTTTGTAAATTTTCTCTGTTTTCTTTTGAACTTATTTGCATCTTTCCTGTAGGTAGGTGACCAAAACTGCACAGAATACTCCAAATTTGGCCTCACCAATATCTTATAACTTTAATATAACATCCCATCTTCTGTAATCAGTTCCCATCTTCTGTAATCAGTGCATTGATTTATGAAGGCCAGTGTTCCAAAAGCTTTCTTTACAGCCCTACCTGTCTATGAAGCCACTTTCAAGGAATTATGGACCTGTATTCCCAGATCCCTTTGTTCAACTACATTCCTAGTGTCCTACTGTTCACTGTGTGAGACTTGCCCTGGATGGCCCTATTGAAGTGCAAAACCTCACACTTGTCTGCATTAAATCCCATCTGCTATTTTTCCAGCTGGTCCAGATCTCGCTGCAAGCTCTGTCAGTCTTCCACACCCCCCAGTCTGCAAATTTTCATTGAAAAAGATAATAAACAACAACAGATGCAGCACCAGTCCCTGTGACACTCCACTAGTCACAGGCATCCAACCATCTCCTACCAGTCTCTAGCTTCTCCCTCAAAGCCAATGTCTAATCCGATTACTGCCTCATCTTGAATGTGAAGTGATTGAATCTCATTGACCAACTTCTCATGTAGGACCTCGTCAAATGCCTTGCTAAGGTCATACTGCACCAACTGCTGCCACTAGGCTATAAACGTGCAGGAGCAGTGTGTGGTTAAGTGCCTTGCTCAAGGATGTGTACGTTGCCTCGGCTGAGGCTCGACCTAACAACCTTCAGATCACCAGCCCAAAGCCTTAACCACTTGGCCATGAGCCACATTCACTGCCTTGCCTTCATCCACTTTCCTGATAACTTCCTCAAAAAACACTGTAAGATTGGTTAGACATGACCAAACCCACACAAAACCATGCTGAGTCCTTAATCTGTCCATGTCTAAGTACTTTTATATCCAATCCTAAGAATACCTTCCCACTACTGACATCAGGCTCACTGACCTATATTTTCCCGATTTGTTTTTAGAATCTTTCTTAAACAGGATTGGCTCTCCGGTACGTCACCTGTCTCTAAGGATGATTTAAATATCTCCGCTAGGGCCCCTGCAATTTCTGCACTTGTTTCCTACAGCATCCAGTGAAACACCTGGTCAGGCACTGTGGGTTCATCCACCCTAATTTGCAACACCCCCTCCTCTGTAATCTGTACAGGGTCCTTTTTTGCCTCACCTCTGTAGACTGGTCTCCATCTCCTGAGTAAATACTGATGCAAAAGATCAATTTAAGATCTCCCTTATCTCTTGGCTCCATGCATAGATTACCACTCTGATCTTCCAGAGGACCAATTTTGTCTCTTGCAATCCTTTTGCTCTTAACATATCCATAGAATCCCTCAGGATTCTCCTTCACCTTGTCTGCTGGGCAACCTCATGCCTCCTTTTAGTCCCCACAATTTCTTTCTTGGGTGTTCTCTCGCACCTCATTTGTTTCTGCCTGCCTACACCTGCAATTCACCTCCTTTTGTTTAACCAGGGCTGAAAACTAAGATACCCTAAAGCTGTTAACTTTACCTTTTATTTTGACAGGCATCTCTAAATCCCTTGGACTGTTGGGTGGTCCATAACATAAATCCATTAATCTAGTCATACCTTTTCTTATTCCTTAACTCCATTGATAAAACCTCACTAGATGAGTTCTCCAGTTTGTTCTGACTTAGCACTGCTGTGACGTCATCCCTCCCGCTCCAACTCCTTAATGTAGCATTAGAAGCTGTTTCTCAAAGTTGTATTTGTCAGGAACACTGGAAGTCTTCCTGGCTTCCACATACCGCAGGCGTACCTGTGGCTCGAACTATGCAATTACAAACATAAACAGGTGTTCATTGAATTTTCTGCTTGTAACTTCAGCTTATGTTGGTTGTGTTGAAGTAAGAGGAAGCAGTGTGGAGGGGTGGCGAGTGGGGGGGAGGGTGAAAGAAGGGGTTAGTGGTGATAGAGGGGGTGAGGGAGAAGCAGTGGTGATGGGGTGGGGAAGTGAGAGGGGGGCAGTATGTCACCCTACCTTCTGTTGGTTGTGTTGATCACATTGCTAAAGTTCAGCTTATTTAAACCATTAAATGCATTATTAATTTTCAAACAGCCAAACTGGAAACATTTGTTCCAAGTAATCTGAGGAAATGCAGGTAGGTTGTCCTGTGACCCCCAATAATTTTAAGAACTTCTACCACTAACTTGTGTATAGGGAGTGATTTGGCAGAGTTCTTGCTCCAAGGACTGAGTACTGTCTGGTGATACCTCTAATCTGAAGCTGTGGATCAGCCATGTCATGTGTTGAGAGTGAATGCTACTTCACATGTCTGGGACAGTGTGAAAGCTGCTTCAGGAAATACTTGTCAGAAAGTTTTTTGATAGGAAAGGTGGAGGGAGCTTTCCTGACTCTTTAAGTCATTGTTTTCCCTGGTTTCCAAAACAATAACCTCCTACTTGTGTCAGCTAAACCAAAAAGCTGATGATTGATTACAGGCGGAAGAAACTGGAATCACTCTTTGAGTAGCACTCTTTGGGGGTTCAGAGGTGGAGTGGGTCGGTAATTTTAAATGCCTTGACCTTATTTCAGAGGATCTAACCTAGGACCAGCACATATGTGTCATTATAAAGAAGGCATTTCTAGATGCTTGAAAATTTCCACAGATTCAGCATGTCATCTAAAACTTTTGGCAAACTCCTCGAAGTGCAGTAGGGACTATCCTGACTGCTTGCATCATGACCTGTTATGAAAGCATCAGTGCCCAAGAATGGAAAAGCCTACAAAAAGTAGTGGATACAGCCCGGTCCTTCCCTCCCCACCACAGAGCACGTATTACAAAGAATGCTGCCACAAGAAAGCAGCATCTGCGATCAAACACATCCACCATCCAGGCCACACACTCTTCTTGCTGCTGCTATTGGGAAGGAAGTACAGGAGGTTCAGAAACAGTTATTGCCCCTCAACCATCAAGTGCCTGAACCAGTGTGGATAACTTTACTCACCTCAAGATTGTGGTCAACTTACGGTGCTTTTCAAGAACTGGGAACTCATGCTTTTTGTCTGTCATTCTTTTGCACTTTGGTTATTTGTCAGACTTCATTTAATTCTATTGTATTTCTACTGAGAATGCCTGCAAGCAAGTACATCTCAGGGTGACACAAGCATTCTTTGTAATAAATTATAAGATTATAAATTGTGGATGCCATGGAGGGATTGTCCATGGAGTCTCTGGGTGGAGGTTAGGAACAGGAAGGGGTGAATAACTTTACTGGGTGTTTTTTATAGGCCACCCAATAGTAACAGGGATGTCGAGGAGCAAATAGGGAAACAAATCCTGGAAAGGTGTAATAATAACAGAATTGTCGTGATGGGAGATTTTAATTTCCCAAATATTGATTGGCACCTCCCTAGAGTGAGGGGTTTAGATGGGGTGGAGTTCGTTAGGTGTGTTCAGGAAGGTTTCTTGACACAATATGTAGATAAGCCTACAAGAGGAGAGACTGTACTTGATTTGGTATTGGGAAATGAACCTGGTCAGGTGTCAGATCTCTCAGTGGGAGAGCATTTTGGAGTTAATGATCATAATTCTATCTCCTTTACAATAGCATTGGAGAGAGATAGGAACAGACAAGTTAGAAAAGCATTTAATTGGAGTAAGGGGGATTATGAGGCCATCAGGCAGGAAATTGGAGGCTTAAATTGGAAATGGATGTTCTCAGGGAAAAGTTTGGAAGAAATGTGGCAGATATTCAGGGGATATTTGAGTGGAGTTCTGTGTAGGTACTTTCCAATGAGACAGGGAAGTTATGGTAGGGTACAGGAACCATGGTGTACAAAGGCTGTAATAAATCTAGTCAAGAAGAAAAGTTTACAAAAGGTTCAGAGAGCTAGGTAATGTTAGGGATCTAGAAGATTATAAGGCCAATAGGAAGGAGCTTAACAAGGAAATTATGAGAGCCAGAAGGGGCCATGAGAAGGCCTTGGCAGGCAGAATTAAGGAAAACCCCAAGGCATTCTACAGGTATGTGAAGAGCAAGAGGATAAGTCGTGAAAGAATAGGACCTATCAAATGTGACAGTGGGAAAGTGTGTATGGAACCAGAGGAAATAGCAGAGGTACTTAATGAATACTTCAGTATTCACTATGGAAAAGGATCTTAGCGATTGTAGGGATGACTTACAGCAGACTGAAAAGCTTGAGCATGTAGATATTAAAGAGGATGTGCTGAAGCTTTTGGAAATCATCAAGTTGGATAAGTCACCAGGACCGGATGAGATGTACCCCAGGCTACTGTGGGAAGTGAGGGAGGAGGTTGCTGAGCCTCTGGCGATGATCTTTGCATCAACAATGAGGCCGGGAGAGGTTCCAGAAGATTGGAGTGTTGCAGATGTGGTTCCATTATTCAAGGAAAGGAGTAGAGATAGCCCAGGAAATTATAGACCAGTGAGTCTTACTGCAGTGGTTGGTAAGTTGATGGAGAAGATCCTGAGAGGCAGGATTTATGAACATTTGGAGAGTTATAATATGATTAGGAGTAGTCAGAATGGCTTTGTAAAGGGCAGGTTGTGCCTTGTGAGCCTGATTGAATTTTTTGAGGATGTGACTAAACTCATTATTGAAGGAAGAGCAGTTGATCTGGTATATATGGACTTCAGCAAGGCATTTGATAAGGTACCCCATGCAAGGCTTATTGAGAAAGTAAGGAGGCATGGGATCCAAGGGAACATTGCTTTGTGGATCCAGAACTGGCTTGTCCACAGAAGGCAAAGTGTGGTTGTAGACGGGTTATAACCATTACAGCACGGAAACAGGCCATCTCGTCCCTTCTAGTCCGTGCCGAACGCTTACTCTCACCTAGTCCCACCTACCTGTACTTGGCCCATAACCCTCCATTCTTTTCCTGTCCATATACCTATCCAATTTTTTTTTTAAATGCAAAATCGAACCTGCCTCTACCACTTCTACTGGAAGCTCGTTCCACAGAGCTACCACTCTCTGAGTAAAGAAGTTCCCCCTCATGTTACCCCTAAACTTTTGCCCCCAACTCTCAACTCATGTCCTCTTGTTTGAATCTCCCCTACTCTCAATGGAAAAAGCCTATCCACGTCAACTCTATTTATCCCCCTCATAATTTTAAATACCTCTATCAAGTCCCCCCTCAACCTTCTATGCTCCAAAGAATAAAGACCTAACTTGTTCAACCTTTCCCTGTAACTTAGGTGCTGAAACCCAGGAAACATTCCAGTAAATCTCCTCTGTACTCTCTGTATTGTATTCTGCATGGAGGTCGATCACCAGTGGAGTGCCTCAGGGATCTGTTCTGGGATTTTTGTGATTTTTTTTTTGTGTTCTTTGTGATTTTTATAAATGACCTGAATGAGTAAGTGTAGGGATGGGTTAGTAAGTTTGCTGATGACACAAAGGATGGAGGTGTTGTGGATAGTGTGGAGGGCTGTCAGAGGTTACAGCTGGACATCGATAGGATGCAAAACTGGGCTGAGAAGTGGCAGATGGAGTTCAACCCAGATAAGTCTGAAGTGGTTCATTTTGGCAAGTCAAATATGATGTCAGGATACAGTATTAATGGTAAGACTCTTGGCAGTGTGGAGGATCAGAGGGATCTTGGGGTCGGAGTCCATAGGACGCTCAAAGCAGCTGGGCAGGTTGACGTACATCGTGGTTAAGACGTACGGTGTATTGGCCTTCATCAATTGTGGAATTGAATTTAGGAGCCAAGAGGTAATGCTGCTATTTCGGACCCTGGTCAGACCCCACTTGGAGTACTGTGCTCAGTTCTGGTCGCCTCACTACAGGAAGGATATGGAAGCCATAGAAAGGGTGCAGAGGAGATTTACAAGGATGTTGCCTGGATTGGGGAGCATACCTTATGAGAATTGGTTGAGTGAACTCAGCCTTTTCTCCTTGGAGTGAAGGAGGATGAGAGGTGACCTGATAGAGGTGTAGATGATGATGAGAGGCATTAATCGTGTGGATAGTCAGAGGCTTTTTCTCAGGGCTGAAATGGTTGCCACAAGAGGACGCAGGTTTAGGGTGCTGGGGTGTAGGTACAGAGATGTCAGGGGTAAGTTTTTTACTCAGAGTGGTGAGTGCGTGGAATGGGCTGCTGGCAACTGTGGTGGAGGCTGATATAATAGGGCCTTTCAAGAGGCTTTTGGATAGGTACATGGAGCTTATTAAAATAGAGGGCTTATAGGTAAGCCTAGTAATTTCTAAGGTAGGGACATGGTCAGCACAACTTTGTGGGCTGAAGGTTTGTTGTAGGTTTTCTATGTTTCTAAATTTACATGGAGCTTTGAACTTTGTCACTGGTTGAACCTGCTGCCTGTCCTATCAAGTCTTAAGAGTATGATCATTTTTTGGAGTACCTCTGGTTGAGCTGATCTTTGCCAATTTGTTCAATCCTGTTCAAATGTTATTGAGTAACACCACCCCACCCTCTCCAGCCTCTGCCAAGAACCATTCTAGACTTCAAAGTTTCTTCATGGCAAACTCTAGATTCCCCCTCCTCTCTCCTCGCCCCCATCAGCAAATGTTAGTTAATGCACTGATTTTGACCTTGTGCTCCTTTCCTCAATCTCCTCTCAAGTGGGAGAGGAGAAACCGGGTTACAGGGTCCTGGCGTGTTGAGAGAACTGGGGGGGATTCAAAGTACTGTGGCGAGCATTTGGTTCATAATGACAGACAAGGAAGCTTGTTGAATTCGACAACCATTTTATTGTGATGAACAAAAAACAGACTGGGCACCATGACCCAGAGAGTGAACTCAACCAGTCTCACCAGATGGGGGAGGTGACCATCACACACCCTGGTTACAAACCCAGAGATACACAAGTGAATAACTATATAACCCAAGCTAAAATGTAACAATAAATGAACTGGAACTTCTCACCATAATCCCACAAAGGCATTTTAACACAAAAACAATAAAGAGTGCTGGTCATTAGAAGTGCAGGGCCGGCTGTTGACCACGTCCGCAGAGCGTTACAGTACATTTATTATCAATGTATAGAATACACCAGTGATACAATAGAATCCCATAGGCAGGCACAAAACAAACATCATTGAATCCGTTCAAAGAAAATATCAAACACCCTATGCACAAACAATGAACAATTTAGGCAAACAACAAAAAGCGAGTAAATAGCAGAGGTCGGTGAGGAGATGGGAAGGGAAGATGAGTGCCTGTTGCAGATGAAGTACAGGGTTCTGCATTAAACCGTCACTGGTATCGCTATTGTAGATGAGGTCCTATTTTATTGATAACACTTATGGTTTTCAAGAACTCTGGGGAAAGAGCAAGGATGCAGGACTGAATGGGCATCTCATCACATCATAGTGTGTTCTGTGACAACAAAGCACAGGTTTCAGCTTCTGCTCTGATGATGACACACCTGCCCCAGAGCATTGTTCGGGCACGGAACTGTGCGTGTGTGGTGTGTTGCTCCTCGTCCCTCCCCGTCACTACAAGTTATGTTTGATTACTCACCAGGCCAGCAGTGTTTCTGAACGGAGTTGTCGGGCTGGTGCTAGTCCCTGAAGCTGATTCTCCGGTCTCCATGGACTCTGGTTTGATCATGAGATGTCACAACTGACCCTGACCCTGACTGTCCCATTCATTAGTTGGAACACCGACTGATCCCTTGTCTTGGACCAACCTGTCAGTGACCGAGTGGCAGAATGAAAGGAAACGATTTCTGAACAGTGACCGGAGTGTAATCTTTGGCCCACCCAGCCCGATGTGTACATTAGGACAGGCCAACTCAGTGGCCCTGCCTGACATTTTGTATTTTTCTGGAAGAGGAGAAAAGCAACAGTAACCCTGTTCAAAAATTCAAAGCAAATTGATTAAAAAGGTACATAAATGTTATCAAATGTTACCCCAGGCTCATTTTCTTGCAAGCATTCACAGTAGAACAAAGAAGTATTGCCAAGTCAATGAAAAACTACACATAAAGACTGACAGATTGTACAAATACAAAAAAGGAGCTAGTACTGATAATAATAATCAATAAAACAGAGAATATGAGTTGTAGATTCCTTGAAAGTGAGCCCATTGGCAGAGTTCATTGTTGAACCACTCTGGTTGAAGGGTGACAACTGTTCCTGCCCTGGTGGTGTGGGGACATGAGGCTGCTGCATGTCCTTCCTGGTGCTATGAGCACCTGCTGAGTGATGGGGACCCTTGATAATGGATGCTGCTTTCCTATGACAGTGCTCCTTGTGGATGTGCTCAGTGGCTTTTCGTGTGATGGACTCGGCTGTATCCACCACTTTTCCATTGCTGGGCATTGGCGTTTTCATACCGGGCCCTGATACGACCAGTCAGAGTACTCCACACTACGTTTGTCAAAGATTTAGATGACACACTGATTGATCTGCATAAATATCTAAGAAAGCGGAGGTGTGTAAGTAAGGGCAGGCACTTCTTCAGAACCATTCGTTTGTTTATCAGCAAATGCCTTGTGTGATCTGGACTGTCCCAGTCCACTAAAGACCTTGGCCAGACTCTGGTGTGGCCGTGTCTTCCACTTGCAGTAGGCATCCTGCTACCTTCTGTTTCTTTGTGACTGGAACATGGGTACCTCCAAAGTGTGTATCAGGGCCCTGGATATTCTGGGAGACCACGTGACTGGAACACAACACCTCCAAAGTGTGTATCAGGGCCCTGGATATTCTGGGAGACCACGTGACTGGAACACAACACCTCCAAAGTGTGTATCAGGGCCCTGGATATACTGGGAGACCACGTGACTGGAACACAACACCTCCAAAGTGTGTAGCAGGGCCCTGGATATACTGGGAGACCACGTGACTGG
This sequence comes from Hypanus sabinus, assembly GCF_030144855.1. Classification (NCBI taxonomy): domain Eukaryota; kingdom Metazoa; phylum Chordata; class Chondrichthyes; order Myliobatiformes; family Dasyatidae; genus Hypanus; species Hypanus sabinus. Next base: position 61,368,080 of record NC_082728.1, on the reverse strand, counting down.
AACACAACACCTCCAAAGTGTGTATCAGGGCCCTGGATATACTGGGAGACCACGTGACTGGAGCAAAGAGCATGGTGGGGTGAAGGGGACTTTGGTTGTGGTTCTCACTTAAACACCCCCTTGTTCTCACTTGTTTACTAAGGTCCTAGAACCAGAGGATTGTATGTACTCCATCCCAATACTGACATCACTGGTAAATTAGCTTGTTCTTGTCGCATGTAGAGTTGCCTGCTGTGCGTGCAGTTCATTTGATTACAGCAGTAATAAGTGAAAGGAAAAACACTACAGAAGCAATGCACACACAACGCTGGAGGAACTCGGCCCGAAACGTTGACTGTGCTTTTTTCCATAATGCTGAGTGTGTTTGCTCAGATCGCCGCATATTCAGATTTGCTCGTTTGTAACAGAAGTCAGAATAAAGTGTTACAATTACAGAGAAAGTGCAGTGCAAAGCCAGAACAAGGTAGATTGTGAGGACAAGTGTGCATCTCGTTGTACAAGGTCATAAAACCCAGGGTTAGGAGTTGTCCTTGAGTCTAGTTGTATCTTCTACCATGGAGGGGAGGCTGGTATCTGAAACGCAGAGCTGCAGTTTTTGTGGTTATGTGCAGAGCAATTCCCATATTCCCATATCATAGCTGTGATATTTGTACCTTTTACTCACTTCAGTAATTTACGTCTTTGCATTCTACAAGACAGGAAATCTGGCAACATGCGTCAATGATAATAAACTTGATTCTGGTACAATAAGGATCTGGGTAGAATACTTTCTGTGGTGCATCGTTAAAGATTCATGAGGGATGTCAAATTTCTTTAGTCACCTGAGGAAGTAGAAGTGCTGTTGAGCCACCTTGGTCATGGTGTCCGGTAGGACCAGAGCTGGCCATATTCACTCCTGGAAGCTCTTAACCTCAGCATCATTGGTGTAAACAGGAGCACCTGTACCAGCCCACTTCCTGACTCTTCCTGCTACGGCAGTGTGGAGAGTGCTGCTCTGTGCGGGCAGGGTGGGATGGGGCAGTGTGGAGAGTGCTGCTCTGTGAGGGCAGGGTGGGATGGGGCAGTGTGGAGAGTGCTGCTCTGTGCGGGCAGGGTGGGATGGGGCAGTGTGCTGTGCGGGCAGGGTGGGATGGGGCAGTGTGGAGAGTGCTGCACTGTGCGGGCAGGGTGGGATGGGGCAGTGTGGAGAGTGCTGCTCTGTGCGGGCAGGGTGGGATGGGGCAGTGTGGAGAGTGCTGCACTGTGCGGGCAGGGTGGGATGGGGCAGTGTGGAGAGTGTTGCTCTGTGCGGGCAGGGTGGGATGGGGCAGTGTGGAGAGTGCTGCACTGTGCGGGCAGGGTGGGATGGGGCAGTGTGCTGTGCGGGCAGGGTGGGATGGGGCAGTGTGGAGAGTGTTGCTCTGTGCGGGCAGGGTGGGATGGGGCAGTGTGGAGAGTGCTGCACTGTGCGGGCAGGGTGGGATGGGGCAGTGTGGAGAGTGCTGCACTGTGCGGGCAGGGTGGGATGGGGCAGTGTGCTGTGCGGGCAGGGTGGGATGGGGCAGTGTGGAGAGTGTTGCTCTGTGCGGGCAGGGTGGGATGGGGCAGTGTGGAGAGTGCTGCTCTGTGCGGGCAGGGTGGGATGGGGCAGGGTGGAGAGTGCTGCACTGCGGGCAGGGTGGGATGGGGCAGTGTGGAGAGTGCTGCACTGTGCGGGCAGGGTGGGATGGGGCAGTGTGCTGTGCGGGCAGGGTGGGATGGGGCAGTGTGGAGAGTGCTGCACTGTGCGGGCAGGGTGGGATGGGGCAGTGTGCTGTGCGGGCAGGGTGGGATGGGGCAGTGTGGAGAGTGTTGCTCTGTGAGGGCAGGGTGGGATGGGGCAGTGTGGAGAGTGCTGCTCTGTGCGGGCAGGGTGGGATGGGGCAGTGTGGAGAGTGTTGCTCTGTGCGGGCAGGGTGGGATGGGGCAGTGTGGAGAGTGTTGCTCTGTGCGGGCAGGGTGGGATGGGGCAGTGTGGAGAGTGCTGCTCTGTGCGGGCAGGGTGGGATGGGGCAGTGTGGAGAGTGCTGCTCTGTGCGGGCAGGGTGGGATGGGGCAGTGTGGAGAGTGCTGCTCTGTGTGGGCAGGGTGGGATGGGGCAGTGTGGAGAGTGCTGCTCTGTGCGGGCAGGGTGGGATGGGGCAGTGTGCAGAGTGCTGCACTGTGCGGGCAGGGTGGGATGGGGCAGGGTGGGATGGGGCAGTGTGGAGAGTGCTGCACTGTGCGGGCAGGGTGGGATGGGGCAGGGTGGGATGGGGCAGTGTGGAGAGTGCTGCACTGTGTGGGCAGGGTGGGATGGGGCAGTGTGGAGAGTGCTGCTCTGTGCGGGCAGGGTGGGATGGGGCAGTGTGGAGAGTGCTGCACTGCGGGCAGGGTGGGATGGGGCAGTGTGGAGAGTGTTGCTCTGTGCGGGCAGGGTGGGATGGGGCAGTGTGGAGAGTGCTGCTCTGTGCGGGCAGGGTGGGATGGGGCAGTGTGGAGAGTGCTGCACTGCGGGCAGGGTGGGATGGGGCAGTGTGGAGAGTGCTGCACTGCGGGCAGGGTGGGATGGGGCAGTGTGGAGAGTGCTGCTCTGTGCGGGCAGGGTGGGATGGGGCAGTGTGGAGAGTGTTGCTCTGTGCGGGCAGGGTGGGATGGGGCAGTGTGGAGAGTGCTGCTCTGTGCGGGCAGGGTGGGATGGGGCAGTGTGGAGAGTGCTGCACTGCGGGCAGGGTGGGATGGGGCAGTGTGGAGAGTGCTGCTCTGTGCGGGCAGGGTGGGATGGGGCAGTGTGGAGAGTGCTGCACTGTGTGGGCAGGGTGGGATGGGGCAGTGTGGAGAGTGCTGCTCTGTGCGGGCAGGGTGGGATGGGGCAGTGTGGAGAGTTTTGCTCTGTGCGGGCAGGGTGGGATGGGGCAGTGTGGAGAGTGCTGCTCTGTGCGGGCAGGGTGGGATGGGGCAGTGTGGAGAGTGCTGCACTGCGGGCAGGGTGGGATGGGGCAGTGTGGAGAGTGCTGCACTGCGGGCAGGGTGGGATGGGGCAGTGTGGAGAGTGCTGCTCTGTGCGGGCAGGGTGGGATGGGGCAGTGTGGAGAGTGCTGCTCTGTGCGGGCAGGGTGGGATGGGGCAGTGTGGAGAGTGCTGCACTGTGCGGGCAGGGTGGGATGGGGCAGTGTGGAGAGTGCTGCTCTGTGCGGGCAGGGTGGGATGGGGCAGTGTGGAGAGTGCTGCTCTGTGCGGGCAGGGTGGGATGGGGCAGTGTGGAGAGTGCTGCTCTGTGCGGGCAGGGTGGGATGGGGCAGTGTGGAGAGTGCTGCACTGTGCGGGCAGGGTGGGATGGGGCAGTGTGGAGAGTGCTGCACTGCGGGCAGGGTGGGATGGGGCAGTGTGGAGAGTGCTGCACTGCGGGCAGGGTGGGATGGGGCAGTGTGCAGAGTGCTGCACTGTGCGGGCAGGGTGGGATGGGGCAGTGTGCAGAGTGCTGCTCTGTGCGGGCAGGGTGGGATGGGGCAGGGTGGAGAGTGTTGCTCTGTGCGGGCAGGGTGGGATGGGGCAGTGTGGAGAGTGCTGCACTGTGCGGGCAGGGTGGGATGGGGCAGTGTGGAGAGTGCTGCTCTGTGCGGGCAGGGTGGGATGGGGCAGTGTGCTGTGCGGGCAGGGTGGGATGGGGCAGTGTGCTGTGCGGGCAGGGTGGGATGGGGCAGTGTGGAGAGTGCTGCTCTGTGCGGGCAGGGTGGGATGGGGCAGTGTGGAGAGTGCTGCACTGCGGGCAGGGTGGGATGGGGCAGTGTGCAGAGTGCTGCACTGCGGGCAGGGTGGGATGGGGCAGTGTGGAGAGTGTTGCTCTGTGCGGGCAGGGTGGGATGGGGCAGTGTGGAGAGTGCTGCACTGCGGGCAGGGTGGGATGGGGCAGTGTGCTGTGCGGGCAGGGTGGGATGGGGCAGTGTGGAGAGTGCTGCACTGCGGGCAGGGTGGGATGGGGCAGTGTGGAGAGTGTTGCTCTGTGCGGGCAGGGTGGGATGGGGCAGTGTGGAGAGTGCTGCTCTGTGCGGGCAGGGTGGGATGGGGCAGTGTGGAGAGTGCTGCACTGCGGGCAGGGTGGGATGGGGCAGTGTGGAGAGTGCTGCTCTGTGCGGGCAGGGTGGGATGGGGCAGTGTGGAGAGTGCTGCACTGCGGGCAGGGTGGGATGGGGCAGTGTGGAGAGTGCTGCTCTGTGCGGGCAGGGTGGGATGGGGCAGTGTGGAGAGTGTTGCTCTGTGCGGGCAGGGTGGGATGGGGCAGTGTGGAGAGTGTTGCTCTGTGCGGGCAGGGTGGGATGGGGCAGTGTGGAGAGTGCTGCACTGCGGGCAGGGTGGGATGGGGCAGTGTGCTGTGCGGGCAGGGTGGGATGGGGCAGTGTGGAGAGTGCTGCACTGCGGGCAGGGTGGGATGGGGCAGTGTGGAGAGTGCTGCTCTGTGCGGGCAGGGTGGGATGGGGCAGTGTGGAGAGTGCTGCACTGTGCGGGCAGGGTGGGATGGGGCAGTGTGGAGAGTGCTGCTCTGTGCGGGCAGGGTGGGATGGGGCAGTGTGGAGAGTGCTGCACTGTGTGGGCAGGGTGGGATGGGGCAGTGTGGAGAGTGCTGCTCTGTGCGGGCAGGGTGGGATGGGGCAGTGTGGAGAGTGTTGCTCTGTGCGGGCAGGGTGGGATGGGGCAGTGTGGAGAGTGCTGCACTGCGGGCAGGGTGGGATGGGGCAGTGTGGAGAGTGCTGCTCTGTGCGGGCAGGGTGGGATGGGGCAGTGTGGAGAGTGCTGCACTGTGCGGGCAGGGTGGGATGGGGCAGTGTGGAGAGTGCTGCACTGCGGGCAGGGTGGGATGGGGCAGTGTGGAGAGTGCTGCACTGTGCGGGCAGGGTGGGATGGGGCAGTGTGGAGAGTGCTGCACTGTGCGGGCAGGGTGGGATGGGGCAGTGTGGAGGGTGCTGCACTGTGCGGGCAGGGTGGGATGGGGCAGTGTGGAGAGTGCTGCACTGCGGGCAGGGTGGGATGGGGCAGTGTGCAGAGTGCTGCACTGTGCGGGCAGGGTGGGATGGGGCAGTGTGCAGAGTGCTGCTCTGTGCGGGCAGGGTGGGATGGGGCAGTGTGGAGAGTGTTGCTCTGTGCGGGCAGGGTGGGATGGGGCAGTGTGGAGAGTGCTGCACTGTGCGGGCAGGGTGGGATGGGGCAGTGTGGAGAGTGTTGCTCTGTGCGGGCAGGGTGGGATGGGGCAGTGTGGAGAGTGCTGCTCTGTGCGGGCAGGGTGGGATGGGGCAGTGTGGAGAGTGCTGCACTGTGCGGGCAGGGTGGGATGGGGCAGTGTGCTGTGCGGGCAGGGTGGGATGGGGCAGTGTGCTGTGCGGGCAGGGTGGGATGGGGCAGTGTGGAGAGTGCTGCTCTGTGCGGGCAGGGTGGGATGGGGCAGTGTGCAGAGTGCTGCACTGTGCGGGCAGGGTGGGATGGGGCAGTGTGCAGAGTGCTGCACTGTGCGGGCAGGGTGGGATGGGGCAGTGTGCTGTGCGGGCAGGGTGGGATGGGGCAGTGTGGAGAGTGCTGCTCTGTGCGGGCAGGGTGGGATGGGGCAGTGTGGAGAGTGCTGCACTGCGGGCAGGGTGGGATGGGGCAGTGTGCTGTGCGGGCAGGGTGGGATGGGGCAGTGTGGAGAGTGTTGCTCTGTGCGGGCAGGGTGGGATGGGGCAGTGTGGAGAGTGCTGCACTGTGCGGGCAGGGTGGGATGGGGCAGTGTGCTGTGCGGGCAGGGTGGGATGGGGCAGTGTGGAGAGTGTTGCTCTGTGCGGGCAGGGTGGGATGGGGCAGTGTGGAGAGTGCTGCACTGCGGGCAGGGTGGGATGGGGCAGTGTGCTGTGCGGGCAGGGTGGGATGGGGCAGTGTGGAGAGTGTTGCTCTGTGCGGGCAGGGTGGGATGGGGCAGTGTGGAGAGTGCTGCACTGTGCGGGCAGGGTGGGATGGGGCAGTGTGGAGAGTGCTGCTCTGTGCGGGCAGGGTGGGATGGGGCAGTGTGCTGTGCGGGCAGGGTGGGATGTGGGACGTTCAGATGAGATATCGCACTGCTGCTCTGCCTGCTCTCGATTCCTGACAAAGAGCCAGTTGTGAGAAGAGGAAGGGAATTATTTCCAGTGAGCTGTTTAAGAATAACACCAGCAGAATTACCTGTAGTCCATTGTAGATCACTGCTTGTGGGAACCTGCTGTATGCAAATCGGTGGTTTTGCTTCCTGCTGTAGGACAGTGAGCACAATGGGTATTGTAATGCCTTTTGAAAGGCGTTAATTACCCAGATTCAGGATCAATTCTGCAGATGTTGGATATCTATATATCACTATACACAAAATGCTGGAGAAACCTAAGTCATGCAGGAATCAATATTCTGGGTGAGACTTAGCCTGAAATGTTTTCCTCTATAGAGACAGTACCTGATGTGCTGAGTTCCTCCAGCATTTTCTGTGAGTTATGTGAGTTGTTTACATTCCTCGTTTCTGTTGGGAACTCCATTTCCCTTGCAGTCCCGAGCTGTAAGGGAGGCTTCTCCTCTGCTGGCAGCTGGGGTGACGTGTTGAGCCCTGCCGCAGCGGGGCAGCTGCTGAGAAGTGGCTGTACACACTGTTTCGGTATTGCATACCTTGTGTGAACTGATCGGTATGCACAACCGTTTCACACTACACCTCGGTAAGAGTGACAGTAATAAACCAATTACCAGTTAAATGACCAACATGGAAGTGACCAGTGAGTGCGAAGTCTGGGACTGAGGTAGGCAGGGGGTTGTGGTGAGGGCAGATAGTGAGAGAGCCAGACATGGAGTATTTCAACTCACAGCTTTGTTTAAACTGCTTATCTGCTTGTACTCTGATACAAGGCACACACATGGTGATAACCATCAGCCTTTAAATATTTAAGCACCAATAGCTTTTGAGGTTTAGTTTGTAGTTGTGAGCTGTAATCCTCCCAAGGTTGGCTGTGCTGGTGTTACCTGTGTGAGTGTACTGGCTGGGTGTGTCCCTGCACAGGTCTGGATGTGCGGGGGTTTGCTGGTGTTACCTGTGTGAGTGTACTGGCCGGGTGTGTCCGTGCACAGGTCTGGATGTGCGGGGGTTTGCTGGTGTTACCTGTGTGAGTGTACTGGCCGGGTGTGTCCCTGCACAGGTCTGGATGTGCGGGGGTTTGCTGGTGTTACCTGTGTGAGTGTACTGGCCGGGTGTGTCCCTGCACAGGTCTGGATGTGCTGGGGTTTGCTGGTGTTACCTGTGTGAGTATACTGGCCGGGTGTGTCCCTGCACAGGTCTGGATGTGCTGGGGTTTGCTGGTGTTACCTGTGTGAGTGTACTGGCCGGGTGTGTCCGTGCACAGGTCTGGATGTGCGGGGGTTTGCTGGTGTTACCTGTGTGAGTGTACTGGCCGGGTGTGTCCGTGCACAGGTCTGGATGTGCGGGGGTTTGCTGGTGTTACCTGTGTGAGTGTACTGGCCGGGTGTGTCCCTGCACAGGTCTGGATGTGCTGGGGTTTGCTGGTGTTACCTGTGTGAGTGTACTGGCCGGGTGTGTAATGTATAGGAACTTGCACATGGCTGATTAGCCAAGACTTCCTCTGCAGCAGCCCAATCAACTGAAATCCAAGTAACATCCACAAAATGCCAGGCAGTGTCTCTGGAAAAAGTACAGTCGACGTTTTGGGCTGAGACTCTTCAGCATTTTATGTGTGTTACTTCAGTGCATTTCCAATCCCATTATCGTCGGTCGTCTTCTTGCCAAACCCTCATAGAATATAAATCTAGTGCAGAGCCTTGATAGCTGGCAAACTCTGGGCACTCCAGGGTTTAACACTAGGTGAGCTGGTCCAGGGTATCTAAGGGGGTTTGTTAAAGCAGTGTCTGGCAGATGTGAATCATTGGAAAAAATCACTGAACAGATGAAGTAAGCGTAGCAGTTTGGGTGTAAAGGGTTTTCTGAAGGAACTTGAGAATGTAAGAAAAGTGTAGCACTGCTGGGAGCTGTTGGCTTGGCAACAGCTTGTGGATTGGAGAGAATGAGTGCCTGACATTGGAGAGGAGCTGAGGGTGATGTTGTGGGACTTCAATGGACAAATGTATCCCTTGTCCGTGTGAGCACTGTGTAACACTCGGCGGAGGGCAGAGAAGTAGGAGGTCAGTATAAAGGGCTTCAGAGTGATGCAGACTGCTTAAGAGGATGTTGGTTGAAAGTGAAGGGAAGAAGTTTTAAAAAGTTCTGAGAGCTTTTTTAAAATGTTGATACCTGGGGTAGCTGATGAAATTGGATACGTTGGCTGCTCCCTCAGCTTAATTCTCCATCCTGACAACAGCACCATCACATGGAAGTTTGTAAGAGAGGCTCTTGAATTGATTATCCATCCATTTGCAGGAGTACATTTCCTGTGTCTCAGTGGCCTGTACTCAGCACACATGCTGACACATGGGTTCCGTAACCTGGCACTTTAACACTGGATGATGGCTGATTCCAGGATGTGTTCTGTTGACGCTGAGAGTCGCTTATGTTGGTGGTGCTCAGTGCTCAAAGTGTCATGTCTGGGCTGAGCAGTCGAGCATCTGCTTCTGTGGCATTTATAGAAAGAAGTGGGGGATGGCTGAGGGGCCTACAGTGTGCCAGGGCCTGAGGCCACGGGCTTCACCCTGTCCTTCTGCTCACTAGAAAAATGGCATTGTGTCATCAGCTGATGGATGTGGAGTCCTTTTCACCAATATGGAAAATCTGTTTGCTCTTTGTATGTGGTACTATATATCCAACTACGTGTATGGAGTTTGCTGGCAGGACCTGCCGAAGGTCAGCCCAGAGGATTTAAACAGTACACCCCTGGCTGCGTGCGTTGAGTGTAGAATTCCTCAGGGCTTTCTGAGGTGCCTGGGGGTGGGGAGAAAACCCTGGTGAACAGGGAGGTGCCCCTTTCTTAGTACAGGGCAGTCAAACTCCTTCTGCCAACAGAGGGACAGGGTAGAAAATGATCTTACTCTTCAAGAGCTAGCCCTCTTGATCCACCCCAACCAGCCCTATACAGTAACACATACAAAATGCCGGAAGAACTCAGCAGGCCAGGCAGCATCTGTGGATACGGATGCCAGTATTTTGCATGCAGCGCAGTAATGTTCTTAGAGCTTTAAAGCAATAAAGTTATTGTTTTGTAAATCCTTTGTGGAAAGACACCAGAGCTGAGGAGGGGACTCTTCCCTTGTCTAGGAATCACATTTTCCAGGTGATAGAGAGTTTCCAACATCGATGGTGTAGGTGTGGCTTTTAATTCATGATTTGGATTTAATTTTCTCTCTGCTGTATTTTGGCTGGGGTGAATTCCGTCTGTGAAGCTGGTGATGCTGAGTTAATATGTTACTAGTTATGGATAGCTCAGCAATGAATAATACCAGGTCTTGACCCAAGTACAATTGCCAGATACTGCTGATTAATCTACAAGCATGAACTAGTTAGGGCCAGAATCTGGGAGGGCAGCACATACACTTTAGAGTGTAATGTACTGACAGTTCCACCTGATTGGCTCTAGCTGCTATTGGGTGGATTGGACAGGAGTTCTCCTGCTGTAATGCTGGAGAATGGAGTTCAACCCAGATCGGTGTGAGGAGGTTCATTTTGGTAGGTCAAATATGATGGCAGAATATAGTATTAATGGTAAGACTCTTGGCAGTGTGGAGGATCAGAGGGATCTTGGGGTCTGAATCCATAAGACTCTCAAAGCAGGTTGACTGTGTGGTTAAGAAAGCGTACAGTGCATTGGCCTTCATCAGTTGTGGGAATGAGTTCAAGAGCCAAGAGGTAATGTTACAGCTTTATAAGACCCTGGTCAGACCCCACTTGGAGTACTCTGCTCAGTTCTGGCCGCCTCACTACAGGAAGGATGTGGAAGCCACAGAAAGGGTGCAGAGGAGATTTACAAGGATGTTGCCTGGATTGGGGAGCATGCCTTATGAGAATAGGTGGAGTGAACTCGGACTTTTCTCCTTGGAGTGACGGAGGATGAGAGGTGACCTGATAGAGGTGTATAAGGTGATGAGGGGCATTGATCGTGTGGATAGTCAGAGGCTTTTTCCCAGACTGAAATGGCTAGCACAAGAGAGTATAGTTTTAAGGTGCTTGGAAGTAGGTACAGAGGAGATGTCGGGGTAAGTGTTTTTTACACGGGAGTGGTGAGTGCGTGGAATGGGCTGTCGACGGTGGTGGAGTTGGAAACGATAGGGTCTTTAAAGAGACTCCTGGATGGATACATGGAGCTTGGAAAAATAGAGGGCTGTGGGTAACCCTAGGTAGTTTCTAAAGTAATTACATGTTCGGCACATTTGTAGGTTTTTGATTGTAATTGTACAAACCGTTGTAAAGTGAAGAAGGGCAGGTCCTGGAGGATACTAACAGGCGATGTTAATTCCGTAGTGACTGTTGGTGACTCTAAGGATGTTGGTGCCATTTTCCACCTCCTGGCTCCTATGAGAGGGTTAAATCCCTGCTTCTTCCAAACATGTCTGGGTTTGAACTCTTGTTGGTCAGCATCCATTATGAGACCTCTTAACAATCCCAAGAATGCTTCAGATCTTCATTACTGAACGTACCAGTTCTCCACCTTACTTGTGGGTAACTGCCCGCATTTATCCAGTACTTTTGTAACAGAATATTGTGTTGGTGGGTGGAGAGGGTGCATTTACTGCATGTCATATCTACCTGGACTACCCCCCGGGTCCTGGACACGTCATTCCTGGCAGTTTGACCCTGAAAGTCACTTCTGTGCAATGATGCTGATACAATGTTAAAAGAGAGTTGTTTTTGACTGGGGAACCGTGAGTGCGCAGTGACCTTAGTGACATGGACAGGCACTATTGTGTAGGCTGTATACTTGAAGAACATCTTGTGACTGTCCCCATTAACATTAAACATTTTGTGTGTTGCTGTACTCAGATATCTAACTTCAATATTAAATGGTTTGGCTTGATTATGACATTAATTGGATGTGGTGAACAACTGTGTAATTTAACAATGTGTGTCAGCCGCAGCTCTAACATCCCCTGAGCAAAGAACCAAATTGCTTTGCCTGTGCCCAGTCAAGTTGAAGTTTGTCATCCAACCAAAGGAAATAACGTGACCAGACCAGTGCACACACAAAACATATATCACAAAAAGCACATATACCAAAATATTACCATGAATAAGATAATCAAATAATTCAAAATGCACATGGCACGTGGCATTGGAAAGCGGCTCATGACCTGAATGCAGCTTGTTGCTATTTGGCAGGTTCTGAAGCAATTCTTTGCAATGAGGTTTTCTGATCAAGAATATCTTTTGACCATCTTTGTTAATCTTAAGCATTTTGGTACTAAATTGATTTACAGGGAGAATTTAAGAGGAAGTGAGCAAAAGCTGCGAAATTATGACAAACAGCGAGAACATAGACGGAGGAATGTGAGAAGGTGACAAATGCAGATGGAACAAATTCACAACTCCAGTATCTAATCTACTGCATCAGCCAATGCTTTATCAACAGCTGAGTCAACTCCAACCCGCTATAAAGTTTAATGCCCTCAATGACATACCAAAGATGTTTTGAAGCACAGTTGATCACTTGGGTGGGGTTCTGGTCGGATTGAATGTTACGTGCTTTGTGTTGTATGACTCCTTTTGACAGGCTCGCTCTTTGCTTTTTATTTCTACAAAAGGTTCAAAGTACGTTTATTGAAGAATGTGTAAATTTATACAAGCTTGCTTAGGAGCAGACATCTGGTGCCTTTGGTAGTATTTCATAGCCCCTGAGTGGTCGAGCAGACATCTGGTGCCTTTGGTAGTATTTCATAGCCCCTGAGTGGTCGAGCAGACATCTGGTGCCTTTGGTAGTATTTCATAGCCCCTGAGTGGTCGAGCAGACATCTGGTGCCTTTGGTAGTATTTCATAGCCCCTGAGTGGTCGAGCAGACATCTGGTGCCTTTGGTAGTATTTCATAGCCCCTGAGTGGTCGAGCAGACATCTGGTGCCTTTGGTAGTATTTCATAGCCCCTGAGTGGTCGTGGCCAGTGTTTCCGAGTGCACCTTTTCTGCTGACTCACCAGCATTTGTAAGATGAGGCTCGCTTGTACTGTCAGCAGTTCCAATACTACAAATCACTTTCCCTTTCAGCACGACTACCAGATTGTCACTGAGGCAAGATGCCAGTTTCAGCCAATGTGATTTTTAGTTAGGTGTTCATAACAGATCTGAGATTTACCCAGAAATTCTTGATTTTTACAAAAACTATGCATGAACTTTGCCCAGATGAAAACTTGTTATGTATGTGCACTTTCTAGCAGCTTTGCTCTTTGCAATTTCCATGTTTCTGTGAACTACTTTATTTATGTACCAACTCTAATTATAATTCTACTTTCCTGCATGTCACATGAATGTAATCATAAAAAAGAATTTGAAACCAGATCATGTACAATATCAGCAAAGGGTGAATGGGTTTTTTGGTGCATTTTAATGGAAGAAATTGACATAATAGAATAGACGGGTTTGACCAGTGTTGCAGCAGGGGTCACCAAGAGGACAGAATTGCAGGAGGAAGTTGGAATGACAGGACATTTAGAAATAGGGAATTTTAAACAGGAGATTCTGCAGATGCTGGAAATCTTGAGCAGCACACACAAAATACTAGATTTACTCAGAAGATCAGGCAGCATCTATGGGAGCGATTCAAAGTACATTTATTATCAAGGAATGTACAGAGTATACAACTCTGAGATTTGTCAACCCCACAGACAGTCACAGAATGAAGAGCCCTGGAACCCATTTTTTAAAAAAAGCAACAATCCCCTACAGGCACAAAAACAAAGAAATTGCACAAACAGCATCTAAAAAAGAGTGGATACACAGAGTATAAAATACAAACATCAAAAGACAAATAGACACAGAATGCTGGCAGAATGCAGCAGGCCAGGCAGTATCTACAGGGAGAAGCACAGTTGACATTTTGGGCTGAGACCCTTCGTCCTGATGTGAGGGAGGGAGGGAGATGTAGACATATTCCCCCCGCTGTGGTGAGGGAGAGGGAGGGATGGAGATGGTGATATTTTCTCCTGGCTGCAGAGAGTGAGATGTAGGGTGAGAGAGAGTGGTAGAGGGAGGGAGAGGGGTGAGAGAGAGTGGTAGAGGGAGGGAGAAGGGTGAGAGAGTGGTAGAGGGAGGGAGGGGGGTGAGAGAGTGGTAGAGGGAGGGAGGGGGTGAGAGAGTGGTAGAGGGAGGGAGAGGGGTGAGAGTGGTAGGGGAGAGGGAGTGGTAGAGGGGGGGTGAAAGAGAGCGGTAGAGGGAGGGAGAGGGGTGAAAGAGAGCAATAGAGGGAGGGAGGGGTGAGAGAGTGGTAGGGGAGGGAGAGGGGTGAGAGAGTGGTAGGGAGGGAGAGGGGTGAGAGTGGTAGAGGGAGGGAGAGGGATGAGAGACTGGTAGAGGGAGGGAGAGGGGGAGGGAGAGTGGTAATGGGAGGGAGAGGGGGAGATAGAGGGAGAAGGGTGAGAGGGAGTGGTAGGGGGATGGAGGAGTGGTAGGGGAGGGGTGTGTTAGAGAGGGAGAGGGGTGAGAGAGTGGTAGAGGGAGGGAGAGAGAGTGGTAGGGGGAGGGGAGGAGAGGGGTGAGAGTGGTAGGGGAGGGAGAGGGGTGAGAGTGGTAGGGGAGAGGGAGTGGTAGGGGGGGTGAAAGAGAGCGGTAGAGGGAGGGAGAGGGGTGAAAGAGAGCAGTAGAGGGAGGGAGGGGTGAGAGAGTGGTAGGGGAGGGAGAGGGGTGAGAGAGTGGTAGGGGAGGGAGAGGGGTGAGAGAGTGGTAGGGAGGGAGAGGGGTGAGAGAGTGGTAGGGGAGGGGAGAGGGGTGAGAGAGTGGGAGGGGAGGGAGGGGTGAGAGAGTGGTAGAGGGAGGGAGAGGGGTGAGAGAGGGAGGGGGTGAGAGTGGTAGAGGGAGGGAGAGGGGTGAAAGAGCAGTAGAGGGAGGGAGGGGTGAGAGAGTGGTAGGGGAGGGAGAGGGGTGAGAGAGTGGTAGGGAGGGAGAGGGGTGAGAGAGTGGTAGGGGAGGGGAGAGGGGTGAGAGAGTGGGAGGGGAGGGAGGGGTGAGAGAGTGGTAGAGGGAGGGAGAGGGGTGAGAGAGGGAGGGGGTGAGAGTGGTAGAGGGAGGGAGAGGGGTGAAAGAGAGCAGTAGAGGGAGGGAGGGGTGAGAGAGTGGTAGGGGAGGGAGAGGGGTGAGAGAGTGGTAGGGAGGGAGAGGGGTGAGAGAGTGGTAGGGGAGGGGAGAGGGGTGAGAGAGTGGGAGGGGAGGGAGGGGTGAGAGAGTGGTAGAGGGAGGGAGAGGGGTGAGAGAGGGAGGGGGTGAGAGAGTGGTAGAGGGAGGGAGAGGGGTGAGAGAGAGAGTGGTAGGGGGAGGGGAGGGGTGGAGATGGTGACATTTTCCCCCAGCTGCAGTGAGTGAAAGGGTAGTGAACAGTGCTGAAAACATACTTGCCCTCCACACCTGCCTGGATGATTTCAATCTTCTTTAGCACTTCATTTGAGAAGATTAGTGAGTGCCAGACTTGATAATGGCTTGCTTTGTTCACAACTTCATGGAACATCTCCGAGACAGCAAAGTGCCAAATTGCCCGATCAACCTAGAATGTAGGTAACAGCGTCCAGTAGATGGGCACCGCTAAATGCAGCTGTTTTGTTGTTTCATCTGCCTAAGTCTACATTACTAACTTTTAATGAAGTTTCTCCGATGAAAGTTTGTTAATCTTTTATTTGTACTTGAGGATAAAAGCCAATTCCATCCAACTGAAGTGATGTGTATAAATCCGGTGAATCCTGGCCAGCTTTCTGAACTGTCAGAATCGTTATCCTGGCGTTATCCTGGTACGACTGTGCTACTGGAATCTATCGGCGCGCGTGAGGCTTGGGGAGGAGTATTGGGCTGATCTGATTAACTTGCCATTGCAGTGTAGTTTGTAACTGGGCGGTGTGGCGCCGTTAGCCTTTCTCGGTGTGCTGAGTTCTCCTGTGTAGAGGTAATAGAGTCCATTCCTGCGGCAGTGATAAACACGTTTAGTGAAGCGTGGCGAGGGAACACAGCAACCTGCCAGGACAGACAGCAGCTCCGCTCTTCTCTGCTCCCAAGTGTGCTTTCCCTCCATTCACTTAGGCTGCAGCACCGGACCCCATGCCTTGGGACGGAGTTTTGTCACCCGCTGTGGTAGAACCAAGATGGTGTAATTGTCTGCCGTACACTGTTGGCTGTTGAGGTCTCAGTCACCGGTCGATTGAACCAGAGCCTCAGGGTTCCTGTGCATTAACAGTGTAAGACAAATGTATGGAAGGACTGAGCTGGTATGTCTCAACGTCATGCATTTGTTCTGCCTGATGTTAAAGGTTTGGATAGATTTTGATTTTTGTTGTCTCAAGTAGTTGATATTAAGGCACATTAACCCTGGCTGACAGACCCATCAAACTGGTTGAAAGCTTCAATTGAACTGATTTTATTTCTTACATCCTTTGCATACATGAGTAAAAACCTTTACGTTACGTCTCCGTCGAAATGTGCAATCATAGTAATTTATAATAAATGGAACAGTCAATGTAGCATAGAAATACACTCAAATCAGCGTGAGTTAATCAGTCTGATGGCCTGGTGGAAGAAGCTGTCCCGGAGCCTGTTGGTCCTGGCTTTTATGCTGCAGTACCATTTCCCAGATGGTAGCAGCTGGAATAAACCGTGGTTGGGATGACTCAGGTCCCCAATGATCCTACAGACCACTTTTTCACACATGTTTCTGTAAATGTCCTGAATCATGGGAAGTTCACAACTACAGATGCACTGGGGTGTCCACACCACTCCCTGCAGAGTCCTGCGATTGAGGGAGGTACAGTTCCTATACCAGGCAATGCAGCCAGTCAGGTTGCTCTCAATTGTGCTCCTGTAGAAAGTTCTTTGGATTTGGGGTCCCATACCAAACTTCTTCAACCATCTGAGGTGAAAGAGGTGCTGTTGATCTTTTTTCACCACACAGCCGATGTGTACAGACCACGTGAGGTTCTCGGTGATGTGGATGCTGAGGAACTTGAAGCTGTTCACCCTCTCAACCCCAGATCCATTGATGTCAATAGGGGTCAGCCTGTCTCCATTCCTCCTGTAATCCACAACCAGCTCCTTTGTTTTTGCGCGATTGAGGGAGAGGCTGTTTTCTTGACACCACTGTGTCAGAGAGATGACTTCTTCCCTGTAGGCCACCTCATTATTGTTTGAGATTAGGCCAATAAATGTAGTGTTATTGGCAAATTTAATTCGCATATTAGAGCTGTGGGTGGACACAGTCATGGGTATGAGGGGGTAAAGCAGGGGACTTAGTACACAACCCTGAGGGGCTTCTGTATTGAGAGTCAGAGGGGTAGAGGTGAGGGGGCCCACTCTTACCACCTGCCGGTGATCTGACAGGAAGTCCAGGATCCAGCTGCACAAGGCAGGGTGAAGGCCGAGGTCTCTGAGCTTCTTGTCGAGCCTGGATGGAATTATGGTGTTGAATGCTGAACCGTAGTCCAAGAACAGCATTCTCACATAAGCATCCTTCTTCTCCAGATTTGTAAGGATAGTGTGTAGAGCTGTGGCTATTGTGTTGTCTGTGGACGGGTTTTGTCTGTAGGTGAATTGTAGGGGGTCCAACTTGGGTGGTAGCAAGCTGCAGATGTAGTCCTTGATCAGCCTCTCAAAGCATTTGCTTTTCATTGAGGTGAGAGCGACAGGACACCAGTCATTCAGACATGTTACTTTGGTCTTTTTTGGTACAGGGACAACGGTGGATGATTTGAGGCAGGAGGGCACTCTACACTGGGACAAGGAGAGATTAAAAATGTCTGTAAACACACACGCCAGTTGTGCTGTGCACATCCTGAGTACTCGGCCTGGGGGTCCCGCAGGCTTGCGACTGTCCACTCATTGGAAACATCCGCGTGCCTCAGAGATGACCAGTTTGTAGTGGTGGCATTCCTCGGAGGCTCAGGTTTAGCGATATCAAAAATTTATCAAAGAAAATTAATTAAAAAGCGTGTTTATTCTGTAACTCAGCAAGTGAGGCAGTCTGTAGAAAAAGAAACAGAGTTAGTTTTACACAAAGGGTAAAAGCCTGTGGTATTACAGGAGAGATACCAGCATTGATAGGGCATTGTCTGATTCGCAGGAGGCAAAGAGTGGTAATAAAGGGGGCCTAATCTGATTGGCTGTCAGTATGAAGTGGTGTCCCGTAAGGGTCAGTATTGGGATCACTTCTTTTCAAGTCATGTCAACGATTTGGATGTCAGAACTGAGGGCTTTGTGGCCAAGTTTGCAGATGATGTGAAGATAGCAGGTAATGTTAAGGAAGCAGGCTGTCTGTAGAAGGGCTTAGACAGATGTGGGGAGTAGGCAAAGTGGCAGATGGAATATAGTGTAGGGACGCATATGGTCATGCACTTCAGTAGAAGGAATAAAGGTGTAGACTATTTTCTAAACGGAGAAAACTCAAAAATCTGAGGTGCAAGGGGACTTGGGAGTCCTTGTGCAGGATTCCCTAAAGGTTAGTTTGCAGGTTGAGACTGTGGTGAGGAAGGCAAATACAATGTTGGCATTCATTTCAAGAGGACTAGAATATAAAAGCAAGGACGTAATGTTGAGACTTTATAAGGCATTGGAATATTGAGAGTAGTTTTGGACCCCTTATCTAAGAAAAGATGTGCTGGTGTTGGAAACTGTCTGGAGGAGGAATAAATGGCTCTGGGCCTGTACTCACTGGAGTTTAGAAGAATGTGGGAGATCTTACTGAAATTTATTGAATCTTCAAAGTCCTAGATGGTGTAGATGTGGAGAAAGTGTCTTCTATAATGGGTGAGTCTAGGACCAGAGGGCGCAGCCTCAGAATAGAGGGACATCCATTTAGAATGAGAAGGAATTTCTTTAGCCAGAGGGTGGTGAATCTGTGGAATTCATTGCCACAGACAGCTGTGGAGGGTGTCATTGAGTATATTTTAGTTTCCTGGTTAGGCAGACTGTCAAAGGTTATGGGGAGAAGGCATAGGGTTAAGATGGATAATGATGAATCAGCCATGATGGAATTGTGGAGCAGAACCGATGGGCCGAATGGCCTAATTCTGCTTGTATGTCTTATGGTCTGATTTCCTCAGCCACTCATGATCTATACTATCATCCTACTCCTGTTCTGATAAGCACGTGGAACTGGGAGTAATCCAGAGATTACCACCTTGAATGTGCTGTTCTTCAGTTTCCCCAGCACCTGGGAGGCAACACACCGCCCTGATGTCTCTTTTGCAGCCGCAGAGCCTCCAAACACTATCCTTCCTGACTTTACGCTTTCCCTCTGGGCCGGCCACAGTGCCTCCGGCCTGGCTGCTGTTGCTGTGCCCGGATAGGCCACCCCCTCCACAGCATCCCGAGGGGGAAAGGAAACGGCCACAGGGGAACCCTGTACTGACTGCCTCCTTCCCTTGCTTCTCCTGGTGGTCACACGTCTACTATCTGAAGCTACTCTGGGTGTGACCGCCTCAGTAAAATTATCATTTGAGGTCTTCACCCTCTTGAGTACCTCCAGCACCAGTTCCTTGACCTTGTCAGTTAGGAGCTGATGTTGGGTGCATTTTCTGCAGATGTAGTTATCAGATGTTTACCCTGAAATCTACATCTCACAGGAGGAGCATTCCACTGCCTGAACCACCATACTGACTACATTTATTATATCTGTAACTTCTTAACCTGACGTTCTAGCCTTTGCCCGTTCTTGCCAAAGCCTGGCCACTCTTAATCTGTCAATTCCAACTACTCTGGTTACACCTCGTTTCTTTTTATTAGAAACTAGGTGTATTAATGTCCCTAAGAGATCATTATTGCAGTTCTGAAAGGCCCATTGCTCTTTATAAAGCTGGTGCTGCCTCCCCAGTGAACATCTTGTCACGGTGTTTGCAGCCCGTCAAAAGCGGGAAGGTTAGGCCCAGTTGCCAACTTTAAGTTCTGGGCTCTCGGCGTGTTCCTGTGTTTAGTTTCTGGCTGTCATTATTGAACCCAATGTTTCTCAGGATGTCACGGTAGTGTAGTATTTAGAGCAACACTGTTAACGTTTGGGGTGTCAGAGTTCGGAGTTTGCAAGGAGTCTGGGCTCCCTGTCCTCCTGTTGGAATGTGTGAGTTTCCTCTGGGTGCTCCCATTTCCTCCCATATTCCAAAGAATATCAGAATTCTTAGGTTAGGTTAACAGTTAGTTAACAGTTAGGTTAATTTGCCTTTGTAAATTGTATTGTGATTATTGGGGGTTGCTGGGTAGCAGGGCACCAAGGGCCTCATCCACATTGTATCTCAATAAATAACTAGTTATTCCGTGGCTGATTCAGAAGTGACTGATTGGATTCAACAGGCGTGATGTTTGCTGCAGTCATTCACAGAAGACAAGAACACTGTGTCTTTTTGTGCGAGCTGGGGCCTGTTGGCTGCTGCAATCAGAAAGTATCGATGTGCGTCCTGTAGCTTCTCACCCCAGTGACTCGGACAACGCCCACCTCCCCTGTTGCCATGTGACAGTCTCTGCTTGAACAGTTAAACTTGCTGTGACGTGCTGTGGGTGCCCGGAACTGCTTGTTGTAGGAGGAATAGTCTCCATTGTAGTCCCAACACTAGCTACGACAGGCATGGTCTGTGCTGTGAAAGTCTGGATGCCCTGATGCTGCGGATGGTTTTAGGCTGAGTTTACTGTGTTTGAAGGATATTGAACAAGAGCGATCAAGAAGAGTCAGGACATGGTGCAGTTCTCTAATGGAATGGCAGTATAACTCAACTCCCTGTGTAGCAAATGATCCTCTGAGGTCTTAAAGGACTGTTGTGAAGCCATCTCGACCCCCACCCCACAATCTCCTCCTTTCTTTAGTTAAACTCAATCTCATCTGTCCCAGAAGAATATTTGTTTGGCTGTGTTGAGTAGATGGATAAGCTGGGTTGTTCTGCACGAATTAATAGAAAAGTGAAATTATTGGAGAGCTGTGGAAGTCACTAAAGTTGAGGAGATATCTCCTCACTTTCCTGGAGCCTTTCCTATCATACTGGAAGAAGTTGAAGTTGTTGCTCAGGGCTGTGACTCTGCTCCAGCTCTATTCATCTGGTCAATTGTTATAAACATCTTCAATTCTGTTCACAGCTCCTCAGCAAATGAACCAGCCCCAGCCTGCATGCGAGCACACAGGCAGGGCTCATCGGAGGCAGGTAATCTGTCTGCCTTACAATAACATGGCAATGATGAGTCAGAGGGAGGGTTCGAGCACCTATCCCTGATGTTCAGTGGGAGACGCCATTGACCCAGTGCTCAGCTGCACTAGTCACAGACACAGTTGCTACAAGAACACGCAGGGGCTGGCTATCCTGCAGCAAGTTCCTTTTTCCTAATAACACAGCTTTTTCACCATCGTCAAGGAGCAGGTTAGAATACTTGTGTGAGTGCAACTACCAACAGTACTTGAGGAGCTCGGCACCATCTACCACCCTAAATAGTCACCGGCACACTCGTGCACGTGGGCTGTGGTGTGAACCATTTCTAAATAGTCACTGGCACACTCATGCAGGTGGGCTGTGGTAGGAACCATTTCCAAATAGTCACCGGCACAATTGTGCATGTGGGCTGTGGTGTGAACTATTTCTAAATAGTCACTGGCACACTTGTGCATGTGGGCTGTGGTGTGAACCATTTCCAAATAGTCACTGGCACACT
The DNA here is from genome assembly GCF_030144855.1 of Hypanus sabinus. NCBI lineage: Eukaryota > Metazoa > Chordata > Chondrichthyes > Myliobatiformes > Dasyatidae > Hypanus > Hypanus sabinus. The sequence goes on along the minus strand of NC_082728.1, from coordinate 61,347,312 downwards.
CATGCACGTGGGCTGTGGTGTGAATCATTTCTAAATAGTCACCGGCACACTCGTGCACGTGGGCTGTGGTGTGAATCATTTCCAAATAGTCACCGGCACACTCGTGCATGTGGGCTGTGGTGTGAACCATTTCCAAATAGTCACCGGCACACTCGTGCATGTGGGCTGTGGTGTGAACCATTTCCAAATAGTCACTGGCACACTCGTGCATGTGGGCTGTGGTGTGAACCATTTCTAAATAGTCACTGGCACACTTGTGCACGTGGGCTGTGGTGTGAATCATTTCCAAATAGTCACTGGCACACTCGTGGATGTGGGCTGTGGTGTGAACCATTTCTAAATAGTCACTGGCACACTCGTGCAGGTGGGCTGTGGTGTGAACCATTTCCAAATAGTCACCGGCACACTCGTGCACGTGGGCTGTGGTGTGAACCATTTCTAAATAGTCACCGACACACTCGTGCATGTGGGCTGTGGTGTGAACCATTTCTGAATAGTCACCGGCACACTCGTGCATGTGGGCTGTGGTGTGAACCATTTCTAAATAGTCACTGGCACACTCGTGCACGTGGGCTGTGGTGTGAACCATTTCCAAATAGTCACCGGCACACGTGCACGTGGGCTGTGGTGTGAACCATTTCTAAATAGTCACTGGCACACTCGTGCATGTGGGCTGTGGTGTGAACCATTTCTAAATAGTCACCGGCACACTCGTGCACGTGGGCTGTGGTGTGAACCATTTCTAAATAGTCACTGGCACACTCGTGCACGTGGGCTGTGGTGTGAACCATTTCCAAATAGTCACCGGCACACTCGTGCACGTGGGCTGTGGTGTGAACCATTTCCAAATAGTCACTGGCACACTCGTGCATGTGGGCTGTGGTGTGAACCATTTCCAAATAGTCACCGGCACACTCGTGCACGTGGGCTGTGGTGTGAACCATTTCCAAATAGTCACTGGCACACTCGTGCATGTGGGCTGTGTTGTGAACCATTTCCATGCTGAACTGGTTCTTCTGTTACCTCGTCAATCTGTAGTCTTCAACACCTTGGGTGGACGATGGCAACAGTGACAAGAGAATACAACCTTTAGCAGTTCCTGACTGCTGTTAAAAGTCTCAGACTGCTGCTGTAATTCAGGAAGACTATATAAAGTAAAACTGGAAAATGAACTTCTTTGTCTGGTTTACATCGTGTTCCAGTCTCAACCTGGAATAGGGATTGAACCCATCCAGAACAAGATCCAATTTCCTTTGTACCAACCGGCAACACCTGATGGCCATTAACTGATGAGATGTGTTGTTGGAGATCACACTGTGACGGCCATTAAAGTGTGATTGTCTCCATATCTGAAAAATCAAGGATGGCTGGGGTGATAAACTCATGTGGTATTTCAGGCCACTCTGAGCATAATCCAGTGTGGTATTACAGGCCACTCTGAGCATAAACCCGTGTGGTATTACAGGCCACTCTGAGCATAGACCCGTGTGGTATTTCAGGCCACTCTGAGCATAATCCAGTGTGGTATTACAGGCCACTCTGAGCATAAACCCGTGTGGTATTACAGGCCACTCTGAGCATAGACCCGTGTGGTATTACAGGCCACTCTGAGCATAATCCCGTGTGGTATTACAGGCCACTCTGAGCATAAACCCGTGTGGTATTACAGGCCACTGAGCATAATCCCGTGTGGTATTACAGGCCACTCTGAGCATAATCCCGTGTGGTATTACAGGCCACTCTGAGCATAAACCCGTGTGGTATTACAGGCCACTCTGAGCATAAACCCGTGTGGTATTACAGGCCACTGAGCATAATCCCGTGTGGTATTACAGGCCACTCTGAGCATAAACCCGTGTGGTATTACAGGCCACTCTGAGCATAAACCAATGTGGTATTACAGGCCACTCTGAGCATAGACCCGTGTGGTATTACAGGCCACTGAGCATAAACCCGTGTGGTATTACAGGCCACTCTGAGCATAAACCAATGTGGTATTACAGGCCACTCTGAGCATAGACCCGTGTGGTATTACAGGCCACTCTGAGCATAATCCCGTGTGGTATTACAGGCCACTCTGAGCATAAACCCGTGTGGTATTACAGGCCACTCTGAGCATAAACCCGTGTGGTATTTCAGGCCACTCTGAGCATAAACCAATGTGGTATTACAGGCCACTCTGAGCATAATCCCGTGTGGTATTTCAGGCCACTCTGAGCATAATCCCGTGTGGTATTACAGGCCGCTCTGAGCATAATCCCGTGTGGTATTACAGGCCACTCTGAGCATAATCCCGTGTGGTATTTCAGGCCACTCTGAGCATAATCCCGTGTGGTATTTCAGGCCACTCTGAGCATAATCCCGTGTGGTATTACAGGCCGCATGCAACTGGTTTTTTGAGCAGAAACCCGCAGTTACCAGCTGTCATGTGACTGGTTTCATGAACTAGAAAATGTGTGAAATTTTGAGTTCAGTCCAGCTTCAAGATTGGACACAGACCATGCTTTCTCTTATGAAATGTGGACATGTATAGCACAGAAAGGGCAGATTCTGATGTATGAATCTGAGACTTGGGTTCCAGAGCCAAGTTTGGGGTAGAAGGGCAGGGTTTGACTGACTAGTGTTTCTATAAACTAGAATTATCTCTATCTTTCCAGTTATTTAACTACTCTATGGGGAGTGGCAATGAAAGTTCAATCTTTTTTAAAGGATTGAATTAAGTTGAACGGTTCTTGCACCGCAGAGACCCACTGAGTCTGTTCAATCTGCTTCTTCTCCCCCATTTCAACCAATTGGCCTTTCTCTTTCCTGTCGCTAACATAAATTCTGTCACTCTATCAAATATATTTCTAAAGGAAATAAATATATTGTGCTTTATAAATTCCAAACATCAACTACCTAAGTTACCTCCCAACTCTTCTAAAGTTTCAGCGTGAACCTTCTCTTTCAGTTTGGCACTACCTTCCCCTCAGAATCCTGCGCCCTCAGAGAACACCCTCATCATTCAGTGAGGGCCAAGGCTGTGTTTCGTTTCCTGCCCCTCAGAATCCTGCGCCCTCAGAGAACACCCTCATCATTCAGTGAGGGCCGAGGCTGTGTTTCGTTTCCTGCCCCTCAGAATCCTGCGCCCTCTGAGAACACCCTCATCATTCAGTGAGGGCCAAGGCTGTGTTTCGTTTCCTGCCCCTCAGAATCCTGCGCCCTCTGAGAACACCCTCATCATTCAGTGAGGGCCGAGGCTGTGTTTCGTTTCCTGCCCCTCAGAATCCTGCGCCCTCAGAGAACACCCTCATCATTCAGTGAGGGCCGAGGCTGTGTTTCATTTCCTGCCCCTCAGAATCCTGCGCCCTCAGAGAACACCCTCATCATTCAGTGAGGGCCGAGGCTGTGTTTCATTTCCTGCCCCTCAGAATCCTGCGCCCTCAGAGAACACCCTCATCATTCAGTGAGGGCCAAGGCTGTGTTTCGTTTCCTGCCCCTCAGAATCCTGCGCCCTCAGAGAACACCCTCATCATTCAGTGAGGGCCAAGGCTGTGTTTCGTTTCCTGCCCCTCAGAATCCTGCGCCCTCAGAGAACACCCTCATCATTCAGTGAGGGCCGAGGCTGTGTTTCGTTTCCTGCCCCTCAGAATCCTGCGCCCTCTGAGAACACCCTCATCATTCAGTGAGGGCCGAGGCTGTGTTTCGTTTCCTGCCCCTCAGAATCCTGCGCCCTCAGAGAACACCCTCATCATTCAGTGAGGGCCGAGGCTGTGTTTCGTTTCCTGCCCCTCAGAATCCTGCGCCCTCTGAGAACACCCTCATCATTCAGTGAGGGCCGAGGCTGTGTTTCGTTTCCTGCCCCTCAGAATCCTGCGCCCTCTGAGAACACCCTCATCATTCAGTGAGGGCCGAGGCTGTGTTTCGTTTCCTGCCCCTCAGAATCCTGCGCACTCTGAGAACACCCTCATCATTCAGTGAGGGCCGAGGCTGTGTTTCGTTTCCTGCCCCTCAGAATCCTGCGCCCTCTGAGAACACCCTCATCATTCAGTGAGGGCCGAGGCTGTGTTTCGTTTCCTGCCCCTCAGAATCCTGCGCCCTCTGAGAACACCCTCATCATTCAGTGAGGGCCGAGGCTGTGTTTCGTTTCCTGCCCCTCAGAATCCTGCGCCCTCTGAGAACACCCTCATCATTCAGTGAGGGCCGAGGCTGTGTTTCGTTTCCTGCCCCTCAGAATCCTGCGCCCTCAGAGAACACCCTCATCATTCAGTGAGGGCCGAGGCTGTGTTTCGTTTTCTGCCCCTCAGAATCCTGCGCCCTCTGAGAACACCCTCATCATTCAGTGAGGGCCGAGGCTGTGTTTCGTTTCCTGCCCCTCAGAATCCTGCGCCCTCTGAGAACACCCTCATCATTCAGTGAGCTTGCCGATACAGCATTTTGGGAGCCCCGACCACAGCCAACTCTGAGTCCGTCCAAAAACTTCGAGCCTCCAACCAGCCCTCCATCACCGAACACCGAGCACCATCTCTGCCGAGCGCTTCGACCCCGGCACCAGCCGCCAAGCAACAGGTAAAGCCGAGGATTCGGGGCCTTCCTCCCGGAGATTTTTCCAATCGCACTGTAGCAGCGGTGGCGAAACGGCATTTCAAAAGTTTCACCAGATGTTCCTCTGTGCTTCACACGTCCATCTCCATCAAATCAGGATAGTACACGGCCCCTACTTACAGATTACAGATATTCATTCCAAAGTGGCCGCTGCGCGCTGCGTCGCACTGCCATCTTGCATCAGTCTTCACAGTGAAAGATACTGGTAGAATGATGGAAGTACAGTGTCAGGAAGTGTGTGAAGTTAACATAACTAGACAGACGGTTCTTGCGAAACAAAGGTCTGAAGGTTTACAAGTCACCTGGACCAGATCGTGTACACCCCGGGTTCTGAAAGAGGTGACTGAAGAGATCGTGGAAGCATTAGTAATGATCTTTCAAGAATCACTAGAATTTGGAATGGTTTTGGAAGACAGGAAAATTGCAAATATCACTCCACTCACTCTTCAAAAAGGGAGAGAGGCAGGAAAGGAAACCATAGGCCAGTTAGTGACCTCAGTGGTTGGGAAGATGTTGGGATCAATGATAGAGTACTTGGATGCATATGATAAAATAGGCCAAAGTGAGAATGATTTCCCCAAGGACCTGTCTGTTCTTTCCCTCCTTTCAACATCAGCTTTATCATCTTCTACTCTGTTCACTGCCAGTGTGATGTTGGCACCAATGTGCCCTTGGATATGCCGGGAAGACCGTTCCACCCAGAACGCACTAGTTCACTCCGTTATTTACCAGCAGACTGCTGGAAATCACTTTCAGATCCTCCCTTCTCCCAAAGCATGCCAGGATAACCCAGTCGAACTTTCAATCTCTACCTGGCTCCACTGCCTCCCAAATTCCTACGGTGATGTTGCATTTTGCAGAGGAGTAGTTTTGTATCACCTTCCTTCTGGACTCTGCATCAACAGCAGCAACATCAGTGACTACTTGCTGTTGTCTCTTGGTCAACACTTTGCTTCCTTTGTTTGCTGCCAGCAGTGCTTTTGTATTTCCCGACTTAATCTCTCTCTTTCCATCCCTGGCACACTTTCACTCTGGTTTATCAGCCATGGTCAAATGGCAGAGCAGACTCATTGGGCTGAATGGCCTAATTCTGCTCCTGTGTCTCATCCTTCCTCCCTTCCTCTCCCTAATTCTGTCAGTTTCATCTTTAACCTTTCCAAGTTCTAATGAAAGGCCATTCAGCCCAACTAGTGCATGCTGACCCCCAATGTGCACCTATCTTGTTCCACAGAGAGAAGCAGAGGAAACATTTCACTTCAATACCAGGCTAAGCCTTTATTCCTTGAAGATGGAAGGATGAGGGCAACCTGATAGAAATATTTAATAATTATGAGGAACATAGATACGTAAGTTGAAGGGTAACAGTCTTTCCCCCAGGAATCCAAAACTAGAGTGAGTAGGTTTAGGGTGAGAGCAATTTCTTGTGCACAGCCCATGTCCCCTTAAACCCTGCCCCTGCACGTATCCAAGTGTGTGTTTAAGTGATATTGTACCTGCCTCAGCCTCTCCCTCTGGCCAGCTCATTCCCGAAACTCACCACAATTTGCATGAAAAGTTGACTCTTGGGTCTCTTTAGTCTCATCCTAAACCTAGTCACTCTAGTTTTGGATTCCTGGGGAAAGGACTGTTAACTTTCAACTTACTTATCAAGGCTGCCACCATCGTCCCCGTGCCAAAGAAGTCTTCAGTTTCCTGCCTCAATGACTACCGTCCCGTTGCACTCACATCCATCATCATGAAGTGTTTTGAGAGGCTCGTCATGAGGCACGTAAAGACCCTGCTGACCCCTCACTGGACCCCCTGCAGTTCGCATACCATCCCAACCATTCAACAGATGACGCCATTGCCACCACCCTCCACCTGGACAAAAAACACACGTACATTCGAATGCTGTTTGCAGACTTCAGCTCAGCATTCAACACAATCATTCCTCAGCACCCGATTGGAAAGCTGAAACTGCTGGGTCTGAACACCTCCCTCTGCAACTGGATCCTAGACTTCCCGACTGGGAGATCTCAGTCAGTCCGGATCAGAAGCAGCATCTCCAACACCATCACACTGAGCACGGGGGCCCACCAGGGCTGCGTGCTCAGTCCACTGCTGTTCATTCTGCTGACCCACGACTGTGCTGCAACACACAGCTCGAACCACATCATCAAGTTCGCCGATGACACAACTGTGGTGGGTCTCATCAGCAAGAACGACGAGTCAGCTTACAGAGAGGAGGTGCAGTGGCTAACAGACTGGTGCAGAGCCAACAACCTGTCTCTGAATGTGAGCAAAGCAAAAGAGATGGTTGTTGACTTCAGGAGGGCATGGAGCGACCACTCCCCGCTGAACATTGACAGCTCCTCGGTAGAGATTGTAAAGAGCACCAAATTTCTTGGTGTTCACTTGGCGGAGAATCTCACCTGGTCCCTCAGCACCAGCTCCAAAGCAAAGAAAGCCCAGCAGCGTCTCTACTTTCTGTGAAGGCTGAGAAAAGTCCATCTCCCACTCCTCATCCTCATCACATTCTACAGAGGATGTATCGAGAGCATCCTGAGCAGCTGCATCACTGTTTGGTTTGGGAATTGCGCCATCTCGGATCGCAAGACCCTGCAGCGGATAGTGAGGTCTGCTGAGATCCTCGGGGTCTCTCTTCCCGCCATTACAGACATTTACACCACACACTGCATCCGCAAAGCTAACAGCATTGTGAAGGACCCTACGTACTCCTCATCCAAACTCTTCTCTCTCCTGCCACCTGGCAAAAGGCACCGAAGCATTTGGGCTCTCACGACCAAACTGTGATACAGTTTCTTCCCCCAAGTCATCAGACTCCTCAATACCCAGAGCCTAGACTTACATCTACATCATTTAATATTGAAATTTGTCCTTTACTGGGCCTATTGTCTTGTTTATTAATTAGTTATTTATTAATTATTGTACTGCTCTGCACTTTATGTAGTCCTGCATAGGTCTGTAGTCTAGTGTAGTTCTCATGTTGTTCTATGTAGTCTAATGTAGACTTGAGTTTTCTCACGTAGTCTAGTGGAGTTTTGTGTTGTTTCATGTGGCACCAGGGTCCTGGAGGAGCATTGTTTCGTTTTTACTGTGTACTGTACCAGCAGTTTATGGTTGAAATGACAATAAAAAATGACGACTATGTTCCTCATAATTATTAAATATTTCTATCAGGGTGCCCTCATCCTTTCCATCTTCAAGGAATAAAGACCTCGCCTGGTATTGAAGTGAAGTGTTCACTCTGCTTCTCTCTATGGGAGCAATGTGTGGTGCTGTGGTATCTGGGTTTTCAAATATACCACAGAATAGGTGTTAGCAAAATTCAAACCCTTGAGATTAATGGGAAGTGGTAATCTGGATGTCAAACTGGCTTAATGATGTCAGCTGTTTTGCTTCCTGCAGCTTACTATTTAATTCAAGTTTAATTTAACCATAGAGTGCAGCCAACGAAAGAGTGTTACTATGGGGCTAAGGTGCTAAGACACATAACTAATTCACCACAGCTAGATGCATAGAAATCAACAAACCCGTATAAAATATCAGTAAGAATGCAACAACGGTGTGTGTGTGAGAGACACACATACATACACACACACACACACACACACACACACACACATGTGCAGTACTATATATAGAACAGTGGATTACAGTTATATGCACCATTTATTAATCAGGGCAGCCACTTATTTGGGACAACTCTTAAAGAACAAAATCTAAGCAAGAAATAGCTGGGATTCCCTCTGTTTATTTGGGACACTGTGTGGCTTAATTGGAACAGGAGACTTGCTGAATAACTTCTAAATAGCATCAGTCAAGTGAACCTGTGTGGCAGTCAGACACTACATTATGTTTAGATCGAATAATTTTTAAAGAGTTAGTAGCATGCGTTTGTGTTCCAGATGTTGTGATTTTTTTTTGAACACTGATAGCTAAGAAATAAGCAGTAAGACAATACAGAACTGTTTGGCTCACTCTGGTTTCAAGCATTCAGGCCTGGAGATGCCTGAAACGTGTTAGGGTTAACTCTGAAAAATCTGAAGGTATAGACAATCATCTTGAACGTTGCAATGAAAATGAAGATTTGGAAGATGCTGTTGTCAAAAGCATTGCATGAAGGCAGTCTGTTATCTCCATTACATGTCTGAGCTGATTTTGTTCATGGTCAGTGTATGGTGGATAAATTCCAACGTTGGTAACTATTAAGAACTAATACACAGTGGTGCTGTAGTAGTGTTGGTAGTGCTCTGAATTGTTCTGTATTTCATTCAAATACACAATTTGCTACTCAGTTAAATGTAGTTTGCCTTTTAAAAATCTTTTTAGCTATTTCCATGAAACTTTGATTGGGGCACCTGCTTAATTGGGCCAAAATGTTCAACTCCTGAAATTTCCCAATTAATCGAAATTCACCTATGTCCTTGGATTGATGATGGAAACTGGAGCCCCAAACCCAGTAGGATCAGTTATGTCAGATTTGGTTTCAGCTTGTGGTAAAACAATTGTGTTTTATCTGGGTCAGGGTGATTTGCTGAGTATTACTTACTGTGGGTCTGTGCCTAACAGCATGGCAGGTCTGTTTTCTGTTACCCTTCCAGCAGCCCTGGATTGGGTCAGGATAGACATGGGAGCAACCAGTATCCAAGCAAACTTCTGTATTAATAGGGCATTATCCCGAAGATTGTGAATGACCGAACTTAGAAATTTACCTCAGCAAGTTGTAGAACGTAGAACTATTATTGATTAATGGGATTAGTGCACCTGGGAACAGTAGTAAGAGGGCCTGGCCTCTTTCTGTGCTGTAAGACTCAAAGATATGGCTGAAATTGAATCCAGGAGTGTGAAACAATGTACTTTGGTAGAAAAATGTAAGGAGAGCCTATTTAGATGTGTTTTAAAGTAACAGACACTCAGTGTTTGGGCATGATAAGGTTTGATATACAGTACATGTTTCTTTTGAATAAAAGCCAAATGGAATCTGTAGCGTTATAAACTGACAGGAACAGCAAGAACAGTACACTAATCACAGATTTCTGATCAGATGTTCATTGGCACGATCCTCACTGAGGCTCCAAGGTGAGGTTTTCAGTTGTCTGTAGAGAGGAGGTTTTATCTTTGCAGCAGAGAGCCTCAGTTTCAGGAATGTTTTTTAGGAGTGTCTGTACTCAAAAGACCTACTAAGGAAAGTGTTATCCCTTCTTTCCATATTTTATGTTTTCATATTCCATGTTTATCCCTTCTTTCCATATTTCCGTACAATGCAGGATGCCGTTCAGCTCATTGTTTATACATTGAAATCTCATTTTCCCTGTAATCATTTCCCCAGAGCAGGGCCAGTTTACAGTATTTAATTAGCCACATCTTTGGGATGTGCGAGGAAAGTGGAGCTCCCAGAGAAGGACAGCATGGTCATAGAAACCCACACGGGCTGCACCAAACCCAGGTTGTGGAAACTAGTTTGTTACCCTCAAACACAATGATCTGGAATAAGCTGGATGAAAAAGCAGCGGGAACAGCCACTGTTGATTCTTTCTAAATGGAATAAAATAAATTTGTGGCTGCAGAAGAGGAATTACTGGGGCTGTGGGGGAAAGGTGGGAGAGATCCTCTTCCAAAAGCCATGTGGCTCCAATGCCATATTCCAGTTTGCTGACAACACCACTGTCGGGGATGATGTAGTGGCATACGGGGGGAGACTGAAAATCTGGCTGAGTGATATCATAACAACAAGCACTGACTCAATGTCAGCAAGACCAAGTAACTGATTATTAACTTGAGGAGGAAACCAGAGGTCTCACGAGCCAGTCCTCGTCAGAGGATCAGAGGTGAAGAGGGTCGCTTCAGGTTCCTCAGTGTTATCATTTTGGTGGACCTGCCCTGGGCCCATTACAAAGAGAGCACGGTTGTGCCTCTACTTCCTTAGAAGTTTATGAAGATGTCGTGCTGAATCTAAATCTATAGATCTGTAGTGAAGAGTAGATGTGTGGTGATTACAACAATTGCTTGCAAATGCCCTTGAACAGAAAATCCTACAAAAAGTAGTAGATATGGCCCAGTCCAAATGGGTAAAGTCCTTTCCACCATTGAGCACATTTGCATGAAGCAGGAAGGCAACATCCATCATCACGGACCCCACCACCCAGGACATGCTGCTTTCTCACTGCCACCAGGAGGAAAGTAAAGGAGCCTCGAGAGTTGTAGCACCAGGTTCAAGAGCAGCTACTACCCTCAACCATTGGGCTTGTGAACCAGAGGGAATAACCTCACTCATCGTCACACGCCCATCATTGAAATGTTCCCACAACCTATGGACTCACCTTCAAGGGCTCTTCATCACATGTTCTCGACGTGTATTGCTTTCCTGTTTGTTTCTTTAATTCTTTCTTTCTTTTTGTATATGCATGGTTTTACACACTGTTTCAATGCCCAAGATGAAGTGGTCATTCACTAATTCTACTAAGGATTTATCGAGTATGCTCACACGAAAATGAATCTCACTGTTGTATATGGTGACATACGTAGTTTACTTGAAACTTTTTGAACTTTGAAAAGCTGGCATGGGGCATTGGGTTGAATAGCCTCCTATGAAGCATTTGTATTGTATATTGTAGTCATTGTGCCTGTTCTTCAACAGCTGGTGTCTGCTGGCTCATCCACTGTAATCGCAAATACTACCATGACATGCAAGTATAGGTGATGATTGTACTTAACATTCCAGTGTTATTTGCATCCCCAAGTCGGTCTCTGGTCTGTCTATGCCCACTGTGTGGACCGTCACTGGTCTGTCTATGCTAGACTGTGTGGACCGTCTCTGGTCTGTCTATGCTAGACTGTGTGAACCGTCTCTGGTCTGTCTATGCCCACTGTGTGGACCGTCTCTGGTCTGTCTATGCCAGACTGTGTAGGGATTGTCTCTGGCCTGCCAGTCCTCGCTGCATTGCACTGGGTCCTGTCTCCGACCTGTCAGCGGCGACCTGTGCTGGCTCTGGGATACAATGGGAAAGGTCCATTAGACATAGAAGCAGAATTAGGCCACTCAGCCCATCAATTCTCTTGCCATTCCATCATGGCTGATTTTATCATCTCTCTCAACCACATTCTCCTACCCCCACACCTGTCCTTGGCAATGAATTCTTCTGGCTAAAGAAATATCTCCTAATCTCTGTTCTAAATGGACGTCCCTCTACTCTGAGGCTGTGTCCTTTGGTCCCAGACTCTCTACTATAGTAAATATCCTCACCAGTATTCGATAGGTTTCAATGAGATCCTCCGCGCACCCCACCCCCCCCATCCTTCTGGTTTCCAGTGAGTACGGATGAAAGCCATCAAACACTCCAGTAACCCTTTCATTCCCAAATCATTTTTCATAGACCACCTCCGGACTCTGTCTATTGCCAGCATATCTTGTCTCAGATCAGAGGCTCAAGACTGCTTACAATACTCCAAGTGTGGTCTGACTAGTGTCTTATAAAGCCTTGGCATCACATCCTTGCTCTTATATTCCAGTCCTGTTATCTTTCCAATTGCATTGCTTACCACTGACCCACCTGCAAATGAACTCTTAAAATCCCAAGCCCCTTTGCATCCCTGATTTTTGAATTTTCTTCCCGTTAAGAGAATAGTCTATGCCTTTATTCCTTCTACCAAAGTACATGACCATACACTTCTTTACAATATCTTCTGTCTGTCATTCCTTTGGCCATTCTCCCAAACTCTCCAGGTCCTTGTGCAGATTCCCTGCTTCCTCAGCACTACTTGCCCCTCTACCTATCTTTGTGTTGTCTGCAAACTTGGCCACAAAGCCATCAATTCTGTCATCCAAATCATTGACACATAACGTATAAAGAATTGGTCCCAACACAGACCCCTGCAGGACACCACTAGACATCAGCAGCCAATCAGAAAAGGCCCCCTTTATTCCTACTCTTTGCCTCCTGCCAGTCAGCAAATCTTTTATCCATGCTAGCATCTTTCCGATAATAGCTCAGCTCTTATCTTGTATCTTTGTCAAAGGCCTTCTGAAAATCCAAGTAAACAACACTTACTGATTCTCCTTTGTCTATCTTGCTTGTTATTTCCACAAAGAATTCCCAACAGATTTGCCAAGCACGATTTCCACTTAGGAAACCACACTGACTTTATCATGTTTCCAAGTACCTCAAAATCTCATCCTTAATAATGGAATCCAGCCTTTTCTCAACAGCTGAAGGCAGACTAACTTGCCTACACTTTCCTTTCTTCTGCATCCCTCCCTTCTCAAAGAGTGGAGTGACATTTGCGATTTTCCAGTCCTACAGAGCCACTCCAGAATCTCTTGAGGCTTGAAGGATCTCAGGAGGGAAAGGCAAAGGGGTCCAGTCACCCCATGCAGGTGATGGGTTAATGGAAACCTGCCTGATTTGGAGCTATTCAGGTAGGATGGGAGGCAAAGGGAAGGTTTGTGAAAGATCTAAAAGTCCAATGATTTGTTTTCAAGTTGAAGCCCCTATTTGTTTTTCCCTGGTTTCTGGCCTCACTGGGAGGGCGGAAATGAGTGGAAGATCCTGCACTGGGCTTCAAGCTGTGCTGTTGCTGATAATGCAGGTTAACATTCCCAGGATTCTTGGCGTCTGGCCAGCCAGGCTGGGCGTCGGTCTCCAGCACTTGCTCCTTTGACCTGCAGCCTACACACCATGGAATTAAACAATGACTTGGGAGGAAAGCTGGGCCCAGCAACAGCGACACCCCGATTCCACACTACAGTCCCAATGGGTTTCCTCTTCCATTGTGCAGTTGTACACAGCACAGTGTGCCTGTGGCCTCTCTCAGACAAAGGGTTGTCTTCCTGTGCAGATTCCAGAAATCCCTAACCAGCGACCTGTCCCCATGTCCACGCCTGCTCACTTCCACTCTGTGTGCCTTTTACTTGTTAACTTGATCTTGCAGTAAAACAGAGCGGCACTGCCTAAGCACACTAGGAACAGGAGAAATGTTTGCATGGAAATGCCCCCGATATGATAAAATAGACTTGACTTCTCAGTCTATCTCATTATTACTTTGCACCGTCGTGTCTGCCTGAGTTACCGGCGATTAACTGGACTGAAAATTCACTCTGTTCCTCAGTTGGACAATTGACTTGCGCACAAGAAAAACAGCCCAGCCCCTGTCACCACACTGTTCTGAAGTCTGAACAGAGAAATGCCATTTTTGTACGGAACTGATTAGCAGTTATGAATATTGACCAATAGGTAACCTTGTTTATGTTCAAATTCTTTGTTTGCAAGATCAATCACCATGCAGGTGTTAAAAAGTCTATAGAAACTACAAGCTAACAACTAATGATATTTTAAAGTATGTAAAGAGGGTTTCTTCTTTTTGTTAACTATAGCAGGAATGCTAATTTACTGATAACGAGAATGGTATTCCTTTGTAAACCAAATGGGGATTAATGTTCTTTCTTCTGAGTCTGTAAGCTTTTGTTGACGGGCTTTTGGGCAGATCGGCGCGAAGGGGTCGAGAGAGAGGACGCAATGCTCTAAGCTGGGCGAGGATCGCACCCCAAAGGGGGGTCCGAGGCCGGGAGATTCTCCGAGGAGGGGGGGGGGATGAAGCTAGATGTGCTTGGTTGACCACTCGGAGGGTCCTGAGCTGTTTGGAGAGTCGAGGAGTTCGGAGGGTCCTGAGCTGCGAGTCGAGGAGTTCGGAGGGGATCGAATGGTGGCCAGAAGACTTCAGAAATTGAGCTCCAACGGTTGTGCACGAAGTGGTTTGGACTTTGATAAGTTTGGCGCCTTTATTTTTTTTCTCTTCATATATACTGTATCGTTATTAATCACTTATAGTAACCTTTATAAATTCTACTCATTTAATCGCATATGGTGTTCTGTCTGTTTTTGGGCGAGGCGGGGACATCACACAGCATCCGCACCAGCTGATTACCCAGTTTGGCGGGGCTGAAGGCTGCTCCCCCTAGACAAGAACGAGCTGAGTGAGCCTGAGGCGACCCAGGGAGTTACATTGTGGGGTGCTCCTCCGGGGTTGATTTCTGTGGAAGCTGTGTGATCACCCTATTTAAATTGTGTCTGTGGCGAAGAGTTGGTGTGCCTTTGTGGGTGTGCGATTGCTGGTTATCGCTGTGTGTGTGTTGGGTGGGGTGGCTGCTGTTGGTAGCTGGTGGTCATTGTTCGAGTTCCGACTAGTGCTGACGAAATGGTGGTGGGACCATGGGTTGTCCGTACTGTTTGGAGAGTGAGGAGTGACAGGTTGGGATGTTTCAGCAGTGGGTGAGCTCCGCCCGGTTGTTGGAATAATGTCCAGCCCTAAAGGGGCGGAGGCGTGGGCGGAGCGGACCCCTCAGTTGTTGGGTGAGTGGCAGTGCTTAGCTGAGGTAAAGCGACAGGGACGGGTTGAAAGTTTGAGTAGGCGGGCAGGTGACTTTGTTAGAACTGTCAGGCGCAATTACCTCGAAGTGACCGCTGCCAGTTCTGGGAAAGTGTGGGAAAATGCGTGTGGTTCGACTGGAAGTCAAATGCCGCAGCTGGGGGGCTTATCATATCCGTGGCAGGAGATTGGTGGGAAGTTTTTAGGGTATCCCTTTTTGCCTAGGGGGGCAGATAAATTGCTTGTGGTGCCAAGGGGATCTGTCAAGGGGATCAGTTGTTCCGTTGATTCGAGAGGTGTCGGGAAACTTAGAGGAGGCCCAGTGGGAGAACGGCTTGGGGTCTCTGGGGGAGCACGTTCCCAGCAATGTACCAAGGAACTCCCGAAAGGAGCAGACCCTATTCCTGAAGGTTTAGAGGGGCCACGCGCACAGGTGTTGTTACGGATGGATGGAAGTCAAGTTAAAGCCATCCTCGGCACCGGGGAGCCGATGAAGTTGCTGTACAGTTTGTTTCATAACCGTTATTGGAAGCATTTACCCTTGACGACATTGAGGACACTGGAGATTCGGGGTACCAGTGCCGGTGATTATCCAGACGACGGTTGTTGGTCAGTGAAAATGGAGTTCTTAGAGGCAAATATGGAGGAGACTGAGGTTCATGAATCGTTAATGCTGATGTGTCCGGACCCTGTTGAGACGGGCAGCGTTTCTGTTCTAGAGAGAACCAATATCCTGCTGGTGTGCTTGGGGGCCTGCCCGGAGGAGGCGGGTGAGCGCTGTTTGGAGGCATTGTCGATGCACCCAGAGTTTCGAGCTGCTTGTGCGGACGTGTGTAGCAGCATTGGGCTGATACCGAATTCAAACAAGAGCCAGTGGTGGTACGGCCTGGGGGAAGTATCTGAGGGTGAGACCCTCTTCGTGGACGCTGCGAAATACCACGAGGGAGGGGAGTTGACTGCTGAAGACACCTCGGAGAGAGAGAGGTTGCGGCGACTGGCCCCTACAGCCATGGAAGATGTAGGCAGCGTGTGTGTGGATTGTATTGCGTTGAAGAGGCGCACTGTCAGTGACCAGAATATGGCCCTGAGGGCCAGAGAGGCGATGGCCTGTCTGAGTGGTGTGAAGTGGTTTAAGGTGCTGGATCTGAGGAGTGGATGTTGCCAGATCCCGATGAGTGGGGCCGACAAGGAGAAGACGGCCGTTATAAATTGCCTAGGAGTCTTCGGTCCGAAAAGATGCCACAGGACATATCTGGAGCCCTTGCAACCTTCCTGCTGGGCAGGTGGAAGACCATAGGGGATGTGGAGGCGTTTGGAGTTTTGGTGTATGTGGATGATCTCTTGGTGTTTGGATTTGCCTCAGGAGAATATGA
Source organism: Hypanus sabinus (assembly GCF_030144855.1). NCBI lineage: Eukaryota > Metazoa > Chordata > Chondrichthyes > Myliobatiformes > Dasyatidae > Hypanus > Hypanus sabinus. Next base: position 61,330,990 of record NC_082728.1, on the reverse strand, counting down.
AGTGAGGTCGTTGCAGGAGCAGCTGAGAACTACCGAGTTAAAGTGTTTTCGGGACACGTGCCAGGTCGCAGCTCGTGAGTGACTGTCTCTACGGAATCAAGTTTGAAATGAAGACGGAGAGACTGGAGTAAGCGATCTGGAACCAGTCGGAAGACTTACAAGTTGGAGAGAATGAAGAAAGTTGTCTGACTGAGGGTAATAGCAAACTGAGAACCTGGAGAGGGGAGTTTGCAGAGGTGAAGAAATTACAGACGAATCTCAGAAGAGAGAAGCGGAAGCTTGAAGGGAACCTGAAGATGACCATCGACAGTTCAAATGAAGTGCAAAACCTGAAAGTTGATCTGGAAGAAGTCATGAGGAAGAAAAAGCTGGAGAGAAGTGCAGTGAATACTGAACAGGAAGCTGAAGAGACTGCGGGAGCAGTGCAGGCCACGTGTTTCCGTTTGGAGAAGATCAAACAGCAGCTACCGATCACAGGAATGAGGAAGAATACAGATTCGATGGATGATGTGCTGGATGTGTGGTACATGCTGCTTTTTGCTGACTTTCCCTCGATTGAGGAAGAGACCTTTGGCCCTTCTCCCATTGAGTCAGGTGTAGCGGGGAGGGTTAGCTGTGTGCAGTGTGGGGCATGAGTGAGAGGTTGAGAGAGGAGTTGGTAGTGGGCCCAAGGTATCCCCAGTTGTGTCCGAGCCTGAAGGGTTTAGGTGAGGGGGTACGGAGGTCTCAGAAGGGTTAGGGAACTCCCAGATAGTTGGCCTAAGTAGCGCCTGAGGAACAGGGCGTGAGGGTTACTGTGTGGGGAGGAGATGTCACTGTTTGTGCTTGGGTTACGGTGTGTTGGCAGGAAAGGTGGCGAGTTATTTAGTAGTCATGAGGACTTGACTTTTATTTGGTGGAGGGAGAGTGTAAAGAGGGTTTCTTCTTTTTGTTAACTAGCAGGAATGCTAATTTACTGATAACGAGAATGGTATTCCTTTGTAAACCAAATGGAGATTAATGTTCTTTCTTCTGAGTCTGTAAGCTTTTGTTGACGGGCTTTTGGGAAGATCGGCGCGAGGGGGTCGAGAGAGAGGACGCAATGCTCTAAGCTGGGCGAGGATCGGACCCCAAAGGGGGGTCCGAGGCCGGGAGATTCTCCGAGGAGGGGGGGATGAAGCCAGATGTGCTTGGTTGACCACTCGGAGGGTCCTGAGCTGTTTGGAGAGTCGAGGAGTTTGGAGGGTCCTGAGCTGCGAGTCGAGGAGTTCGGAGGGGATCGAATGGTGGCCAGAAGACTTCAGAAATTGAGCTCCAACGGTTGTGCACGAAGTGGTTTGGACTTTGATAAGTTTGGCGCCTTTTCTTTATTTTTTTTCTCTTCATATATACTGTATCGTTATTAATCACTTATAGTAACCTTTATAAATTGTACTCATTTAATCGCATATGGTGTACTGTCTGTTTTTGGGTGAGGCGGGGACATCACACACAGCATCCGCACCAGCTGATTACCCAGTTTGGCGGGGCTGAAGGCTGCTCCCCCTAGACAAGAACGAGCTGAGCGAGCCTGAGGCGACCCAGGGGGTTACAAGTAATTCTGCCTCAGTTGGTGTGTGTCTTACATCCTTCTGTGACTCTTATTTTGCCTCCATGTGGCAAGTGGCTCCAATTCTCTGCTGTACAGAGCAGAGGGAGGCTCTGCTCTTCAAAGAGCTTTCTTGCTGGCCTGACTACACACTGTCTAATCTGTTGTATTAAAGCTTGCCTCTGCCACAGCTTGCACACCTGCCCTGCACTTTCTAGGTTACTGCATACTGTTGCTGCTTTCCCCTGTAATGAAATCATCTCTGTGGATGGCATGCAAGATAGTCTTTCACTTTTCCACAGCACATGTGACAATAGTAAACCAATTCCCTGAGCGTGGCTTTCACAAATCAGTGAGCTGACAGGGTTGTCTCTCCAGGTGCTGGTAGTTGATGGGTTAATGGGTGGTGACTGCCTGTGTTGGTTTTGCACGTGTGCAGAGAAAGATAAACACTGCCTCTCTTCTACCCTCCTGTTTGTTTTTAGGAGCTGAAATAACTTTAATTGGAGTACAAGTTGTGCTGGGACCACAAGAACACATCTGCCTTGAACGCATGACTGCTAAATATCTGGGCACTTTTAAATCAGACACCCCACAGTAGCTCCTATGTGATAAAGTATTCTTTCTATTTGGAACCAAACTGATAAGTTATAATTTTAGAAGCTTGTGAGACCAAGGAACCAAGGTGTTTCAATGTGTTTACTGAAACAATATTTCTTTTTAACTGGGTGTAAAGTCTGCATTATTTTCTAGTGAGGAAGCTTGCTGGGGTGTCTTGTTAAAGACTCACTGTTGGATTTGAAGGAATTGTGTGAAGTTTTGAATGGTAGCGAGCTGAAGTGAACTCAGAGCCAAAGAACAGAAATGTGAGTGGCTTGTATTTAGTGCCAGTCGTCACTGTGCCAGATACTAGCAGTATATCAGAACTTGGAGAATGTCAGGGGACAGAAGTAACTGTAGTCATTATTGAAGGAGAAGATGCTTGAGAAGCTGAAAGGTTTGAAGTAGTCGCCTGAACCAGATGAACTACACCCCAGAGTTCTGAAAGAGGTGGCTGGGGTGATTGTGGAGACATTAGTAATGATCATTCACGAATCACCGGATGGGACAGTGGAGCAGACCCCTTGTGGCCTATTTATCCTCGTGACCTTTATCTTCACCATTATGTCAGCTGTGTGGTTACAGTGATCTTCCTGTGGTATTATTGAAATGGGCTGGGGTATTTTATTTTACTTCATTCAGGAGAAACCCAGCTGAAAAGTCTCTAGTTAGTTCTTAAACTATGAGACTCTAGAGCTGATGAACTCTCCTGAGGCTACAAAATGGGGGATACTAAGAAATTGTGGAGGTGCATTATTATTGTCACCTTTGGGGAAAAAACAAAGCAATTCTGAAGTCAGAAACCACAGAGACATCTCCCTCCATGGTTCCTGCTGTCAGACCAGAGGGAGGAATATCCCTGGATCATTCAGCTTCACGATGCAGTAGTTCACGAGCTGCTTGCCGAATCTCCCTCCATGGTTCCTGCTGTCAGACCAGAGGGAGGAATATCCCTGGATCATTCAGCTTCACGATGCAGTAGTTCACGAGCTGCTTGCCGAATCTCCCTCCATGGTTCCTGCGGTCAGACCAGAGGGAGGAATATCCCTGGATCATTCAGCTTCACGATGCAGTAGTTCACGAGCTGCTTGCCAAATCTCGGTGCAGGCTCTGTTCTTCAGGAGGCACAAGGAATTTTGTCTTCATGGCAACTGCAGAATTCCTGGGGGAAGTCAACTATAGGGAGTATGGAGGATTCTTCTCAAAATTAATGAAGCCCATGAACTCTTGTGTTTAAAGCTGTGACACTTAATGAGAGGTCCACCACAAACCCTGATCATTATAGACTGAGGTCGAGCAGTCGATGGAAATTCATTGTCTGCTCAAGAGAATATGTGACCCAGTTTGCTGAAAGATGGGGATTCTGCGTGTGGTGTTGAGGGAGCTGGATGTGATTTGTGAGGGGCAGCCTCCCCCAAAGTGAGGGGCACCAACAACTTGGATGAGGTGAGAAGTGTAGCAGGGTACAGGAGTGAGGGTGGAAGTGTGGAGGAGTGGTTGGTGAACGGGTGTGTGCTGCAGAAACACTGCAGAGTGTGTCTGTGTGGCAGATCACTTGGTCGTGAGGAGGTGGGGGCAGACCTCTACCCCGACAGGACCGAGGGCATCATTGCAGTTGCATGAACACTATCTGGAGGCTGTATCATTCTGTTTTCTTCACTGAGAGCAGACAGAGTTACTGTAGAGGAAGATTCACAAGTCTGGTTCCTGGGTGGTGAGTGTGCTGCATGAGCAAAGAGGGACTCAAGTGGACTGTGGTCTCTCTGGGGTTTAAGAGCAGATCTCATTAGAAAAGTAGGTAATTGCCACAGTTCAGCAGACTGGACGCAAGGAGGATGTTTCTCTGACTGAGAGTCTGAAGCCAGCGATCCCAGTCTTAGAATAAGAAGGCTCCCATTGACTGAGAGATGAGAAATTTCATCATTCTGGGGCTGGGGAATCTTGGAAGCCCTTCATCTTTGAGAGCTGTAGATATATTCAAGAAAGGGAAGATTGTGCCTCACGAGCCTAATTGGGTTTTTTGAAGAGGTAACAAAATAAATTGATGAGGGTAGGGTGGTAGATGTGGTCTACATGGATTTTAGCAAGGCATTTGACAAGGTCCCCCACAAGAGACTCATCCAGAAAGTCATGAGGCATGGGATCAGTGGAACCTTGGCTGTTTGGATAAAAAATTGGCTTAAAGGAAGAAAGCAGAGGGTAGTTGTGGAAGGAAAGTATTCTGCCTGGAGATCGGTGATTAGTGGAGTGCTGCAAGGATCTGTCCTGGGACCCCTGCTATTTGTGATTTTTACAAATGACATGGATGTAGAGGCGGAAGGATAGGTGAGTAAGTTTGCAGATGACACGAAGATTGGAGGAGTTGTGGATGGAGCTGTAGGTTGTCGAAGGTTACAAGAGGATATAGACAGGCTGCAGAGTTGGGCAGAAAAATGGCAGATGGAGTTCAATCTGGACAAGTGTGAGATGATGCATTTTGGAAGGACAAACCAGAAGACTGAGTACAGGATTACTGGTCAGTTACTTAAGAGTGTGGATGAACAAAGGGACCTTGGGGTTGAAATCCATACATCCCTCAAGGTCGCTGCACAGGTTGATGGGGTAGTTAAGAAGGCCTATGGGATGCTAGGCTTCATTAACAGGGGGATTGAGTTCGAGAGTAGAGAGGTCATGTTGCAACTCTAAAAATCTCTGGTGAGACTGCACTTAGAGTAGTGTGTTCAATTCTGGTCACCTCATTATAGGAAGCATGTGGAAGCTATGGAGAGGGTGCAGAGGAGATTTACCAGGATGTTGCCTGGTTTGGAGAACAAGTCATATGAAGCAAGGTTAGCAGAGCTGGAACTTTTCTCTTTGGAATGCAGAAGAATGAGAGGGGACTTTACAGAGGTCTACAAGATTATGAGAGGCATAGATAGGGTGGATAGTCAATACTTGTTTCCCAGGACACCAATTGCAAACACCAGAGGGCATATGTACAAAATTAAGGGAGGGAAGTTTAGGGGAGACATCAGGGGTAAGTTTTTTTACACAGAGGGTTGTGAACGCCTGCAATGACTTACCAGGGATGGTGGTGGAGGCTATAACATTGGGGGTATTTAAGAGCCTCTTGGACAGGCACATGGATGAAAGAAAAATATAGGGTTACTGGGTGGTGTGGGTTTAGTACTTTTTTTAAGGAATATATGGGTTGGCACAACATCAATGGCTGAAGGGCCTGTACTATGCTGTAGTGTTCCAGAGTCTAGTGTCTAGAATGTATCCAGAAATATTCCCTGAATCCTACCCATAAGTCAATTGATTTTTAGATCTATTTCCTGAATATGGGCCTATTCAAAAGTTCAAAGTACATTTATTATCAAAGTGCATATATGTCACCATATACAACCCTGAGATTCATTTACTTGCAGGCATTTGCAGAAGAACAAAAATACAATAGAATCAATGAAAAACTACTTAAAAACAAAGACTGACAAGCAACCAGTGTGGAAACAATTGTGCAAATACAAAAAACAATAAAGAAATAAACAAACAAATAGCACTGAAAATATGGGTTGTAGAGTCCTTGGGTGAAAGTGAGTCCATGGGTTGATCAGTGGTCAGCTCAGTGTTGAGGTTACCTTCTTTGGTTTGAGAGCCTGATGGTTGAAGGGTAATGACTGTTCCTGAACCTGGTGGTATGCGACCTGAGGCTATTTTATCTCCTTAACAATGGCATCGGTGAGAACAGAGCATGGCCTGGATGATGGAGGTCTTTGATGGATACGCATAGTGTAGGGAGGGCTCCTGTGATGGTTTGGGTTGGATCCATTGGACGTTGGTGTTTCCACACCAGGCTGTGATGCAGCCAGTCAGGATACCCTCCACTGTGCATCTATACAAATTTAGATGACATCCCAAATCTGTGCAAAGTTGTAAGAAAATCGAGGTACAGTTGTGCCTTCTGGTACTTGTGTACTGGTCCCAGGAGAGATCCACCATCACAATAATGCTAAGGAATTTAAAGTTACTGACCCTCTCCACTGCCGATCCTGAAGATATCTGGAAGACCTTTGATATCTGTTTTGAAGGAATTCAATATGCACATCAATGGATTTATGGATAACTGCAGGGAGTTGCGGAATTGGGGGGATGAAGAAGGAGGTGGTGCTGAGGTCCTGACGGATCGTGAAGGACTGGATTTTCCTGTGTTGTGGAGTCAGCACCGAATGACGAAGTCTCTCAGTAACAGATTTGGAAATACTCAAGCACACGCGACTGAGTGCGAGAATGAACCGCGAGGTACTCTGCCACACTCTTTGAAAGAATCTTGCAGCAAATTTTTCATCATCGGTGTTTCTGCACCCTCCACTCTCTCTGCCTGTTCACCTCCACTGCTTAAGCTTCTGTCATCCAAGCTCGGTCAGAGATTGAAGGTGGGATCCTGCAGCTGTTGGTGACGAGACCAGTGGGGAAGCTTGTCTCTGTTGGCTCTGTGTGTGCAAGTGTGTTTCCTTGTGAACTTACAACCACAGCTGTGCCACTTAAGAGAAGTTAGACTGGACATAGTTTGTGAGGGAGGACTGTCATTTACACATTGGTCCTACATAGCTGGTGCTGTATGGCTGACACAGAGCCTGCAGGTCAGCCTCAGGCCTCGCTGCTGTGGCTGTTGCCAGGGAGAAGAGGAATGAAGGAATGTTGTAACCAGGGCGTGTCACTGAGTTCAGGGGGAGCTGCCCGAAAAATTAATACATTTTCAAAATAATTTTTGGCCTGATACCAGGTCAAACATGTTTTGTGAGTGATCTGTAATGAAAGGTCTGCTGGAATATGTTCATGATTTATTTCGGCCCACTGTGGTCCTGTTGAGGATGTGCTCATTGTGAAGGGTCCTGGGGATGTGGTGAGGCTTCTCCCAGTAACTTCAGCCTCAGGACAGTGTGGGTCACTGGTGAGAGAGAGAGGGGGAGTGCTGCCCTCTCAGAGGGCTGATAAAGGTTAAGTGTACTGAGTTTTAATGGATCTATGACTGCTGGGTGTTGAACTCTGTCATGTGGACTTGGTGCACTGTCTCATTCTGACCAGGGAAGGAGCTGGTGGCCAAAGTGAATGCGTGAAAGAGGCAATACTGGCTAATATGTGGAAATGTTGGCAGAGGGTTGGGCACAGTTGTCTTTGTGACCCACTGCCTTCTCTGGGGTGCTGTACGCCTTGCTGAGGGGCAGCCCCATCTGGTGCTGCAGGGCAGCAGTGCGAGAGCAAGAGTGTGAGGCTGAATGACTCTTCCCCTCGTGAGTGATGGAGTGAGAGGCTGAATGACTCTCCCCTCGTGAGTGATGGAGTGTGAGGCTGAATGACTCTCCCCTCATGAGGGAGTGTGAGGCGGAATGACTCTCCCCTCGTGATGGAGTGTGAGGCGGAATGACTCTTCCCCTCGTGATGGAGTGTGAGGCTGAATGACTCTTCCCCTTGTGATGGAGTGTGAGGCTAAATGACTCTCCCCTCGTGCGTGATGGAGTGTGAGGCTGAATGACTCTCCCCTCGTGCGTGATGGAGTGTGAGGCTGAATGGCTCTCCCCTCATGAGGGAGTGTGAGGCTAAATGACTCTCCCCTCGTGCGTGATGGAGTGTGAGGCTGAATGACTCTCCCCTCGTGCGTGATGGAGTGTGAGGCTGAATGGCTCTCCCCTCATGAGGGAGTGTGAGGCTGAATGACTCTTCCCCTTGTGAGTGATGGAGTGTGAGGCTGAATGACTCTCCCCTCGTGAGTGATGGAGTGTGAGGCTGAATGACTCTTCCCCTTGTGAGTGATGGAGTGTGAGGCTGAATGGCTCTCCCCTCGTGAGTGATGGAGTGAGAGGCTGAATGACTCTCCCCTCGTGAGTGATGGAGTGTGAGGCTGAATGACTCTCCCCTCATGAGGGAGTGTGAGGCGGAATGACTCTCCCCTCGTGATGGAGTGTGAGGCTGAATGACTCTCCCCTCATGAGGGAGTGTGAGGCGGAATGACTCTCCCCTCGTGAGTGATGGAGTGTGAGGCTGAATGACTCTCCCCTCATGAGGGAGTGTGAGGCGGAATGACTCTCCCCTCGTGATGGAGTGTGAGGCTGAATGGCTCTCCCCTTGTGAGTGATGGAGTGTGAGGCTGACTCTCCCCTCATGAGGGAGTGTGAGGCTGAATGGCTCTCCCCTCATGAGGGAGTGTGAGGCTGAATTGCTCTCCCCTCGTGCGTGATGGAGTGTGAGGCTGAATGACTCTCCCCTCGTGAGTGATGGAGTGTGAGGCTGAATGGCTCTTCCCTCGTGCGTGATGGAGTGTGAGGCTGAATGACTCTCCCCTCGTGCGTGATGGAGTGTGAGGCGGAATGACTCTCCCCTCGTGCGTGATGGAGTGTGAGGCTGAATGACTCTCCCCTCGTGAGTGATGGAGTGTGAGGCTGAATGACTCTCCCCTCGTGAGTGATGGAGTGTGAGGCTGAATGACTCTTCCCCTTGTGAGTGATGGAGTGTGAGGCTGAATGACTCTCCCCTCGTGAGTGATGGAGTGTGAGGCTGAATGACTCTCCCCTCGTGAGTGAGGGAGTGTGAGGCTGACTCTCCCCTCGTGAGTGATGGAGTGTGAGGCTGAATGGCTCTTCCCCTCGTGAGTGATGGAGTGTGAGGCAGATTGACCCTCTGCTTTTCCGTCAGTAACCTTCCTCAGTGCTGGGTGTTGCTGGGTATTTGACAGTGGCTGGTGTGGGACTGATTCTGGGGATGGGCTGCACACTGACGAGATCAGACCTACTTGTGGTCTGTTTCTGTCAGCGGCTGGCTCACAGGGAGGTGACTGCACTGTCTGTCGTGACAGGTTTCTGTATGTATTTCAGCCCCTTGTTACTACTCTCCTCTCCTCTCCGCCAACCTCCAAATCCCTCCCACTCCTCTCCCTCACCCCCACTCCTCCTCTCCCTCACCCCCACTCCTCCTCTCCCTCACCCCCACTCCTCCTCTCCCTCACCCCCACTCCTCCTCTCCCTCACCCCCACTCCTCCTCTCCCTCACCCCCACTCCTCCTCTCCCTCACCCCCACTCCTCCTCTCCCTCACCCCCACTCCTCCTCTCCCTCACCCCCTCCCACTCCTCCTCTCCCTCACCCCCACTCCTCCTCTCCCTCACCCCCACTCCTCCTCTCCCTCACCCCCACTCCTCCTCTCCCTCACCCCCTCCCACTCCTCTCCCTCACCCCCACTCCTCCTCTCCCTCACCCCCACTCCTCCTCTCCCTCACTCCCTCCCACTCCTCTCCCTCACCCCCACTCCTCCTCTCCCTCACCCCCACTCCTCCTCTCCCTCACCCCCACTCCTCCTCTCCCTCACCCCCACTCCTCCTCTCCCTCACCCGCACCTCCACTTCCTCACCCCCACTCCTCTTCCTCACCCCCCTCCTCCTCTGCCTCGACCCCCCACTCCTCCCTCCTGTCCTGCTCCGCTCCCACTCCCCTTCATGCCCACCCCTGCTGATGGCTGGGTCTGTGTGATTTCAGGACTCCCGCAGAGAGCTGCGCCCCCGACTATGCTGCATGCAGAAGGGTCCCAACGGTTACGGCTTCAACCTCCACAGCGAGAAATCCAAGACGGGCCAGTACATCCGCGCGGTGGACCCCGACTCTCCTGCAGAACGGGCTGGACTGCTGCCTCAGGACCGGATCATCGAGGTGCCTTGCTCTCACTTCATTCCCTCTGCTTTGACATCCCACTCGCTCGAGGGCCGTGCGGAACAGAGCCAGAATCTGTGACCGACCCACTGACCCTCTCCCTGTCAGCACAGAGCCCATCATCCTGCCTGCTCCCTCTGTCCGTCTGCTCCCCTCCGTCCTCTCGTACCCTCCGTCCGCTCTCTCCGTATGCCCGCCTGTACCCTCCGTCCTCCCACTCGTCCGTCTGCTCCCCTCCGTCCTCCCACACACTGACCCGCCACACCCTCTCTTCCCCCCACCACCGAGCTACACATGGACTGACTGTCTGTTCCCTACTTGCCCACTCTCCTCCCGTCTGCACGTTTGCAGACCCGGCCCCCACTGGTACTCTGCCACTGACATTTGTCCCCATTCTCTCCCCGGCTCAGTGTTGGGATTACCACCGTTTATTGTTATTTCTATAAATGATGCAGATATGAACATGCAGCAAGTTTGCTGCTGGTATGAACCTGGGGGCGGGGGTCATCATAGTGAAGCAGGGTGCAAGGTATCATCAAAATCCTGATACCTTTGGGAGGTAGGCTGAGGAATGGCAAATGAACTTCAGTTTGTGATGTGATGCATTTAGGACAGCCACACAGTGTAGGATTTACACAGTGAATGACAGTTTTTAAAATGAAGAGGGATATGGAGAAGGTGATTGTTGCCAGGGCAGGGGAGTCCAATCCTACAGGCCCTGGAGATCTGCCTGTCTGCCTTTAGCACTTCCTCTTCTGTATTACAGATCTCTGCATTTACTTTTTCTACTTCTAAAGGCTTCATGTCTTCACAGTTTAAATAAAGAGAAATGTTCATTAAGCTTCTTGCCCCTCTCCTTCAGATGCACCCTAATATCTGTCCAGCCTAAAGCATCTGTAACTGACACTTTCAGCTTTGAGTCCTGTCCCTCACTAAACCATGTTTCTGTGAATGTCTGTAATATCCCAGTCCCACAGTTATCCATGCTCCTACCTATGCAATTTAATCCCAGAGAGACTCCTCACTGCCTGCCTATCCTTTCTATTCTTCTTTCTATTACTGACTTCTCTATCACTCTCCAGCCTTTCATTTGCATTCCTGTTTCACCCGCGCCCCTGCCAGTCCAATTTAAAATTCATCCCAGCAGTGCTAGCAAATCTTCCCAAGCAGAATATTGGTCCTCCTCCAGTACAGGTGCAACTTGTCCATCTTGTACAGGTCACTTCTGTCCATAAGACATCCTAATGGCCCAGAGCACCAGAATCCTGCTTTGTGGCAGGGGGTGGTGTGCTGAATAGTGAGGTGGAGTGTTGTGACACTGGCAGACCGGAGCCGAGGATAGTTCCCACTACCATTGTGCTTCCAAGGGATCCTTGCACAGCTTACAGGGGGCACAAGGGATTCTGCAGGTGCTGGAAATCTTAAGCAGCACACAGAATGCTGGAGAAACTCAGCAGGAGAGGGAGGGGGCATCTAGAGAGAGAAATGAACAGTCAACGTTTCAGGCTGAGCCCCATTGTCCTGGCCTGAATGTCAACTGTTTACTTCCTTCCAGAGATGAGTTCTGAGCTGCTGCCTTCCTCCAGCACGTTGTCTGTACAGCTTGCCGTGACGCTCGTTTCTGGGTATCGTGGTGAGATGCTGGCACTCACTCGGGGCCTTGCTTGATTCTTGCATTGGTATGCCGCAGGTGGACATTGGAATACTCTACAGTGTTATGTCACAGTCCTCAGTAATTAGTGTCCATGTGGTATTTACATGCATCAGCAAGGCTGTGAGAATGCCACACACCATAACGAGCAAAAACTCTGTAAGGAGACCTTTTCCAATAGCCACCCAATTAACCCTTCAGTGCATTTGTGACCTCTCCCTCTCCACGTGTGAAGTGAGGTTGGTGAGGACCTCACCCTCTCCATGTGTGAAGTGAGGTTGGTGAGGACCTCTCCCTCTCCATGTGTGAAGTGAGGTTGGTGAGGACCACACCCTCTCCATGTGTGAAGTGAGGTTGGTGAGGACCTCACCCTCTCCCTCTCCATGTGTGAAGTGAGGTTGGTGAGGACCTCTCCCTCTCCATGTGTGAAGTGAGGTTGGTGAGGACCTCACCCTCTCCATGTGTGAAGTGAGGTTGGTGAGGACCTCACCCTCACCCTCTCCATGTGTGAAGTGAGGTTGGTGAGGACCTCACCCTCTCCCTCTCCATGTGTGAAGTGAGGTTGGTGAGGACCTCTCCCTCTCCATGTGTGAAGTGAGGTTGGTGAGGACCTCACCCTCTCCCTCTCCATGTGTGAAGTGAGGTTGCTGAGGACCTCACCCTCTCCCTCTCCATGTGTGAAGTGAGGTTGGTGAGGACCTCACCCTCTCCCTCTCCATGTGTGAAGTGAGGTTGGTGAGGACCTCTCCCTCTCCATGTGTGAAGTGAGGTTGGTGAGGACCTCACCCTCACCCTCTCCATGTGTGAAGTGAGGTTGGTGAGGACCTCACCCTCACCCTGTCCATGAGTGAAGTGAGGTTGGTGAGGACCTCACCCTCTCCCTCTCCATGTGTGGTGAGGTTGGTGAGGACCTCACCCTCTCCCTCTCCATGTGTGAAGTGAGGTTGGTGAGGACCTCGGCCTCTCCATGTGTGAAGTGAGGTTGGTGAGGACCTCTCCCTCTCCATGTGTGAAGTGAGGTTGATGAGGACCTCACCCTGTCCATGTGTGAAGTGAGGTTGGTGAGGACCTCACCCTCTCCCTCTCCATGTGTGAAGTGAGGTTGATGAGGACCTCACCCTCTCCATGTGTGAAGTGAGGTTGGTGAGGACCTCACCCTCTCCCTCTCCATGTGTGGTGAGGTTGGTGAGGACCTCACCCTCTCCATGTGTGAAGTGAGGTTGGTGAGGACCTCACCCTCTCCATGTGTGAAGTGAGGTTGGTGAGGACGTCACCCTCTCCCTCTCCATGTGTGAAGTGAGGTTGGTGAGGACCTCACCCTCTCCCTCTCCATGTGTGAAGTGAGGTTGGTGAGGACCTCACCCTCTCCATGTGTGAAGTGAGGTTGGTGAGGACCTCTCCCTCACCCTCTCCATGTGTGAAGTGAGGTTGGTGAGGACCTCTCCCTCTCCACGTGTGAAGTGAGGTTGGTGAGGACCTCACCCTCTCCATGTGTGAAGTGAGGTTGGTGAGGACCTCACTCTCTCCCTCTCCATGTGTGAAGTGAGGTTGGTGAGGACCTCACCCTCTCCCTCTCCATGTGTGAAGTGAGGTTGGTGAGGACCTCACCCTCTCCCTCTCCATGTGTGAAGTGATGTTGGTGAGGACCTCACCCTCTCCCTCTCCATGTGTGAAGTGAGGTTGGTGAGGACCTCACCCTCTCCCTCTCCATGTGTGAAGTGAGGTTGGTGAGGACCTCACCCTCTCTCCATGTGTGATGTGAGGTTGGTGAGGACCTCACCCTCTCCCTCTCCATGTGTGAAGTGAGGTTGGTGAGGACCTCACCTTCTCCCTCTCCATGTGTGAAGTGAGGTTGGTGAGGACCTCGGCCTCTCCATGTGTGAAATGAGGTTGGTGAAGACCTCACCCTCTCCATGTGTGAAGTGAGGTTGGTGAGGACCTCTCCCTCTCCATGTGTGAAGTGAGGTTGGTGAGGACCTCTCCCTCTCCATGTGTGAAGTGAGGTTGGTGAGGACCTCGGCCTCTCCATGTGTGAAGTGAGGTTGGTGAGGACCTTGGCCTCTCCATGTGTGAAGTGAAGTTGGTGAGGGCCTTACCCTCTCCCTCTCCATGTGTGAAGTGAGGTTGGTGAGGACCTCACCCTCTCAATGTGTGGTTGGTGAGGACCTCACCCTCACCCTCTCCATGTGTGAAGTGAGGTTGGTGAGGACCTCACCCTCTCCCTCTCCATGTGTGAAGTGAGGTTGGTGAGGACCTCACCCTCTCCCTCTCCATGTGTGAAGTGAGGTTGGTGAGGACCTCACCCTCTCCATGTGTGAAGTGAGGTTGGTGAGGACCTCTCCCTCACCCTCTCCATGTGTGAAGTGAGGTTGGTGAGGACCTATCCCTCTCCATGTGTGAAGTTGAGGTTGGTGAGGACCTCACGCTCTACCTCTCCATGTGTGAAGTGAGGTTGGTGAGGACCTCACCCTCTCCACGTGTGAAATGAGGTTGGTGAGGACCTATCCCTCTCCATGTGTGAAGTGAGTTTGGTGAGGATCTCACCCTCTCCCTCTCCATGTGTGAAGTGAGGTTGGTGAGGACCTCACCCTCTCCATGTGTGAAGTGAGATTGGTGAGGACCTATCCCTCTCCATGTGTGAAGTGAGTTTGGTGAGGATCTCACCCTCTCCCTCTCCATGTGTGAAGTGAGGTTGGTGAGGACCTCACCCTCTCCATGTGTGGTGAGGTTGGTGAGGATCTCTGCCTCTCCATGTGTGATGTGAGGTTGTTGTGGACCTCACCCTCTCCATGTGTGAAGTGAGATTGGTGAGGACCTATCCCTCTCCATGTGTGAAGTGAGATTGGTGAGGACCTCACCCTCACCCTCTCCATGTGTGAAGTGAGATTGGTGAGGACCTATCCCTCTCCATGTGTGAAGTGAGATTGGTGAGGACCTATCCCTCTCCATATGTGAAGTGAGTTTGGTGAGGATCTCACCCTCTCCCTCTCCATGTGTGAAGTGAGGTTGGTGAGGACCTCGGCCTCTCCATGTGTGAAGTGAGGTTGTTGAAGACCTCACCCTCTCCATTTGTGAAGTGAGTTTGGTGAGATCCTCTCCCTCTCCATGTGTGAAGTGAGATTGGTGAGGACCTCTCCCTCTCCCTCTCCATGTGTGAAGTGAGGTTGGTGAGGACCTCACCCTCTCCATGTGTGAAGTGAGGTTGGTGAGGACCTCACCCTCTCCATGTGTGAAGTGAGGTTGGTGAGGACCTCACCCTCTCCATGTGTGAAGTGAGGTTGGTGAGGACCTCACCCTCTCCATGTGTGGTGAGGTTGGTGAGGACCTCTCCCTCTCCATGTGTGAAGTGAGGTTGGTGAGGACCTCACCCTCTCCCTCTCCATGTGTGAAGTGAGGTTGGTGAGGACCTCGGCCTCTCCATGTGTGAAGTGAGGTTGGTGAGGACCTCACCCTCTCCCTCTCCATGTGTGAAGTGAGGTTGGTGAGGACATTACCCTCTCCATGTGTGAAGTGAGCTTGGTGAGGACCTCTCCCTCTCCACGTGTGAAGTGAGGTTGATGAGGACCTCACCCTCTCCATGTGTGAAGTGAGGTTGGTGAGGACCTCACCCTCTCCCTCTCCATGTGTGAAGTGAGGTTGGTGAGGACCTCACCCTCTCCCTCTCCATGTGTGAAGTGAGGTTGGTAAGGACCTCACCCTCTCCCTCTCCATGTGTGTAGTGAGGTTGGTAAGGACCTCACCCTCTCCCTCTCCATGTGTGTAGTGAGGTTGGTGAGGACCTCACCCTCTCCCTCTCCATGTGTGAAGTGAGGTTGGTGAGGACATTACCCTCTCCATGTGTGAAGTGAGCTTGGTGAGGACCTCTCCCTCTCCACGTGTGAAGTGAGGTTGATGAGGACCTCACCCTCTCCATGTGTGAAGTGAGGTTGGTGAGGACCTCACCCTCTCCCTCTCCATGTGTGAAGTGAGGTTGGTGAGGACCTCACCCTCTCCATGTGTGAAGTGAGGTTGGTGAGGACCTCACCCTCTCCCTCTCCATGTGTGAAGTGAGGTTGGTGAGGACCTCACCCTCTCCCTCTCCATGTGTGAAGTGAGGTTGGTGAGGACCTCACTCTCTCCCTCTCCATGTGTGAAGTGAGGTTGGTAAGGACCTCACCCTCACCCTCTCCATGTGTGAAGTGACGTTGGTGAGGACCTAACCCTCTCCCTCTCCATGTGTGAAGTGAGGTTGGTGAGGACCTCACCCTCTCCCTCTCCATGTGTGAAGTGAGGTTGGTGAGGACCTCACCCTCTCCCTTTCCATGTGTGAAGTGAGGTTGGTGAGGACCTCACCCTCTCCCTCTCCATGTGTGAAGTTAGGTTGGTGAGGACTTCACCCTCTCCCTCTCCATGTGTGAAGTGAGGTTGGTGAGGACCTCTCCCTCTCCATGTGTGAAGTGAGGTTGGTGAGGACCTCTCCCTCTCCATGTGTGAAGTGAGGTTGGTGAGGACCTCGGCCTCTCCATTTGTGAAGTGAGGTTGGTGAAGACCTCACCCTCTCCATGTGTGAAGTGAAGTTGGTGAGGACCTCACCCTCTCCCTCTCCATGTGTGAAGTGACGTTGGTGAGGACCTCACCCTCTCCATGTGTGAAGTGAGGTTGGTGAGGACCTCACCCTCTCCCTCTCCATGTGTGAAGTGAGGTTGCTGAGGACCTCACCCTCTCCCTCTCCATGTGTGAAGTGAGGTTGGTGAGGACCTCGGCCTCTCCATGTGTGAAGTGAGGTTGGTGAAGACCTCACCCTCTCCATGTGTGAAGTGAAGTTGGTGAGGACCTCACCCTCTCCCTCTCCATGTGTGAAGTGACGTTGGTGAGGACCTCACCCTCTCCATGTGTGAAGTGAGGTTGGTGAGGACCTCACCCTCTCCCTCTCCATGTGTGAAGTGACGTTGGTGAGGACCTCACCCTCTCCCTCTCCATGTGTGAAGTGAGGTTGGTGAGGACCTCACCCTCTCCCTCTCCATGTGTGAAGTGAGGTTGCTGAGGACCTCACCCTCTCCCTCTCCATGTGTGAAGTGAGGTTGGTGAGGACCTCACCCTCTCCCTCTCCATGTGTGAAGTTAGGTTGGTGAGGACCTCTCCCTCTCCATGTGTGGTGAGGTTGGTGAGGACCTCACCCTCTCCCTCTCCATGTGTGAAGTGAGGTTGGTGAGGACCTCACCCTCTCCATGTGTGAAGTGAGGTTGGTGAGGACCTCTCCCTCACCCTCTCCATGTGTGAAGTGAGGTTGGTGAGGACATCTCCCTCACCCACTCCATGTGTGAAGTGAAGTTGGTGAGGACCTCTTCCTCACCCTCTCCATGTGTGAAGTGAGATTGGTGAGGATGTCACCCTCTCCATCTGTGAAGTGAGGTTGGTGAGGACCTCACCCTCTCCTTGTGTGGTGAGTTTGGTGAGGATGTCACCCTCTCCATGTGTGAAGTGTGGTTGGTGAGGACCTCACCCTCTCCCTCTCCATGTGTGAAGTGAGGTTGGTGAGGACCTCACCCTCTCCTTGTGTGGTGAGGTTGGTGAGGATGTCACCCTCTCCATGTGTGAAGTGAGGTTGATGAGGACCTCACCCTCTCCATGTGTGAAGTGAGGTTGATGAGGACCTCACCTTCTCCATGTGTGAAGTGAGGTTGATGAGGACCTCACCCTCTCCATGTGTGAAGTGAGGTTGATGAGGACCTCACCCTCTCCATGTGTGAAGTGAGGTTGATGAGGACCTCACCCTCTCCATGTGTGAAGTGAGGTTGATGAGGACCTCACCCTCTCCATGTGTGAAGTGAGGTTGATGAGGACCTCACCCTCTCCATGTGTGAAGTGAGGTGGGTGAGGACCTTGGCCTCTCCTTTTGTGGTGAGGCTATCATTTTCTGCTGAGTTAATTCACTGTGGCATTGGAGGAAAGGCTGTTGGCTGGTAAGCACTCTCCGCTGGACGCTGACGTGCTGGAATCTGATAGCTTTGCAACAGACAACGTGCTGGAGGAACTCAACAGCATCTCTGGGAATGAATAAACAGTCATCGTTTTGGGCTGGGACCCAAATCTGGTAAGGGAGAGGGAGGGGAAGGAGGACAAGCTAAAAGGCGATAGTTGAAGCTGTGGGTTGGTGAGAGGGGAGGGTAAAGGGCTGGGGACAAAGGAATCTGATCGGAGATGAAAGTGGACCATGGGAGAAAGGGAAGGTGGAGGGGAACCAGGGGGTGGTGAGAAGTGGTGAGAGGCCAGAGAGGAGAATTGAAGAAGTTGGAGAAATTAATGTTCATGCCATGAAGTTGGAGGCTACCCAGAGAGAATGAGGTGTTGTTTCTCTAACCTGAGGGTGGCTTCATCGTGGCAGAAGAGGAGGAATGGACCATCGTCAGAATGGGAATGGGAATAGGAATAAGAATTCAAGTGGCTGGCCACTGGGAAATGCGCTTTTTGCAGATTGAGCAGAGGTGCTCGGCAGAGCGGCCACCCACTCTGGGGCCAGACAGGTGAGGACCGGCTGTGAGTGTTTACCACTCTGCCACTGGCTGTGGGATTTTAGTTAATCTGTGATTATAATCTTACCCCCACTGACCTGTCTATGACACTGCCTCTGTTAGCTGTGTGTTCTCCACATATTCAGTGACGCTGCTGCATGTAGGGGCAGTGTGCCCCAGTGTTGTCATGTAAGAGTCTTTTGTCCTTGGGGCTGAGTGGAAGGAATTGCCCACAATTCTGTCTCAGTCCAGAAAGAGTGAGCTAATGCAGAGTCTCGACCCAAAATGTCAAACAATTCGCTTCCCCCTTAAATGCAGCTTGACCCACTGAGTTCTGACAGCAGATTTTCTTTCCCCTGTGATCTCTCGTAAAGAATTGTACTGCACCCCACTGTTCTAGGCTATCAATACAGTGACACCTAATGGGATCATATTCCTGCCATCTGACACAGTCCTGATTCTGATTGAATGTTGTGGATCGTGTAGAAGCTTGTTGTAGGTTACAAAACAGTGACAGGATGCAGAGCTGGGCTGAGGAGTGGCAGGTGGAGTTCAACATGGAAAAGTTTGAAGGAAGGCAGTCTACATTAGTCAGGGGATTGAGTTGAAGAGCTGCGAGGTAATGTGGGAACACCAGGCTCTGGTGAGTCGGCACTTGGAGTATTGTGTTCAGTTCTAGTCACCTCATTTTAAGAAGGATGTGGAAGCTTTAGAGAGGGTGTAGAGGAGATTTACCAGGATGCTGCCTGGATTAGAGAGCATGTTGAGCAGCTAGTTTTTTTCTGTTTGGAGTGGAGGAGGATGAGTGATCTTCATGGAGGACTATCAGATAAGAGGCATAGGAAGAGCGAACAACCAGCATCTTCTTCCAAGATTTCAGATGGCTAATACGAGGGGGCATAATTTTACGTTGCTTGGAAGAAACAACTGGCATGGATAGGTCATTGGTTGATTGGCAAGGAAAAGGAGTGGGAATAAAGGGAGCGTTTTCTGGTTGGCTGCCGTTGGAACTAGTGTCCCACAGGGGTCTGCGTTCTGCTTTTTACGTTATATGTCAATGATTTGGATGATGGAATAGATGGCTTTGTGGCCAAGTTTGCAGACAATAGAAAGATAGGTGGAAGGACAGGTAGTGTTGAGGAAGCAGGGAGCTTGTAGAAGGATCGAGGCAGATTAAGAGAATGGGTAAAGAAATGGCAAGTGGAATAGAGTGTAGGGAAGTGTTTGGTCATGCACTTCGGCATAAGGAATAAAAGTGTGGACTATTTTCTAAATGGAAAGAAAATTCAAAAATCCAAGATCCAAGGGATTCCTCACGCAGGATCCCCTAAAGGTCACTTCGCAGGTTGAGTTGGTGGTGAGGAAGGGAGATACAATGGCAGCATTCATTTCAAGACAAATAGAATATAAAAGTGAGGAAGTATTATGGAGGCTTTATAAGGCACTGGTAAAGCATCACCAGTAGTGTTAGCAGTTTTTAGCCCTTTATTTAAGGGGGTGTGCTGAAAGGGTTACGAGAGTAATTCTGGTAATGAAAAGGTTACCATATGAGGACCAATCGATGGCTCTGGGCTTGTACTCACTGGAGTTTAGAAGAATGGGGAGGAATTGAAACTTGTCGTATATTAAAAGGCACAGTTAGAGCAGATGTGGAAAGGGTGTTTCCTGTAGTTGGGGAGTCTAGGACCAGAGGGCACCACCTCAGAATCGAGGGGCTTACATTTTGAATGCAATTGAGGAGGAATTTCTTTAGCTTGAGATTGGTGGATTTATGGAATTTGTTACCACAGGCAGCTGTGGAGGCCGAGTCCTTATGTATACTTAAGGCAGAGGTTGGCAGGATCTAGATTGGTCAAGGTATGAAGGGATATGGAGAGAAGACAGGAGATTGGGGCTGTGAGGGAAAATGGATCAGCCATGATGAAATGGTGGAGCAGACTCGATGGGCCAAATGGCCTAATTTTTCTTGATTATTTTAATGGTCTTATATACTATATAAGAAACTATAGGGGAGGGATGGGAGTCAGCGGTAGGTTTTCATACAAAGGGAGTGGTGGGAGTGTGCAATGTACTGCCAGAGGCAGATATATAGATAGGCACACGGATGAAAGAAAAATAGAGGAAGATATGAGAGGGAGGGGGTTTGATTGGAATAGGTTAAAAGGTTGGCACTGCACTGTGTATGCTTTGTGTCAGTGGCCCCGGTATAACAGACTGTATGTTACAGGTAAATGGGAACAGCGTTGAGGGGAAGCAGCACGCTGATGTGGTGACAGCCATTAAAGCTGGCGGTACAGAGACCTCGCTGCTGGTTGTTGACCCTGAAACGGACGACTTTTTCAAGAAATGCAAAGTTTCACCTTCAGCTGTTCACCTTACAGGTACTGTGGGACAGGTATCACTGCAATCATCAGGTTGAGAGCATTGAGCTGCCTGGTATCACCATGGTGAAGACACTGGGGACTGGGTAGGTAGGATGGGGGGGGTGAAGCACGGCCTTACCGTGGTGGGGGGCAAGACAGCACTGGATACAGGGCTTTAATATGGCAGGGTGGGAATAGCACTGAACACAGGGCTTTAACATGGCAGGGTGGGAATAGTACTGAACACAGGGCTTTAATATGGCAGGGTGGGAATAGTACTGAACACAGGGCTTTAATATGACAGGGTGGGAATAGCACGGAACACAGGGCTTTAATATGGCAGGGTGGGAATAGTACTGAACACAGGGCTTTAATATGGCAGGGTGGGAATAGTGCTGAACACAGGGCTTTAATATGGCAGGGTGGGAATAGCACTGAACACAGGGCTTTAATATGGCAGGGTGGGAATAGTACTGAACACAGGGCTTTAATATGGCAGGGTGGGAATAGTACTGAACACAGGGCTTTAATATGGCAGGGTGGGAATAGTACTGAACACAGGGCTTTAATATGGCAGGGTGGGAATAGCGCTGAACACAGGGCTTTAATATGGCAGGGTGGGAATAGTACTGAACACAGGGCTTTAATATGGCAGGGTGGGAATAGCGCTGAACACAGGGCTTTAATATGGCAGGGTGGAAATAGCACTGAACAGGGCTTTAATATGGCAGGGTGGGAATAGTACTGAACACAGGGCTTTAATATGGCAGGGTGGGAATAGTACTGAACACCGGGCTTTAATATGGCAGGGTGGGAATAGTACTGAACACAGGGCTTTAATATGGCAGGGTGGGAATAGCACTGAACACAGGGCTTTAATATGGCAGGGTGGGAATAGCACTGAACACAGGGCTTTAACATGGCAGGGTGGGAATAGTACTGAACACAGGGCTTTAATATGGCAGGGTGGGAATAGTACTGAACACAGGGCTTTAATATGGCAGGGTGGGAATAGCACTGAACACAGGGCTTTAATATGACAGGGTGGGAATAGCACTGAACACGGGGCTTTAATATGGCAGGGTGGGAATAGTACTGAACACAGGGCTTTAATATGGCAGGGTGGGAATAGTACTGAACACAGGGCTTTAATATGGCAGGGTGGGAATAGCGCTGAACACAGGGCTTTAATATGGCAGGGTGGGAATAGTACTGAACACAGGGCTTTAATATGGCAGGGTGGGAATAGCGCTGAACACAGGGCTTTAATATGGCAGGGTGGAAATAGCACTGAACAGGGCTTTAATATGGCAGGGTGGGAATAGTACTGAACACAGGGCTTTAATATGGCAGGGTGGGAATAGTACTGAACACCGGGCTTTAATATGGCAGGGTGGGAATAGTACTGAACACAGGGCTTTAATATGGCAGGGTGGGAATAGCACTGAACACAGGGCTTTAATATGGCAGGGTGGGAATAGCACTGAACACAGGGCTTTAACATGGCAGGGTGGGAATAGTACTGAACACAGGGCTTTAATATGGCAGGGTGGGAATAGTACTGAACACAGGGCTTTAATATGGCAGGGTGGGAATAGCACTGAACACAGGGCTTTAATATGACAGGGTGGGAATAGCACTGAACACGGGGCTTTAATATGGCAGGGTGGGAATAGTACTGAACACGGTTTTAATATGGCAGGGTGGGAATAGTACTGAACACAGGGCTTTAATATGGCAGGGTGGGAATAGCACTGAACACAGGGCTTTAATATGGCAGGGTGGGAATAGTACTGAACACGGCTTTAATATGGCAGGGTGGGAATAGTACTGAACACAGGGCTTTAATATGGCAGGGTGGGAATAGTACTGAACACGGCTTTAATATGGCAGGGTGGGAATAGCGCTGAACACAGGGCTTTAATATGGCAGGGTGGGAATAGCACTGAACACAGGGCTTTAATATGGCAGGGTGGGAATAGTACTGAACACGGCTTTAATATGGCAGGGTGGGAATAGTACTGAACACAGGGCTTTAATATGGCAGGGTGGGAATAGTACTGAACACGGCTTTAATATGGCAGGGTGGGAATAGCACTGAACACAGGGCTTTAATATGGCAGGGTGGGAATAGTACTGAACACGGCTTTAATATGGCAGGGTGGGAATAGTACTGAACACAGGGCTTTAATATGGCAGGGTGGGAATAGTACTGAACACAGGGCTTTAATATGGCAGGGTGGGAATAGTACTGAACACGGCTTTAATATGGCAGGGTGGGAATAGCACGGAACAGGGCTTTAATATGGCAGGGTGGGAATAGCACGGAACAGGGCTTTAATATGGCAGGGTGGGAATAGCACTGAACACGGCTTTAATATGGCAGGGTGGGAATAGCGCTGAACACGGCTTTAATATGGCAGGGTGGGAATAGTACTGAACACAGGGCTTTAATATGGCAGGGTGGGAATAGTACTGAACACGGCTTTAATATGGCAGGGTGGGAATAGCACTGAACACAGGGCTTTAATATGGCAGGGTGGGAATAGTACTGAACACGGCTTTAATATGGCAGGGTGGGAATAGTACTGAACACAGGGCTTTAATATGGCAGGGTGGGAATAGTACTGAACACAGGGCTTTAATATGGCAGGGTGGGAATAGTACTGAACACGGCTTTAATATGGCAGGGTGGGAATAGCATGGAACAGGGCTTTAATATGGCAGGGTGGGAATAGCACGGAACAGGGCTTTAATATGGCAGGGTGGGAATAGTACTGAACACGGCTTTAATATGGCAGGGTGGGAATAGCATGGAACAGGGCTTTAATATGGCAGGGTGGGAATAGCACGGAACAGGGCTTTAATATGGCAGGGTGGGAATAGCACTGAACACGGCTTTAATATGGCAGGGTGGGAATAGCGCTGAACACGGCTTTAATATGGCAGGGTGGGAATAGTACTGAACACAGGGCTTTAATATGGCAGGGTGGGAATAGTACTGAACACGGCTTTAATATGGCAGGGTGGGAATAGCACGGAACAGGGCTTTAATATGGCAGGGTGGGAATAGCACGGAACAGGGCTTTAATATGGCAGGGTGGGAATAGCACTGAACACAGGGCTTTAATATGGCAGGGTGGGAATAGTACTGAACACAGGGCTTTAATATGGCAGGGTGGGAATAGTACTGAACACAGGGCTTTAATATGGCAGGGTGGGAATAGTACTGAACACGGCTTTAATATGGCAGGGTGGGAATAGCACTGAACACAGGGCTTTAATATGGCAGGGTGGGAATAGTACTGAACACGGCTTTAATATGGCAGGGTGGGAATAGTACTGAACACAGGGCTTTAATATGGCAGGGTGGGAATAGTACTGAACACAGGGCTTTAATATGGCAGGGTGGGAATAGTACTGAACACGGCTTTAATATGGCAGGGTGGGAATAGCACGGAACAGGGTTTTAATATGGCAGGGTGGGAATAGCACGGAACAGGGCTTTAATATGGCAGGGTGGGAATAGCACTGAACACGGCTTTAATATGGCAGGGTGGGAATAGCGCTGAACACGGCTTTAATATGGCAGGGTGGGAATAGCACGGATCAGGGCTTTAATATGGCAGGGTGGGAATAGCACTGAACACAGGGCTTTAGTATGGCAGGGTGGGAATAGTACTGAACACGGCTTTAATATGGCAGGGTGGGAATAGTACTGAACACAGGGCTTTAATATGGCAGGGTGGGAATAGTACTGAACACGGCTTTAATATGGCAGGGTGGGAATAGCACTGAACACAGGGCTTTAATATGGCAGGGTGGGAATAGTACTGAACACGGCTTTAATATGGCAGGGTGGGAATAGTACTGAACACAGGGCTTTAATATGGCAGGGTGGGAATAGTACTGAACACAGGGCTTTAATATGGCAGGGTGGGAATAGTACTGAACACGGCTTTAATATGGCAGGGTGGGAATAGCACGGAACAGGGCTTTAATATGGCAGGGTGGGAATAGCACGGAACAGGGCTTTAATATGGCAGGGTGGGAATAGCACTGAACACGGCTTTAATATGGCAGGGTGGGAATAGCGCTGAACACGGCTTTAATATGGCAGGGTGGGAATAGTACTGAACACAGGGCTTTAATATGGTAGGGTGGGAATAGTACTGAACACGGCTTTAATATGGCAGGGTGGGAATAGCACGGAACAGGGCTTTAATATGGCAGGGTGGGAATAGCACGGAACAGGGCTTTAATATGGCAGGGTGGGAATAGCACTGAACACAGGGCTTTAATATGGCAGGGTGGGAATAGCACTGAACACAGGGCTTTAATATGGCAGGGTGGGAATAGTACTGAACACAGGGCTTTAATATGGCAGGGTGGGAATAGTACTGAACACAGGGCTTCAATATGGCAGGGTGGGAATAGTACTGAACACGGCTTTAATATGGCAGGGTGGGAATAGTACTGAACACAGGGCTTTAATATGGCAGGGTGGGAATAGTACTGAACACGGCTTTAATATGGCAGGGTGGGAATAGTACTGGCAGCAGGGCTTTAACATGGCAGGGGGGTGTGGGTGGGTGATGGGATTTTTCAGAAGTTGTATTGGTTTATTATTGTCACGGTGAAAAGCTTGTCTTGCACACTGTTATACAGATCAGTTCATTAGACAGTGATTGAGGTAGAACAAGGCACAGCACAGTAGTAACAGAAGGAGAATAAAGTGTATCAGCTGCAGAGAAAGTGCAGTGCAGACACAAAGTGCAAGGCCATCATGATGTATGCTTGAGAGTCCATTTTATCATTTAAGGTCTTGGCCCTGCCTTGTGCAGCTGGATCCTGGACCTCCTGTCAGATTGCCAGTAGGTGGTAAGAGTGGGCTCCCTCACCTCTACCCCTCTGACTCTCAATACAGAAGCCCCTCAGGGCTGTGTACTGAGTCCCCTCCTTTACACTTTGTATACCCACAACTGTGTCGCCACCCACAGCTCCAATCTGCTAATTTAATTTGCCAATGACACTACATTGATTGGCTTTATCTCAAACAATAATGAGGTGGCCTACAGGGAAGAAGTCATCTCTCTGACACAGTGGTGTCACGCAAACAGCCTCTCCCTCAATGGCGCAAAAACAAAGGAGCGAGTTGTGGATTACAGGAGGAATGGAGATGGGATAACTCCTGTTGACATCAATGGATCTGGGGTTGAGAGGGTAAACAGCTTCAAGTTCCTCGGCATCCACATCACCGAGGACCTCACGTGGTCTGTACACACCAGCTGTGTGGTGAAAAAGGCACAACATCGCCTCTGTCACCTCAGACGCTTGAGGAAGTTTGGTATGGGACCCTAAATCCGAAGAACCTTCTACAGGGGCACAATTGAGAGCAACCTGACTGGCTGCATCACTGCCTGGCACGGGAACTGTACCTCCCTTAGTCACAGGACTCTGCAGAGGGTGGTGTAGACAGCCCAGTGCATCTGTAGTTGTGAACTTCCCATGATTCAGGACATTTACAAAGACAGGTATGAAAAAACCCTTGGGGATCTGAGTCACTCCAACCACGGTCTAGTCCAGCTGCTACCATCCGGGAAACTGTACCACAGTATAAAAGCCAGGACCAACAGGCTCAGTCCGGGACAGCTTCTTCCAGCAGGCCATCAGACTGATTAAGTCATGCTGATTTGAGTGTATTTCTATGCTACCTTGATTGTTCTGTTTATTATAAATTACTCTGATTGCGTATTGCACATTCAGACGGAGATGTAATGTAAAGATTTTTACTCTTGTATATGAAGGATGTAAGAAATAAATTCAGTTCAATTAAGGGAATTGTTCAATAGTTTGATAATGGGACAGAAGCTGGTAGTACATACTTTCAGGCTTTAGTATTTTCTGCCCAATGGGGAGGGGAGGAGAGGGAATGCACAGGGTGGCTGCTTTCTGAGGCAGTGAGGAGTGTAGACAGTGTCCATGGAAGGGAGGCCGGGTTCCATGAGGTGCTGAGCTGTCATCGGCAGAGCAGTTGCCATACCATACTGTGATGCATCTGAACCAGACAAATGAGCTCTATGGAGCATCGATAAAGTTGTGCGGGATCAATGGAGACCTGTCCAAGTTCTTTAGCTTACCGAGCAAGTAGAAGTGTTGGTGATATTCCTTGGCTGTGGCATCGGACAGGTCAGTCTGTTGGAGACTTCCAGTCAACTTGAACAGCAACAGCATCTTGCAGCTTTTGTGGTTGTTTTAATTGGGGAAATTATTTCACTTCCCCCTATTATTTAGTTTCATAATAGTCCCAGTGCCATCAGCAGACTGTTCCTGGCTCGTGAGAAGCCTTTGAGCTGGGCCCCTCAGAGGACTGGAGGCCTGGGGTGGTCGTGGGCATCTCTCTCTGCCTTATCTGGTTTCTCTGCGGATGTCTTACTCGTGTTACCGCACAGAAACAGGCCATTCAGCCCAACTGGTATGTTTTGTGCTTTGTCGTGTCCGAGATGGACTCTGCTGCAGTGGGGTGGTTGAGGGGAGGGATTGTCCTTGTTTTCAGGGATCGTTACTGCGGCTTTGGAAGGAAAAAGCAGCTCCTTTGGATGGTTGAAGGTTTCCATTAGTGGTTGGAGGAGCCGAGAGCGATGTCCAAGGAGAGCCCGTGTTTGTACTGCTTCCCAAGAGTGAGAGAGGAGAGTGCAGTTGTCCTGGTGGCAGTGGGAACTGGAACTTCCTGTTCTTAGCTGTGTCCTTTTCCATAACCCCCTCCCCCACCCCCACCCCCAGGGAGTGGCGACCCTCGCCCCTGCTAGCTGAAGAACGGTGGGAATTGCTAATGAAAGGAGGATGAGATGGGTTCAGCTCAGAACTGCCTCTTGGTGTAGCTGGGTTGAAGCCTCAGAACACGCCACTGGCTGACTGTTGTGGTCCCTGCCCACCAGCCACAGCGGGCGAGGGGAGGCGGAATGGGGGGAGGGGGCAGTTCGAGCGAGCAAGTGTAAGAACCCTGCCACTCACTGAGTAGTGTACAGCCACTCCTAATATTCCACCCCTGGCTTTTGGGTTGGCAATAAGCCATGGTGTGTGTGTGTGCGCGCGCCCCAGTTGCAGGGGGCAGAGGTGGTGTTCAACCTGTACTCCAGAGACTGGGTGAAAGCTGTGCAGGGGGCAGCCTGTGACTGTTGTGATGTGGCGTCTGTTTCGGTGGGCAGGCTGTGTTGGACACCTACATGATCAGCACCAATTTTTAAAGGTTGATGGCTCAACAAACTGAGGTGTTTAAATTGACTCCTGGATTTTCAGAATAAATAGAAATGATTACCCCTCTGGTGAGGGAGCCCAGAGTTTGGGGGGGGCGGAGGGGTTGTGGACCATTCATTCCATGGAGTTTGCTCTAGTATTTTATCAAAGATGATTTATTTTCCATCTCAACACCTCCCCTCTGTCTTCTCCCTGTAAACTTTGACACACTTACTAATCAAGCACTTAGCAATCTCCGTTTTAAATATTCCCAACGACTTGGCCTCTACAGCTGTCTGTGGGAAAGAATTCCACAGATTCACCACTCCCTGGCTAAAGAAATTCCTCCACATCTCAATTCTGAAGAGATTTCCTCCTCCTATTCTAAGGTTGTGCCCTCTGGTACTGGACAGCCCCCCAAAGGAAATTTCTTAGACACATAGAAAACCTACAGCACAATACAGGCCCTTTGGCCCACAAAGTTGTGCCGAAAATGTCCTTACCTTAGAACTACCTAGGCTTTACCCATAGCCCTCTATTTTTCTAAGCTGCATGTAGCCAACCAGGAATCTCTTAAAGGACCCTATCATTTCCGCCGCCAGCAACCCATTCCACGCACTCACCACTCCCTGCATTTTTTTTTAAAAAAAACAACTCACCCCTGACATCTCCTCTGTACCTACTTCCAAGCACCTGAAAACTGTGCCTTCTCGTGCTAGACGTTTCAGGCCTGGGGAAAAAAGCCTCTGACTATCCACACGATCAATGCCTCTCATCATCTTATACACCTCTATCAGGTCACCTCTCAACCTCTGTCGCTCGAGGGAGAAAAGGCCGACTTCACTCAACCTATTTTCATAAGGTATGTCCCCCAATCCAGGCAACATCCTTGTAAATCTCCTCTGCACCCTTTCTGCATCCTTCCTGCAGTGAGGCGACCAGAATTGAGCACAGTACTCCAAGTGCATCTGACCAGGGTCCTGTATAGCTGCAACATTACCACTCAGCTCCTAAACTCAACTCCTTGGTTGATGAAGGCCAATGCACTTCATGCCTTAACCACAGAGTCAACCTGTGCAGAAGCTTTGAATGTCCTATGGACTTGGACCTCAAGATCCCCCTGATCCTCCACACTGACAAGAGTCTTACCATTAATGCTATAGTCTGCCATCATATTTGACCTGCCAAAATGAACCACTTCACACTTATCTGGGTTGAACTCCATCTGCCACTTCTCAGCCCTCCACACTATCCACCACACCCCCGACCTTTGTGTCATCAGCAAACTTACTAACCTTCTCCATGTCCAGTCTTTCAAATGCCTTTTGATATTCGATAGGTTTCAATGAGATCTCCTTTCAGTCATCTAAACTCCAGCAAGTACAGGCCCAGACCCAAATAAAAGGCCCTTTGTACATTGACTCCGGGAATGAAAGAGTTAATCTCACAAGCCACCTGTGGATCCTGTCCAATGCCAGCAGATCTATTCTTAGATGTGGGGCCCAAAACTAATCACAATACTCTGAACGTGCTCTAACTAGTGCCTCAGACTTGCATCCTTGCTTTTATATCCTAGTCCTCCTGAAATGAATGCTAACATTGTGGAAAAAGCCTGCTTACATTTACCCAATCTTTACCTCTCATAATTTTGTATACCCCTGTCAAATCTCCCCTTAGTCTTCTACGTTCTAAAGAATACAGTCCTAACGTGTTCAATCTTTCCTTATAACTCCGGCAACATCCTTGTAAAATTTCTCTGCACTCTTTGAACCTTGTTTACATCTTTCCTGTAGATAGGAGACCAAAACTGCACAGAATACTTCAAATTAGGCCTCAGCAATGTCTTATACAACTTCAACATCTCTCTTTTTTAAATTTTTTTTATTTTTATTAGTTTTTTTATACATTTTACAGATTAAAAAACCCCAAATCACAATGAGGAACATTAATACAGTGCAAAATTAAGCATACAATGACAATATGATACAAAGAAAGAGAATTTTAAAAAAAAGCACCTAAATTGAAGACAAGTAAACTTAGTATCCTCCCCCAACCCCACAACACAATAAAAAAACCCCAGACCAACCACAACACAATATAGAGAACATAAATCAGGACAATCAAACTCCAATACACTCAGCAACAGAGGATGATGATAATGCCTACTACCAGAAAAAAAAAGGAGCTGAAAGCAAGGGACCGAAAAGAAAAAAACCCTAGTCAAGAGGAAGGTTATGAAAGTACTCGATAAAAGGTCCCCAGACCTTATGGAACTTTAGGTCCAAATTAAGAACTGAATAATGAATTTTTTCGAGGTCCAAGCAGGCCATAATGTCGTTAAGCCATTGAGCATGAGTGGGCGGGGCAACATCTCTCCATCTAAGGAGGATCAAGCGTCTAGCCAGGAGAGAGGCAAAGGATAATATTTGGCATTTGGTCGGACTCAGACGTAAATCTGTCTCGCCCCAGAAACCGAACAAAGCAATTAAGGGGTTTGGTTCTAGGTGCTGATTCAGAATATACGATAACGTAGTGAAGACATCTTTCCAAAATTTCTCCAAGCTAGGACAGAACCAGTACATATGGATGAGAGAGGCCACGCCCCTCTTGCATTTATCGCAGAGCGGACTAATGTCAGGGTAGAATCGAGATAGTTTAGATTTAGATATGGGCTCTATGAACAATCTTAAACTGTAAAAGGCAATGGCGAGCACAAAGAGAGGTTGAGTTAACCGATTTGAGAATCGAGTCCCAGCTCTCATCAGATAAGGAGGTATTTAAATCCTGCTTCCAGGCCATTTTGATTTTATCCACAGGGGCCTGTTGTAAGGCTGCTAATTTATCTTGGATAATTGATATTAAACCTTTACCTAGTGGATTAATGGAAAGAAATAAGTCCATAGCATTTTTCGCAGGCATTTCAGGAAAGTTAGAAATTAAGGAGCAATAAAGCGTCTAATTTGGAGTTAACTAAAAAAATGAGCATTGGGCAGATTGAATTTAACAGAGAGCTGCTGAAAAGAAGCGAAGCGATTATCAATGAAGAGATCTTCAAAACGTCTAATGCCCTTCCTATACCAAACCTGGAATGCTGAATCGTACGTGGTAAGTAAAAAAAGGTGATTATGTACGACAGGGCTGGAAAAGGAAAAAACATGGAAACCATAGCATTTCCTAAACTGAGCCCATATACGCAAAGTGTGTCTAACAAGAGGATTAGCTATTAATCTGGACAGATTACTAGGAGTGCGGAGCCAAGAAGTGCAGAGATAGATAATTCTTTAGTGGAGCTCAACTCCATTGCCACCCAGTTAGGGCACTCGGGTTGGCCATGGAAGAAAGACCAAAAGGTAGCACAACGTATATTAGCTGCCCAATAATATAAACGAAAGTTAGGTAAAGCCATGCCACCTTTTTTAGATTTTTGGAGATGGATTTTATTAATTCTAGAGCGCTTATTCTTCCACAGATATGACAAAATAATAGAGTCTAAAGAATCAAAAAAAAATTTAGGAATAAAAATTGGGATAGATTGAAATAAGTATAAAAATTTGGGGAGAACATACATTTTAACAACATTAATACGACCTACCAAAAACATAGATAGAGGTGACCATTGTACCAGACTCTGTTTTATAATATATGAAAGATTGGCAAAGTTTTCACGAAAGAGATCTTTAAACTTCCTTGTGACTGTAATTCCAAGATAAGTAAATAGATTATGGACTACTTTAAAAGGGAGATCACAATGTTAATTCTTGTGCTTCTTTATTAATTGGGAAAAGTTCACTCTTATGTAAATTAAGTTTATAGTCAGAGATCTGGCTAAACTGGTCAAGAAGTGAAAACATTGGTAAGGATGTAGACGGATTTGAGAGAAAGAGTAATAAGTCATCAGCATAAAGGGAAACTTTATGCTCAACACCCCCTCTCCAAATCCCGGTCAATTCAGGACAATTTCGAAATGCTATCGCCAAAGGTTCTATAGCCAAATCAAAGAGAAAGGGACTTAAGGGGCATCCCTGACGGGTGCCACGTTTGAGATTAAATAACTGGGATTTCTGAAAATTAGTTAAAACAGAAGCAGTAGGACACAGGTACAGCAATTTGATCCAAGAGATGAAACTTTGACCGAGGTCAAATTTTTCTAAGACTGCAAAAAGGTAGTTCCACTCTATACGATCAAATGCTTTCTCCGCATTGAGGGAAATAACACATACAGGAATCCCAGTTGGAGGTGAGTATAAGATATTAAATAAACGCCGAATGTTAAAAAAAGGGAGACGGTTTTTAATAAAACCTGATTGGTCAACAGAGATAATGGAGGGAATAACGGTTTCTAATCTATAAGCCAAAACTTTAGCTAAGATCTTTACATCAACATTGAGCAAAGAAATCGGTCTATACGAGGAACACTCTGTTGGGTCTTTGCCCTTTTTTAATAGAAGAATAATAGATGCCTCATTGAAAGAGGGTGGCAATTTGCCGTAATTAAACGAATCAGATAATACTGAAAGTAACTGAGGAGAAAGAAGTGAAGAGAATGATTTATAAAATTCTACAGGGAACCCATCAGGTCCAGGAGATTTCCGTGAGGACAGTGCAGAAATTGCAAAAGATATTTCTTCTGATGATATAGGCGCATTAAGTTTGGCTTTAGAATCAGATGAAAGTGAAGGAATATTCAGATTCTTTAAAAATTGATAAGCAGAGATATTGTCATTCGAAGATTCAGAGGAATAGAGCCGAGAATAAAAATTTTTAAATGCATCATTAATTTCTAAATGATCCGATGTAAAGTCTCCGTTCTCCTTCCGGATCTTTGTAATATGTTGTTTGGCTTTGGAACGCCTCAGCTGATTGGCTAGAAATTTACCAGACTTAACCCCATGAATGTAAAAGTGACTCTTGCTTTTGAGAAGTTGGCATTCGACAGGTTGAGTGGACAGAAGGTTAAATTTAGTTTGGAGTTCAACACGCTTCTTGTATAGTTCAGGATTCTTAGTTTGAGCATACAGTTGATCCAATTCTTTAATCTGGTTAATGACTAATCGATCTGCACAGGATCTTCTGTTGAGATTTGCTGTGTAAGAGATTATTTGACCCCTCAGATATGCTTTCATGGCATCCCAGACAATCTGGGATGACACTTCAGGTGATGTATTAGTGTTAAAATAAAAGGTTATCTGATCCTTAATAAATTTTAAAAAATCATCATCCGATAATAAAGTTGAATCAAACCGCCAGTGTTTATTCCTCTGAGAGAGACCAGGAAAGTTCAACGAGAGAGTAATTGGGACATGGTCAGAAATCAGTATACTCTGATAGTCACAAGAGTAGGCCAATGGAATAAGTTGGTTATCGAGTAAGAAATAGTCAAATCTAGTGAAGGTATGGTGAACATGTGAAAAAAAAAGAGTAATCTCTCTCAGTAGGATGAAGGAAACGCCATATATCAGAGATACCAAAATTAGAGAGAAACGATTGGATTGCTAAGGCAGATTTAGTAGGTGATCTGGGAACAGAGGATGATCGATCCAGATTAGGATCTAACCCAACAGTAGAAGTCACCACCCAGTATAAGAGAGTATGTTTAAGTCTGGTAGTGAGGAAAAAAAAGTTCAAAAAAGTTAACATCATCAAAGTTGGGGGCATACAGGTTTGCTAGTACAACTTTAGTGTTGTATAGTTTACCAGAAACAATAATAAAACGGCCATTTGTATCAGATATTTTATTATGGAGTTCAAAAGGAATATTTGAGTTAATAAGAATGGAGACTCCCCTAGCTTTAGCGGCAAAGGATGAATGAAAATGCTGACCTGCCCACTTTGACAGAAGCCGGGAGTTATCAAAACAACAAATATGAGTTTCTTGAAGGAAAGCAATGTTAGCTTTGAGTTGTTTAATATGTGAGAATACCTTCCTCCTTTTAACAGGGTGATTCAATCCCTTTACATTCCAGCTCACAAATTTAAGTGCACTAGCCATTATCAATTACTAATGCATAAAAGGCAGCAGGCATATAAAAAGTCAAGCAATACAATAGCAGTCTGGGAGCAGAAATGTAAACATAGATTTGTGAAATCAAAAAATAAACATGTCCTGAGCAATAAAGACAAACAATAAATACAGTGAGTGATGTTGGAACTGGAAAACCCACCCCACCCGCACAACCCAAAACTAGATGGCTACCAAAAAAAGCAGCTAGCTCTACCAAAAAAATTAACCCAAATATAACTTCCAGATCTGTGTCATTAACAGCAGTTCCATATAAATACTATAGCAAATAGCAACTAGTTTATGCACTAGAAAACGTAGCTACAAATTGGAACATCTTCTGCAGAAATATAAAACTTAATACAGAGAAAATCAGAAGAAAACCAAAACTAACCTACCCGCGAAAAATTATGGAAGAATAAAGTAAGAGAAAGGGAAAAAAAAGGGAGGAAGGGGAAAATTATAGATTCAAGAAGAGTACTTATCAACCATTTACAGAGAGGGAAAAAAATCAAAGATTAAAAGAAAAGGTGAAAAAAAAAATAAATAAAAAAAAATAATCAGCAGTTAAACTGTGAACCAACGAACAGGGAGGCCTTCAATAAAGACTTCAAACCTCCAGAACAAGTTAGTCAATTGTATAACTCTATAGATAAAGTTATAAAATAGATTACACAAGTACTATTTAAACGTCCATAGGGAAACATTAAGCACAGAATGTCTATTTAAAGAAGACACACCAAATCCAGGGAGAGATTGTCAACAGCCCTTAGAGTTTCAATAAATAGTGTCTGAGTGATTCAAGTAAAGTCTGAGTCCGGGAAAAGTAATTTTACTATGAGAAGTACTTATCCACCATTTTAGGAGGTCCGATTGGGTTCCGAAGATGGCTGGATAGCCGGAAGACTTGCCACAAATGCCTCAGCCTCCTTCACTGACTTAACCCACTTATATTTTCCAGTATTAAGCGTGATTCGTAAATCGGCAGGAGTGCGAAGAGAGGGTTTAAAACCACGATCAAAAAGCACTTTCATTACGCCTTTAAACTCAGCGTGCATCTTTAAGGTCTGGGGTGCAAAATCTTCCACAAAGCGAATGGTTGTATTTTGGAAAGTAAAAGTACCTCTGCGACGTGCCTCCATAATCAGACGGTGTTTTACCTGGTATTGATGAAAGCACAAAATTACCGGTCGCGGGTGGGAGCCCAGAATTCCGGGGGGAACGTAGACCCGGTATGCCCTTTCGAGCTCAGGCAGGTTCGGAAGCAAATCTTTCCCGAATATCTTACAGAGGAACTCGGCAAAAAACTTCACGGTTGATCCCTGTTCGGTGGTCTCTGGCAACCCAAGAATTTGAAGGTTACAACGTCTGCTCCGATTTTCGAGATCGACCATTTTGGAAAGGAGTTGATTATTTTTTTCTTCTAGGCTGGAACAGAGAGTCTCCAAGTATTGAACATGACTTTCTAAATTTTCAGAAGTCGAATCGATGCGAGATAAGTGTTCAGCATCTTCGTCCATTCTATCATTGATCCGATCCAGTTTGGCTTCCAGCTGTTTGAAAGTGATTCTAAATTCCTTTAAAGTATCGTCTCGGTGTTGTTCCAGCACAGCGAGGGTCTCAGAAGGCAGAGCTGGAACTTGCTTTCTCCCGGTTTTAGAACTCTTGCTAGACATTGTAAGGTAGATGTGTTCACAGGCAAGTAAAAGAAACCAAATAAAGTTCCTAATTAAGGTTTAAAAAATGGAGACGTTTAGTGCAAAGATAGCGAAAATAACGGAACAAAAGTTCGGAGCAGCTAAGCAATCGCCATCTTACCAGAAGTCCCCCAACATCTCTTCTTCTGTACTCAGTACATTGATTTATGAAGGCCAATGAGCCAAAAGCTTTCTTTATGACCCTGTCTACCTCTGATACCACTTTTGATGAACTATAGACCTGTGTTCCCAGATCCCCTTGTTCTACCACACTCCTCAGTTCCCTGTAAGACCTACCCTGGTTAGTCCTACCAAAGTGCTTGCGCTTGTCTGCGTTAAATTTCATCTGCTATTTTTCAGCCCATTTTACCAGCTGATGCAAACCCTTCTGCAAGCTGTGATAGCCTTCCTCA
Source organism: Hypanus sabinus (assembly GCF_030144855.1). Taxonomy (NCBI): domain Eukaryota; kingdom Metazoa; phylum Chordata; class Chondrichthyes; order Myliobatiformes; family Dasyatidae; genus Hypanus; species Hypanus sabinus. The sequence continues at coordinate 61,295,296 of NC_082728.1, read as the reverse complement.
CTGTGTCATCCGCAAATTTACTGATCCAGTTGACCATATTATCATCCATATCATTCATATAGATGACAAACAGTAAAGGACCCAGCACTGATCCCTGCAGCACACCACTAGTCACTGGCCACCAGTCAGAGAGGCAACCATCTACTACCACCCTCTGGCTTCTCCCACAAAGCCGATGTCTAATCCAATTTACTACCTCATCTTGAACGCCGAGCGACTGAACCTCTTTGAACGGCCTTCCATGCACAAAGCCATGCTGACTATCCTTGGTCAGTCCATGTGTATCCAAATTCTTATGTATCTGGCCCCTTAGAGTAACTTCCAGTAACTTTCCCAACACTGATGTCAGACTCACTGGCCTGTGGTTTCCTGGTTTCTGTTTAGAACTTTCTTCTTTAACAGTAGAACAACATTGGCTATCCTCCAATCCTGTGGTACCTCCCCTGTCACTAAGGATGGTTTAAATATCTATGTTAGGGTCCTGACAATTTCTGCACTTGCCTCCCACAGGGTCTAAGGGAACATCTTGTCAGACCCTAGGAATTTATCCACCCTGATTTGCCTCAGGGTAGCAAAGACTCTGCCTCCTCTGTAATCTGTACAGGGTCCAAGAAGATGACGCTGCTTCTACAGACTCTATCTGTCTCGAGTAAATACAAATGCAACGGGCGCATTTACGATCTCCCCCATCTCTTTTGGTTCTACACATGGATTACCATTCTGGTCTTTCAGAGGAACAATTTTGTCCCTTGCAATCCTTTTGCTCTTAACATATCTGTAGAATCCCTTAGGATTCTCCTTAATCTTGTCTGCTCGGGCAGCATCATGCCTTCTTTTAGCCTTCCTGATTTCTTTCTGAAGTGCTCTCTTACGTTTTTTATAATCCATCGGCACCTGGTTTGTTCCTGCCTGCCCATACCTGCTATGCACCTCCTATTTTTTCTCAACCAGTGCTTTAATATATCAAGGTTCCATACACATGTTATCTTTCTTTTATTCTGACAGGCACATAAAGCTTTGTACTCCCAAAATTTCTGTTTTGAAGGCTTCCCACTTTCCAAGTACAACGTTGTCAGAAACCAGCCTGTCCCAATCTGCACTTGTCAGATCAGTAAAGGGCAGCACCCAGATCTGCTGAAAGCTTTCCCTCGGAGCTGGTAAAGGAGGGTTTGAGAGCAGGCGAGTAATTCATTCAGCCCACAGCTTGAAAGAATATCCTCAGCAGCATGTGGACTGTTGCTGTTTACTGGCAGTTCTTTTGAATGTATTTGACTGGGGTTTGGCAGTGCTGGATAAGACCATGTTACACAGTAACTGGGCAAATGTCTAATACTTTGCAAGCTGATAATTAATGTGGGCTTTCACTTTCTTGCTCAATGTGCCACTCACTGTCCATGAGTTTTGGACACCGTTTGTACATTGCAAAAAGCAGGGTCTGGGAAGATGGCAGTACGTACAAACAATTTTGCTCAGGAGACATTTGTGAATATTCCTGAGATACAATTTGCTTTAAAGTTGCATTCTGTGCTGATGGAAGTTTCTCATGGACTGCTTCAGAGGGTGGTGTATAAGTGTGAGCCAAGTGTTGGTGGGACCAGCATCAGGAGAGTTAGAACCATAGAACATTACAGCACAGAAACAGGTCTTTTGGCCCTTCTTGGCTGTGCCGAACCATTTTTCTGCCTAGTCCCACTGACCTGCACCTGGGCCATAGCCCTCCAAACCCCTCTCATCCATATACCTGTCCAAGTTTTTCTTAAATGTTTAAAGTGAGCCCGCATTCACCACTTCATCTGGCAGCTCATTCCACACTCCCACCACTCTCTGTGTGAAGAAGCCCCCCCCCCCCCATGTTCCCTTCACCCTAACCCATGTCCTCTGATTTTTTCCTCCCCTAGCCTCAGTGGAAAAAGCCTGCTTGCATTCACTCTATCTATATCCATCATAATTTTATATACCTCTATCAAATCTCCCCTCATTCATTTACGCTCCAGGGGATAAAGTCCTAACCTATTCAACCTTTCTCTGTAACTCAGTTCCTCAAGCCCCGGCAACATCCTTGTAAACCTTCTCTGCACTCTTTCAACCTTATTAATATCCTTCCTGTAATTACGTGACCAAAACTGCACACATACTCCAAATTCGGCCTCATCAATGCCTTATACAACCTCACCATAACATTCTAACTCTTTTACTCAGTACTGTGATTTATAAAGGCCAATGTACCAAAAGCTCTGTTAACAACCCTATCTACCTGTGACACCACTTTTAGGGAATTTTGTATCTGTATTCCTAGATCCCTCTGTTCTACTGCACTCCTCTGTGCCCTACCATTTACCTTGTATGTTCTACCTTGGTTTTTCCTTTCAAAGTGCAATACCTCACACTTGTCTGTATTAAACTCCATCTGCCATTTTTCAGTCCATTCCTCCATCTGGTCCAAATCCCTCTGCAAGCTTTGAAAACCTTCCTCACAGTCCACTACACCTCCAATCTTTGTATCATCAGCAAATTTGCTGATCCAATTTACCACATTATCATCCAGATCATTGATATAGATGACAAAGTTGTCATCTATATGAATCTGTATAGTTTGTCAGTGATCTGGCTCCATTATCACAGACACCCACAAGTAAATTTTAACTGTAAAATAGGAAACACAAAAATCTCTGTGTAACCGTGCCTCCATAGTATTGTAATCAGGAGAAGCTGGTCCTGCTGCTGGTGGGGCCAAACTTCTGAGTTCTGCAATATTACAGGAGCTCATTTGTGAGTCAGGCGCTGGTAAACGGGTGGTCTGTGAATGATCACCTCTTGTGTGATGAGTCAGTTTTTCACACGTGACTCTAGCACTTTCTTTCTGTTTGATGCTCTCAGCAGTCACAATCAGACATTGGTTGCCTGTACAGTGGGCAGGCTGAGAGTCACAATCAGACATTGGTTGCCTGTACAGTGGGCAGGCTGAGAGTCACAATCAGACATTGGTTGCCTGTACAGTGTGCAGGCTGAGAGTCACAATCAGACATTGGTTGCCTGTACAGTGGGCAGGCTGAGAGTCACAATCAGACATTGGTTGCCTGTACAGTGGGCAGGCTGAGAGTCACAATCAGACATTGGTTGCCTGTACAGTGGGCAGGCTGAGAGTCACAATCTGTGGAATTTGCTGTGTTGTGGCAGCATTACAGTGCAGAACACGAAGAACTGCAGTAAGTTACAAGAAATATGTAAAAGTAAATGAGTAGCACTAAAAGGGAGTATATAGTGAGGTCATGTTCAAGGACCATTCACAAATTTGATGGCAGAGAGGAAGGAACTGTTCCTAAAATGCTGAGTGCTCACCTTCAGGCTCCTGTACCTCCTCCCCAAAGAGGGGCAGTACGGTGCCATTGCATTAGGGCAACACTTGGCCGCACCAGTAGTAAGATGGGAGTCCGATGGTGGAAGCAGGATCTGTGTGCAACGACAGGATGACGCTGGGGTTTCCATTAATGTTGACAGGTCATGGGTTGAGAGGAGCAGGCTTCTCAAGATCATGGGAAGTTCCCGAGGTTGGAGGGCTGTGGTAGCACAGTGTCGGAGGGGCTTTCAGGATTTTATTGGAAGTGGTTGGCTCATATACAGTCTAAGGAGGGAGCTGAGTTCAAGACCAACCTCAGGTGATGAGCCTTTGTTGATCTTTGCATGAGGGTCATGCAAAGACCCAATGTATCGGTGTTTTATTCCTTTCCAAGGCTGACATTTGTTACCTGGAGAAGGAATGGGGTGAGCGACTGCAGTCCCTCTGGTTACGGTTCCTCCGGTCGGGAAGAGTATTCCAGAATTTACATCCAGCATTTCTAAATTGGAATGCTGTCTCTTACGTTTTGTAATTTCAAAACATGAAACCAATTCAAAACAAGACAGGGAAGTCCGAAATGTGGGTCTAACTTCGCCTTAACTTTAAGCAAAGTGCACACGTATCATGTAGTAGCGTGGGTCCAGTTTTATTCTGCCTTTCAAAGGGATGAAATGGTTAGCATCTGTGGAACGTTTGGTGGCTCTGGTTTTGTATTCACTGGAGTGTAGAAGAATGGGGGAGGGGTGGAAGCTACCAAATATTGAAAATCTTAGAGTGGACGTGCAGAAGATGTTTCCGATAGTGGGGAATCTAGTAGCAGAAGACACAGCCTTGGAGTAGGACATAACAGAGACGAGGAAGAATTTCTTTAGCTAGTGGGCTGTGAATCTGTGGAATTTATTGCCACTCTTGTTGGTGGAGACCAAATCATTAGGTATATTTAAAGCAGAGATTGATAGATTCTTGATTAGTCAGGGCATCGAAGATTGCAGGGAGAATGGGGGTGACGGAATTGCGGAGCAGAGTCGATGGGCTGGATGACCAGATTCTGTGCCTGCGCTGTGCTGGCATCAAAGAACACTTACTGCGTGGTTCCCAGCACTGAGTGTTGTGACTGCAGTCTCGGCTTGTGTGCCTGTATCTGAGGCAGTGATGTGTGTGGTGACCGGATCTGTTTAATGACTTCCTCAGACTGGTGACTAATTGAAGAGTGACCAGAATATTAACAACTGTGGATTTGTGTGTTTTGCAGGACCTCTGCCCCAGCTGCTCACAAACGGAGAAGATGAACTAAAGGTAGAACATGTCTCCTATTTCCACGTGGTTGGTTTGCACCATGCCATCAGGTGTTGCTTGTCAGAGTCAGTCACAGCTCGTCTGGGTCTGTCCAGTCGATCAGGCTGGTTGTCGTAGTCATAATGCAATACAGCATTACCGTCCAGCCAGCTGGTCGCAGTTTCTGGCAGTCAGCCCACATCCTTCTAAGCCCTCCTCTGATTTGCAGCTGGCCCTGTGCTGCCAAGTTCCACACACTCTGCACTGCCAATTTGGATTATATCTCTGAGTATGTAATCGGGACTGGTTTGGGTGGAGAACTACAGTTCTGGAGATTTAAACTATAGTTGAAAGTCTAGTCAGTGCCTTGGGAACACTGTGACCTTTGCCTCTGACCTGGGCTTACAGATCAGTGCCATCCACTGTAACTGCTGGGGGCATTTCTCTTGCCCTGTAGAGGCAGAAATATGAAACATCTGTGGGTCGGACCTGGGCAGGAAGCAGGAATTACGGAGTGTGACAGTGACACCAGAGAGGGAGGCAGGAAACAGGAATTACAGAATGTGACAGAGAGGGAGGCAGGAAACAGGAATTTCGGAGTGTGATAGTGACACCAGAGAGGGAGGCAGGAAACAGGTCTTCAGATCCACCAAATCCATCAACCATTTTACCATCTACAGTAGCCCCATTTGCCGAGATTCCTCTGCCTTGCCATTGAGTATCTTTTGAAGTACTCTATAATGTAATGATTGTATCCTTCTCCTTCTCTGGCTTTGCGTTCCAGTTTACAACTACTCAGACTTGCCTTATACCTCAGATCCTTTATTTAAAAGTCCTACCTGTACTTTGCCCTCTTGTTTTTGATACCTCTGTTTGAGGAAAGGATTCGGTCTATGTCTCTGATAATCTAGTAGTCTTCTATCGGGTCACCCTCAGCCGCTTTTGCCCCAGGGTGGAGTTATTCCTTAGCACCCTCCTGTTGAGCCCACATGCCCCATCTCGTTTGACTTCCCAGTACACATCAGTCTGATTAAATTCCACCTGACAACTCTCTGACCAACCTGCCTGCTGTGGCCTTGGGCAATCTTCCTTTGTGCCCAATTGCTATTTATTCCTGTTTATTGGGGAGTTTACTGAAGATTTTCCTCCATCTCACAGGCCAATGGGAACGTGTTGGAACCGGTGGCGCTCACATCGGAGCCATCTTCAGATTCTTCGTCTTTGCCCTCCACTCCCACAACTCCGGCCAAAGAAGCAGCCGCTGACGTGGCAGAGGTACAGTTCTTCCTCCTCTTCCCTTGGTGCCCAGGGTTGCAGAGGCTGTAGCTTTCAGCAGGGGTCCGGATCCTGTGACCTGAGCTGTTTACGAGTTGGTAAGGGGGCCGCGAGCTGTGTTCCTACCCAACTGGAGATGCCTTCAGCTGATAAATCCCCACCCCCACCCCACTATCCTCCCAGGAGCTCCACCGTATGGAGGGGATTTGCATACGTGAGGTCAGGGCTGCTGTTCCGAAGCTCCCTTGTGATCAGTCTGCCTGTGCCTCTGGCTGAGAGTATCGGGCTCCAGTTGGCTGTCAAAGGGGCCGGGTGAAGGAACGGTGCTGTGTGTGAGTGGTGCTGGGGAAAGGTAGTCTTGGAGCTACCACCTTTGTTCTGTCCGCTGCAACAGCCAGCAGCTCCCATTTCCATTCCATTTTGCCTTGTCCGTCTACTGCCCCACTGAGGCCAAATTCAATACCCCGTATTGTGTCTGGGTAGCTTCCACCCTGATTGGATAAACATCAATTTCTCCAACTTCTGGTAACCGCTGCTTTCTGATTTCCCCCTTGCCCACCCCTTTTGTTTCCCTCATTCGAATGGCACCTCACCCCTTTCCTTTTCCTTCCCCACCTGTTCATCATCTCCCTCTGGTTTTGCACGCCCTCCCCTTTATTCCACGGTCTACTGCCCTCTCCTACCTGATTTGTCGTTCAGTGCTTTACCCCTTCCACATCTCGGCTCTCCCTCCCTCCTGCACACACCTACTTTCCCCTTCATCTGATCAGTTTGTTCTTCTCCTTCAGCCTTCCCATTCTGGTTTCTGTCCCCTTCCTTTCCAATCCTGATGAAAGGCCTTGCCCTAAAACACATGTACCGACCTTTTAACGTACTTCAACGTCAATCTAACTCTTGCCTTCCACATAACCCTCCCCTCTTTTTCTTTCATCAATGTGTCTATCTAAAATGTCCTGAATCTACCTGCCTCTACCAGCACCCCAAGCAGGGCTTTCATCCACTTGGCACTCTACGTAAAGAGAAACCTACCTCCGACAATCCCCCCTATACTTGCCTCCTCTCACCTTAAAAATATGCCCTCAGGCATTAGCATTTACACTCTGGGTGGAAAATGCTGGTTGTCCACTTTATCATCATATACACTTCTTTTGAGTCACTTCTTATCCTTCACTTCAAAGAGAGGAGCCCCAGCTTGTTCAGCCTATCCTCATATGACACGCTGTCTAATCCGGGCAGCATCCTGGTGAGTCTGCTCTGCACCCTCTCTAATCCAGACAGCATCCTGGTGAGTCTCCTCTGCACCCTCTCTAATCCAGACAGCATCCTGGTGAGTCTGCTCTGCACCCTCTCTAATCCAGACAGCATCCTGGTGAGTCTTCTCTGCACCCTCTCTAATCCGGGCAGCATCCTGGTGAGTCTCCTCTGCACCCTCTCTAATCCGGGCAGCATCCTGGTGAGTCTCCTCTGCACCCTCTCTAATCCAGACAGCATCCTGGTGAGTCTGCTCTGCACCCTCTCTAATCCAGACAGCATCCTGGTGAGTCTTCTCTGCACCCTCTCTAATCCAGACAGCATCCTGGTGAGTCTGCTCTGCACCCTCTCTAATCCAGACAGCATCCTGGTGAGTCTTCTCTGCACCCTCTCTAATCCAGACAGCATCCTGGTGAGTCTGCTCTGCACCCTCTCTAATCCAGACAGCATCCTGGTGAGTCTGCTCTGCACCCTCTCTAATCCAGACAGCATCCTGGTGAGTCTTCTCTGCACCCTCTCTAATCCGGGCAGCATCCTGGTGAGTCTCCTCTGCACCCTCTCTAATCCGGGCAGCATCCTGGTGAGTCTTCTCTGCACCCTCTCTAATCCGGGCAGCATCCTGGTGAGTCTCCTCTGCACCCTCTCTAATCCGGGCAGCATCCTGGTGAGTCTCCTCTGCACCCTCTCTAATCCGGGCAGCATCCTGGTGAGTCTCCTCTGCACCCTCTCTAATCCGGGCAGCATCCTGGTGAGTCTCCTCTGCACCCTCTAATCCGGGCAGCATCCTGGTGAGTCTCCTCTGCACCCTCTCTAATCCGGGCAGCATCCTGGTGAATCTCCTCTGCACCCTCTAATCCAGACAGCATCTTAGCGAATCTCCTCTTCACCCTCTCTAATCCAGGCAGCATCCTGGTGAATCTCCTCTGCACCCTCTCTAATCCAGACAGCATCCTGGTGATTCTCCTCTGCACCCTCTCTAATCCAGACAGAATCCTGGTGAATCTCCTCTGCACCCTCTCTAATCCGGGCAGCATCCTGGTGAGTCTCCTCTGCATCCTCTCTAATCCGGGCAGCATCCTGGTGAGTCTCCTCTGCACCCTCTCTAATCCAGGCAGCATCCTGGTGAGTTTCCTCTGCACCCTCTCTAAAGCTTCCACACCCTGAACTGAACACATGATTCCAGGTGGGTTTTGTACAACTACAACATTACCGTGTGGCTATTAAACTCAGTCACCTGACTAGTGAGGCCCAACAACCTGATCAGCTTGTGTGGCATCTTTGAGACATCGATGAAAAGTTGGCTCTTGGCTCCCTTCCACAGACGTGGCTTGACCCGCTGAATCTAACTTGCTGAAGGTAGGGCTGCGTTCAGAGAGCAGTGTCTCTGGCCAAGTTCACCTCTCGGCTCTCATTCCTGAGACGGATGTTTGGTTGCTGCTGTTTTGCCCAGTGAGGGGTGGTGAAGGTGCGTGGGAATGGAATGGGGATCATCCGTCAGCCCCGGGCTGACCTGCTCTTTGTCTCCAGCAGCCCCACCCTGATACCGAGGGCGCGTTCGCTGATGTGGGTCTCAGCCTGAGCACGTCTGCGGCAGCTGCCAAGGAGAAGGTCCATTCGAAGCGGCTGAGCAAGCGGGCTCCGCAGATGGACTGGAGCAGGAAGAATGAGCTCTTCAGCAACTTGTAGGGGGCCCGGCTGGTAGCTCCCCTCACTGCACAAAAACCTAAATCTCTCTAGTGATTTGTTTGTTTCCCCAAACCCCAGCTAATCTACCTGGTGCATTCCAATGGTGGGGCTAATCCACAGCCCCTCCTTCCCCTGCCTGTCCCTCCCCCCACTCCCACCCATTCCAGCCAGCCTCAGCCCACTCCAGCGTGGTACTCTGCTTTGACTAACCGGGGTGGGGTTAGTGGGCCCCTTGTTGCTCTCAGCCCAAACCGGAGGGAGGGAGGTGGAACCACATCTCGGGTAGCTGTTCACTTGTCTGGGACTGACCCACCACCATTCCCTGTGGGTGACTGGGGCTGTGAGCAAGAGTTCTCTGCTGTGGGTTTGGGGAGCGTACCTTCCCTTTGCTAGGAAGTGTAGTTTCATTAGATGCATCTAATCTAGCCTACACACTGTGCTAATGAACTGGATTCCTTAGTGACCCTCCCACATCTGTCTGCAACTGTCCACCCATTGTAAACTGGCACCACCAGCCCGGCTACGCTGTTCTTGCGAACTCCCGAGACTGGAGGTCCAAGGGCTTCATCCGAATTGTTGGTTCGTACTCTCAGGCACGGTAACAGCAACCCTTTCCGATGCCTCTCACACGTTCATCATGGTGAATGATTTATATACTTTAATTGTCCTTTTGAAAGATCAGCCAGTAGTGGAGTTCAGTGCCACTGATCATGAATGAGGCTTCTATTCGGAGAGGCTATAAACAGCCCCTTTTGTTACTTCTCCACTGAGGGGTAAGAATGTTGGGCTGTGCATGTGTGGGGAGAAGATGCTCAGTGCCTGTGCTTTCTTCTGAATTCCTCCTATTCCCACTGAAATGTGCTGATTAGTCCAATTAATCTGCTAGCAAAAACGAAGGGGCTGGAACCGCTGCCCCTATTAATAATGTCTTCGCTCGAAATGAACGCTGTCTCTGGCTGCTTTTGTACTTCAAACAGGCGTCCTTTTGATGGTGGGGCACAAACGGAGGTTTTGTATTTTGTTAACTCCTTCACTGTCTCCTGCTGGGCAAGCACAGGGTGGGTTTTGGAGCAGCTCATGTTTATAATTTACTTCTATTTACCAGAAATAAGTTAGGAATAAATGCTAATGAACTTGGAAATCTATAAAGTTCTGAACTTGGCACATTTACTGTACATTGAAATAAGTTTATGGTTTCTGGGACATGTAAGAAATTCCAAGTGAAGTGATGTTCTGATTGGGCTGGAGTTTGTGCTTGAGAAAGAATGTTCTAGAAGTGTTATGGGTTAGTCAATGTAGACTCTAAATCTGAAAACGTGTTCCTGGGATTGCAGTGGGTTCGTGAGAGGACTGGTACAGTCTAGTACACTGTCCCACCATCACCTCCCTCTGATGGTTTAATGGTGGGTTTCTGCACTTGGATGGGGTGGTCTGAGCTAAATAGGAGGGACTGGGAGAATGATGGAAAGTGCCGGTGAAGAAATGGAGGGTGCTGTGGGAATGGATCTTTGCCTGCTGGTTTTGAGTGTGTACCGGGCGGCAGCAGGCTGCAGGACCGCAGAGCCCCTGCAGGGAGGTGGCCTGAGACAGAGAAGCTCCTCAACATGCTGAGCTGAGTCTGCCCTGTGACTGAGACAAGAATCCCAAAGCGTTTGCACCCCAGACCGAGCTTACCAGAGGCAACACGGTCTTAACCATATGGAGCCAGTGTGGTGGAAAATTCTCCCCAGCACGAGGTCATGAATAGTCTGGATGGAGTTGGACTCCATTTCCAAACTTGTCTAATAATATAATTTTCTTCTTTTGCATTAAAACATTTGGAGGTTTTGTTTTAAAATGACTGGTAGAAGGGAAGTGAGGGTTCCACCTGCTGGCTGAGATAGTTTGTGGTCAGTGCAGGCTTCCAGCAGTCACCCTGTACGATGTGGGCAAGTGCAGAGGCTCTCCGAGTCCAACCATCCAAATCAAATGAAAGGCACCACCAGTGTTGATGAGCAGTGAACCACATGTCCAGACACGAAGACGACCAGTGATTTGTGTCCAGATTCAGTATCGGTAATTTCTAGAAACTATATTTTTATCAGTATATGTAAATTTTATGAAATAAAGGTTAAGAATCAGCTGTTTCTCAGTTGCTTATCCTGTTACCACAAGGTCTATAGACAAGGGTCCAGGGAGTGAGACCCTGTGTATGTCAGAGTTGGCTACAGTCTACCCCACCCATATAGTCTACAAAATCTCATTTTTCATTCTTCCCTCTTTCTCATTCTCCTCACATTCTCTGCCTGTCTTGCGGACAAGTGTCAGCTCTCAGTGGCCAGCCCTGTATATCTTTGGGCCGCGAGGGGAAACTGGGTCATGGGGGAGTGTGCCGATAGCAGGGGTCAGGATTGGTGGAGCAGTGCATTCTACCCCGATGCTGCCCGTGGGTATAACCACAGGGCATGTCTACTGTGGGTCGCGCTGATGTTCATGGGAGCTTGGGGGGTGTGGGGGCAGTGGCGCCAGTCAAAAGCATAAGCAAAGCAGTAGAAGGAAAAGGTCACAGGCTGGGACAGGGACCAGGAAGGAATTTCGAGTGAGGGGACAGAAATGTTCCTCTGTAATGGTCAGCTGGTGATGCAGAGATCCACCAAATAGGTGGATCCGGGACAAAATAGGGCAGTTGTGGGTGAGATGAGGACTGGTTTAACCCCCGGGGCAGCTCAATCTGAGCAAGCTGGGACCATGGACGGCAGGATATTGGGCTAATGTGCTGTGGTGTGAAGCCACAATAGGGTGACCGGCTGGGAGTGTTAACCCCTCTGTCCTTGTTCTCCACCTAGTGGGGATGCACAACCGTTTCCCCTCAGCCACAGCCTGCTTGCTTAGTTGACAGATGAATAGTAACCTTCACTGGATCCACTGCCTTGCAGACTCCAGCAGTCTGACTTCATCTTGCTCCCTGTTCCGGACTCTCATTCCACAACGGATGGTTTCTCAGTTCCCATCTGGGCATATCCCCTAATCAGTTTAGAAGTGTCACACGTCACCTCTATTAATGGGCACCACCTCCCTAACCAGTGATCAACATGACAGAAGAGATTCTGCAGAGGCTGGAGATCTCGAGTGACAGACAAAATGCTGGAGGATCTCAGCAGGTCAGGCAGCAACTTCAGAGGAACTAGGAGAGCTTGCTGAGGGCTCTCAGCCTGAAATCACAGTTCTTTATTTCCCACCATCGATGCTGCCTGACAGGCTGGGCCCCTCCATCGTGGTTATGATGCTGCTGGAGGGCAGAGCACCAACATGCTGGCTCCTGTGAGAGAAGGTGGGCGTTGGTCTGTAAACCAGCTTTCTCACAGCCCCGAGCTTACCGGAGTGACCTCTCTTTCCTGGGCCTGGCTGTGAATCCCACATACCCACCTGATCCATGTACCCAGCAGGACCCAGACCCGCCTCAAGTTCACTCAACAGGGTTAGGATACACTGAGAATCAGAACAGGAACTCGGGGCATAAAACCCCGTGGTAAAACTAACGTTTATTGCAAGATTCTGCCACCCTCCATACACTCTCACATTCACATTCTCTCCCTCTCCCTCGCCCCCTCCCCTTCTCACTCCCTACCCCTACACTTGGGGTGTGGATGACTCTCTCACTGAAGACTAGGTACGGGATGGCCTACTGTGACACCATTAACACCATCAACAGGAAGGGGATTTAATTTGATAGGGGCAACCTCACCTCGTGTGAAGAGGAAAACCTCTGTCTGCTGTAACTACTGCCAGCCCCTGTGGCAAACCCCCAAGTATCAAGCTGTTAGCTGGCTTTAGTCAACCTGCCGTCACCAGGCCGCGCTGCGTAAACCTGCTCGCCCACTCCCCCATGGATTGCTGACAAAACAGCACAATGTACCTGCAGAGAGAAGGAATGGTACAGTGAGAGGGCCCCAGCACTTCCAACCTACCACTCACCTCACCAACAGACTTCCAACATTACCCTCAACAACTATACCATCAAACACCAACAGGCATCCAACAATGTCCTCAACCACTGTACCCCCAACACCAACAGGCATCCAACAATATAATCAACAATTGTACCACCAACAGGCATCCAACAATATCCTCAACAACTGTACCCCCAACACCTTCAACAGGCATCCAACAATAACTGCAACAACTGTACCCCCAACACCAACAAGCATCCAACAATACCCTCTAAACTGCACCACCAATGGCAACAGGCATCCAACAATACCTTCAACAACCCTACCCACAACACCACCAGGCATCCAAGAATATCCTCAACAACTGTACCATTTAACACCAACAACAGCCATCCAACAATACCGTCAACAACTGTGCCACCAACATCATTAACAGGCATCCAACAATATCCTCGACAACTGTACACCCAACATAATCAACAGGCATCCAGCAGTATCTCAACAACTGCACCTCCAACACCATCAACAGGCATCCAACAATACCCGCAAAACTGCACCACTTAAACCAACAGGCATCCAACAATATCCTCAAGTATGGTACCATCTACACCATCAACAGGCATCCAACAATGTCCTCAACAACTGTACCACAATACCTTCAATAGGGATCCAGCAATATCCTCAACAACTGCACCATTAACAGGCTTACAACAATATCCTCAACAACTGTACCCCCAGCACCATCAACAGGCATCCACCAAAATATCCTCAACAACTCTACCCACAACACCATCAACAGGCATCCAACACTATCTTCAACATCTGTACCCCCAAAACCATCAACAGGCTACCAACAATATCCTCAACAACTATAGCATCAAACATGATCTCAGGCATCAAACAATATCCCCAACAACTGTATACCCAACACAATCTACAGGTATCCAAACAATATCTCAACAACTACACCACTAACACCATCAACAGGCATCCAACAAAACCCGCCAAACTGCACCACCAACACCAACAGGCATGCAACAATATCAACAACTGTACCACCAACACCATCAACAGGTATCCAACAATGTCCTCAACAACTGTACCCCAATACCTTCAACAGGGATCCAGCAATATCCTCAACAACTGCACCACCAACACCATCAACAGGCATCCAACACTATCTTCAACATCTGTACCCCCAAAACCATCAACAGGCTACCAACAATATCCTCAACAACTATAGCATCAAACATGATCTCAGGCATCATACAATATCCTCAACAACCGCCCCATCAACAGGCATCAAACAATATCCCCAACAACTGTATACCCAACACAATCTACAGGTATCCAAACAATATCTCAACAACTACACCACTAACACCATCAACAGGCATCCAACAAAACCCGCCAAACTGCACCACCAACACCAACAGGCATCCACCAATATCCTCAACAACTGCACCCCCAACTCCATCAACAGGCATCCAACATATCAACAACTGCACGACCAACACCATCAACAGGTATCCAACAATGTCCTCAACAACTGCACCACCAACACCATCAACAGGCATCCAACAATGCCGTCTAACCTGCACCACCAACATCAACAGGCATCCAACAATATCCTCAACAACTGCACCATTAACAGGCTTACAACAATATCCTCAACAACTGTATCCCCAAATCCATCAACAGGCATCCAACAATACCCTCAGCAACTGCACCATTAACAGGCTTACAACAATATCCTCAACAACTGTATCCCCAAATCCATCAACAGGCATCCAACAATACCCTCAGCAACTGTGCTATAAACATCATCAACAGGCATCCACCAAAATATCCTCAACAACTCTACCCACAACACCATCAACAGGCATCCAACAATATCTTCAACATCTGTACCCCCAAAACCATCAACAGGCTACCAACAATATCCTCAACAACTATAGCATCAAACATGATCTCAGGCATCATACAATATCCTCAACAACCGCCCCATCAACAGGCATCAAACAATATCCCCAACAACTGTATACCCAACGCAATCTACAGGTATCCAAACAATATCTCAACAACTACACCACTAACATCATCAACAGGCATCCAACAAAACCCGCCAAACTGCACCACCAACCCCAACAGGCATCCAACAATGTCCTCAACAACTGTACCCCAAACACCATCAACAGGAATCCAACAATACCTCAACAACTGCACTACCAACTCAATCAATAGGCATCCAACAATATCGTCAACAACTCTACCCCCAACACCATCAACAGGCATCCAAGATTATCCTCAACAACTGCACCATCAACAGGAATCCTACAATATCCTCAACAACTGTACCACCAACCCCATCAACAGGCATCAAACAATATATTCAACAACTGCACCATCAACAAGCATCCAACAATATCCTAAACAACGGCGCCATCTACAGGCATCCAACAATATCATCAACAACTGTACCACCAGCACCATCAACAGGCATCATACAATATTCTCAACAACTGTACCATGAACAAGCAATCAAGAACTGTACCATCAACAGGCATCCAACAATACCCTCTAAACTGCACCACCAACACCAACAGGCATCCAACAATATCCTCAACAACTGAACCCCCAACACCATCAACAGGCATCCAACAATATCCTCAACAACTGTACCACCAACACCATCAACAGGCACCCAACAATACCCTCAGCAAATGTACCACCAACATCATCAACGAGCATCCAGCAATATCCTAAGCAACTGTACTATAAACATCATCAACAGGCATCCAACAATATCTTCAACAACCCTACCCACAACACCACCAGGCATCCAAGAATATCCTCAACAACTGTACCATTTAACACCAACAACAGGCATCCAACAATACCGTAAACAACTGTGCCACCAACATCATTAACAGGCATCCAACAATATCCTCGACAACTGTACACCCAACATAATCAACAGGCATCCAGCAGTATCTCAACAACTGCACCTCCAACACCATCAACAGGCATCCAACAATACCCGCTAAACTGCACCACTTAGACCAACAGGCATCCAACAATATCCTCAACAACTGTACCCCCAACACCATCAACAGGCATCATACAATATCCTCAACAACTGTAGCATCAAACACCATCAACAGGCATCATACAAATATCCTCAACAACTGTACCATCAGCAGTCATCCAACAATATCCTCAACAACTCTACACCCAACACAATCAACAGGCACCCAACAATATCTCAACAACAAAACCACCAGCACCATTAAGAGGCATCCAACAATACCCGCTGAACTGCACCACCAACACCATCAACTGGCATCCAACAATACCCTCAGCAACTGTACCACCAACACCATCAACGAGCATCCAGCAATATCCTCAGCAACTGTACTATAAACATCATCAACAGATATCGAAGAATATCCTCAACATCTGTACCATTTAACACAAACAACAGGCATCCAACAATACCATCAACAACTGTGCCACCAACATCATTAACAGGCATCCAACAATATCCTCGACAACTGTACACAACATAATCAACAGGCATCCAGCAGTATCTCAACAACTGCACCTCCAACACCATCAACAGGCATCCAACAATACCCGCTAAACTGCACCACTTAAACCAACAGGCATCCAACAATATCCTCAACAACTGTACCCCCAACACCATCAACAGGCATCATACAATATCCTCAACAACTGTAGCATCAAACACCATCAACAGGCATCATACAAATATCCTCAACAACTGTACCATCAGCAGTCATCCAACAATATCCTCAACAACTCTACACCCAACACAATCAACAGGCACCCTACAATATCTCAACAACAAAACCACCAGCACCATTAAGAGGCATCCAACAATACCCGCTGAACTGCACCACCAACACCAACAGGCATCCAACAATATCCTCAGCAACTGTACCACCAACACCATCAACAGGCATCATACAATATCCTCAAGTATGGTACCACCTACACCATCAACAGGCATCCAACAATGTCCTCAACAACTGTACCACAATACCTTCAATAGGGATCCAGCAATATCCTCAACAACTGCACCATTAACAGGCTTACAACAATATCCTCAACAACTGTACCCCCAGCACCATCAACAGGCATCCACCAAAATATCCTCAACAACTCTACCCACAACACCATCAACAGGCATCCAACAATATCTTCAACATCTGTACCCCCAAAACCATCAACAGGCTACCAACAATATCCTCAACAACTATAGCATCAAACATGATCTCAGGCAACATACAATATCCTCAACAACCGCCCCATCAACAGGCATCAAACAATATCCCCAACAACTGTATACCCAACGCAATCTACAGGTATCCAAACAATATCTCAACAACTACACCACTAACACCATCAACAGGCATCCAACAAAACCCGCCAAACTGCACCACCAACACCAACAGGCATCCAACAATATCAACAACTGTACCACCAACACCATCAACAGGAATCCAACAATACCTCAACAACTGCACTACCAACTCCATCAACAACCATCCAACAAAAGCAACAACTGCACCACCAACACCATTAATAGGCATCCAACAATATCGTCAACAACTGCACCATCAACAAGCAGCCAACAATATCCTAAACAACGGCACCATCTACAGGCATCCAACAATATCATCAACAACCGTACCACCAACACCGTCAACAGGCATCATACAATATTCTCAACAACTGTACCATGAACAGGCAATCAAGAACTGTACCATCAACAGGCATCCAACAATACCCTCTAAACTGCACCACCAACACCAATAGACATCCAACAATATCCTCAACAACTGAACCCCCAACACCATCAACAGGCATCCAACAATATCCTCAACAACTGTACCACCAACACCATCAACAGGCATCCAACAAAACCCTCAGCAACTATACCACCAACACCATCAACGAGCATCCAGCAATATCCTCAGCAACTGTACTATAAACATCATCAACAGGCATCCAACAATATCTTCAACAACCCTACCCACAACACCACCAGGCATCCAAGAATATCCTCAACAACTGTACGATTTAACACCAACAACAGGCATCCAACAATACCGTCAACAACTGTGCCAGCAACATCATTAACAGGCATCCAACAATGTCCTCAACAACTGTACCCCAATACCTTCAACAGGGATCCAGCAATATCCTCAACAACTGCACCACCAACACCATCAACAGGCATCCAACAATGCCGTCTAAGCTGCACCACCAACACCAACAGGCATCCAACAATATCCTCAACAACTGCACCATTAACAGGCTTACAACAATATCCTCAACAACTGTACCCCCAGCACCATCAACAGGCATCCAACAAAACCCGCCTAACTGCACTACCAACACCAACAAGCATCCAACAATATCGTCAACAACTGCACCCCCAACTCCATCAACAGGCCTCCAACAATATCATCAACAACTGTACCATGAACAGGCAATCAAGAACTGTACCATCAACAGGCATCCAACAATACCCTCTAAACTGCACCACCAACTCCAACAGGCATCCAACAATATCCTCAACAACTGAAACCCCAACACCATCAACAGGCATCCAACAATATCCTCAACAACTGTACCACCAACACCATCAACAGGCATCCAACAATACCCTCAGCAAATGTACCACCAACACCATCAACGAGCATCCAGCAATATCCTCAGCAACTGTACTATAAACATCATCAACAGGCATCCAACAATATCTTCAACAACCCTACCCACAACACCACCAGGCATCCAAGAATATCCTCAACAACTGTACCATTTAACACCAACAACAGGCATCCAACTATACCGTAAACAACTGTGCCACCAACATCATTAACAGGCATCCAACAATATCCTCGACAACTGTACACCCAACATAATCAACATGCATCCAGCAGTATCTCAACAACTGCACGTCCAACACCATCAACAGGCATCCAACAATACCCGCTAAACTGCATCACTTAGACCAACAGGCATCCAACAATATCCTCAACAACTGTACCCCCAACACCATCAACAGGCATCATATAATATCCTCAACAACTGTTGCATCAAACACCATCAACAGGCATCATACAAATATCCTCAACAACTGTACCATCAGCAGTCATCCAACAATATCCTCAACAACTCTACACCCAACACAATCAACAGGCACCCAACAATATCTCAACAACAAAACCACGAGCACCATTAAGAGGCATCCAACAATACACGCTGATCTGCACCACCAACACCAACAGGCATCCAACAATATCCTCAACAACTGAAACCCCAACACCATCAACAGGCATCCAACAATATCCTCAACAACTGTCCCACCAACACCATCAACAGGCATCCAACAATACCCTCAGTAACTGTACCACCAACACCATCAACAGGCATCCAACAATACCCTCAGCAACTGTACCACCAACACCATCAACGAGCATCCAGCAATATCCTCAGCAACTGTACTATAAACATCATCAACAGGCATCCAAGAGTATCCTCAACAACTGTACCATTTAACACCAACAACAGGCATCCAACAATACCGTCAACAACTGTGCCACCAACATCATTAACAGGCATCCAACAGTATCCTGGACAACTGTACACAACATAATCAACAGGCATCCAGCAGTATCTCAACAACTGCACCTCCAACACCATCAACAGGCATCGAACAATACCCGCTAAACTGCACCACTTAAACCAACAGGCATCCAACAATATCCTCAACAACGGTACCCCCAACACCATCAACAGGCATCATACAATATCCTCAACAAATGTAGCATCAAACACCATCAACAGGCATCATACAAATATCCTCAACAACTGTACCATCAGCAGTCATCCAACAATATCCTCAACAACTCTACACCCAACACAATCAACAGGCACCCAACAATATCTCAACAACAAAACCACCAATACCATCAAGAGGCATCCAACAATATCCGCTGAACTGCACCACGAACACCAACAGGCATCCAACAATATCATCAGCAACTCTACCACCAACACCATCAACAGGCATCCAACAATATCCTCAACAACTGTCCCACCAACACCATCAACAGGCATCCAACAATACCCTCAGCAACTGTACCACCAACACCATCAACAGGCATCCAACAATACCCTCAGCAACTGTACCACCAACACCATCAACGAGCATCCAGCAATATCCTCAGCAACTGTACTATAAACATCATCAACAGGCATCCAAGAATATCCTCAACAACTGTACCATTTAACACCAACAACAGGCATCCAACAATACCGTCAACAACTGTGCCAGCAACATCATTAACAGGCATGCAACAATATCCTCGACAACTGTACACCCAACATAATCAACAGGCATCCAGCAGTATCTCAACAACTGCACCTCCAACACCATCAACAGACATCCAACAATACCCGCTAAACTGCACCACTTAGACCAACAGGCATCCAACAATATCCTCAACAGCTGTACCCCCAACACCATCAACAGACATCATACAATATCCTCAACAACTGTAGCATCAAACACCATCAACAGGCATCATACAATATCCTCAACAACTGTACCATCAGCAGTCATCCAACAATATCCTCAACAACTCTACACCCAACACAATCAACAGGCATCCAACAATATCTCAACAACAAAACCACCAGCACCATTAAGAGGCATCTAACAATACCCGCTGAACTGCACCACCAACACCAACAGGCATCCAACAATATCCTCAGCAACTGTACCACCAACACCATCAACAGGCATCATACAATATCCTCAAGTATGGTACCATCTACACCATCAACAGGCATCCAACA
Source organism: Hypanus sabinus (assembly GCF_030144855.1). NCBI lineage: Eukaryota > Metazoa > Chordata > Chondrichthyes > Myliobatiformes > Dasyatidae > Hypanus > Hypanus sabinus. Next base: position 61,274,650 of record NC_082728.1, on the reverse strand, counting down.
ATGTCCTCAACAACTGTACCACAATACCTTCAATAGGGATCCAACAATATCCTCAACAACAGTACCATCAGCAGTCATCCAACAATATCCTCAACAACTCTACACCCAACACAATCAACAGGCATCCAACAATATCTCAACAACAAAACCACCAGCACCATTAAGAGGCATCCAACAATACCCGCTGAACTGCACCACCAACACCAACAGGCATCCAACGATATCCTCAGCAACTGTACCACCTACACCATCATCAGGCATCTAACAATGTCCTCAACAACTGTACCACAATACCTTCAATAGGGATCCAGCAATATCCTCAACAACTGCACCATTAACAGGTTTACAACAATATCCTCAACAACTGTACCCCCAGCACCTTCAACAGGCATCCACCAAAATATCCTCAACAACTCTACCCACAACACCATCAACAGGCATCCAACACTATCTTCAACATCTGTACCCCCAAAACCATCAACAGGCTACCAACAATATCCTCAACAACTATAGCATCAAACATGATCTCAGGCATCATACAATATCCTCAACAACCGCCCCATCAACAGGCATCAAACAATATCCCCAACAACTGTATACCCAACACAATCTACAGGTATCCAAACAATATCTCAACAACTACACCACTAACACCATCAACAGGCATCCAACAAAACCCGCCAAACTGCACCACCAACACCAACAGGCATCCAACAATATCAACAACTGTACCACCAACACCATCAACAGGTATCCAACAATGTCCTCAACAACTGTACCCCAATACCTTCAACAGGGATCCAGCAATATCCTCAACAACTGCACCACCAACACCATCAACAGGCATCCAACAATGCCGTCTAAGCTGCACCACCGACACCAACAGGCATCCAACAATATCCTCAACAACTGCACCATTAACAGGCTTACAACAATATCCTCAACAACTGTACCCCCAGCACCATCAACAGGCATCCAACAAAACCCGCCCAACTGCACTACCAACACCAACAGGCATCCAACAATATCGTCAACAACTGCACCCCCAACTCCATCAACAGGCATCCAACAATATTATCAACAACTGTACCACCAGCACCATCAACAGGCATCATACAATATTCTCAACAACTGTACCATGAACAGGCAATCAAGAACTGTACCATCAACAGGCATCCAACAATACCCTCTAAACTGCACCACCAACTCCAATAGGCATCCAACAATATCCTCAGCAAATGTACCACCAACACCATCAACGAGCATCCAGCAATATCCTCAACAACTGTACTATAAACATCATCAACAGGCATACAACAATATCTTCAACAACCCTACCCACAACACCACCAGGCATCCAAGAATATCCTCAACAACTGTACCATTTAACACCAACAACAGGCATCCAACAATACCGTAAACAACTGTGCCATCAACATCATTAACAGGCATCCAACAATATCCTCGACAACTGTACACCCAACATAATCAACAGGCATCCAGCAGTATCTCAACAACTGCACCTCCAACACCATCAACAGGCATCCAACAATACCCGCTAAACTGCATCACTTAGACCAACAGGCATCCAACAATATCCTCAACAACTGTACCCCCAACACCATCAACAGGCATCATACAATATCCTCAACAACAGTACCACCAACACCATCAACAGGCATCCAACAATATCCTCAGCAACTGTACCACCAACACCATCAACAGGCATCCAACAATACCTTCTGCAACTGTACCACCAACACCATCAACGAGCATCCAGCAATATCCTCAGCAACTGTACTATAAACATCATCAACAGGCATCCAAGAATATCCTCAACAACTGTACCATTTAACACCAACAACAGGCATCCAACAATACCGCAAACAACTGTGCCACCAACATCATTAACAGGCATCCAACAATATCCTCGACAACTGTACACCCAACATAATCAACAGGCATCCAGCAGTATCTCAACAACTGCACCTCCAACACCATCAACAGGCATCCAACAATACCCGCTAAACTGCATCACTTAGACCAACAGGCATCCAGCAATATCCTCAACAACTGTACCCCCAACACCATCAACAGGCACCCTACAATATCTCAACAACAAAACCACCAGCACCATTAAGAGGCATCCAACAATACCCGCTGAACTGCACCACCATCACCAACAGGCATCCAACAATATCCTCAGCAACTGTACCACCAACACCATCAACAGGCATCATACAATATCCTCAAGTATGGTACCACCTACACCATCAACAGGCATCCAACAATGTCCTCAACAACTGTAGCACAATACCTTCAATAGGGATCCAGCAATATCCTCAACAACTGCACCATTTAACACCAACAACAGGCATCCAACAATGTCCTCAACAACTGTGCCACCAACATCATTAACTGGCATCCAACAATATCCTGGACAACTGTACACAACATAATCAACAGGCATCCAGCAGTATCTCAACAACTGCACCTCCAACACCATCAACAGGCATCCAACAATACCCGCTAAACTGCACCACTTAAACCAACAGGCATCCAACAATATCCTCAACAACCGTACCCCCAACACCATCAACAGGCATCATACAATATCGTCAACAAATGTAGCATCAAACACCATCAACAGGCATCATACAAATATCCTCAACAACTGTACCATCAGCAGTCATCCAACAATATCCTCAACAACTCTACACCCAACACAATCAACAGGCACCCAACAATATCTCAACAACAAAACCACCAGCACCTTTAAGAGGCATCCAACAATACCCGCTGAACTGCACCACCAACACCAACAGGCATCCAACAATATCCTCAGCAACTGTACCACCAACACCATCAACAGGCATCATACAATATCCTCAAGTATGGTACCATCTACACCATCAACAGGCATCCAACAATGTCCTCAACAACTGTACCACAATACCTTCAATAGGGATCCAACAATATCCTCAACAACAGTACCATCAGCAGTCATCCAACAATATCCTCAACAACTCTACACCCAACACAATCAACAGGCATCCAACAATATCTCAACAACAAAACCACCAGCACCATTAAGAGGCATCCAACAATACCCGCTGAACTGCACCACCAACACCAACAGGCATCCAACGATATCCTCAGCAACTGTACCACCTACACCATCATCAGGCATCTAACAATGTCCTCAACAACTGTACCACAATACCTTCAATAGGGATCCAGCAATATCCTCAACAACTGCACCATTAACAGGTTTACAACAATATCCTCAACAACTGTACCCCCAGCACCTTCAACAGGCATCCACCAAAATATCCTCAACAACTCTACCCACAACACCATCAACAGGCATCCAACACTATCTTCAACATCTGTACCCCCAAAACCATCAACAGGCTACCAACAATATCCTCAACAACTATAGCATCAAACATGATCTCAGGCATCATACAATATCCTCAACAACCGCCCCATCAACAGGCATCAAACAATATCCCCAACAACTGTATACCCAACACAATCTACAGGTATCCAAACAATATCTCAACAACTACACCACTAACACCATCAACAGGCATCCAACAAAACCCGCCAAACTGCACCACCAACACCAACAGGCATCCAACAATATCAACAACTGTACCACCAACACCATCAACAGGTATCCAACAATGTCCTCAACAACTGTACCCCAATACCTTCAACAGGGATCCAGCAATATCCTCAACAACTGCACCACCAACACCATCAACAGGCATCCAACAATGCCGTCTAAGCTGCACCACCGACACCAACAGGCATCCAACAATATCCTCAACAACTGCACCATTAACAGGCTTACAACAATATCCTCAACAACTGTACCCCCAGCACCATCAACAGGCATCCAACAAAACCCGCCCAACTGCACTACCAACACCAACAGGCATCCAACAATATCGTCAACAACTGCACCCCCAACTCCATCAACAGGCATCCAACAATATTATCAACAACTGTACCACCAGCACCATCAACAGGCATCATACAATATTCTCAACAACTGTACCATGAACAGGCAATCAAGAACTGTACCATCAACAGGCATCCAACAATACCCTCTAAACTGCACCACCAACTCCAATAGGCATCCAACAATATCCTCAGCAAATGTACCACCAACACCATCAACGAGCATCCAGCAATATCCTCAACAACTGTACTATAAACATCATCAACAGGCATACAACAATATCTTCAACAACCCTACCCACAACACCACCAGGCATCCAAGAATATCCTCAACAACTGTACCATTTAACACCAACAACAGGCATCCAACAATACCGTAAACAACTGTGCCATCAACATCATTAACAGGCATCCAACAATATCCTCGACAACTGTACACCCAACATAATCAACAGGCATCCAGCAGTATCTCAACAACTGCACCTCCAACACCATCAACAGGCATCCAACAATACCCGCTAAACTGCATCACTTAGACCAACAGGCATCCAACAATATCCTCAACAACTGTACCCCCAACACCATCAACAGGCATCATACAATATCCTCAACAACAGTACCACCAACACCATCAACAGGCATCCAACAATATCCTCAGCAACTGTACCACCAACACCATCAACAGGCATCCAACAATACCTTCTGCAACTGTACCACCAACACCATCAACGAGCATCCAGCAATATCCTCAGCAACTGTACTATAAACATCATCAACAGGCATCCAAGAATATCCTCAACAACTGTACCATTTAACACCAACAACAGGCATCCAACAATACCGCAAACAACTGTGCCACCAACATCATTAACAGGCATCCAACAATATCCTCGACAACTGTACACCCAACATAATCAACAGGCATCCAGCAGTATCTCAACAACTGCACCTCCAACACCATCAACAGGCATCCAACAATACCCGCTAAACTGCATCACTTAGACCAACAGGCATCCAGCAATATCCTCAACAACTGTACCCCCAACACCATCAACAGGCACCCTACAATATCTCAACAACAAAACCACCAGCACCATTAAGAGGCATCCAACAATACCCGCTGAACTGCACCACCATCACCAACAGGCATCCAACAATATCCTCAGCAACTGTACCACCAACACCATCAACAGGCATCATACAATATCCTCAAGTATGGTACCACCTACACCATCAACAGGCATCCAACAATGTCCTCAACAACTGTAGCACAATACCTTCAATAGGGATCCAGCAATATCCTCAACAACTGCACCATTTAACACCAACAACAGGCATCCAACAATGTCCTCAACAACTGTGCCACCAACATCATTAACTGGCATCCAACAATATCCTGGACAACTGTACACAACATAATCAACAGGCATCCAGCAGTATCTCAACAACTGCACCTCCAACACCATCAACAGGCATCCAACAATACCCGCTAAACTGCACCACTTAAACCAACAGGCATCCAACAATATCCTCAACAACCGTACCCCCAACACCATCAACAGGCATCATACAATATCGTCAACAAATGTAGCATCAAACACCATCAACAGGCATCATACAAATATCCTCAACAACTGTACCATCAGCAGTCATCCAACAATATCCTCAACAACTCTACACCCAACACAATCAACAGGCACCCAACAATATCTCAACAACAAAACCACCAGCACCTTTAAGAGGCATCCAACAATACCCGCTGAACTGCACCACCAACACCAACAGGCATCCAACAATATCCTCAGCAACTGTACCACCAACACCATCAACAGGCATCCAACAATGTCCTCAACAACTGTACCACAATACCTTCAATAGGGATCCAGCAATATCCTCAACAACTGCACCATTAACAGGCTTACAACAATATCCTCAACAACTGTACCCCCAGCACCATCAACAGGCATCCAACAATACCCTCAGCAACTGTACCACCAACTCCATCAACGAGCATCCAGCAATATCCTCAGCAACTGTACTATAAACATCATCAACAGGCATCCAAGAATATCCTCAACAACTGTACCATTTAACACCAACAACAGGCATCCAACAATGTCCTCAACAACTGTGCCACCAACATCATTAACTGGCATCCAACAATATCCTGGACAACTGTACACAACATAATCAACAGGCATCCAGCAGTATCTCAACAACTGCACCTCCAACACCATCAACAGGCATCCAACAATACCCGCTAAACTGCACCACTTAAACCAACAGGCATCCAACAATATCCTCAACAACCGTACCCCCAACACCATCAACAGGCATCATACAATATCGTCAACAAATGTAGCATCAAACACCATCAACAGGCATCATACAAATATCCTCAACAACTGTACCATCAGCAGTCATCCAACAATATCCTCAACAACTCTACACCCAACACAATCAACAGGCACCCAACAATATCTCAACAACAAAACCACCAGCACCTTTAAGAGGCATCCAACAATACCCGCTGAACTGCACCACCAACACCAACAGGCATCCAACAATATCCTCAGCAACTGTACCACCAACACCATCAACAGGCATCATACAATGTCCTCAAGTATGGTACCACCTACACCATCAACAGGCATCCAACAATGTCCTCAACAACTGTACCACAATACCTTCAATAGGGATCCAGCAATATCCTCAACAACTGCACCATTAACAGGCTTACAACAATATCCTCAACAACTGTACCCCCAGCACCATCAACAGGTATCCACCAAAATATCCTCAACAACACTACCCACAACACCATCAACAGGCATCCAACAATATCTTCAACATCTGTACCCCCAAAACCATCAACAGGCTACCAACAATATCCTCAACAACTATAGCATCAAACATGATCTCAGGCATCATACAATATCCTCAACAACCGCCCCATCAACAGGCATCAAACAATATCCCCAACAACTGTATACCCAACGCAATCTACAGGTATCCAAACAATATCTCAACAACTACACCACTAACACCATCAACAGGCATCCAACAAAACCTGCCAAACTGCACCACCAACACCAACAGGCATCCAACAATATCAACAACTGTACCACCAACACCATCAACAGGTATCCAACAATGTCCTCAACAACTGTACCCCAATACCTTCAACAGGGATCCAGCAATATCCTCAACAACCGTACCCCCAACACCATCAACAGGCATCATACAATATCGTCAACAAATGTAGCATCAAACACCATCAACAGGCATCATACAAATATCCTCAACAACTGTACCATCAGCAGTCATCCAACAATATCCTCAACAACTCTACACCCAACACAATCAACAGGCACCCAACAATATCTCAACAACAAAACCACCAGCACCTTTAAGAGGCATCCAACAATACCCACTGAACTGCACCACCAACACCAACAGGCATCCAACAATATCCTCAGCAACTGTACCACCAACACCATCAACAGGCATCATACAATGTCCTCAAGTATGGTACCACCTACACCATCAACAGGCATCCAACAATGTCCTCAACAACTGTACCACAATACCTTCAATAGGGATCCAGCAATATCCTCAACAACTGCACCATTAACAGGCTTACAACAATATCCTCAACAACTGTACCCCCAGCACCATCAACAGGCATCCAACAATACCCTCAGCAACTGTACCACCAACACCATCAACGAGCATCCAGCAATATCCTCAGCAACTGTACTATAAACATCATCAACAGGCATCCAAGAATATCCTCAACAACTGTACCACCAACATCATTAACTGGCATCCAACAATATCCTGGACAACTGTACACAACATAATCAACAGGCATCCAGCAGTATCTCAACAACTGCACCTCCAACACCATCAACAGGCATCCAACAATACCCGCTAAACTGCACCACTTAAACCAACAGGCATCCAACAATATCCTCAACAACCGTACCCCCAACACCATCAACAGGCATCATACAATATCGTCAACAAATGTAGCATCAAACACCATCAACAGGCATCATACAAATATCCTCAACAACTGTACCATCAGCAGTCATCCAACAATATCCTCAACAACTCTACACCCAACACAATCAACAGGCACCCAACAATATCTCAACAACAAAACCACCAGCACCTTTAAGAGGCAGCCAACAATACCCGCTGAACTGCACCACCAACACCAACAGGCATCCAACAATATCCTCAGCAACTGTACCACCAACACCATCAACAGGCATCATACAATGTCCTCAAGTATGGTACCACCTACACCATCAACAGGCATCCAACAATGTCCTCAACAACTGTACCACAATACCTTCAATAGGGATCCAGCAATATCCTCAACAACTGCACCATTAACAGGCTTACAACAATATCCTCAACAACTGTACCCCCAGCACCATCAACAGGCATCCAACACAATATCCTCAACAACTGTACCCCCAACACCATCAACAGGCACCCAACAATACCCTCAGCAACTGTACCACCAACACCATCAACGAGCATCCAGCAATATCCTCAGCAACTGTACTATAAACATCATCAACAGGCATCCAAGAATATCCTCAACAACTGTACCATTTAACACCAACAACAGGCATCCAACAATGTCCTCAACAACTGTACCCCCAACACCATCAACAGGCACCCTACAATATCTCAACAACAAAACCACCAGCACCTTTAAGAGGCATCCAACAATACCCGCTGAACTGCACCACCAACACCAACAGGCATCCAACAATATCCTCAGCAACTGTACCACCAACACCATCAACAGGCATCATACAATATCCTCAACAACTGTAGCATCAAACACCATCAACAGGCATCATACAAATATCCTCAAGTATGGTACCACCTACACCATCAACAGGCATCCAACAATGTCCTCAACAACTGTAGCACAATACCTTCAATAGGGATCCAGCAATATCCTCAACAACTGCACCATTTAACACCAACAACAGGCATCCAACAATGTCCTCAACAACTGTGCCACCAACATCATTAACTGGCATCCAACAATATCCTGGACAACTGTACACAACATAATCAACAGGCATCCAGCAGTATCTCAACAACTGCACCTCCAACACCATCAACAGGCATCCAACAATACCCGCTAAACTGCACCACTTAAACCAACAGGCATCCAACAATATCCTCAACAACCGTACCCCCAACACCATCAACAGGCATCATACAATATCGTCAACAAATGTAGCATCAAACACCATCAACAGGCATCATACAAATATCCTCAACAACTGTACCATCAGCAGTCATCCAACAATATCCTCAACAACTCTACACCCAACACAATCAACAGGCACCCAACAATATCTCAACAACAAAACCACCGGCACCTTTAAGAGGCATCCAACAATACCCGCTGAACTGCACCACCAACACCAACAGGCATCCAACAATATCCTCAGCAACTGTACCACCAACACCATCAACAGGCATCATACAATGTCCTCAAGTATGGTACCACCTACACCATCAACAGGCATCCGACAATGTCCTCAACAACTGTACCACAATACCTTCAATAGGGATCCAGCAATATCCTCAACAACTGCACCATTAACAGGCTTACAACAATATCCTCAACAACTGTACCCCCAGCACCATCAACAGGCATCCACCAAAATATCCTCAACAACACTACCCACAACACCATCAACAGGCATCCAACAATATCTTCAACATCTGTACCCCCAAAACCATCAACAGGCTACCAACAATATCCTCAACAACTATAGCATCAAACATGATCTCAGGCATCATACAATATCCTCAACAACCGCCCCATCAACAGGCATCAAACAATATCCCCAACAACTGTATACCCAACGCAATCTACAGGTATCCAAACAATATCTCAACAACTACACCACTAACACCATCAACAGGCATCCAACAAAACCCGCCAAACTGCACCACCAACACCAACAGGCATCCAACAATATCAACAACTGTACCACCAACACCATCAACAGGTATCCAACAATGTCCTCAACAACTGTACCCCAATACCTTCAACAGGGATCCAGCAATATCCTCAACAACTGCGCCACCAACACCATCAACAGGCATCCAACAATGCCGTCTAAGCTGCACCACCAACACCAACTGGCATCCAACAATATCCTCAACAACTGCTCCCCCAACTCCATCAACAGGCATCCAACAATATCATCAACAACTGTACCACCAGCACCATCAACAGGCATCATACAATATTCTCAACAACTGTACCATGAACAGACAATCAAGAACTGTACCATCAACAGGCATCCAACAATACCCGCTAAACTGCACCACTTAAACGAACAGGCATCCAACAATATCCTCAACAACTGTACCCCCAACACCATCAACAGGCATCATACAATATCCTCAACAAATGTACCATCAGCAGTCATCCAACAATATCCTCAACAACTCTACACCCAACACAATCAACAGGCACCCAACAATATCTCAACAACAAAACCACCAGCACCATTAAGAGGCATCCAACAATACCCGCTGAACTGCACCACCAACACCAACAGGCATCCAACAATATCCTCAGCAACTGTACCACCAACACCATCAACAGGCATCATACAATATCCTCAAGTATGGTACCACCTACACCATCAACAGGCATCCAACAATGTCCTCAACAACTGTACCACAATACCTTCAATAGGGATCCAGCAATATCCTCAACAACTGCACCATTAACAGGCTTACAACAATATCCTCAACAACTGTACCCCCAGCACCATCAACAGGCATCCACCACAATATCCTCAACAACTGTACCCCCAACACCATCAACAGGCATCCAACATCAACAATAGAATGCAAAGGGTAGCAGTGAATGGGTGATAGAAAGCAAAGGGTAGCAGTGAATGGGTGTTTCTCAGACTGGCTGGAGGTGACTAGTGGGGTACCACAGGGCTCTGTATTGGGACCACAGCTCTTTACGATTTATGTCAATGATTTAGATGAGGGCATTGAAAACTATATCAGCAAGTTTGCTGACGATACTAAACTGGGTGGCAGTGTGACATGCGAAGAGGACGTTAGGAGAATACAGGGAGACTTGGATAGGCTGAGTGAGTGGGCAGATACTTGGCAGATGTCATTCAATGTGAATAAATGTGAAGTTATCCACTTTGGAAGCTGGAACAAGAGGGCAGAGTATTGTCTGAACGGTGTCGAGTTAGGTAAGGGAGAAATGCAAAGAGACCTAGGAGTCCTAGTTCACCAGTCAATGAAGGTGAATGAGCAAGTGCAACAGGCAGTGAAGAGGGCAAATGGAATGTTGGCCTTTGTTACAAGGGGTATTGAATACAAGAGCAAGGATGTTCTTTTGCATTTGTACAGGGCCCTGGTGAGACCACACCTGGAATATTGTGTACAGTTTTGGTCTCCAGGTTTAAGGAAGGACATTCTGGCAATTGAGGAAGTGCAGCGTAGATTCACTAGGTTGATTCCTGGGATGGCAGGGCTGTCTTACGCAGAGAGATTGGAGAGATTGGGCTTGTACATGCTGGAATTGAGGAGATTGAGAGGGGATCTGATTGAAACGTTTAAGATAATTAAAGGATTTGATAGGATTGAGGCAGGAAATATGTTCCAGATGTTGGGAGAGTCCAGTACCAGAGGGCATGGATTGAGAATAAGAGGTCAGTTATTTAAAACAGAGTTGAGGAAGAGCTTCTTCTCCCAGAGAGTTGTGGAGGTGTGGAATGCACTGCCTCGGAAGACGGTGGAGGCTAATTCTGTGGATGCTTTCAAGAAGGAGCTAGATAGATATCTGATGGATAGGGGAATCAAGGGATATGGGGACAAGGCAGGGACTGGGTATTGATAGTGAATGATCAGCCATGATCTCAGAATGGCGGTGCAGACTCGAGGGGCCGAATGGTCTACTTCTGCACCTATTGTCTATTGTAATATCTTCAACATTTGTACCCCCAACACTATTAACAGGCTACCAACAATATCCTCAACAACTATAGCATCAAACATAATCTTAGGCATCATACAATATCTCAACAACTGTCCCATCAACAGGCATCAACAATATCCCCAACAACTGTACACCCAACACAATCTACAGGCATCCAACAATATCTCAACAACTACATCACTAACACCATCAACAGGCATCCAAGAATATCCTGAACAACTGTACCTCCAACACCATCAACAGCCATCAAACAATATCAACAACTGCAAGACCAACACCATCAACAGGCATCAACAAATACCCTCTAAACTGCACCACCAACACCAACTGGCATCCAACAATATCCTCAAAAACTGCTTTCCCAACTCCATCAACAGGCATCCAACATATCAACAACTGCATGACCAACACCATCAAAAGGCATCTAACAATATCCAGAACAACTGCAGCATTAACAGGCTTTTTAACAATATCTCAACCACTGCACTCACCAACACCATCAACAGGCACCATACCATATCCTCAACAACTATACCATCAACAGGCATCCAACAATATCCTCAGCAACTGTACCACCAACACTATCAACAGGCATCATACAATATCCTCAAGAATGGTACCACCTACACCATCAACAGGCATCCAATAATGTCCTCAACAACTGTACCCCAATACCTTCAAAAGGTATCCAGCAATATTCTCAACAACTGCACCACCAACACCATCAACAGGCATCCAACAATGCTGTCTAAGCTGCACCACCAACACCAACAGGCATCCAACAATATCCACAACAACTGCACCATCAACAGGGTTACAACAATATCCTCAACAACTGTACCCACAACACCATCAACAGGCATCCAACAATATTTTCAACATCTGTTCCCCCAAAACCATCAACAGGCTAGCAACAATATCCTCAACAACTGTAGCATCAAACACCATCTACAGGCATCATACAATATCCTCAACAACTGTCCCATCAACAGGCATCCAACAATATCCTCAACAACTGTACCCGCAACACAATCTACAGGCATCCAACAACATCTCAACAACTACACCACCAACACCATCAACAGGCATCCAACAACACCCGCCAAACTGCTCCACCAACACCAACAGACATCCAACAATATCCTCAACAACTGTACCCCCAACACCATCAACAGGCATCCAACAATATCAACAACTGCATCACCAACACCATCAACAGGCATCCAACAATGTCCTCAACAACTGTACCTCCAACACCATCAACAGGCATCCAATAATATCTCAACAACTGCACCACCAACACCATCAACAGGCATCCAACAATATCCTCAACAATTATACCTTCAAAACACATGCCAACTACCCCATCCTTACAGATAGCCTTACCAGCAGCACACACCCAGCTTGCAACATTCAGCTATGCCGCCAGTATCTCAGTCTCCATCAATGCAGCCAGTACTGGAGACTCAGAGGCCTGGAAGAACAGGGGAGAGGGACAGACTCTGGTTCACAGTTCCAGAGTGGGTGCAGTGCAGACACAGGTGACTCAGGAAGCTAGAATCTGAAGCACAGGAGAAACCAATGGGAGAGGAACTGAGTCAGAAGCTGCTGGACTTCTGTCCGTGAGGGACCGAGCTCACTTCACCCCACTTGGATGACGGAAGCCTCGCAGATTCATTTTTGGTAGGAATAAACCAAAGCAAATGAATGCAGTGGTACCATTTTGAAGGGAAAATGTAATGGGTATCGAAATCTGTGAATTTTTCTTTCATTCTCTGAGGCCCAGCAGTGACAGTCTAAAATTTGCAACTCAAGTGAGAATTTTTAGTTTTTGTATCCGGGTCCAGCTGTTGAGTAAAGGGAGACAGATACCAGAGAAGGTCAGTCTTGAGGTGGAAGTGCAGGCCTTAGGTGAACAGTGGCAAGGTAGTGAGGTAAAATTTTTCTTTACTCCACTAGTGGGTAAACAATCTTATGTGGTGTGGGAGAGCAGGGCCCCGGAAATGCATCCAGCTGCAGCTCCTGTCAGGTCACACAGACTCAGTGAGGCAGAGTGTGTGACGGGGGTGGGGGGGGGGGGGAGGTCACTCCTCAGGCCCAGCCAGATAGATGGGTGACCACCAGGAGCAGCAGACTGGTCATTCAGGAATCTCCTGCGGCTGCTCCCCTCTCTTAACAAGTACACTTCTTTGGAAACTGTTTGGGGGGGCATTCGGCCTCTAGAGGAATATCACAGCAGCAGGGAGACCTGGCTCAGCAGCTCTGGCTGTGTCAGGTAAGTCGAAGTGAGTGACGGGGGACTGTTCAGTCAAAGACACAGACAGGCATTTCTGTGGGCACCCCAGGACAGTGTGTTGGGTCAAGGGTATCTATGAGCAGCCCAGGATTATCTGAAAGGGGAGTGAGCAGCCAGGCGTCAGGGTTCATACTGGTACTGGCAGCAAGGATGATGAGGTCCTACAGAATTGAGGGACTTGATTGAAAGTTAAAACACAGGGCCTCTAGGGTTGTATTCTCAGGATTACTCCCCATGCCAAGTGCTACTGAGGCAAGAAATAGGAAGAGAGTATAATTGAATGTAATTTAAGGAGGGTGGGCTTTGGATCCCTGGATTGGTGGGGGTCTCTTCCAGGCTGCTTAAGCTGAAGGAGAAGCAATATTCACAGGGTGTGATTTGGAGTGGCAGGGGGTCATGGCCCAGGGCAGTACATTAGCAGGAGGAGGGACTGAGGGGGAGATAGATGTTAGGTCTTCTCTAAGGATGACCACCTTGTCGTGATGGATAGGCCTGTGAGATCCTGACACCAATGCCATCTGGCACTTAACTCCTGGTCAGGTCAAGGGGAGCTTCTGACCAAAACCTCAACCGTGGAGCTGGCGGAACGTGATGACAGCAATGAAGGGCCTCCAGTTATCTGCCATTCCATGCCACAGGACCCTGACCCCAACATCGAGGTCTAAGTCAGCAAATGTGAGACGTGGAAGCCCCTCAGAGCATGTGGATCCTTTGCAGGCTCAGCAATAGGCAACTTCAGAGGAGAGCACCACACTGGGCTCGAGTGACCAGGGTACTGAAAGGAAGGACAGATGGCCGCATTGGCAAAGGTGGTCGGAGGCTTCAGATGGTTATGAGTAGACGTTGAGGGAAAGAGGCAAATTACAACATGAACACAAGAGGTGCTGGAGATCCAGAGCAATACCAACAAAATGCTGGAGGAACACAGCAGGTCAGGCAGCATCTATGAAAGCAGCTGAACTTGTCAGTTTGGGTTTTATTTGTTGCTTGAGTATTCGGCAGGAGCCGGGGAGAATAGAATAGACTGAGGATGGCTGTATTGGAGCATCCAACATCTGGGAGTTATTTGAAGCCCAGGTGGTCAGAATCTCATTCTGTTGTGCTCCTGTGAGGAAGGCAAATGAGGATAGCAAGATTCAGGAATTTCGGATAACAAAAGATATTGCAAATTTAATAAGAAAAAGAAGGAAGCATGCACGTAGTAGGTTTAGAAATCTAACAGAGGACAAGCCCCTTAAAGAATGTAACCACAGTAGTGTAGGGCAGGGGTCAGCAATCTTTACCACTGAAAGAGCCATTTGGACCCATTTCCCACAGAAAAGAAAACACTGGGAGCCACAAAACCCGTTTGACATTTAAAATGAAATAACACTGCATACAACGTTTTTTTTTGCCTTTATGCTATGTATAAACAAACTATAATGTGTTGCATTTATGAATTCGATGAACTCCTGCAGAGAAAATGAAATTACATTTCTGCATGCAACAAAAATATTTTGAACTCTGTAAAGATGTTGGGTTGAAGGTTACTTTTAAGTAAAATACTCAATGTCTATTTGAGTCCTTCTTGTATTTATGAAAAACGCCAAACTTAAATTGTCCGCCAGCAGCAAACCAAAAATAACGTCAGCCAGCTGTCAGCCTGAAAAATAAAAGGACTATTTCACTGAACAATGAAAAAATATGAATATACGTAAAATAATAGGCAATTAAAATATTTATCATAATTGGTTAATGGGATTTCTGCTCCTGGACTTCGGTGCACAGTGTCTACACATCAGGGCTGTATGACGTCACCTTCATCTTTACACAGGATCGCAAGCTGTCATCTGTGAGGCGTGCGCGATGTTTGTTTTTAATAAAGTTCATGTTGGAGAACACCTGCTCACATACATATGTGGATCCAAAGATCGACAGGACTCCAAGCGCATACTTTTTAATGTTTACATAAATGTCGGGGATAGCATTCCATGTTTCGAACACAAGTTTGTCCAGTTTGGGGAGGTTTTCAATATCACTCCATTTGTGATTCTGAGCAAGAACGGCCTTCTGACGGGTAACATCTTCAAGGTCTGCTGTCAAGTGTCTAAATTTGGACACCCATATGTCTTTGTCGGCTATGTCAGCCAGTTCCATCTCAAGATCAGGTTGACTCACACCTGCCAATGCAGTCGTATTCAGTAGGGATGTATCGATGCTTAGGGGAGTGACCGGGAAGGATAATGTGTTTTTTTCCTCTCTGAACTCACAGAAGCGTTTCCCAAATGATGTTTGCATTGTGATGATTGCAGAATGTAAATACTCCGAATTTATCATGTCGTGACCTTGTTTGAACTCTCTCAAATTGGGGAAGTGAGACAATGTGCCTTTCTGCAAATCTCTGGCAAGCACTGTCAACTTGCGCTCGAATGCCAAAACATCCTCCAACATGTGCAGGGCTGTGCGTGCTTTCCCCTGAAGAGCAGTTCAGCGTGTTCAGGTGCGCTGTCATGTCTACCGTGAAGTGTAGCTTTTCCAGCCACTCTGGCTGTTCCAGCTCAGGAAAGGTGAGCCCTTTGCTGCCCAGGAAAGTTTTCACTTCTTCCAGACACGCGACAAAGCGTTTCAGCACCTCCCCTCTGGACAGCCAGCGATAAAAACACGTTGTAGCGGTTGCTACACGCAGTCAGTAAACTGCAGTCAAAGATAGCTTTATTCGAACTAAACAGCCTTGCTTTTAAGCCTCCCTCAACCTGCCCCCCATGGGTGTGGATGCTCCAAAAGACACGTACTCACAAACCCCCGTAGGCTATCTCCCTTAGCCTGAACGCTGGCTAATTGTGAGCCGGTTCGGATGTGTCAGGAAATGGGTCGCCACAACGTTTTATTTAGATTGTACAAGATCACCATAATCTTCAAATTTAGAATTACATTTCAAAAACTAACAAACTAACATAAAATACATTTTAATTAAATACTCATCATTTATTTTCCAAAGCCACAGGGAGCCGCAGCACAGAGATGAAAGAGGCGCATGCGGCTCCGGAGCCGCGGGTTGCCGACCCCCGGTGTAGGGGTTAGCTCAGCGCTATTACATCTCGGTGCTATTACAGCTCAATGCTATTACAGCTCAGTGTTATTACATCTCAATGCTATTACAGCTCAGTGCTATTACAGAGAGCCACGAGAGATGATCCAGCCCTCCCTATTCATGAGGAAAGAGTGTGCTGAAGACTCAGTAATATACAGTGGGCAGCGTCAGTCAACAAAACCATTCTCTCACCCTCCCCTGTACTCCAGCTCCAGGCCACTGGCTCCTGTGTGCGGACAAAGGGCGTGACCGGCCCCAATCCTACTTGGACATGTCAGGGGCAAGTTTGTGTGACCATGCCCCCACAAATCGCTCCTCACCCCCAAGTGTCATTAGAGAGCTTCTTTTTATTTCTACCCATCAGACACCCTCCCAAATGGCCCCGGTACTGCCTCGTAATTTTTCTCTGCTCCTCCCAGAATGGCTGCTCTCTACTGCCCCAGCACTCCAATGACCCCTTGCTCTACTGCAGCTCCGCAGTACCACCAACGCTGGAATGCATCGACTCTCTCCCCTGCCTTCACAAGCTGGCACTGCCCCCGGGGGAAATTATCTGTCCCCAGGTGATGGCACTGGTAACCCCAGGGTGATCCCTCCTCCTCGTTCCACTGCCCCTCTGACAGTAGAGCTCTCCACTGTACAGTCCATTGGCTCCTCCAGCAGCTACTGGGCTGGAATGCCCGGTGGTCACATCTGTCCAGCTGTGAGAGTGGGAACGGGAGGCAGAGGTATCTGGGGACCAGGGTGGTTCTGTGTCGAGTATTGGGGGAGAGAGAGGGGGAGGCAATGTGAGGGAGAGAAGGAGACAGATGGGCTGATTTGCATGGGTGGAAGACACTGCTGTGGGCAAGGAGGCAATGTGAGGGAGAGATGGAGAGAGGGAGTGAGGGAGAGATGGAGACAGACGGGCTGATTTACGTGGGTGGAAGACACTGCTGTGGGCAAGGAGGCAATGTGAGGGAGAGATGGAGAGAGGGAGTGAGGGAGAGAAGGAGACAGACGGGCTGATTTGCGTGGGTGGAAGACACTGCTGTGGGCAAGGAGGCAATGTGAGGGAGAGATGGAGAGAGGGAGTGAGGGAGAGAAGGAGACAGACGGGCTGATTTACGTGGGTGGAAGACACTGCTGTGGGCAAGGAGGCAATGTGAGGGAGAGATGGAGAGGGAGTGAGGGAGAGATGGAGACAGACGGGCTGATTTACGTGGGTGGAAGACACTGCTGTGGGCAAGGAGGCAATGTGAGGGAGAGATGGAGAGAGGGAGTGAGGGAGAGAAGGAGACACGGGCTGATTTACGTGGGTGGAAGACTGCTGTGGGCAAGGAGGCAATGTGAGGGAGAGATGGAGAGAGGGAGTGAGGGAGAGAAGGAGACAGACGGGCTGATTTACGTGGGTGGAAGACTGCTGTGGGCAAGGAGGCAATGTGAGGGAGAGATGGAGAGAGGGAGTGAGGGAGAGAAGGAGACAGACGGGCTGATTTGCGTGGGTGGAAGACACTGCTGTGGGCAATGTGAGGGAGAGATGGAGAGAGGGAGTGAGGGAGAGAAGGAGACAGACGGGCTGATTTACGTGGGTGGAAGACACTGCTGTGGGCAAGGAGGCAATGTGAGGGAGAGATGGAGAGAGGGAGTGAGGGAGAGAAGGAGACAGACGGGCTGATTTGCGTGGGTGGAAGACACTGCTGTGGGCAATGTGAGGGAGAGATGGAGAGAGGGAGTGAGGGAGAGAAGGAGACAGACTGGCTGAATTACGTGGGTGGAAGACACTGCTGTGGGCAAGGAGGCAATGTGAGGGAGAGATGGAGTGAGGGAGAGATGGAGACAGACGGGCTGATTTGCGTGGGTGGAAGACACTGCTGTGGGCAAGGAGGCAATGTGAGGGAGAGATGGAGAGAGGGAGTGAGGGAGAGAAGGAAACAGACGGGCTGATTTGCGTGGGTGGAAGACACTGCTGTGGGCAAGGAGGCAATGTGAGGGAGAGATGGAGAGAGGGAGTGAGGGAGAGATGGAGACAGACGGGCTGATTTGCTTGGGTGGAAGACACTGCTGTGGGCAAGGAGGCAATGTGAGGGAGAGATGGAGAGAGGGAGTAAGGGAGGGATGGAGACAGACGGGCTGATTTACGTGGGTGGAAGACACTGCTGTGGGCAAGGAGGCAATGTGAGGGAGAGATGGAGAGAGGGAGTGAGGGAGAGATGGAGAGAGGGAGTGAGGGAGAGATGGAGAGAGGGAGTGAGGGAGAGATGGAGAGAGGGAGTGAGGGAGAGAAGGAGACAGACGGGCTGATCTGCGTGGGTGGAAGACACTGCTGTGGGCAAGGAGGCAATGTGAGGGAGAGATGGAGAGAGGGAGTGAGGGAGAGAGGGAGAGAGGGAGTGAGGGAGAGAGGGTGAGGGAGAGATGGAGAGAGGGAGTGAGGGAGAGATGGAGAGAGGGAGTGAGGGAGAGATGGAGAGAGGGAGTGAGGGAGAGAAGGAGACAGACGGGCTGATTTACGTGGGTGGAAGAAACTGCTGTGGGCAAGGAGGCAATGTGAGGGAGAGATGGAGAGAGGGAGTGAGGGAGAGATGGAGAGAGTGAGTGAGGGAGAGATGGAGACAGACGGGCTGATTTACATGGGTGGAAGACACTGCTGTGGGCAAGGAGGCAATGTGAGGGAGAGATGGAGAGAGGGAGTGAGGGAGAGATGGAGAGAGGGAGTGAGGGAGAGAAGGAGACAGACGGGCTGATTTGCGTGGGTGGAAGACACTGCTGTGGGCAAGGAGGCAATGTGAGGGAGAGATGGAGAGAGGGAGTGAGGGAGAGATGGAGAGAGGGAGTGAGGGAGAGAAGGAGACAGACGGGCTGATTTACGTGGGTGGAAGACACTGCTGTGGGCAAGGAGGCAATGTGAGGGAGAGATGGAGAGAGAGAGGCAATGTGAGGGAAAGATGGAGAGAGGGAGTGAGGGAGAGAAGGAGACAGACGGGCTGATTTACGTGGGCAAGGAGGCAATGTGAGGGAGAGATGGAGAGAGGGAGTGAGGGAGAGATGGAGAGAGGGAGTGAGGGAGAGAAGGAGACAGACGGGCTGATTTACGTGGGTGGAAGACACTGCTGTGGGCAAGGAGGCAATGTGAGGGAGAGATGGAGAGAGGGAGTGAGGGAGAGATGGAGAGAGGGAGTGAGGGAGAGATGGAGAGAGGGAGTGAGGGAGAGATGGAGAGAGGGAGTGAGGGAGAGATGGAGAGAGGGAGTGAAGAGATGGAGAGAGGGAGTGAGGGAGAGATGGAGAGAGGGAGTGAGGGAGAGATGGAGACAGACGGGCTGATTTACGTGGGTGGAAGACACTGCTGTGGGCAAGGAGGCAATGTGAGGGAGAGATGGAGAGAGGGAGTGAGGGAGAGATGGAGACAGACGGGCTGATTTACGTGGGTGGAAGACACTGCTGTGGGCAAGGAGGCAATGTGAGGGAGAGATGGAGAGAGGGAGTGAGGGAGAGAAGGAGACAGACGGGCTGATTTACGTGGGTGGAAGACACTGCTGTGGGCAAGGAGGCAATGTGAGGGAGAGATGGAGAGAGGGAGTGAGGGAGAGATGGAGACAGA